>NC_137461.1:122630185-123322685 GCF_964235325.1 Thermobia domestica
GTGGACAACCACTTAGATACTTATCACATTTATTAGACTCACAGATCTCACGAGGAAACGGTCTTAAGTGTAAACAACCGATTTGGCTGGGATCCGGATATGTGTTACGGGAGACTAAAGTAGGAGATACGTATTTTGGCGTTTGGGCCCATACGCAGAAATTTCCGAAATAAGGGACCCCAAAGTGGCCCTACATGCTATAACTAGGAAGCGAATGACTAGGGATGCACGCGAGACGAGACAAGACGAGAAATGGAAAAGTCCTGTCTCGTCTCGCAGCCTCAAATGTTGGTCTCGTCTCGCGTCTCGTCTCGTCTCGCAAATGTGAAGTCTCGTCTCGCGTCTCGCATAAAATTTTGAGTCTCGTCTCGCGCGAGACTTTCTCGCATGGTCTCGCAGTCTCGCATATATTCTGGATCAAAATTTTGCAATGTGTTATTCTATTCCTGTTAATGAATGATGATGTGATATTCTGTCCGAAGGCAGGTATTTAACCTAAAAGTCCCTTGGCAAGGTGAATTCATGGTGGTTTGCCATTGCTTTCCATGGGATGAATGTTCAAAAAATCCTAAGGAGACGGAACCAGAGTTCAACATGGTATCCGAACTTGTGTCCCCTCCGCTCCAAATTAAAAGAAAAGTTGACCTGGAATTTGATTGCTGGACCATTAATTTTCGTCAAATTAATAGCATAATTTACAGCAAAACCAGCATAAATTGTTGCTGGATCCAACATTGTTTTCCAGCTTAGAGGTCTCCAGCAATATTTTCCAGTATGCCATGCGGGCTAATTTTTGCCCGAAAAAAAAAATCGCCAATGTAATTAGGATATAAAGAATATAACGTTTCAGTATATGTTTTTTTGAACTCATTGAACCAAACCCGGATCCTTTTACTATATCTATATGTATTTTTTTAAGGTTAAGCCGATCAAAGGGTTACGCCCTTTCTTCGGGACGAGGATTATAGGTATGGGGAATTTTCTTTATTTATAGGGGGCATTGAGGAGTTGGAGCATTATTTTATTTTACTTCATTCTTATATATGGGCATCTTTTTTATTTATTTTTTATTTATTTTTTTATGAGAGATGAGGTGAAGTGCAGGTTGACGTCACAAACACGAGGGTATATGTTAGTATGGACGAGTGAATGGTTATCTTCTGCCCTGGGGCGTCACAGGGCTGATGTAGACAGATGAAGCCCGCTGCTAGCAACATTGATGGAACACTAGTGCAAAGATGGATAAATGCATGGACTAAGATGAGGTGGATGATAGATGGCAAAGTCGACCTTTTGAGGGTCATCGTCGTCTAGAGTGTTATGGTATAGAGTGAGAAGATGTTGGAGAGGAGTGGCTTGGTGACGTGGGGGCGTATCATGTATTATGTCCTGTTGAAAGGTGTCTAGGAATATCGGATTTCCATCTGCAATGACTTTTGTAATATATTTAAGGCGAAGTGTTTCTAAGTATGGAAATATTGTTGGGAAGTTGATTCGGCGATAGAGGTCGGCAGTCGGTGCTGGTAGTTTGATACGATAAGCAAGTCGGAGAGCATGTCTTTCGGAGATGGCGAGTCTATTATATAGTTCATCAGGGGCAGAGATCCAGCAGATATGGCCATGTGTGAGAGCAGGTCGGAGGAATACTTTATAGGTCGTGATGACGGTGTCGGTATGTAAGCCCCAGGTTGTGCCCACTAGCCGTCGGAGGAGGTTTAAGCGGTTCGTTGCCTGTGATCGAATCTTTTGTAGGTGGGGTTTCCAACTGAGTTTAGAGTCAAAGATGATCCCAAGGTAGGTAACTTGTGATGATGGGCGGATGAAAGTGCCGTTTACATTAATGTGAAGAAGGGAAGGATTGCGATGGATTCGTGAGCGGCAACGAGGTGGGAGAAAAATAAGAGCTTGTGTTTTGAGAGAATTGATAGTGAGGCGCCATTTGGAACACCAGGAGGTAAAGGCGTCAATTGCCTGCTGAAGTGTTTTATTTATGGTTTGAACAGTATTAGATGTGGCAAGAAAAGCGGTATCATCTGCATATTGGTATACTGAGACATTTGGTGGGAGAGGGGGCATGTCGGCGACATATAAAATATATAGAAGAGGTGAAAGGACAGATCCCTGAGGGACGCCACAGTGAAGAAAGATCGGATAGGAAAGGGATTGGTTGATATTAATATAAGTCATACGATTGGAAAGAAAAGAAAGTATACAGCGGATGTATGAGATAGGAAGATTGAAAGAGTGAAGTTTTGCGATGAGGCCGGCATGCCAAACTTTGTCAAAAGCCTTCTCCAGATCGAACAGTAATAGACAAGATGGTTTTGAGGTATTATAATGATTTGTTATAGCAGTGGTGAGGCGTAGAAGCTGGTCAGAAATACTAATATGTGGGCGAAAGCCGGCTTGATGTAGAGGGATGAGATTATGGTCGGAAAGATGAGTATGCAGACGGCTGACTAGAATGCGTTCAAAGATTTTGCTAAGGACTGATGTTAGTTGAATTGGTCGGTATGATGAGAGTGCAGTAGGAGGTTTGTTTGGTTTGATGAAAAGGAGAGTTTTGGAGATTTTCCATTGAGGAGGGTAAAATCCGGTGCGAAAAATGAAGTTGTAGATGGTTGCGAGAAGTGAAAAGAGGATGGGAGGAGATGATTTGATGAGTTTATAGGTAATGTGATCAAAGCCGGGGGCTGTGTTTCGTTTTGAGCGGATTGCGGAAGAGATATCTTCAGGAGTTATGAGATCGTTAAGAGGAGAAGCGGTAAGTTGGTGGTGAAGATTGGGTTGAAGTTGAGGAGCGTGCGGGTTTGCGAGATGTTCCACACGGCGTGTGAGAGTTGGATGAAGTGGTTGTACGGTTGGGGTAAAAATGTCTTGAAAGAAAGAGGCGAAAGCATTTGCTTTGTCAGTATCGGTTTGAAGCGGATTGTTATGTGAGATGATTGGGTATGAAGTATGACGGGTTTTGCCAGTTAACTGATGAAATTTTTGCCAGAATTTGGTAGGGTGCGAGGTAGTGGATAGAGTGTTGCAGGCTGAGATCCAACGTTTTCGTTTGTAGGCATCTAAATAATTGTGGAGCATGCGATTCCAGCGACGATGATGTGTTAATGATATAGGATTACGTGTGCGTTGGAAGTCACGGAAAGAGCGTCTAGAAGCTGCAACGATAGATTGATATTGTGGAGGTATTGGAGGTTTGTGCGGATGACGTGTACGAAGAGGGATGTAGTTTTGGGTGGCTGTGTCAAGGGATGTTGTGATTTGGTCCACAAGGTTATAGAGTTCTTCTTCGGTAGTGGGCTCCTGTAGATTTTGCAATGAAGTTGTGAGGTCGGTTTGAAAATTAGCCCAGTTCGCATGTGTGTAATCGAAGAAGTGAATTGGCGGGGGTTGTGTTTTGGGGTGTGTGGTGATAATAAGATCAAGGAGTATCGGAGCATGATCGCTGCCGAAAGGTGGTAGAACTCTGAGATTGTGAATAGTAAGAGAAGGAGTACTGATCACTATGTCGGGTGAGGTATTGCTGATTGGGCGTGATGGCGATGGGAGATGATGGTAGTCGACGGCTAGAACATTAGAAATGTAGTTTTGAAAATGTTGTTTCTCTGTCTGAGGACGACTATGAATATTGATATCTGCCATGATTATGTAATGTCTGAACGTATTGTCGATGTATTGAAAACATTCGTAGGGAATAGGGTGGCCTGGTCTGACATATATGGTGCAAAGAGTAATGATTTTTGTGCGAAGATACAGTGTGACTCTGGAATACTCTGGGAGATCATGTGGTTTGGGGAAAGTATGAGGACGTACAGGTATAGTATGATAGGTTCCAATTGCTGTGCCACCATTAGCTCGTTGATAAGGTCTAGGACAGTCATGACGTTGTAATTGAAACTGTGGAATGCGGATATAATCAGTAGGTTTGAGATAAGTTTCATTTAGGGTAAAAGCCTGTACTTTTTCCTCTCGGAGAAATTGTTCAAAAACTGTTTTATGAGTGACAAGAGATCGAATGTTAAGAAAGAGGAAGGTGACTGCCATGGTGATTGATAACATGAGAAAGGTTGTTTGGATGGGTTTTGTATTTACAGAGATGGCCATTCTGGATCTGTCTTAGTAAAAGTTATGGAAAAGTGAGCATGTGGACCTGTATAGGTGGCAGAAAGTTGTAGGCCAAATAATTGTTGGGCGATTTGGTCGACCTGCATAAGAATATGTGGTCGTAAGAAGGGATGGATATTTTGTAGAATGAGCGTCGTGAAGCGAAGCAAGTCTTCTACTGTGACAGGTTCTCGTAAGGAGTTTGTAGGAGTTGTAGCGGAATCGGTAGTGCGGATTGGGACTGAGAGTTCAGGTTTGTCAGTTGGTGGAGCAGGTTTTTGGTGGCATTTGTAACTGTAGGTTGGATGCTGTTGATGACAGTTATTACATAGAGGTGGTTTTTTAAGGTTGGGGCAGTTGTTGGTTGTATGGTCTTCATTGCAATGTCCACAGCGGGGTGAGTTAGGACAGTTTTTTGTTAGATGTGAGGCATATGTTTGGCACCGTTCGCAGCGGATAGGAAGTGGTGGTGAAGTGCGAGATGGTTCTACTCTGTGTCGTCTGCGATATATATAGGCACCATTTTGAAGCAGATCGTCTACTGTTTCTTTGGATGCTGTGAGGACTCGAACAAGATAGGTGGGGCCTGACTGACACTTGATACGAATGCATTTATGGATTTCATAACATTCAAGACGTAATTCGTCAAGAATTTCTTCGTCAGTATAGGCCGGTGGAACGCCTTTTATTACTACTGAAAACATGGGCTGACGTCTAGGTGGTGGTGGTTGCTTTTTTCTGGTTGATGCGAGAGCTTGAAGGTTGGCTTTGTCGCCAAAGATGTGGAATCCTGCTTTATTTCGAATTGTAGTAGCGAAATTTTGGTCTGGAGATTTGATGATGATTCCGTTGCGAGTGAAGACTATTTCAGATACATTGGCTCTTGGATAGTATTTCATCAGTTGGATTAGGATATGTTTTGGAGTTGAGTATTTGGTATCAGCATTGGTGAGAAGAAAGTTGAAAATCGGTGGAGGTTGGTTTGAAGCAATGTCCATATTTTGATCATCTATGTCACTATCGGATGCTTGACTGCAAGGAGATCGTGATCGAGTTTCTTTCTTCTTATTTTGGGATTGTAGTGTATCACCTGATCGCTTTTGAGGATTGGGACCCGTTCTGGGTTTGGCCCCCTTGCACTCCATCGAGTTCAGAGGGGACACACCCACGGATCTTGAAGACTGTGGTATGGCCGAAGCCAGTACAACGTGTTAGATGTAAGTAGAATGAGAAGAGAATAACAACGATCAAATACAAATGTCCAAATGAGATGAGGTGACGTGAGATGATCAATGATAATGATGATGGAATCCACCCTCCAGCACTGAAAAGTACTGTCAATCCTAGAGAGAGCGTATGCGTGCTGGTCTCAATTGTGCGTGTGCTACACAATATCCTCGAGGGCACGTTAACACTTCCCAGCTAGGCTAGGTTCGATGATGTATGTAAATTTCTTCGTCTTTATTTAACCAGATTTCAACCTTGTCTTTGCCTGCTTCTAGTCCGAGGAATGCTCTAACGTCACAATATCGAAAATTGACACGGATTGTTCCCTTAGAATAGGTTTGAACTCTCTAGCATTAAATTTGTGGAACCAGCAGAGAAAATATAAAAATACGTTACTCGTGTAGGAGAACAGTGCTGCCATCTATTGTCCCCTATCTCCCTTTACACCAACCACCAAGGAATAACATTACTTGTGTCAACGGACTTGTGGATAACACAATATGTTAACAATTGCGAGAATCAAAATATCCAGCAAACTATACTTGATACAAAAAAAAAAAGCATTCTTGATAAATTTCCAGATCATACAGTTGAACTAACTGGAGTGTTGCCAGAATATCAAAACCTGAAAAGTTTTGGTTAACCCGACAGCACTGGTGTCAAGCCACACACACACAGACACAGAAACATGTCTTTTGATCCTGAGCTAAGTAAACTGCTAACCTTACAAGAACGCGGTTTCGTGTAACTTCCTACTTCAACACCTCAATTGTAGACCGCATTTTATCGCTTGCTGAGAGGCATTCTATCCGGAGAAAAGGAAATGTTGGGTCTGACAGACTAGGCGCCAGTGTTCGTGTTACTCAAATGAGAGGTTATTATTATTATTATTATTATTTAAAAGGAAGTGTACTTGAGCCGTTAGTGGTGAAGAATAATAGTGATACTGTATTTGTATTTTTGCGGTTTACTGCTCAGGCCTATAATGCTTTTCTGTTTGGTCAAGTTATACGTTCTATTTTATTATCATGTTGTTTACATTTACTTATTACAATGGTTACGAGAATGTAAACAAATTGGAATGCTTCTAACAGAAACCTTAGACAATGATAGTGGTAATGACTTCCCGGATTTCGATTAATCTGACTCACGACATAAGAATTTTTTTAAGAATAAGCAAGAAAAACTATACTTTAGGTGTTGTAAAAACTGCCTTTTCTTACTTATTAATTTTTATCCTCGACTTATCCAATTAAATTACAACTTTTCTATGATGAATATATTTGTAAAATTTCGTTGTTGTAAACTGGAAAGTAATCGGGGTTCGGTTCGAAATGCATAATTGATTTTCATTAGACATATTTAAACTTGATTTATTACTTTGCGTCAATGTCCAGCTATAATAAAAATTCTACCATAATTTTGGTATTTTTGCATTTTGTATATATAAAAAGACACTAAAATGAACATTTGTACTTCATTTTACAATTTTGCTCTTAAACATAAGAGAACAAGGAATTAATAACAAAAATGTTAGGCAATCATTTTTGACAAACACAAAATCTACTCTGTGACAAACACGCAATGTTAGGAAATCATTTTTGACAAACACGCGAAGTCTACCCTGTATTGGTAACTGACATTCCTGATGATACCCAAGAATTTATACATATCAGACTTTTGGCTGACTCGTGGCTGAAACGGTTTCTTTGTTTTCGCAGTACAAGTCCAACTTTAGAGAACAACCTCTCCGCAGGGACTGAAGTTGCAGTTACACTAAACAACACTAAACACAGTTACCTAAACTAAACCAAAAAAATACTTATTCCATGTAAAAATATCAAGTTATTTCTGCTATCCGGACCAGGGACAAACTTTGACGAGAGGGGATTTCCCCGCCATCCCCCGACATTAATCGCTAGTAGTAATGTGAAAAAGACAAAAACAACAGAAATATCACATTTCGCAGCAATAGGGAGTCTTATTCGCTTTTCAGACCAAAAACAGAAGTTCATCAGGCATGTAGCCAGGATTTCGTGAAGGGGGGGGGGTCCGTCACATGAAATACTGTGGTCATCACACTAGGGGCTCGATCATTCTAAACTATTTTACTGGCAACATATATTGGTTCGCTTAGCCAGAATTTCGTAACGGAGGGAGGGGGGTGACATGAAATTCTGAAGGCCCAGGAGCTCGATCAATCTAAACTATTTTACTATCAACATGTATTGTTTTGTTATTACAATAAAATGAGGATATGTTGGTAAGTATTTTAGTAACAAACTATGCAGAAATTTCGAGTAAAATAAAAAATGTATATTGAAAAAGATTTTACAATATTTACGTCCTTACTCTGTTCATTCAAATATAACAATTTTCCTTTCATTATGACCTCAACTATTACCAAAAGTACACCTTGTCTCAAAAAGGTTGAGCGCATTCTTTATTGGTGTTTTGAGGCAAAAATTTTCTAAGTCCAGCTTCGGGTATCTTCGGGAAAAAGTAAGCCAGGTTCGAACCTCCAAGCCAGCCTTTGCAATCGGGAAAAAGTTTGCAGATGTGTTTTTCTTCTTTTAAATATAATAAGACTTGTTACCAAGTGTTTAAAAAAGCAACATTGATTGAAATACTTAATGATACAATATTTCGAAACCTTTTTTTTCAATCTCAGCACATGCTTGTTTGTCTCCCATACGTAATGGAACATTTAAATACGTTAACGAATCTTTCCATATGTAAAAGAATGCTCAAAGTTAAGAAATAGAACATAATTATCGCCTGAGTACTAAAATAAAAGTCAAAGTAGAACAGAAACAGCGTTTGTAATGGATATGAATGTCTTAATTATCTTTAGATCCGTTATACATCGCTAGAAGGTTGTGTTAGCTCATTGGTAAGCTGCCGGATTTCAAATCATAAAGTTGAGGGTTCGAATCCCGTCTAGGCTAATCCTTTTTTTAAAATTATATTTTCCGCAATGCATGAAAAATTATTTAAAATAATTACATTAGAATACATAAGTTGTGTATATATAACATAATCATTGCAGAACATAGTAATTATTATGTTTAAAATATAACATCTGAGATAATTTTCACAGTAGGTCGGTATTATATATGAGGATGTAAATACAAGTTAGGAAAATCATTTAATAGCAATAAATAAGTTATGTAGTGTATTTATTTGCATCTATTTGTCATACAGATGTATGACAAATATTCTCATGAATGATATCAATATTTTCATTACAGCATGTCATTTACATTCGTGAAATACAATATATTCCTACGGATATAGAAAGTGTATAAACAGAGTATCCAAAGTCGTATCCTGCTTCAAGACACATAACTTTTCCCGATCCCCTTAACGTCACGGGAAGAAACACAAATTCTCTTTAGAACGGAATGTCGTTACTTAGAGTCTCATTCGAATACGTTGAATATGCTTTTGTATATTCATCTCTCTCTCTCTCTCTTTCGCTTTGTTTATGTGTGTGTGTGTGTGTGTGTTGCGGAATATCCCAAGTTGAATACAACATTTGCCAAGTATATCAGCATCATATGGGTGATATCAATAAAACGGAGAAGTTACTCATTACGCCCAATTTTAAAGTAGTTACTCGCATTGGTATCAATAAAAAGAGAACTGAGCACTAGTCGCCTCGGCTGACCTCGGAGAAGCCCCGCCCTTTTGAAGTAACCACACCTCTATTCTCGAGCCGAGTAACTACTCCGCGTTTGATATCAATAAAAATCAAAGACTCCTCTGTGATGCTAGTAACTTCTCCAAATTTGTGGAGCAAGCTAAATAGGTGACTCCGTGCGAAATATGGCAGAGTGTATGATTGTTTTACTACGTAGAAAAACTTATAAACTGCATAGAAATGTTGGAAATGGAGATTACAAAAAGCATTATAAGTTTCCGAAAGAAAATGTAGTGATTAGCACAACATTTTTAAAGGAGAATCAACCGAAATTCGGGGTGATGGACTACGTAATGATGAAAAGATGCGGGTTTTCTTCAAGGGCGCCGATCCTGAGGGGGCCCGGGCTCCCCAAAACTCATGTGGGCTCCCTATTGTATTTATGAATATACAATATTTGACATAATTAGAGTGCAATTTGTCTTAAAATCCTGATATATATACCTTCTGCATCTGAATGCCCTCCCCCCCCAAATTTACAGAGAAATCGGTGCCCTGGGTATTCTTGCGTTACGTGAGTGATCCGGGATTCCAGGTCGGAATGTTAGGGGATTCTGGTATGGCTCAAAGTACTGTCTATGACTACCTGAAAATGGATTGTTTCTGGAAGTGTGCGTAATATACAAACAGCAAAGGCAGAGTGGCAAGAACAATATACATTTCCGGGTGCTATCGGAGCACTTGACTATACACAAGTGGCATTAAAGAAACCTAGTATTTTGAAGAGTAATACGTTAATAGGAAGAGCTATTTCGTGGCTAAGCGGTTAGCGTACATGCCTTTGGCATAGGAGACCCGCGTTCGATTCCCGGCAGGAGCTCATGTGGTTTGGATTCCACGTTAATCAGTGGGTTCTGTCTCATATAGGCACGCTACTGAAAAGGACGTTAAACTAATAATCAACTCAACTCAACGTTGATAGAAAGGGTGTATACATGAGAATGTATTTAGTTTATGTCAAGGCGAAAGGGGACACGTATGGTGTGGAAAACGCAATCAGATGGACGTGATTTATGACGTGGGTGGCTGGACTTTTTAAAAAAGAAAACAAAGGAGCCAAGTGTCTGATTTCGTTCTTAAAGCCAAACAATCTACAAAGACCTTGGATAACACGTGATATGCGCTTGTCGTGTTAATCTTGATATTGCTGGATTCCAATCAACATCCATCAGCTCAAATAGGTTCATTCCCATGGTTTTAGTATTACTTTCTTCTTTCCCGTTTTTTTTTAATTTTTTCTTCTTTTTTATTTTTCTTTTATTCTCGCTCGAATATTAAATATTCTCTTTTGAATTTGTATCTCAGTCATAGATGTATTTGATATTTCGGTGCATTTCACTGTAATTACCTTCAAAGTTTCGGCTTTCCTTCGTTTACTTTCTGGTAGCTGTGACTTTGAAAGTACCACTGGAAACTCTTTTACAATATCCACAAATGCACTTTGATTGAAGCTATCGTTGCTACTTGCCCCTTCCATGGCTTTTAAGATACTACGCCATAGATTAAAAACAACGAAATGACTGCGCGATGAATGGGAGAAATGAGTAATAACTTCTTTTATTGATACGACTGAGTGCTACGTGCAGAGGAAGCGCGAGTAAACGTTCATAAATCTGGAGCAGACTAGACCTGAGTAGTGGCTTGTTTTATTGATACGAAATTGAGGGAGGAGATTACTCCAGCTGTAGTTACTCCGATTCTCGAGCAGGACTTCTCAGGAGTAGTTACTTATTTTTATTGATATCACCCATTGTCATCGAATACCAGAAATTGAAAATCGTGTTTCTTCAGATTGGGTTTGCGTGTTCATGTTAGCTCACTGGTAGAGTACGGACTTGCCAATAAAGAGGTCTTGAGTTCAAAGCCTACAGCTAATTATCATTCTTTTGTTGGTAGGATTGCACAGAAATCGGATACAAGGAGTGGTTTACTTCTAGAAATATTTTCAGAAGCGTTTAGGTAGCCCTAAAAAGGGCTGTTTTCGGGAGTTAAGGCGGGGACATTAATATTGTGTCCAAGACCCTTCTGAATTTATTACACGCTCCATTCTTCTGGGCATGGAATCTATTACATGGGTGACAAATCTATCTCCTTCCCCTACCTCCAGCCATGCTTCGGAAACAAGATGCCACAGGTCATCCTGAGTTCTTGGTGGACCTGCCTCAGGCCAACTTTCCCTTAGAGTACGCTTCACTTCTGCCCACATATTTTGCATGAGATTGAGGTCTGCTCCACGAGCGGCCAGTCGATTAAATCAATCTCAGGGTGCCCTGCGAACCATTCCTGAATCACACGGGAAGTATGTATTGGCGACTGGTATTGCTGGAACTGAATTACACCATCAGGCTGAAATACTCGTACAGATAGAACCATGATATTACTGATAATGTCTAAGTACTGAGCATTGTCCAGATGTCCTTCAATTCTATGAAGCTGTCCTGCTCCGCGACTGGAAATCCAACCCCAACATAAAATAGATACATGGCCACTGCGATTGCAAGCAGCCACATATCCATGGTCATATCGGGTGCCTCTCGGACGATACACAAAACGGCGTCCCTCCTTTGATGTTGTGAATATGGATTCATCTGAGAAAATTACGTTTTCCCAATTGAGACCCACATTCGCCTGTGCAAACGCGAGACGGTAAATTTTGTGGTCGCCTGAGAGTTTTTCCTTCACGGCAGCAACACGGCCACGTAACCCAGCATGACGAAGCCTTCGCAGAGCTGTATGCTTACTACCAGGAAAGAGAGAAACTTCCCTTAGCTGTCTAGACGTCCTTAGTGGGTCTAACCGGGCTTCGTTTACTAATCTCGCATCTTGGGCTTCGGTTGACACATGCGGACGACCAGGAGATCGTAAATTATCAGTCTGACCTGTAGCACCATATTTCCGAATCCATCGCCTTCCTGTAGAGGCCGGGACACCTACTCGCTTGCTAGCTGCAGTTGCAGAATAACCTTCCAACTCCATAAAGTAATTACTGCTGTACGTCTATCCATAGTTACCAATGTTCTGAGCTGTGAGAAGGAAGCAATAGGTAAAAGCTAGTACCTGACGTGTGATTGGTTTCTTGCACGACACGCCTATTGTGGGGAACAGCGTTGCCAGATCTAGCATAATGATGCTAAATCTAGCATAATTTGCATGTCTCTAGCATCTAGCATTTTGCTTTTAGCATCCTGCCCAAATCTAGCACAATTTCAGCAAGTTTATCAAAAAGCCGTAAAACCTAAAGATGAGAAAGAAGTTGGTCGTGGGAAGAAAAAGAACGGCAGAAATGTATCCTCTTCCATTGATTCATACAGTCGGTAAACCATACAGGCAGTCTTATTTTTCGAAGTAAGTTCGAAACGTCTTTGGGCTTTTTTGTGGCTCCACCCAGGGTTTTCTAATCCTTTAACTCCGACGCATGGGCGGAGCTATGGGGGCCATTCTCCCCCCAACTTTTTGACAACATATTTATTCCTGAAATGACAGCTCCGAGACCAACCAAAAATCTGCCCCACCCCCCCAGCAGACGATTCCCAACTCCGCTTATGCCGCGAAGTAATTTTCTTTCAAAATATGTAAACAAAAACTTTGCATTCATTTATACGACATATACGCCATTGAATCTGGCAACGACTGCATTAATTTAGTTGAGTTAAAATTTTGGTGCGTGAAGTATTGAGTTCTATCCATGCATTCTTGCTCTCTGTGTATTTTAAGTTACGTTATCGTATCTCAACTTCGTTTTTTTAAACTCCTGAATTAGTAATTATGAGGATCTAGCATAATTTGACCGAATCTAGCATAAGTTCGATCAGGTTTTGGAATAATTCCGAGCTTTGAGTCTGGCAACGCTGGTGGGGAACGACTTGGACAACGACTCGCGAAAGAAATCTGAAAATGGTGCGCCGTAATAATAATATTAAAAACAGTTTTTATAAAGAAATATTAGTACATACGAAAAGCTGTTTAAAGAATGAATTGTTATACTGACTTTACACGTATAAAAACATATGCCATATACCAAACAGATTGAGCGATATGATGATAGCTGTTTTGAGACAAACACTTTCGAAGTCCAACTTCGGGTATCTTCGGAAAACAGTAAACTAAAGCTGCTTGTTCGAACCTCCAAAGCCAACCTTAGTAATCGGGAAACGATGTACAGATATGTTTTTCCTTCTGTTAAATATAATAAGACATGTTAAAATGGTATTAAGTGTAGAAAAAAGTAACATTGAAATACTTAATGATACAATATTTCGAGACTATGTATTCACACTCTCGTTTCGTCATTGTGATTTCCATACGGAAAAGAGCATTTACGTATGAGCTCAGTTATATTTCAGAAGCAGCTTCCGAAAAGCGGTCATGTTAGCTCAGTGGTACACCACCGAGCGCTTAAATCGTGAGTTCGATACCCGTTCAGGTGAAATTCTTTTATGATATTCTACTTTCCTCAATGCATGAAAATTATGTAAAATAGTTACATTACAATTCATCAGTTGTATATATCAGTTGAATATATATATTCATATCATCAGTTGTATATATCAGTTGAATATATATATTCATATCATTTCACGACATAAATAATTTTTATCTTTAAAATATAACATCTGAGGTATTGACAGAACGTCGGTGTGTTATGTTTGAATATGTGTGTCGGTGTGTAATACAAATTTAAAAAATCGTGTAATAGCAATAAATAAGTTATGTAATGTATTTATTTGCAGCTACTTTCATCGCAGATAACTTCTCAATATTCGCATTACAGCGTTTAGGTAGAGCATATCGAAAATCGGATCGTGGTCCAAGACAAAAAACTAGCTAGCCCCAAACTGTCACGCAAGAAATTCGCGAATCGCAAAAGTAAAGCGGCAATTCCTTAATCGCTCTCTCTCAACTCTCTCTTATCTGCATTTATACACATAAAAGTGTATGTATGTATGTTCCAACATAACTCATGTATGCCTAGAGCAGGGTATCTCAACCTGGGAGTCGCGGCCCCTAGGGGATCGCGAAGATAGGCGGAAGAGATAAATATAGTTAGAATCTAATACCAGAAATTATTTTTAAATATTATTTTTAAATATTATTTTTAATTTTGTTCTGATAAGCATACTTTTATTTTTTATACACACTGTAAAGAACAATAAAAAATAAGTCTACTGAACATTTTCAAAGGGTGTAGAATTCGTGTTACTATTCGGTTCAAAGTCTCTTGTCGTCGCGAATTCTGTCGAGAAATTTGAAGCTTAAAATATACAAAACGATCATCATGCCTGTTGTTCTGTATGGTTGCGAAACATGGTCGCTTACTCTGAGGGAAGAACATAGACTGAAAGTATTTGAGAACAAGATTTTTAGACGAATATTCGGACCCAAGAGGAACGGGAATGGGGAATGGCGGAAACTTCATAACGAGGAACTACATAATTTATACGGTTTACCCAACATTGTTAGGGTCGTCAAGTCTAGAAGGCTTAGGTGGGCAGGTCATGTAGCTAGAATGGAAGAAAGTAGAAACGCTTTCAAAATTTTGACTGGAAGACCAATCGGAAAACGACCATTAGGAAGACCTAGGCGCAGATGGGAGGACAATATTAAGATGGATCTCGCTGAGATAAGAATACAAAGTAGAAACTGGATCCAATTGGCTAAGGATAGAAGTCAGTGTAGAGCTTTTGTGAACGCGGCATTGAACCTCCGGGTTCCATAGGCCATAGAGTTAGTTACTTAGTAGAGTTGTTTAAAAATGAATTTAAATCAAAGAGGTATGATATAAAACTAATGAGAACTGTATATAGAAATACTAGAAAAATACACATGCAACAAAACCTGCACATTGAAATACAATTAAAATTAAAACCTAATGAGATACCTAAGCATGGTGTAATTTCACTAGTGCAGCAATGTCCGGTTCAATCTTCATGACGAACATTATCAAACCATTTTCAACTGATAAGCGATTTCTTATCTTTGTTTTAATGTTTACCATAAAAAAACACACTTTCGCACAAGTACGATATAGCAAATGGAATTATTACTTTTAAAGCAGCAATCCCCAGACCAGGATATTCTTCTCTCCTCATCAGGCAGAACTTGTCCAAGTCTTCGTTACAAATAGTCCAAGTCCTCGTTACAGTTGCAAAGACTTGTCGCATGATCATTCTATTATTTGGTCAAGAAGTTGTGGGCTTAGATCGGATACGTTAATGGCCTCTTCAATGAAGGAGTTTAACATCCATCTTGAACCAGCACCTTCGACATTGGGAATATAGATATTACAGTTACTGTATCCACTGTCAGTGCCGGGCGCCGAAAAAAGGGGCCACACATTTCGGAGGAAGTGTGTTACTCATGTTAGGAAAGTACATGTGCACATGTGTAAAATAGAAGGAAAAACGTAATAAAATGTGCTCAAAATTAAGGAAAAGTAGGGTTTATTTTGAAAATGTTATTGAGCTTCGTGCCAACCATGGTGGCGCTTCGTAGCTAGTCTGTCGACGTCACTCATATATACGGTGACATCGTACTATACTCTCGCCCCGGGCACTGATTTTCCATGGCACTGTTCACTATAAACAAAAAAATGGATTCTACCATTATAGAAATAGGTATGTTAAAAATCTCACACAAGCTTATTATAAAACAAATTATAAAAGGGTCGCTGGCAAGAGCGTGTGATAAAAGGGGATCGTAATAGGAATTATATTGAGAACCACTGGTCTAGGGTAATTTTAACCACATTTCTTATAGTTTCAAAAAGATTGCTGTCGGGTTACCTATGGTGAATGGGAGGGGGATACATATAAAAGATTGCTAGAAAATGATCGATATTAGATTCATAGTTTTCGGGGTCGCTTAGATAAATAGTGAGACTTTCAATTTCGCTTAACTCCGATTAAGCTCTCATTAGTAGGGATGGGCACGAACGACTTTCCTTTGAAACTCGACTCGACTCGAAACAGACATCTTTGAGGTCTACTCTTGGACTCGGCGCGAAAAATATCTTCCAACTCGACTCGGATTAGAGTCAAGTCGAACCAAAACGAGCCAAATCCTGTGTGTAGTCCTACCTAGACAATACATAGACAATAATTATTCTATCATCAATTATACTACTATTACTACAAATAATAATAATAATAATAATAATTATTATTATTATTATTATTATTATTATTATTATTATTATTATTATTATTATTATTATTATGACAACACCGTGTACAAACATGAACAATAGATGGTTAGTAAAGGCATACTAAAAGCTAGTTGACTGCCGACGTCGGTAGTCATGAACTCTACAAGGCAAAGACATCGTTCATTACTCTAAGCTGTAAGCGTCGGTGGACTACAGATGGTCAACTATTGACCTCTCGCCAGAAATTGGTGGCCCCGCAGAGACGATCCGTGGTGGCCCAAGTTCCATTTTGAAAACTTTACCACCAGCAGCAGAGACGCGGAACCACAAAATTACTCTCCCAAAATATGTCAAAATGCCTATATGTGTGATTTGTTTATATTTAGCTGAATCAAAAAAACACAAAACAAATACCCGGGGTGGACGCAAACTATCAATATTACGATTACTAGGATTGTGTTCTCCTGACTTCCCCACGGAAACGATCATAAAAAGCTTGGTTGTTGAAGG
This sequence comes from Thermobia domestica, assembly GCF_964235325.1. NCBI lineage: Eukaryota > Metazoa > Arthropoda > Insecta > Zygentoma > Lepismatidae > Thermobia > Thermobia domestica. Next base: position 122,646,880 of record NC_137461.1, read on the forward strand.
ATAAATCATTGACGTCTTAATTTAGCCAATCAGACAAACCCCTTCATCTCGAGTTCTAGAAGGTGATACCGTGAACCGTTTCAGATTTATTGCTTCCTGGTGGAGTACTATCCATGAGCAAAATTTGAGCATAATAGCCGACATACATCTTCGGTGCCTCTTATCTTTAGTACAATTTTAACCAGAGATGGTGTGGGTCAATGAAAATTTGATCCACGACCCACCATGACCCACTATCACCCACCACCCAAATGCCCCATTGGCCCACTCTTACCCATCAACCATCGTGATCCACTCTGACCCACCACCAACTATGAACCACTCTGAACCATTGCGACCAACTCCGAACCACCAAAACCCATCGACATCAACTCTGACCGATGGCCCACGTCCTCCTCTCCATTGACTAAAGAGATTACACTTGTAATAAAACAAGACTGTGAAATTATCACTTATCGGAGTTTGAATTTCTACCGTCAATGGCTCAAGCACCTCTCTGTTACAATACTGGTGGGTCTGACCTTTACGATATATAATGGCAAAGTGTTTCTCATCTTCCAAATTAAAATGAATTTAAATTTATCATATATAATTATTTCTTTGTAGCCTTAAAGACACATTTCAGTAGAAAATAGGGTGAAATTTGAAAGTTTCAAATCAAGGAAAAGTAGACCAACGTAAAAAAAAAAAAAAAAAAGAGAGAGAGAGAGAGAGAGAAACTAATTTTCTATATAATTAAGCATGCCGTACTAATTGAAAATGCCCATGTAATTAAGTTTAGAATACAAATTTTATGGCCATTTTTCTCTAACTTTATGGCACCAGCTTCAGCAATTATAAATAGAAAGCAGTGGGTATAAAATTCAAAAAGAACTTTAGTTTGCATTACTCAATTTGTTTCTCAACTAATATCAATCGTTTTCGATTATTTTTACAAATCAACCCACTACCAATTTCCAATATATAGAAAATGCACCCCCGTCCCCCCGCTCATAAAAGATAATTTTAAAAAATGCCAGGACATATTTTCTTTATTTTTAATAAAGAGTTATATGTTGAATTTCAGCTCTCAGTTGAACGGCTTGTAAGATACTAAATTTTTCGCAAAAATTCGGACTTCTACTCCCCCTAAGGATATGTATTATAATGAAAGTGACACGCGTATGGTAACTTCCCAGTTGGGAATGGAGCCTGATTATATACCAAACGTCAATTCATTTGACTTTGCAATTTGACCGTGATGATTACGCAGACATAGTTACTTTCAATTTTTTATGATACATATCCTTATTTCATATGTTACAGATGATTCAAAAATATTTTTTCAAGCAGTTAGCTCCTCTAGAATCTCACAGGCTGCATCCCAAAATCCAACTCCTACTATCCTATGACAATCCAAAAGTGACTGAACTTTTTTTTATTAGAAACAAATGACAAAAGAAAAATGGAGATCTTGAAAGTAAAATGTAGAAAAGCTCGGTGCCCCCAATAACTACATATTTCTCCACCCCTTCATCCCGAACTTAAAAATAAAACTTAATTCGAATATGGTTAATTAGTGAATTTATTACAGTTAAATTCCACTCACTACATGCTACAGCTACAACTATGTAACAAAAAATAACAACTGTGAAACATGTTCTGAATTACTATTAGATTTCTTATGCTATTATTAAACATATTAAAATAGTAAAAGAGGATTGTTCGTGAAATAGTATATTTGCTCTTGATTTATAACTTTTTCATACGGAAAAAATTAAAATATTATTCAAGTTTTAAACTTTGCACTCTGCAAATATGTTGCCCTCTAGGCAATGGGACTAATGTGAAATGTGGACTAATGTGGACTAATGGGAAATGCTGCACTGTTAGCGGCGCTGAAAACTTACGATTCGATTCTAATATCGAATGATTTCGATATCTTTATGTCGCTACGTAACCACCCTGGGTGCTAATGGAAGCTTAATTGGACTTGAATTGAAAATAGAACTATTCACCTAAGCGACCACGAAACTATAGATTCGATACTAATATCGACCCGTTTCTAGCATTTTTGATATGTATCCCGACAGTACTCTTTTTCCATACTGTAAGAAATATAGTTAAAATTGCTCTAGATATATCAGAATTATGTTGAAATACACACATAAATCCACTTTTATATTCTGTATAAATAGAGAGCGAGCGAGCGAGAGAGGGCGACTCAAGGCATCACCACCTCCACATTGCAAAAGCATATATCAAGAATTGAATTGAAAATCTATGTAAAGACTTTCTGCTGTGGCATGCTTCATAAGGACAATTCCAGTCTGCTCACGTGACCTTTGGGGTTCATGAATTTTTTTTGCGAGCGTTCCGACTTTGGATTCTCTGTTTATAACTTCTGTTTATGCATCAAATAACTTTTCAAGAACATAAATGACATTCTGTATTATGAATGTTGAGAATTACCCTCTATATGACAAATAGCTGCAAATAAATACACTACATGATTTATTTATTGCTATTGAACGAGTTTCTTAACTTGTATTTACATCCTCATATATAATACCGAATTACTGTGAAAATTATCTCAGATGTTATATTTTAAACATAATAATTACTATGTTCTGCAATGATTATGTTATATATACACAACTTATGTATTCTAATGTAATTATTTTATATAATTTTTCATGCATTGCGGAAAATATAATTTTAAAAAAAGGATTAGCCTAGACGGGATTCGAACCCTCAACCTTATGATTTGAAATCCAACAGCTTACCAATGAGCTAACACAACCTTCTAGCGATGTATAACGGATCTCAAGATAATTATGACATTCATATCCATTACAAACGCCGTTTATGTTCTACTTTGACTTTTATTTTAGTACTCAGGCGATAATTATGTTCTATTTCTTAACTTTGAGCATTCTTTTACATATGGAAAGATTCGTTAACGTATTTAAATGTTCCATTACGTATGGAGAGCTAAATGACAAACAAGCATGTGCTGAGATTGAAAAGAAAGGTTTCGAAATATTGTATCATTAAGTATTTCAATCAATGTTGCTTTTTTTAACACTTGGTAACAAGTCTTATTATATTTAAAAGAAGAAAAACACATCTGCAAACTTTTTCCCGATTGCAAAGGCTGGCTTGGAGGTTCGAACCTGACTTACTTTTTCCCGAAGATACCCGAAGCTGGACTTAGAAAATTATTGCCTCAAAACACCAGTAAAGAATGCGCTCAACCTTTTTGAGACAAGGTGTACATATTCACTATTATAAAAAGTAGGTATACATACTAAATAATATCTTGTAAATTAAAGCATCGGACTTGAGCCTACCAGCTTTCCTTTCCTCTTGCCATGGGGTGTGTCCACTTGTCTCCAATATTTTAAATACTTCAGTTGACAACGTGGATATACATCATATGGATGAGGCTTTGGAAATTTGGAAGGGGATCTACAACAGTAAAATTCCTGAGACAAAAGAATTACAAAAAAGTTGGGATGCAATATTATTACAGGAAGTAATAGATAATGAAGTAATTCCTGAAAGTATAATTGACATTGTGCGTATGAGTAGTAATTGACGTACTTCTACACAGCAGAGGACTTGCCGCCGCTGTGTATATTTTATTACGTGTCTCTGTGATCTTTTGCGCTGGCGCCATTACTGTCTGACCGTAGTGCGAGTTCCCTTTATACTTTTACCGCCTGCTTTATATATTTTATTACGTATGTGATTTTTTGCTGTAGCCATTATTGTTGGAATTAATTGCGACTTCCTTTTATACTTTTACAGCTTGTTTTGTATAGCTTATTACGTATGTGTGATTTTTCCGCTGGCGCCATTACTGTCTGACCGTAGTGCGAGTTCCCTTTATACTTTTACCGCTCGCTTTGTATATTTTATTACGTATGTGTGATTTTTCCGCTGGCGCCCTTACTGTTTGGTTTTGCTTTGACTTCCCTTTATGCTTTTACCGCTTGCTTTTTATATTTTATTACGTATGTGTAACCTTTGCGCTGGCGCCATTACTGTTGCGAGTTTTGCACACCCGATTTGTATATTTGCTGCTTGGTAGCCGTGGACGCTAATGGTGTTTTCATTTATAGATACCGGCACACTTTGTATATATATTTATTATTGTGACTTAAGTAAGAAGAGAAAGTTTACGCACCTTTGATGACACGGCCGCTATTTTGTTGGCTATTTCCTGGTTGTTTGTTGTTGCAGTTGTATATAATTTATGTCCATATCGCAGTGTTGTCTGTAATGAGAATAATTACACTGATTTTTCCATAAATAGGTAAATTTTTCTTTTAGGGATGTTTTGTAGTGTTGCAGCGAAAACTAATTAGATTGTTGTTGACTTTAGTTTAGCGTTTCTTTTAGCAGTGAGGTTATATGAGACGTGGACATACTGATTAACGTGGAATCCGAACCACATGAGCTTCCGCCGGGAATAGAACCCGGGTTGACCACGCCAAAGTTGCGTACGTTAACCGATTAGCCAGGGAGGAGCTCTACAGTGATTAGACTACGTATAGTTACCTATAATATAATTTTTACGTAATGAGACCAAGCCCTAATTATGAATTATACTTTAATTTTTACTAGATTAATTATGAATTTACCTTGAACATTCTTTTATTTATATAATTGGAAATGATCAATATTAATTAACCTATAATACTTATTATATGTATATACTTACGTATGAAGAATTGAGCGTTGACGATTGTGGTTTTGATGGACGGATTTGTTTTTCCAATATGGCGGCGTTGCGTGATTGTTGAACAGAGGTTCCTCCATAGTAGGACTCTGAAATGCGAATGCGCGCGTTTTGCTTGCATTGTTTTTTTTTTTTTTTTTTTTTTTTTTTTAATGCTAGCCCGCAGGCTAGCTACCCTGTAGAGGGCTACACCCTCTTTAAGGGAAGGGTTGCATAGGAAGTATATGGATGTGGAATGACGGGCGTTGGGCTATGAGACTTTCTTTATTTAACAATTACTACAGATCAGGTCATTATGGTCTTTGCGACCATAATCATCAGTGAGGCAAAGGGTACACAAGACATAGGAAAATACATACCATGCATACATTATAGATTACAGAACAAGTTGATTATAAATATTTTATTTGCAGAGATGATCATGAGGGATGAAATGAGTGCAGATGACGCCACAACACATAGGAAATGTTAGCAGAACAAATGCGGGTTATCTTCTGCCTAGGGGCGACGCTAGGCCAATGAGGACGAGGGAGGCCCTGTTAGATACAGAGGGTAATCACTGTGCTTGATGCGAGGGAAAAATATGAGGAAGATGGACATGCAAGCGATGATCCTGTAATAGTTCTAGGTCGGGATGGTTTGGCGGCAAGGTATAACAGTATAATGTAAACAGCAAATTTAGAGGGAGATGGTAATATCGAGGGCGAGCAGATGAATTGGCAAGGTAGTGCATAGTGGCGAGTAGAAGTGGTTGCTGCTGCATATATCGGACAGAGATGAACTTGAGTCGAAGAGATTCGAGGTGGTAAAGTAATGTAGGGAAAGTAATGAGTGAATATAGGTATCTAGTCGGACTGGGAAGAGAAATGCGGTAGGCAATGCGGAAGGCATGACGTTCAAATGTTGCAAGTTTGTAGTAGTACGAGGTAGGAGCTGAGAGCCAAGCGGTGAAACCGTATGTTAGGACAGGGCGGAGAAATGCTTTATATGTGTTGAGAACCATGGTTGAGGTGGGGCCCCAGGTAGTGCCAGTGAGACGTTTAAGGAGATTCAGACGGTTATATACTTTGGTTTTGATGTAATTAAGATGAGGAAGCCAGGTGAGATGATGGTCGAAAACAATACCAAGGTAAGTAACAGTTTTTGATGGATGGATCGCTGTATCTTGAATTTTTAGAGAAAGAAGTGATGGATTTCTGTGGGTCTTGGAGCGTTTGCGTGGCGGCAGAAATACTATGGCCTGTGTTTTCGAAGCATTTATGGTGAGGTGCCATTTATGACACCAGTGCGAAAAACGATTCATGGATTCTTGTAAGATGAGGTTGATATGATTGATGGTGCGACCAAGGGCAAGGAAGGCTGTATCATCTGCATACTGGAAAGTATACACGTCGTCTGGAAGAGAAGGAAAATCTGAAACAAACAGTAAATACAGCAAAGGGGACAGAGCTGAGCCTTGTGGTACACCAGAATTTAGGAAGATAGGATGTGATAGATGGTTGTTGATATTAACATATGTGATACGGCAGGCCAAAAAGTGAAAAATAAAGCGTATGTAGGACATGGGCAATCTACATTTGATGAGTTTGAAAATGAGTGCAGGATGCCAGACTTTATCAAATGCTTTTTCTAGGTCAAATAGAACAAGGCAGGAGGGGCGGACTGAATTATAGTGATTGGTAATGAGGGTAGTTAGTCGTTGAAGTTGATCGTTAATGGAATATGACGGGCGAAATCCAGCTTGAAAAGTTGGTATGAGATGGCGGGCACGGAGATATGGATGAAGTCTGTTGACAAGGATACGTTCAAGAATTTTGCTGAAAGTGGAAGTAAGTTGTATAGGTCGATATGAAGAGACGTCGCTGGGAGGTTTATTTGGTTTCGGAAACATGAGGGTTTTGGACATTTTCCATTCAGCAGGAAAGAAGCCAGTTCTAAGAATAAAGGTGTAAATAGCGGCAAGGAGAAGAAGTAGAGAAATAGGACTTTCTTTAATATGGCGATATGTGATGGAATCAAAGCCAGGAGCAGAGTTACGTTTATGTTGAACAACTGTTGTTATGTCAGTAACTGAGATGGGAGATGTGAGTTCATGTGGCGGCAAAAGATGATTATGATTTGGTTGGAAGATAGGATTTGCAGTGTTGACATTGTCGACTGGATGACCAAAGATATGGGTATGAGAGGATGGTGTGAAAATGTCTTGCAGATAATCGGCAAAGGCGTTGGCTTTATCTTGATCAGAAGGTGCGTGGCTGTTGTTAATGATGATAGGGTATGAGGTTTTGCTGTACTTGCCACAGAGTGCGTTAAGACGTTTCCAATAACGTGAAGGATGTGCAGTTTCAGCAAGGTTATTGCAAGTTTTGATCCATTGACGGCGTTTGTATGCTTGGATGTAATTTTTGACTGATCGTTGCAGCTGACGGTGAAGACTAAGAGCTTCAGGATTTTGTGTTCTGACGTAATCTCGATAAGCTTGTCGGGAGCGTTTGACTTGAGCAAGGTAATTCGGAGGTAATTTAGGCTTATATGGTATGGAACTAGTAGTAGGGATATACAGCTCTGATGCATGTGTAATTTCTGAAGTGATGGTTGCAACATGGGCGTAGAGCTCCTCTGATGTAGTGGGTGGATGCAGATGTGCTGTGGCAGTTGTAAGATAGGTACGATAATGATCCCAGTCGGCTTTGTCAAAACGTGGCGATTGAATCGGCGGAGGGACTACATGGGGTCGAGCAGTGCCCATACGATAGGAAAGCTTGAGTGGAGCATGATCACTGCCAAGGAGGTCCAGAACTGTAAGGGTGATGTTAGCAGCAAGCGTGTTGGACGTGATAGCTACATCGGGGGTGGTATTTGTTATTGGTCTAGTAGGAGCCGGAGGAATATGAAGAATGCCAGTGGTATGAGTGGTAATATGGTCGGAAAATTGTGTGCGTTCTCTAGGAGTGCGACTATGGTAGTTGATATCAGCGAGGATGATATAATGTTTATAGCTATGAGATATGTGACTGAAAAAAGCAAGAGGGATAGGATGGCCTGGTCGAACGTATATAGTGGCAAAGGTGATCATGATAGACTTGAAGTATAATGTAGAGATGATATGTTCGGGGAGATGAGGAATGGGACAAATGTGTTGGCGATAAGGTATATGATTGCGAAAGCCGATGGCTACGCCGCCATTTGCCCGTAATGCTGGTACTGTGTTGTCCTGACGTAGAAGTGTATAACGAGGTATGTTACAGTGAATGGTTTTCGTGAGAAACGTTTCATTTAATAAGAATACTGATACGTGTTCCTCAAGCAGGAGTGCTTCAAACAGAGTTTTGTTCGTTGGTAGAGAGCGAATATTAAGAAAAAGAAAGACTAAATCCATGATAAGCATATCTAAACGGCTGTTTCTTGTGGTGATGTATGGAAATGGACATAGTTGTTTGTGTATGTGGCGTAAAAGTTGACATTGAAAACGGATTTTGCGGCCTTAGTGAGTTGTTGAAGAATGTGAGTACGCTGAAAAGGATGGATGTTCTGTAAAGTGAGGGTTAGAAATTGAAGGAGTTGTTGTATGGTAACTGGATCGGAAGTTTGTTGGGCAGGAAGAGGTGAAGGGTCTGGGATACGAAGTGGAACTACCAAATCTGGGTGTTCTTGGTTAGGTTGCGGTTTATTTTTGCACTTATAGCTGTATGCCGGATGTTGGTCATGACAAGTTGGACATTCAGGTGGTCGTTGGAGATTTTGACAAGTGCGTGTTTGGTGAGATCCTGCGCAATAGCCACAGACTGGTGGATTCTTGCAATGACTAGTACTGTGATCATTGTAGGTCTGGCAATTTTCGCATCTCACAGGAAGTGGAGCAGGCGAGCGTGAGGGCTCGACTTTGTGCCGACGATGATATATGTAGGCGCCAGTAGTAAGCAAGGAATCTATAGTACTTTGTGAAGAAGTAAGTACACGAACCATATATGTGGCACCATTATTGTTGCGTATACGTATTGCTTTGTGAATGGTATGGCCAGCGAGTTGAAGTTCCTCTTGGATTTCGTCATCAGAGTAGGATGGATCAACCCCACGGATGACGACAGACAGAAATGGCGGGCGTTTAGGGGGTGGTGGTTGTTTTTGGCGTGCGGAAGAAAGAGATGACATCGTGGCATTCTTGCCAAATATTTCAAAGGAAGCTTTATTTCTAACTGTGGTGAGAAACTGCGGATCAATGGATTTGAAGATGTAACCATTTCGAGTTTTGATGACTTCTGTTATCGGTATACTTGGAAGGTATTTCCGTAGTTGGAGAGTTATGAACTTCTCATTGCTATACTTAGTGTCATAGTGTTGCAGTAGAAAGGAATGAAGTACAGGTTTATCTGAAAGGTTGTTATGCGAATGTTGAGTTTGATGGTTTCCAGAAGAGCTCATGTCACCGGTTTCCATGTCAGAAGTTTCTGAAGCATTATCTTTGTGCGGTTTCTTGGCTTGATGGCGAGGCGGTTTGATAGTGTCAGCATACAGTTGCTGCTGTCTTGGAGACCTGGATCTTGTGGAGACATTTGAGGCATTGGATGCTGTGGAACTGCCCGATTGGGTTCTCTGTCTATTGCCCTTATCCTTCCGCTTGACCACCTTCGCGGTCGAAGCGGGCGGAGTGACAAAGACAGGAGGTAAGCCAGAGTGGCGTCCATCCACTAAGGACCCAGGATGAGTATCTGAATCTCCCATCGCAAAAAACCGATATGTGGTGGAAAACCGTGACGCTTAACAATGAAGAGTGAATGATGGAGTGGAAGTTGATGATGATAATGAAGGTAGGACAACCCGTTTGGATAGTTGTCCAGGGGGAGCAGGTCCCCTGCCTCGATCTGTAGAACCGGCTGCCCTTGGCTTGATCAGTCTGACAGACGGTTCGCACAAAAGAGACAGAGAAAAAGCTCAGGAGTAGGAACAGGAAGGATTTCTCAAAACACGTCACTGTTCACTCAGTGGCGCTTCACAGCGAAGCTGTGGGAAAGTATGCAATTTATGCTTAGAGCAGTTAAAATATGGGATTATATATGGGAACTTATATGCGAAAATTTGGTAGACAGAACATTTTTTGTCATTTATTTAAAAAACTATTGTATAGTTACAAGAGAATTTTGAATCGATTTTAATTTATTTAGGAACTACCATATACAATATTATAATTATTTACGGTGAATGCGGTAGCAATACATGATTGCATGAAAATATGTAGAGCCATCTATTGTATAAATTGGAAAACACAATTATGACTGTACTCGATAGAGGCACACGATGATGAATTACACACTTGTAACATTTCTGATAACTACATAAAATGTTATGAGAACGAGATGATACCACACGAATGTCAGACCTGCATTATATACTAACTAGATTTGTTTTATTAAGATATAGGTGTACATATTATGCGTTAATACAGACACACAATGAATTATTTTATTTGTGCATGAAAGAGAGATACCACATATATGCGTTGACTGTGGAAATGCAGAAGCATGTGAACATTGCAACCTAGCATTGTTATGTGAACTAATACACAAAATATAAACTTTAATGTAGTTTATTGTAATATTTATCAAGAGTTTCATTCCCATCCAATGGATGGTAGGACCGTAGAAGGCAATACCTTTTTTTTTTTTTTGTGGCCAGAATTCTAGTTTATATTTTTTTTTTTTTTTTTTTTCCGCTAGCCAAAGTGGCTAGCAACCTTTAAGAGGGTTACGCCCTCTGTGAGGTGAGTGAAGAAAAGGAAAGCAGGTGCAAAGGACAATGGGTGGTCTATGTGCTTTATTCAATTTATTAATATCAAATGTCACAATAAATAACAAAAAAAGAAAAAAAAACAACAAAATGAAATAGCAAAACAATAAAATGGAAATAACAAAACTGGATGTAAGGAACTTTGATCCTTACCATTATGAAAGGGATGAAACATACATACATATATAGCAAGTGTTAACTATAGGAAAATATTAATATAAATAGAAAAAAATAACGATATACAAAAGGTAAAAGAAAAGTAATGGAATTTTGATAAGCTTATAATGAGGATGAAGAATGAGGCGAGGTGTGAAGCACAGGACAACACGTGGGTTTTGTTAGTCAGACAAATGAAACTATCTTCCGCCTAGGGGCAACTCTAGGCAATGATGAAAAACAGGGGAAGCCCAAGTGAGTAGACAAAGGTAATTACTGTGCAGGATATGATGGATGAATAAGTGGAAGATGTTCATGAATAATGTAGTCAGAGATGATGAAAAACGAAGGATCTCTCGGGGGTAAAGTGTAGTGGTACAGCGTAAACAGGAGAGATAATGGTGGATGATAATAACGATGTGGCGTGGGATGCAAATCCAGGTATCGCATAGTGTCATAAACTAAAGGGTGTTGGTTTTGGAAACGTTTGTTGATATAGGTGAGACGTAGTTTTTCGATGTAATATTGCAATGTAGGGAAAGTGATGCGTTGGTATAGCTCCTGGGTGGGGCTAGGTAAGCGGATACGGAAGGCTATGCGGAAAGCATGTCGTTCTAGGATCAGAAGCTTTTGATAGAATTTAGATGATGCGGCTATCCACGCTGTGAATCCGTACGTTAAGACTGGCCGTAAGAAAACTTTGTATGTATTTAGGATTGTCTGTGCCTTAAGTCCCCATGTCGTACCAGTTAAGCGTTTCAACAAATTCAGTCTATTGTAGGCTTTTGCTGTGATAGTTGCTAAGTGTTTGTTCCATGTTAAGTGATGGTCGAAAGTAATCCCAAGATAGGTGACGGTGTTACTAAGGCGTATGGGTTCGCCATCTACATGGAGTGCGATATTGCGAGGATTTCGACGGACTTTTGATCTTCGGCGTGGTGGTAGAAAGACTATAGCTTGAGTTTTAGCCGCGTTTATGGTTAATTTCCAACGAGTACACCATGAGGTGAAGCGATTTATTGCAGTCTGTAGAATTGAATTTATTTGTTGGATGGTGTTACACAGAGCAAGGAACGCCGTATCGTCGGCATATTGAAATAAATGGATTCCCTCTGGAAGTCGAGGCATGTCCGCAACATAGAGCAGGTAAAGTAATGGGGACAAGGCCGATCCTTGTGGTACGCCTGAGAGGAGAAAAATAGGATGTGACAGACTGGAGTTGACAGAGATGTATGCGAGGCGGTTTGAAATGAAGCTGTAAATGAAACGAATGTATACTATGGGAAGCTGTAGAGTAAGGAGTTTGTATAGGAGACCATTATGCCAGACTTTATCGAAAGCTTTCTCTAGATCGAAGAGTACCAGACAGGATGGTTGTACGGAATTAAAGTGCTGAGTGATGAGTGAAGTCAGTCGAAGAAGCTGATCATTTATAGAGAATGATGGCCGGAAACCGGCTTGTGTGAAAGGGAGAATATTGCGATCGGCCAAATAAGTATGTAGTCGTCTAACTAAAATACGTTCCAGGATTTTGCTAAATGTGGAAGTGAGTTGTATGGGCCGGTATGAAGCAACATCCTGTGGTGGTTTATGGGGTTTGAGGAACATGAGTGTCTTAGAAGTCTTCCAAGAGGTCGGAAAATATCCAGTACGGAAGATAAACGTATAGATATGAGCAAGTAAGATTAGCAGCGTGAAAGGACATTCCTTAATATGACGGTATGTGATATTGTCTAATCCAGGCGCTGTATTGCGTTTGTTGTGAACGACTGTAGTGATATCCTGTACTGTAATCGGTGCCGTTATAGGTATATTGGCGTGAAGTTCATGATTATTACTGGGCTGGAATTGTGGTGATGAAGTGTTAAGTCGGTCAGCCACATGAGGGGTGTTGCCCATGATGGTAGGTGTGAATATGGTCTGTAGGTGATCAGCAAAGGCGTTTGCTTTGTCAGTATCAGTATTTGCTGGTATGTCACCTAGTAAGAGAGGGTATTTTGGTTTGGAGAACTTGCCACAAAGTGCATCGAAACGTTTCCAATACTTGCTCGGATGGGTAGTGTCTGAGAGATTATTGCAAGCCTTAATCCAGCAACGTAGTTTATAGGCCTTAATATAGTTATCGACCATACGCTGTAGTTGTCGGTGGTGACGTAATGCCTCTGGATTGCGAGTATGGAGAAATTCCCTGTATGACTGACGTGATCGCTTGATCATTGTGAGGTATTGTGGAGGAAGGTGAGGTGTGTTCGAAGTGGATGTAGAGGTCGGGATGTATAAGTTACTTGCTTCTTGAATGGCATTGGTGATTTTCTCGACTGTAGTATGTAACTCATCTTCGGTGGTAGGTTCCGTGAGATTTATGGTGCGGCGAGAGATGTGAGAGCGATATTGGTCCCAATTTGCTTTGTCAAAACGTAAGCTAGTCCGTGGCGGTAGTGGTGAACGAGTGTCGTTTTGTGCACGTGATTGATAGGTTAATTTAATAGGTGCGTGGTCACTTCCAAGGAGATCAAGAACTTCAACGGTGCAGTGAGATATGATATTACTTGAAACGATAACAATGTCAGGTGTGGTATCTGAAATTGGGCGAGTAGCTTGAGGGAGATGAACAATAATGCCAGTGGTATTAGCCGTGATGAAGTTCTGAAGAGTTGTTCTTTCCTGATTGGTGCGGCTGTGCATATTGAAATCGGCCATGATGAGATATGAACGGTAGGTGTTTGAGATATATTGCACAAATTGATATGGAAGGGGGTGGCCGGGTCGAATATAGATAGTGGCCAGTGTAAGGACGATATTTTTGAAGTAAACTGTGGCCAGGAGGTATTCTGGCAAAGGTGTTATATTGTAATGATGCTGCCGAAAAGGTAAAGAAGGTAATAAACCAATGGCTACTCCTCCATTGACTCGGAGTGCCGGAACAGTGTTTTCTGCATGGATCATTGTATAATGTGGTATTCGGCAGGAGTGAGAGGAAGAAAGAAAGGTTTCGTTGAGTAAGAATGCCGTGACGTGCTGTTCAAGAAGTAGTTGCTCAAATAAAAGTTTGTTTTTTGGCAGAGAGCGTATATTGAGAAACACAAATACCAGATCCATAACAAGAAAGAACTTAATCGACGGATGAGCCATGGGACTTATAAAAGTGGACAGTATTACCAGAATAGGTGGCAGTAAAATTAACGTGAAAGGTAGTTTTTGCCGCTAGTATAATTTGCTGAAGGATGTGAGGTCTGATAAATGGATGGATGTTTTGTAATGCCAAGGTTAAGAAAGTAAGAAGCTGATCCAGATTGACAGGAGAATCGAGCGGATGTGGTGTATTATCCGGTTGGGCCGGAGGCCTCAATGGAACGATCAACTCAGGACGTTCCTGAGCAGGTTCTGGTTTCGCTTTACACCTGTAGCTGTATGTTGGGTGTTGTTCATTACACGTAGCACATTTTGGAGGTTGTGTAAGATTATTACAGGCGCGTGTATTGTGAGGTCCGGCACAGTAACCACATTTACTGGTATTCTTGCAGTCTTGCGTATGATGTGAATTATAAAGCTGACAACGTTCGCAGCGCACTGGCATGGGAGCGGTAGACCGCGAAGGCTCTACACGATGCTTGTGATTATAGATGGAGGCTCCGGATTCTAATAGTTCATCAATCGTGTCTTGATGTGAAGTGAGCACACGGACCATATAGGTAGGGCCGCGGTCATTTCGAATCCTAATTATTTTGGTGATCGTGTGTCCTTCGAGCGTCAGTTCTTCTTGTATCTCTTCATCTGTATATGATGGGTCAACTCCACGTATGACCACTGAAAGTAGTATTGGTCTTCTTGGAGGCGGAGGTTGTTTTTGGCGAGGTGCGTTGAGTGCTTCCAACTTCGCATGTTTGCCAAATATTTCGATCGGCACCTTGTTCTTAATTGTGCTGTATAGTGTTGGATCCGTTGTCTTCAGAATAATGCCATTTCTGGTGTGGATAATGTGAGCAATGGATGCCCGTGGTAGGTACTTCCGGAGTTGAACTGCGACCATCTTTGGGGTGCTGAATTTCGAATCGAAGTTGGTGAGTAGCATGGAATGATTAGCAATTGGTTGGCGGTTGTCGGCGCTGGATGCTGGGTCTCCGATGTCCATTCGGCCAGAATCTGATTCTCTTGATGAATCTAGATGGTGCTTCTTTGCAGGAGGAGATCGTTGCAGACGGTCGGCGTAGCTGACACTCTTGTCTGATTGCGGTGACCGTGATCGGATGGAGGCTTGAGATGCTACAGATGCTAACGACTCGATGGATCCTATGGAATCTGTCCGTTGATGTTGGGTCCTAGTTGGCTTCTGAGGACGAGCTGAAGATTGGTCCTTACGTGGTCTCGTCTTGGTAGAGCTCTCGGATGGTCCGTTAACGACTTGCGGAAGGCCTTGATGTTTTCCCTTAATCTTACGACCACCGACTGAGCCTGGGTCTGCCATGAGGAAATCCGTCCGTGGGCGGTTGCCCAAATCAAAAGGTGAATTACGCCTATAGATGTGTGATGAATGATTTGAGCAAATAGAGTGTAATGGTGATGATGTGTGTCACCCTCCAGCACTGAAAAGCGCTGTCAATCCTAGAGAGAGCGTATGCGTGCTGGTCTCGACTGTGCGTATGCAACACAGTGTCCTCGATGGCACGTTAACACTTCCCAGCTAGGCTAGGCTATTACAAAAGGCAGCTATTGACGTATGGTACGTCAAGCTGATAATTGAGTATGCCTCTAGTTTATATTTATGACACTTAAAATATGAGAGTATATATATGAGAACGTATATGCGAAAAAATTTGTAGACAGAACTTTTTACTTATTTAAGAATGCTGTGTAGTTACAATAGAGAATTTTGAACCCGATTTTTAATTTATTTAGGAACTACCATATACAATATTATAATTATTTACGGTGAATGCGGTAGCAATAACAGATTGCGTGAAAATATGTGGAGCCATCTATTGCATAATATGGAAAACACGATTATGGGTGTATTTGATAGAACTACCCGGTGATGAATTACACACTTGTAATATGTGTGATAACTACATAAAATGTTATGAGAACGAGATGATACCACACGAATGTCAGATTTGCATTATATACTAACTAGATTTGTTTATTAAGATATAGGTGTACATATTATGCGTTAATACAGACACACAACGAATTATTTATTTTGGCATGAAAGAGAGATACCACATATATGCGGTGGTTGTGGAAATGCAGAAGGATGTGAACATTGCAACCTAGCATTGTTATGTGAACAAATACACAAAATATAAACTTTTATTGGAACTTATACGTTTGTTGTTCGTTTGTTTGTTTATAGCTAGTTATATTGACTTGTACCATTTTAGAGGGTTATGCAGTTTTTAGGGAAGAGTGATGTATAATTGGAGGATTTAAGGATTGTGTGATGTTTCATAGAAGTTTTTATTACATTATAATAATTGCTAAGGTTTTAAGGATCTTTCCAATCCTTAACATTTGCTAGGAAATTAACGAGGAAATTGCAGTTAGTGTAGTATTGTATAGAACTGGAAGAGTAGAAATATGGAAAGAATAATGAATATGTACTGATAAAGTATATTATACCTGTATATTGTGAATGATGAGCATGAGGGATGAGGCGAGGTGTGCTAGTATATCACAGCACAGAAGTGTTAGGCAGATGAAGTTTTTTTTTTTTTTTTTTTTTTTTTTTGCCTAGGGGCTGCTTAAGCTTTAATGTAGATAATGGGAACCCTGGTAGTGGTAGATGGATTTAGTGTACAAATAATGGAAATATGAGTGGCAGATGATCATGAACTTGATAATTTGGGAGACCCTACTGGTCAAAGGGCTCAGGAGGTAGATTGTAGCAATAGAGAGTATAGACCAATGATAGCGTTGGAGGATAATATTAACATGGAGAAGGATGGAGAGCTAAAAGGCACATAGTATTTTAAAGTAAGGGGTCGTGGGTTATAACGAGAGCATATGTATGCGAGACGCAAAGTTTTAAGATGAAAATGGAGTGTAGGAAACTGAATTTGGTTGCACAACTTTGCTGTAGGACTAATTAGTTTGACTCGATATGCAATGTGGAAAGCACATTGTTCCATCATTAATAAGTTTTTGTAAACTGTGTGGATGGTTTTAACTCATGCAGCATTTTCGTAAGTTAGCACAGGCCGTAAAAGACGCCTTGTATGTATTTAGAATTGTGTTTGCTTTCAGTATTCAGGACGTTTGCCGACACTTTTTTTTTTTTTTTTTTTAATAAGTTAACTTTATTGTATGCTTTTTTTTTTGCGATTGTTTGAAGATGTTTTTAACTGAGATGTTTAGTGAATGTGACCATTAACTAAGTTACACTTGAATGTGCTTGGATGAGAGCTTGATTTAGTTTTAGGGAAAGGTAGTTAGGATTTTTTTTTTTTTTTATGGATTTTTGATGTTTTACGGAGGAATGATGATGATAATTTGTGTTTTTGTGGTGTTGATTGCTAGTTTTTTATTTGCTGCACCACTGAAGAAAACTGTTAATTATTATCTGTAGAGCAATGTTGATGGATTGGATACTAGATTTTAACGCAAGAAAAGATAGTGTTGGTGGCATATTGAAAGACCTGAAGTTATCAGGAAGTGGATACATATTGGGAACATAGAGATCTGGTGACAGAGCAGATTTTTTGAGGTACTCAACAGTGAAGGAAAATAGGATGGGAGAAGCAGTTATATATTGAAATATATGACAGGCGGTTGATTTAAAAACTTGTATATCAGTTTTATATACAAGATAGGAAATTGAAGATGAATTATTGTGTATGCAATTGTGTGGTGTTTACTTTGTTAAATATTTTTGAGTTAAATAATACAAGACATGTTGGTTTGATCTAATTATAATGTTGTGTAACCATGGTAGTTAAGACCGGTAGTTGATTGTTGATCGAATATCCTGGGTGAAATTTTGCTTGATGTATGGGATGTATTTTGTGTTGTTATGTATGCATACAGACGTCTTACTATAATACGTTATAGGGTTTTACTAAAAGCAAACGTTAATTGAATTGTACGGTAGGATGATAAGATGGTATGAGTTTTTTCTTGGTCTGGAAACATTAACGTCTTAGAGGGTTTCCAGGTGACAGGAAAATATCCAGTGTGCAGAATGATAGTAAAAATTGTGGGTAACAAAGTAAGTAATATAAGAGGGCATAGTTTAATATGACGATAGTTTATTGAATTAAAGACAGGGGCACTATTCCTTTGTTACGAATAACTGTACGGATATTTGAACTATGAATGGTTTTGTTTGAGATTTATTTTTGCGGAAGAGTATGAAGGATATGAGGTTGTAATGAAACAGAAGATGAAATGAATGTGTTGGATGGATGTCTATATGAATATGTGGGACGGAGTGGTGTGAAGAAGTCTTGAAGGAAATTAGCAAAAGCAGCAGCTTTAAAAGAGTCTGTCTATATAGATAACGCATTATTTAATAATGGATATGGTGTTTTACTGCTTTTGCAAAGAGCATTGAAATGTTTTCAATACTTGTTAGGATGAGTGACCTCAGAGAGAGTATTACAGATTTTATACCAATACCATAGCTTGTAAGCACAGATATAATTTGATTAACCTTTGAACTTTTGGTGATGATGAAGTGTGTTTTTTTTTTTTTTTTTTTATTTTTTATACGCTGATATTTATGATAAAACTGTTGAGAGCGAGTGATAAATGTAAGATATTTTGCTGACAATGCTGGTCGATAAGTGGATAATGTAGTTACCGGTATGTAAAGTGAACTAGTTTTTGATTGAAGTTGTGATGATATGATTGTTATGATACAGTTTTTTTTTTTTTTTTTTGATGTAGGAGCTTGCAAAGGGTTTATTGCTCCCGATAGATATGTTTTGTATTGTTTTCAGGTGAATTTATTAAAATGGTCTTTAGTTCTTTGAAATTTGTAGACTGAGACATATCTTGAGTACTATAATGTAATTTGATTGGAACATGATCACATCAATTTTTAATGGATTGAGAACATTAATATAGATTTGTGAAATGTGATTAGCAGAAGTAATGACAATATTTGGTATGTTTTGTGATATAAACCTATTGGGTTTTTGGAAGATTATGAATGATATCAGTTATGTGACTTGTGACAAAGGTTTGAAAACTAGACCCCCACCCCTATTAGTTTTAAATACTATTCTTTTATTCAAATTAGCTTGAATATTTCATCTTTACATCAGTTTACAACCGACAAAGTCACCCAGACCGTTTACTGCGCGTGCTTGAATTTCTATATATTCACATTGAAAGCAATAATTAGAAATCACTATACCTGAACCCCAATAGCTCCTTTTGTATTTACTTGTCTTTTAATTAGCCTGTTGGATTTCAACGTATCAATAAATAATGCTTTTAAATCCATTTTTTAAAAAGTATACTTTTGGTTATTGTACATTTAAGACATGGTGGATTACTTCCTTTGTGACAACTTTTAGTAATGAGTGGTGCTATCTTATCTACAGAATACTCCACACTTGAAAAATTTATTACAGTTGTTATCATAAGACAATAGTTATTGAACTTTCGCTAAATATGTTTACAGATAAAGTATTGCGTACAATAAGGAGGAACAAATGCTATCGAAAACTCGTCAAATGTTAAGGATTCTTGTAGACAATCCATGTAGTAAGTTGTGAATATATGTTAAAACTGAAGCCTACATTATGTATTTGATCAGTGCTAAAAAATACCTGTGAATTTTCATTAGGTAGGCTATATGTTAAAAGCATAGGAAAGAAAAAACTAACACCAACTTTGCAATGGGAAAGGAGAATAAACTGTTTCACAAACTTCTTCTTCTTATGTCTGAAGTTTCATGAAAGTAAAATTTATTTATTTGTACAAGTAATCACCGATTTATTTCCTATTTATCTGTATTCTTTTTTCATGTCTATATGACATATATTCAAAGATCATTTACTTATTTAAACAGGTTTTTATATCGATGCGCTAGGTTATATATTTCTATTGTATTGAATTAGATTCAATCTCCCAACATGACCCTCCTCCTCTTTGCTAACCGGATAGCGTCCCTGCTTTCGGGGTTGGCAGACTACAGTCATAATTCGTTATGGTTCCTTATCGATTTTGACCGTGCAATTTGACCTTGTATGTCCATATCAGATAACTCGCGGCCGAATGTGATTGTCGACATAGGTTGTGAGAGGTGCTGTTTCAGTTTTTTCCGTCACTTGCACCACAGATGCACGTTGGTTCTGATTGATAATCCTCTTTAATGCTAGGCGGAACCTGTCACTGAGGATTTCCTTCAGACCAGTTGTTCTTCTTCATCCATGTGGTTTTGTTGTGAATTTTGTAGACTGTCATCAACTACATATCCAATAACACACCACTTCGTCACGCTCACACCACATAAATAAGCATTAACTTAACCATTTTGGGAAATCAGAAAAAATCGTACGCACATTTTACAGTATCAGTTTGCTCAGTTCG
This sequence comes from Thermobia domestica, assembly GCF_964235325.1. Classification (NCBI taxonomy): domain Eukaryota; kingdom Metazoa; phylum Arthropoda; class Insecta; order Zygentoma; family Lepismatidae; genus Thermobia; species Thermobia domestica. The sequence continues at coordinate 122,667,080 of NC_137461.1, forward strand.
CTGCACACTGGCGTTCTACTGATCCTAACATATTACGGAAAAAAGTGTGATTTACCATATACGAAGTAGCGTGCACCTTTGGCGTACAGGGTTCCGGGTTCGATTTCTGGTGGGAAAGCCATAAAATATTTTTAAACCCATTATTGTGATTCGGATTCCATGTGTAGATGTATATAATTTCTAAGTTTTGGAAGTCCTGTTTGATAGAGTGTACGAATGAGAGAAAAAATAAAGTAAGAAGAATGGACGGTCGTGTGTAACTGTCATACATGTATACATTTAAAATGACTGATCGTTACAAGCGATTGTACCCATATGGCAGAAATCTGGTAGTATACATTTCCTGGTAGAGAAACGAATAATGACACGTCCGTGGTATTGAGATCATTTGTTATTGATCACTTCGCTCTACAGAAAGTTTGTCATATGGGTTAGATGATGGGTTTACGTTTGTGCTTTGGAGGAAAGTAATATGATGTTTTGTATTTGTTAACGTATTAGATAATTAGAAGAATGTTTAGGTGCTTGGCGTGTGACAACAGTGAGTGATAGTATTGGCAAAATGGCTTTGGATCATTTCATATTTGTTTCTATCTTGCCTCGACGAAGACTAAGGGGGAAGGATGGAAAAAGCATACCAATTATAAGTGAGATGTTTGTACCTGTAGATGTGTTCTAGCCATACCTTTGATACTGTGCGTGAACTTCCATTCTTGTAATGCTGTATATGTGTACATGGCGATATTCATTTGTGAAGGATAGTTTATTAATTAACTGTCCAATTTGGTTGACATAAATCTCATCATTGGGGAGGGAAAAAGTAAAAAATGCAAAATGGGACATTGCCTTATCGTTATTTCTTTCAAAGATTGGATTTTCGAATCTGGGAAGATGGCATTTTCCTGAACTGAATATTTCTCAGCCATTGGATTGACATACTTTGCCAATCCAATGGCTGAGAAATATTCAGTTCAGGAAAATGCCATCTTCCCAGATTCGAAAATCCAATCTTTGAAAGAAATAACGATAAGGCAATGTCCCATTTTGCATTTTTTACTTTTTCCCTCCCCAATGATGAGATTTATGTCAACCAAATTGGACAGTTAATTAATAAACTATCCTTCACAAATGAATATCGCCATGTACACATATACAGCATTACAAGAATGGAAGTTCACGCACAGTATCAAAGGTATGGCTAGAACACATCTACAGGTACAAACATCTCACTTATAATTGGTATGCTTTTTCCATCCTTCCCCCTTAGTCTTCGTCGAGGCAAGATAGAAACAAATATGAAATGATCCAAAGCCATTTTGCCAATACTATCACTCACTGTTGTCACACGCCAAGCACCTAAACATTCTTCTAATTATCTAATACGTTAACAAATACAAAACATCATATTACTTTCCTCCAAAGCACAAACGTAAACCCATCATCTAACCCATATGACAAACTTTCTGTAGAGCGAAGTGATCAATAACAAATGATCTCAATACCACGGACGTGTCATTATTCGTTTCTCTACCAGGAAATGTATACTACCAGATTTCTGCCATATGGGTACAATCGCTTGTAACGATCAGTCATTTTAAATGTATACATGTATGACAGTTACACACGACCGTCCATTCTTCTTACTTTATTTTTTCTCTCATTCGTACACTCTATCAAACAGGACTTCCGAAACTTAGAAATTATATGCATCTACACATGGAATCCGAATCACAATAATGGGTTTAAAAATATTTTATGGCTTTCCCACCAGAAATCGAACCCGGAACCCTGTACGCCAAAGGTGCACGCTACTTCGTATATGGTAAATCACACTTTTTTCCGTAATATGTTAGGATCAGTAGAACGCCAGTGTGCAGCGAACTGAGCAAACTGATACTGTAAAATGTGCGTACGATTTTTTCTGATTTCCCAAAATGGTTAAGTTAATGCTTATTTATGTGGTGTGAGCGTGACGAAGTGGTGTGTTATTGGATATGTAGTTGATGACAGTCTACAAAATTCACAACAAAACCACATGGATGAAGAAGAACAACTGGTCTGAAGGAAATCCTCAGTGACAGGTTCCGCCTAGCATTAAAGAGGATTATCAATCAGAACCAACGTGCATCTGTGGTGCAAGTGACGGAAAAAACTGAAACAGCACCTCTCACAACCTATGTCGACAATCACATTCGGCCGCGAGTTATCTGATATGGACATACAAGGTCAAATTGCACGGTCAAAATCGATAAGGAACCATAACGAATTATGACTGTAGTCTGCCAACCCCGAAAGCAGGGACGCTATCCGGTTAGCAAAGAGGAGGAGGGTCATGTTGGGAGATTGAATCTAATTCAATACAATAGAAATATATAACCTAGCGCATCGATATAAAAACCTGTTTAAATAAGTAAATGATCTTTGAATATATGTCATATAGACATGAAAAAAGAATACAGATAAATAGGAAATAAATCGGTGATTACTTGTACAAATAAATAAATTTTACTTTCATGAAACTTCAGACATAAGAAGAAGAAGTTTGTGAAACAGTTTATTCTCCTTTCCCATTGCAAAGTTGGTGTTAGTTTTTTCTTTCCTATGCTTTTAACATATAGCCTACCTAATGAAAATTCACAGGTATTTTTTAGCACTGATCAAATACATAATGTAGGCTTCAGTTTTAACATATATTCACAACTTACTACATGGATTGTCTACAAGAATCCTTAACATTTGACGAGTTTTCGATAGCATTTGTTCCTCCTTATTGTACGCAATACTTTATCTGTAAACATATTTAGCGAAAGTTCAATAACTATTGTCTTATGATAACAACTGTAATAAATTTTTCAAGTGTGGAGTATTCTGTAGATAAGATAGCACCACTCATTACTAAAAGTTGTCACAAAGGAAGTAATCCACCATGTCTTAAATGTACAATAACCAAAAGTATACTTTTTAAAAATGGATTTAAAAGCATTATTTATTGATACGTTGAAATCCAACAGGCTAATTAAAAGACAAGTAAATACAAAAGGAGCTATTGGGGTTCAGGTATAGTGATTTCTAATTATTGCTTTCAATGTGAATATATAGAAATTCAAGCACGCGCAGTAAACGGTCTGGGTGACTTTGTCGGTTGTAAACTGATGTAAAGATGAAATATTCAAGCTAATTTGAATAAAAGAATAGTATTTAAAACTAATAGGGGTGGGGGTCTAGTTTTCAAACCTTTGTCACAAGTCACATAACTGATATCATTCATAATCTTCCAAAAACCCAATAGGTTTATATCACAAAACATACCAAATATTGTCATTACTTCTGCTAATCACATTTCACAAATCTATATTAATGTTCTCAATCCATTAAAAATTGATGTGATCATGTTCCAATCAAATTACATTATAGTACTCAAGATATGTCTCAGTCTACAAATTTCAAAGAACTAAAGACCATTTTAATAAATTCACCTGAAAACAATACAAAACATATCTATCGGGAGCAATAAACCCTTTGCAAGCTCCTACATCAAAAAAAAAAAAAAAAAACTGTATCATAACAATCATATCATCACAACTTCAATCAAAAACTAGTTCACTTTACATACCGGTAACTACATTATCCACTTATCGACCAGCATTGTCAGCAAAATATCTTACATTTATCACTCGCTCTCAACAGTTTTATCATAAATATCAGCGTATAAAAAATAAAAAAAAAAAAAACACACACTTCATCATCACCAAAAGTTCAAAGGTTAATCAAATTATATCTGTGCTTACAAGCTATGGTATTGGTATAAAATCTGTAATACTCTCTCTGAGGTCACTCATCCTAACAAGTATTGAAAACATTTCAATGCTCTTTGCAAAAGCAGTAAAACACCATATCCATTATTAAATAATGCGTTATCTATATAGACAGACTCTTTTAAAGCTGCTGCTTTTGCTAATTTCCTTCAAGACTTCTTCACACCACTCCGTCCCACATATTCATATAGACATCCATCCAACACATTCATTTCATCTTCTGTTTCATTACAACCTCATATCCTTCATACTCTTCCGCAAAAATAAATCTCAAACAAAACCATTCATAGTTCAAATATCCGTACAGTTATTCGTAACAAAGGAATAGTGCCCCTGTCTTTAATTCAATAAACTATCGTCATATTAAACTATGCCCTCTTATATTACTTACTTTGTTACCCACAATTTTTACTATCATTCTGCACACTGGATATTTTCCTGTCACCTGGAAACCCTCTAAGACGTTAATGTTTCCAGACCAAGAAAAAACTCATACCATCTTATCATCCTACCGTACAATTCAATTAACGTTTGCTTTTAGTAAAACCCTATAACGTATTATAGTAAGACGTCTGTATGCATACATAACAACACAAAATACATCCCATACATCAAGCAAAATTTCACCCAGGATATTCGATCAACAATCAACTACCGGTCTTAACTACCATGGTTACACAACATTATAATTAGATCAAACCAACATGTCTTGTATTATTTAACTCAAAAATATTTAACAAAGTAAACACCACACAATTGCATACACAATAATTCATCTTCAATTTCCTATCTTGTATATAAAACTGATATACAAGTTTTTAAATCAACCGCCTGTCATATATTTCAATATATAACTGCTTCTCCCATCCTATTTTCCTTCACTGTTGAGTACCTCAAAAAATCTGCTCTGTCACCAGATCTCTATGTTCCCAATATGTATCCACTTCCTGATAACTTCAGGTCTTTCAATATGCCACCAACACTATCTTTTCTTGCGTTAAAATCTAGTATCCAATCCATCAACATTGCTCTACAGATAATAATTAACAGTTTTCTTCAGTGGTGCAGCAAATAAAAAACTAGCAATCAACACCACAAAAACACAAATTATCATCATCATTCCTCCGTAAAACATCAAAAATCCATAAAAAAAAAAAAAAAATCCTAACTACCTTTCCCTAAAACTAAATCAAGCTCTCATCCAAGCACATTCAAGTGTAACTTAGTTAATGGTCACATTCACTAAACATCTCAGTTAAAAACATCTTCAAACAATCGCAAAAAAAAGCATACAATAAAGTTAACTTATTAAAAAAAAAAAAAAAAAAGTGTCGGCAAACGTCCTGAATACTGAAAGCAAACACAATTCTAAATACATACAAGGCGTCTTTTACGGCCTGTGCTAACTTACGAAAATGCTGCATGAGTTAAAACCATCCACACAGTTTACAAAAACTTATTAATGATGGAACAATGTGCTTTCCACATTGCATATCGAGTCAAACTAATTAGTCCTACAGCAAAGTTGTGCAACCAAATTCAGTTTCCTACACTCCATTTTCATCTTAAAACTTTGCGTCTCGCATACATATGCTCTCGTTATAACCCACGACCCCTTACTTTAAAATACTATGTGCCTTTTAGCTCTCCATCCTTCTCCATGTTAATATTATCCTCCAACGCTATCATTGGTCTATACTCTCTATTGCTACAATCTACCTCCTGAGCCCTTTGACCAGTAGGGTCTCCCAAATTATCAAGTTCATGATCATCTGCCACTCATATTTCCATTATTTGTACACTAAATCCATCTACCACTACCAGGGTTCCCATTATCTACATTAAAGCTTAAGCAGCCCCTAGGCAAAAAAAAAAAAAAAAACTTCATCTGCCTAACACTTCTGTGCTGTGATATACTAGCACACCTCGCCTCATCCCTCATGCTCATCATTCACAATATACAGGTATAATATACTTTATCAGTACATATTCATTATTCTTTCCATATTTCTACTCTTCCAGTTCTATACAATACTACACTAACTGCAATTTCCTCGTTAATTTCCTAGCAAATGTTAAGGATTGGAAAGATCCTTAAAACCTTAGCAATTATTATAATGTAATAAAAACTTCTATGAAACATCACACAATCCTTAAATCCTCCAATTATACATCACTCTTCCCTAAAAACTGCATAACCCTCTAAAATGGTACAAGTCAATATAACTAGCTATAAACAAACAAACGAACAACAAACGTATAAGTTCCAATAAAAGTTTATATTTTGTGTATTTGTTCACATAACAATGCTAGGTTGCAATGTTCACATCCTTCTGCATTTCCACAACCACCGCATATATGTGGTATCTCTCTTTCATGCCAAAATAAATAATTCGTTGTGTGTCTGTATTAACGCATAATATGTACACCTATATCTTAATAAACAAATCTAGTTAGTATATAATGCAAATCTGACATTCGTGTGGTATCATCTCGTTCTCATAACATTTTATGTAGTTATCACACATATTACAAGTGTGTAATTCATCACCGGGTAGTTCTATCAAATACACCCATAATCGTGTTTTCCATATTATGCAATAGATGGCTCCACATATTTTCACGCAATCTGTTATTGCTACCGCATTCACCGTAAATAATTATAATATTGTATATGGTAGTTCCTAAATAAATTAAAAATCGGGTTCAAAATTCTCTATTGTAACTACACAGCATTCTTAAATAAGTAAAAAGTTCTGTCTACAAATTTTTTCGCATATACGTTCTCATATATATACTCTCATATTTTAAGTGTCATAAATATAAACTAGAATTCTGGCCACAAAAAAAAAAAAAAAGGTATTGCCTTCTACGGTCCTACCATCCATTGGATGGGAATGAAACTCTTGATAAATATTACAATAAACTACATTAAAGTTTATATTTTGTGTATTAGTTCACATAACAATGCTAGGTTGCAATGTTCACATGCTTCTGCATTTCCACAGTCAACGCATATATGTGGTATCTCTCTTTCATGCACAAATAAAATAATTCATTGTGTGTCTGTATTAACGCATAATATGTACACCTATATCTTAATAAAACAAATCTAGTTAGTATATAATGCAGGTCTGACATTCGTGTGGTATCATCTCGTTCTCATAACATTTTATGTAGTTATCAGAAATGTTACAAGTGTGTAATTCATCATCGTGTGCCTCTATCGAGTACAGTCATAATTGTGTTTTCCAATTTATACAATAGATGGCTCCACATATTTTCATGCAATCATGTATTGCTACCGCATTCACCGTAAATAATTATAATATTGTATATGGTAGTTCCTAAATAAATTAAAATCGATTCAAAATTCTCTTGTAACTATACAATAGTTTTTTAAATAAATGACAAAAAATGTTCTGTCTACCAAATTTTCGCATATAAGTTCCCATATATAATCCCATATTTTAACTGCTCTAAGCATAAATTGCATCGCCTCCATAGCCAAGTCAAAGAGCACCCACCTCATAGGCTGGATGAAGGTTTATATTCTGTGTAACTTTTCAGATACTAATGGAAAATTGTAATGTACACACGTCTCTGTTTTTCCACAGTCAACGCCAATATATGGAGTTTCTCTTTCATGCCTAAAATAAAATAAATCAATCTGTGTCTATATTAATGCGTAATATGTACCTCTATATCTTAATAAAACATAAATCTAATTACTATATAATGCAAGTCTGACAATCACGTGGTATCATGTCATTCTCATAACATTTTATATTGTCGCAAACGCAAATACTACGTAAATCCTTCAGCCTATTTGTATCAATAGTTGATAACACAATACAATACGTATATTCCAAATACTTGTACTACACCACGCATATACATAATTGCCCATTCAAAACTTTCAACAATTTCTAATTGTACAATTATTTTCGTGTAAGTGCGTTAAATACTAAAAATCAACAGTTTTCATAATTTCGTCTACGCAAATATATAATCTGCAGAGTTGTATGCTAATCAATGTGTTCCGTATTAGTACATAATCTATACCAATATAAATATACCATTCCAGCACTAAAAGTACAATTCGTCTAAATTTTAAATAACTAGTCAATAACATTAAAATATAAATAATTATATACATTGTAAATAATTCAATCGATAATATTCTAATTTCGTAAGTTGTATTTATAAATAAGTCCTAAGTATAAAAAATACTATATTCCAATAATTCAAATCTATTCAAAACTGTTTTAACATAATGGGAGCAACATCCTCTCCGGTAAACGTAAAACAATAACACCAGTAAATACAAGTCTTTGCCTATGTCTTATGCCTTCAAAATTGTTGATTCATGCTTTCAATAGTACACCAATACTAAAATATGGGTTTCTCTTAAAAATATTACCCGTTGTATTCATTAATATATTATTTCCTAAAATAATAAAACTTTCCCAAACATTCCACATGTCATCTTCCCTATGCATCATGCTAGTCTCATTCCATAATAATTTTGTTATCTCCTAAGCTCATTCTAAAATAGCTTAAAACCCTATCTGTAATGTTATACATTAGCAGTTAAAATTGCCTCATACTTTACAAACAAAAATATTAAATATTTTTACATACATAAAGCATTTTATACCCATTTCAATAGTTGCAAATACGTCAATTATCTGTCAAATGTATTTGCTGTTGCTTCAAATTAAATCAGTTCCACACGTAAAAAATCAATCACCATATAAAGCTTCCCAACTGTTATCAAATATTATAAGGAATATATATTCTTATAATTCAATACATGGTAAATAAAAACAATATAATTATCTCTGGTACTTGTTAATTCTATAATAGCAGCTACATAAATACTCTAGTTCGCAGTAAATACAATATACTTAAATATTATGCTCCATACCGTAATCCAATTTAAAATATTTTCAAGCTATTATTTATTTAATTCTTTCAAATGGAAATCGTAGTGCCAATTAGCATAAATACAATCTTCAGCATTTCCTCAATATGTGCAACATTCATCAATGCAAACCAATACTAAACAATTCCCAAGCAACGTGTAAATTGTAATACTCCACCCATTCCAAATCCATCGTGTGCCGTTCCGCACATTCACTACGTTAACGCAAACCAATACTAAAACTGCACCCGAATATAATCTTAAATACATCTATACAAATAAAATATAAGTTTGTTCTATTTTATAGCAATTCAATATACTTCTACAAACCATATTATTAAATAAAAATCCTAAATAAATAATAAACAACCCTACAAAGTGCATACGTATCCAGTTAAACCCAATTTAATAACCTCATTACAAACTAATATATTACGCTTAAATGGTGCTTCAATTCAATAAACAATAATAGCTTTCTCTATTTATTTTATTCTCTTCTCTTTCTTGTACATCTAAATCTCATGTAATTCACCTTAAGTCTCCCCCTTCATTCTGTATCAGTCTCCCATATAACGTGGCTGTTAAATAAAGTTGTAATTATTGCCAATAGATGGTAGCACAGTTGCACATATCGTAGTACTGTGGGGTTCCGCTTTCTTTATCAAAATGTCTCGTTATCTATTATTATTATTTCAATTTTATAATAATTAAGTACATGCTAAAACAAAAAATAATATAAATTAATCACATAATGCAATAATATGTTAAACTATGCAACTTCGCCCAGCCAAATTCTTCACAATTTTAATTACCATCAATCTATACGACAATGCAAGCAAAACGCGCGCATTCGCATTTCAGAGTCCTACTATGGAGGAACCTCTGTTCAACAATCACGCAACGCCGCCATATTGGAAAAACAAATCCGTCCATCAAAACCACAATCGTCAACGCTCAATTCTTCATACGTAAGTATATACATATAATAAGTATTATAGGTTAATTAATATTGATCATTTCCAATTATATAAATAAAAGAATGTTCAAGGTAAATTCATAATTAATCTAGTAAAAATTAAAGTATAATTCATAATTAGGGCTTGGTCTCATTACGTAAAAATTATATTATAGGTAACTATACGTAGTCTAATCACTGTAGAGCTCCTCCCTGGCTAATCGGTTAACGTACGCAACTTTGGCGTGGTCAACCCGGGTTCTATTCCCGGCGGAAGCTCATGTGGTTCGGATTCCACGTTAATCAGTATGTCCACGTCTCATATAACCTCACTGCTAAAAGAAACGCTAAACTAAAGTCAACAACAATCTAATTAGTTTTCGCTGCAACACTACAAAACATCCCTAAAAGAAAAATTTACCTATTTATGGAAAAATCAGTGTAATTATTCTCATTACAGACAACACTGCGATATGGACATAAATTATATACAACTGCAACAACAAACAACCAGGAAATAGCCAACAAAATAGCGGCCGTGTCATCAAAGGTGCGTAAACTTTCTCTTCTTACTTAAGTCACAATAATAAATATATATACAAAGTGTGCCGGTATCTATAAATGAAAACACCATTAGCGTCCACGGCTACCAAGCAGCAAATATACAAATCGGGTGTGCCAAACTTGCAACAGTAATGGCGCCAGCGCAAAGGTTACACATACGTAATAAAATATAAAAAGCAAGCGGTAAAAGTATAAAGGGAAGTCAAAGCAAAACCAAACAGTAAGGGCGCCAGCGGAAAAATCACACATACGTAATAAAATATACAAAGCGAGCGGTAAAAGTATAAAGGGAACTCGCACTACGGTCAGACAGTAATGGCGCCAGCGGAAAAATCACACATACGTAATAAGCTATACAAAACAAGCTGTAAAAGTATAAAAGGAAGTCGCAATTAATTCCAACAATAATGGCTACAGCAAAAAATCACATACGTAATAAAATATATAAAGCAGGCGGTAAAAGTATAAAGGGAACTCGCACTACGGTCAGACAGTAATGGCGCCAGCGCAAAAGATCACAGAGACACGTAATAAAATATACACAGCGGCGGCAAGTCCTCTGCTGTGTAGAAGTACGTCAATTACTACTCGTATGAAAGCTTTACAGAAAAAAGAGACCGGTGCTTGGTTGCAAGCCACGCCATCTAAAACAATTGGAACCTTTTTAGATAACAAAGTTTTTCAAATATGTGTAGCTTTGCGTCTGGGGGTAAATATCTGCCATACATTTACTTGTACATGCCAAAGCAGAATGGATGAAAAAGGGTTACACGCACTAAGTTGTACTAAAAGTGGAGGAAGATTAGTACGCCATGGTGAATTGAACAACATAATAAAACGAACACTGGCGAGCATTGATTTTCCAAGCATTTTGGAACCACCAGGAATGTTTCGAGAAGATGGAAAGCGGCCAGATGGAATTACCCTAATTCCATGGAAAATGGGTCAACGGTTGATATGGAATGTCACATGCGTGGATACCTTTGCACCATCTTATTTGCCATCAACACAAAACGAAGCAGGTAGTGCAGCTGAAGTGGCCTGCAAGAGAAAACACTCCAAATATTCTAAACTGAAAGAAGAGCATCTTTTCGTTGCTTTTGCAACTGAAACTATGGGGGTTTTCAGCAAAGAAACTCACAAATTTTTGAAAGAACTGGGTTTCAATTTGATTACTACATCAGGCGACACCAGAAGCCAACAATTTTTAGTACAACACATTAGCCTAGCTATACAAAGAGGCAATGCGATTAATATCTTAATCGCATCGCACAAGTTAGAAGAAATCTTTTATCTTAATTAAACATAAATTTTCAAAAATAATTCATTTTAGCGGCTCATTCTTGAAAAATATTTGATGTATAGAATATCCATTATTTAACGGATTAGTAAGATCACAATGCATAAATCTATCTATATATATAAAAGAGAACGCACAAAATCCTTTGTCCGCTCATCACGCTAATACGGCTGAACCGATTTCTTTCATTTTTGGGGGGTTGTTAGGATTTGGACCCTAGATGGTTTTTATCATATCACTTTAATTTTCAATTACCAGTGTCTTGAGATAATTGACCAATCAGGTGTCAATACGTACAAAAAATCCTTTGTCCGCTCATCACGCTAATACGGCTGAACCGATTTCTTTCATTTTTGGGGGGTTGTTAGGATGTGGACCCTAGATATTTTTTATCATATCACTTTAATTTTCAATTACCAGTGTCTTGAGATAATTGACCATTCAGGTGTCCATACGTACAAATCCTTTGTTATTAGTTCATCATAGGTATAAAAATAAACGTATTTATATGCAACCCGCATGACCCTGTGACTCGGCGGGTTAACATAACTGACAGGCGCTATAAATCACTTGAAAGCGAAAAAGTAAAAATTATCTAAGTAACAAAGTTTATTGCGTTCCGGGATGACCGCAGCGAAGCGGGGCGGGTTGGGGTGACCGCAGCGAAGCGGGGCGGGTTAACATAAATGACAGGCGATATAATGTTAACATTAGTGCAATCTTCTATGGTTTTTATCATATCACTTGAAAGCGAAAAAGTAAAAATTATCTAAGTAACAAAGTTTATTGCGTTCCGGGGTGACCGCAGCGAAGCGGGGTGAACGCTGCTAGTAGCTTATATTTTTCATATCTGTAATTTCTTGCTCTGTATCTTCATAATATCATTGTGGCATTGGGATTTTATATTTCCCATCTAAATGTACTAAAAGACTTGTAAATTATTTTGCAATATCTGCGTTCCTTTTTCTGTTGAATCAAATGTTAACAGAACTTTCTTTCCATATATATTTTTGTTTTTATTATTCCGTCAACTACTGTCTGTTCCAAATGACAGGTTAAAGGAATAGTAGAAAATGGTTTTTGAAATAACATGTTTGACACTGCAAGGATGCGATTACGAAAAATTATGATTAAAAATGTCCACGCTGACGCAACGGCACTATGCTTCGGAAGCTTGAAATCTCCCTGGCTAGTAGCAGAAATTCTGAGAATTCCGTAACTTTTCTAGAAATTTCAAATTCCTTGACTTTTCCAGGATATCTCACTCACCTCGCCACCATGTGTTGCAAGTAACACAAATCTCCTCATAAGAAAGAGTAACCAAAAGCTTCCAGTAGTTTTTAGCTTTCAACGCTTATCTTTCTTTTTCTCATTTCATTTTGTTTCATCCTTCCTTAATTTTTTTCATTTCTGGTCTCGAAGGGGCTATATCAGTGTTGGGGAGTAACGTAACGATAGTAACGCGTTACTTGTAACGCGTTACTTTTTAAGTAACGTTTCCTAGTAACGCGTTACATTTTTTCCAAAGTAACTGTAACGGTGACGCGTTACAAATTTTTAAGTAACGTACCTAGTTTGCGTTACTTTTTTCGCGTTACATTTCGGATGAGTAACTACAATATATGTATATATATATATATATTTTTGGAAACAAATGTTTCTTTCCTGTAAGTGAATTTCTCAGAATGAAACAGTCGAGCATGAACTACGTATGTCAGTGACCGACAGTCACAGACACACAGAGAAACAGATAAGTTCGTAGTGCCACTTGTTGTTTTTTGGAGATGAGGACAGCCTTAGGAAAATCACGTGTATTGGTTGCAAGCACTTGGAAGATTTTGTCGTCGATTTTGACAGCTCCAAATCAATACAATCAAAGAGTGAACTGTGAGTCCAATGATACCGGTAGTCTATTTTACTTTGATTGGTGTTGTTTTTATAAAGATGGAGAACGAAAATATTTTACCTTCGAACATTTAAAAGAATACTTTTTTCTTAAGAGCTGAGGATGATGGTGGACAGAATTTAAAAGTAAAGTGTCTGAAGTGCCCCGGCGGAAAATATTTATCAAAAGCTAGGGTACCATAATTTACGATTTACAGTAAGGGGTAATGTGAATAAACTGTTTTGATGAGCAGGCCTACTTTATTCCTAGAAAATAGTTTGTTGATGGATGTAATATTGGAGTTCTTTCAGATCAGTTTGCTTATCCTAGAGTCCCGTTGATTGTAGAGTAGTGTAATGTTTATCTATATTCTTTATTTTTAATTTTACATAACAACATTGTTATTATTATAGGCCTATAATTAGTTTAGCAGAATAATAATAAGCAACCATTTTTCTAACGCATAGGGATGAACACGAGTCAAACTAAAACTCGACTCGACTCGAATTCAAGTCGAGTTTCGAGTCAAGTCAAGGGTAATATCCTCGAGTCGAGTTCCGAGCCGATTCAGTTTTTCGCGTCGAGTTTCGAGTCCAGTCGAGTTTGATAAATGGCTCGTTCGTTTTAAGTCGTCTTGAAATCATGGCCTGATTACACTGGAAAACGAAAGCCATGGAATACTTCTAGTGTTGCTCACGAGAGAGGACACTGCTCGCATCTCGTCTCGTCTCGATAACGAGACCACAAGAGATTTTTTATAACAAGCTCAGCTCGGATCGGCTCAACTGAGAAGATGGCTCGAGCCGACTCACTTGGGGTGAACCATCGGCTCGAGCTGGCTTGGTAGGGATGAGCCATTTGCTCGGTTCGGCTGAACTAAGCCGAGGGCTCTAGCCGAGTCGGTTTGATGAGCTGTTGGCTCGGCTCACTTTTCGGTTCGGGTCGATATTGAATGAGCTGTGAGCCGAGCTGCTCGAGTCGTTGACAATTCTAAACCCGAGACGAGCAGTTTTGAAGATATTTGGCCAGTGCCCTATAACTTTTAACAATGTTTGGCTCGAGCCCGAATACTCAACCTAGACCCTCAACCCAAATTCAGAATCTCGTGAACAATGTCCTTGACTCCTAGACTTCACGACTACCGAGGTTGGCAATCAACTAGTTTTTTAGTACTCAAATACAAACCGCCTATCTTTCTTTTTATATACAGTGTTGTTATAATTAATAATAATAATAATAATAATAATAATAATAATAATAATAATAATAAAAGTTGTAGTAGTAGAGTGTCATTGATAATAATTATACTGTCTATGTAATATACTTGAAGAATGAACTCGAAACTACACACCGGATTTGGCTCGAGTCGACTCGGAATTCGACCCCAATTCGAGTCGAATTGGAGGAAATTTTTCGAGTCGAGTTTTCGGGTCGAGCTCAAAGATGTCTGTTTTTAGTCGAATCGAGTATCAAAGAAAACTCGATCGAACTCGCTAGTGTCCATCCCTACGAGTAACGCAGTATGGTATTTTATCAATGTTACATTACATGAAAATGTTCATATATCAAGTAAAAATTTGTCCTTGCAAAGTGATTCAGAACGTACAATAATAATAATAATAATAATAATAATAATAATAATAATAATAATAATAATAATAATAGCGGTAGTAATAGTAGTACGGAAAATTGAAGACAATTTTTTTCCACATTTTTAAAGTTTCGGACCTAAAAGTAACGCGTTAGTAACGCGTTACTTTCGAAGTAAAGTAACAGTTACTTTTGGGGGGCAAGGAACGCGTTACTAACGCGTTACATTTTAAGAGAAAGTAAAGTAACTTGTAACGCGTTACATTTTTACAAGTAACTTACCCAACACTGGGCTATATGCCTGAGTTCATGTATTCGTGCGCGCCTGCGTGTATGTGTTTGTGTCGCAAAATAAAGTCCTAAATCGATACTGTAATAAATTTCCAATTTACAAAGCTTTTCTTTTTTAGAAATTGAGGAAGACTTTAATTTTGAAAATCAACCTTCAATAATAATAAATCTCATAAAATGTCTATTGCCCCAATCACTTTTTTGTTCCTGGAGGCATTAACGCTCAACTTAGAGAACTTAGAAACTAACGCTCTCGTCTCGCGTCTCGCATAAAATTTTCAGTCTCGTCTCGTGTCTCGTCTCGCAAATGCGACACGAGACGCGAGACGAGACGAGTCTTCTCGCGTCTCGCGTGCATCCCTACGAATGACGTTACTTGTACACAACCGATTTGACTGGGGTCCGGATATGTGTTACGGGAGACCAAAGTAGGAGACACGTATTTTGGCATTTGGGCCCATACGCAGAAATTACGGAAATACGGGGCCCCAAAGTGGCCCTACATGCTATAACTAGGAAACGAATGACGTTACTTGTACACAACCGATTTGGCTGGGGTCCGGATATGTGTTACGGGAGACCAAAGTAGGAGACACGTAATTTGGCGTTTGGGCCCATACGCAGAAATTTCCGAAATATGGGGCCGCAAAGTGGCCCTACATGCCATAACTAGGAAGCGAATGACGTTACTGGTACAGAATGTTGGCCTGGGTTGGAATATGTTATAATATATCCAAAGGTATGAGACTTGTGTTTGTTGTTAGGTCCCACAAAAAGGAATGTCGAATGTATAGGGTCCGATATTGGTAGATTTTCAATAAGGCCATGAAGTTGGCATATGTGGTACTCATGCAATTCTGAACAGATGTTCAGCTGGAACGAGCCGTCGAGGGGGATCTGCTTACCACGAGGGTGTCAACGGAGCGAAAGAATGTTTGCGTTTTTCGCTTGTATTTCTATGGCTAGGATGTGTGGGTACCGGGCGGTACACTTTTGTGCAAGAGAGTGAAAATTAATATTTAATCGATACGGCGTGTGTGTCAGGAAACCGGGCATAGTGGCGGAAGTAAAGTTTGCCGCCCTGTCAGGTTTTGTCGGAAGATAAACTACATGTCTTCGTCTTGGGCTTATAATAGCCATATCCACATCTCAGTCAAACCGGTTGTGTACAAGTAACGTCATTCCTTCCTAGTTATAGCATGTAGGGCCACTTTGGGGTCCCGTATTTCGGAAATTTCTGCGTATGGGCCCAAACGCCAAAATACGTTTCTCCTACTTTGGTCTCCCGTAACACATATCCGGACCCCAGCCAAATCGGTTGTGTACAAGTAACGTCATTCGCTTCCTAGTTATAGCATGTAGGGCCACTTTGGGGCCCCGTATTTCGGAAATTTCTGCGTATGGACCCAAACGCAAAATACGTGTCTTCTACTTTGGTCTCCCGTAACACATATCCGGACTCCAGCCAAATCGGTTGTGTACAAGTAACGTCATTCGCTTCCTAGTTATAGCATGTAGGGCCACTTTGGGCCCCCGTATTTCGGAAATTTCTACGTATGGGCCCAAACGCCAAGATAAGTGTCTCCTACTTTTGTCTCCTGTAACACATATCCCGACCCCAGCCAAATCGGTTGTTTACACTTAAGACAGTTTCGTCGTCAGTATCTTAGGCAAAATCCCAGAATTCATAATCAAATTTATATCTGCCAATTCAAATTTTGGTCTGCCCATTGAATTGAAACAATTGAAAATTGTTTGTTTTCACAATACATACAAGCGAGCCGGAGAAGTACAGAGGTGTTTTCACTAATTTGTTTGGCTTCTTTCTTTCAATCTTGGTTTATGCCTGGGTATAACAAACGGTTCTGCGAACTCGAAATATTTTAACAACCGGTTCTAGCGAACCGGCTGAATAGCATCACTGATGTTGTTTTAGCACTTCAGATATCAGATCGAGTTCATCTAACCAAATCTAACCACTGACTGATCTCAGTCGTGAAAAATTAAGATTTTTCATTTTAGGCAGGGTAAATAGAAATCTAAGAACCACAAGACAAATGATAAATTTATAAGAACATCTGACGTTTATTTCTCCATGCATACATTAATCACGAAAACTACGGCGGATTTTAGTTCAACATCAGGCAAGCGAATTAGATCGGTAACATTTTAACTTACCTTGATTCTAATGCGTATTCACGCAGAATAGAAAAAAAAAAAGCAAGAAACGAAAAGGCCAATTCAATATTTCCTACTTTGTTGAAGTTAGGGTTGCAGTGGAAAGGTGTTATCTTTCGTGTTATTACAGAATTTTAGGACAATACGAGAAAGGTAAAAATAATAATAGCTATAAATTTTCTGAATCAAGCACCCACACCCTCCTTAATTTTTTGAACACCTCTCGGATTTTGAAACCCTGCTCGTAGAACAACCTTTGCCTTAACAGTCTATGCCTTAACTAACAGGCAGTAGCATCATTTCAGACTTTGCCAGGAGGAAGCAAGATTGTCCACTTATATAAGAGTTTTCACGTTTTTACAGTATTAGTGTACGTTTGTTTTATCTTGGCACACTTCCCGCCAGTGCACTTGGTTGGCTTTTAAAGGTTTTTTGCTAACACTCACAAGACCGTTTTAATCCAATAGAAGTCTTACTGGCTTTGTCGTGTAGGTGACGTTAGTTGTCAGTCAGCCCATCAACTGAGGTCATTACTATTTGGCGGGTAGTTGAAGTGCTTAGTTACCACACGCGAACAAATATCTTACAGCGATTTGCGAGTGGTGTGGTGTTTTGTTGTTTCCTAGCGTATTGTAACTCACAACTTAACCGTGGAGTGACAAGAACGCGTAGCAGACAGATCCATCCTTTAGGCGGGAACCATTCCACAAACGTACTCTAGTATACGGATAAATAACTAATTAAAAAAATGTTTGCTTCTAGTACCGGAAGTGGCAGTAATTAACATTTTCCGGTTTCAACATTGATCTCCATTGAAATAAACGATAATAGAAAGCGATTTTTTAAAACCCGATTCAGCATCTCAAGAAAACATCCCATCATCATCCGCAATAATCTACAGAAACCTGATGTGGTTAAAATTTACTAGTACAGAGATGCAAATAACCACTCGCCCGGGGCAAATGGTTCATCGGTGAGGGCGAGTATTTAATATCATACCGAAGATAAGTAACTGAATGATTTCTGCTGTGGGTTGTGGGTTAGTACAATTGTGTTGCTTATTTGCATCCATGTGCTAGTATGTCCAGTTTCAATACTGATTTACATAAGTCAATAACAGTAAAAGATATCGAGAAGCGGTTTTTTGCATTCGATCCAGCGTCCCAAAAATAGGGCCCATCTCCTTTGTTAAATCTCTGTTCAAATTGGAAGTGGTAGAAATCAGTCAATTCCGGTTTCTACGTTGATCGCTATAGAACAAGAACAGTAATAAATAGTGACAAGAGGTTTCGCAAATAGATAGCGACAAGCGGTTCTTAGCAATCGATTCAGTATGTGAAGAGAACATACCATCACTACACGCCGAACTCTGCCGAAACCGGAAGTAGTTGAAATGTATTAGTACTCCAGATTTCAATACTTATTTCCATATAGCTAATGCGTTTCGAAGGTATTTCCAAAACGCTTTTTTTTTTTTTTTTTTTTTTTTTTTACACGTTCAGCGTCCCAATAATTAATTTTGCCACGAACTTTACCTATCTGTTTAAACTAGAAGTGGTAAACATCTACGATTTTTTGGTTACAACACTGAATGCATAGCGAATAAGAGGAAAATAGATAGCGATAATATTTTTGACAAGGATTCAGTACCGCAAGAATATGTTTCACCTTTAATTTTACTCCTTTATTGCAACAGGAAGTGATAGACATCAATTAAAACTTCCAGTTTCAATATTAAGCTCCGCAGAGCCCCCCCCCCCCCTCCAAAAAAAAGTAAGATATAACGTGTAATTGATTTGCTAAGGATTCAGAGTCCGAGGAACAGGCTCTATCTTTGATCTCTTTCCCCTATAAACTGAAATAGTGTGACGTCACATCCTTTTCGTTGCCATGGTGATCGCCATTTTATTTTCTAAACAACAAGTAGCTTAAATACCTAAAGGACCTAAAGCGAAACCAGTGATGAAATATTTCGGAATTGCAAACATTGGAGTGAATGAAATATTTATGTTTCTTTTTCAATATTTCTAATCAATGAAACTAAAAAACAGAGATATAGAAGAAGAGAAAACAAATGTATTCATCTTGTTCATTATCAGATATTAACCGTATATAATTCTGAACATTTTTTATTCATTAATATAAGTATCATAACTTGCATACGTGAACAGGATTAATGTTTAACAGTTGTTTAGAATACCAGTATATGCTGAACCATTCATAATTGGATGTTTTCTTATTGTACTGTTTCTAATTTTTTTTTTTTTTTTTTTTTTTTTTTTTGTAATTTGATAGTGAATTTAAGAAAGATCTGACCTATATCCAGATGGTCCGGATTGAAAATTTCCAAAGGCTTGATTTTTTCCCTTTCTTTTGTAATACTGTAGACATTTAATGTTGTGCACTTCCATTATCAAGAGTAAACATAAGGAAAGCAAATGTCCCAATAGAATTAGCGTTGTTCTAAAAACAATCTTTTTTAAAAATCGTACCGGTATATTTTTAAGAGTTTTTCTTCTGCCGACAATTTGTCAATCTGCACGTTAGAGAGTTTATATTGTATACAATTGCTTCTTAAGGTGGATTACATGATAATGACGACGTTTACGTTAACTATTTGATTTCTACCTTATCACTTAGAGATGTGTCTCTTTTAGAAAAATGTTCCTAAATATTAATCTTTGTTTATGAATTTTCTTGATTTTATTCGTATTTCCTAAACGCATTTCTATATTCTAAATCTGTACCCTTTCTCACCAACTTTATTAGTTGTTAAAACATTTTGTAATTGTAAATAAATTTACAGCCGTTGTCCTTGTTTGTACTAGACTTTAAAATACACAATTCGCTTCACCCGGTTGTATAAAAAAAAAAAAAAAAACATAGCGATCACCATGGTAACGGAAAGGAAATGACTACATCACTATTTTAGTCTCTGAGTATTGCATCTCCATAATTTGGAAGCTTACCGTAGTTTTACATCGTGAAATGAAACTCAGTTCCTGATGTTCAGTATTGGAGTCAGATTTCCATATTAGGTGTAATAAGCAATTGACAAATTTCAGTAATTAATATTCAATAAATGTAGGTCATTTTTAACGATTACATCCACCGCAAGTCATGTGGTGGAGTATATCATAACTATTCGAGAGAACTCAGTTGCAAAATTAAATTACCTCCTAATTCTAAGACTTGGTATTGATAGTATCTGTTTTTCGACCTCCCTCGTGGCTAAGCGGTTAGCGTACGCGCCTTTGGGGGAAGACCCGGGTTCGATTCACAGCCGGAATTCATGTGGTACGGATTTCACGTTAATCAGTATGTCCCGTGTCATATAGCCTCGCTGCTGAAAGGAACGTTAAACTCAAAATCAACTCAACTTAAGTATCTATTTTGCTAATTGCTGATTTGGTTAGCATTTGTTGTTTTACCAGTCGATGTTTTGTCTGTAAATTATGAACATGAGAAGTATATAGATCAGGGGCGGCTTGTCTATAAGAGCTGCAGAGCTGCAGAACTACCAGCTATTTTAGTGGAATAAAAGTATTTTCAATTAAGTTGAATTGTGTTTAATTTAATCAAGGTAATAAATAACATGTAATGATGATATTTGCTCTAACAGTGTCCTGAAATTGTACTGCTGGATATGCTACATAGCGTACAATTACTGGAAACACCTTCTGAAGCTTAATAATATTGCAAGAGCTGTGCACGGATTGCCCTATACTTTAGCATTGAGACCAAAATCTTCACCAGCCGCACTGTATTACGTTTTCCTTGTTTGTTAGATAGGATTTACTAGAGCTGCACTTCCAGCAGCTCAGAACTCACGAATACTTCCGAAGAAGCCGAAGACACACGACGTGATGTACATGAGGCGCCCTTCTCTCTCTTTATATATATATATATATATATAGGAGATCAGTGTAATTGTTGCGCGCTTTAAAAATAATGGTATTCCATGTTCGAGTTTGTGCAAATTTTCTGAACAAAACACAATTTGTGTGACAATTTTAAGGAAACCATAAACCTTTTGGAAATTCTTCTAACTACCCCAACGACAATAGGTGAAGCAGAACGTTACTTCTCTAATTTTAAAATAGTTAAAACATTTTTGGGAAGCACAATATGTCAGGAAAGAATCAATGCTTTGGCTGCCTTATCAATCGAGCGTGATATCATATCCACCACGCCGAACTTGAATGAAAGAGTAATAGGACATTTTGTACAGCAGAAGTCACGTCGGATAGACTGTAACGGTGACGGTAACGGTGGAGGGTATTAGTGGTTAAAATATGAAACAAATCTTTAATAACCTCCCGTTATCTGGAATCTCGGTAGCAGGAGCGCACGCTCCGAAAACAGTGTATCAAGAAATAGTGAACTCAAATAAGAATACCAATATTAATACTACAACACTCTTGGGTCGTAATCGACAACTTACCATTCGAGCCTTCAATACAAATATCTACAATGTTGCAATTCATGAAGTTGTCAGACATAGCGTGGACGTAGAGAGATGATGCAATCTAAACTCAGAAGTTTCAGAATACACTTGCGTAAACTTATCAAAAACCACATGTATTTATTTACTATATTTGTTTTTATAATACCACATTCTATCACAAAATAGTATTCATATACAAAACAGATAATGCTCACCACAAATGAACAATATTTTGACGTAAACAGTCGCTTCAATAATGATTTGATAACATCACTCACTTTAATTATTGATACCGTTCAACATAAAACTGAGATTGATAAGTAATTAAAAGAAATAAAATATATCAAACAAGGAAACATACAAAATACTATATACAACAAAAATAATAATAATACATGCAATAAGGTTTCTCTACTATTTAGTCTTTTCAGAATAAAGGAAAGTCCAGACGACAGTAGCAAATTATGTTATTTCATAAGTCCAGAAAGAATCGTTTTAGAGAAGCTTGATCTCTTATTTATTTTTATATTTATTATTTATTTTTAATTATTTCCTTTTTACGAATGCACTTAACTATTATAATATACTTGCCACTTGATATAATTGTTTTTATCTTCCGTTCTGTCTTTGCCCGAACAGATGATTCACTAGTGAAATACTAATTTGAATGCAAAGTGACTAACTGACTGACACTTGATAGTCGCGACTGGCGAACTTTTATTTAAATTGAATTCAACTTAGTATTGATACTTTAAACATTCTTCACAGATAAATAGGTTAGCTAGCACAGTTTCCAGAAATAATACAGTTATGTAACGATGTTATAGTACTACTGTGGTTGTTAGATATTTTTATAGCTATAAATTGAAATAATATTCCGCTATTATATAGGCCTATATCAAATATAGATTGATTTTGTTTTAAGCGCTTTTTATGTATATATCTTTCAAACTTGAGCTTACGACTAAAATAATTCAATACAAAGGAATGCGTTCATATTGTGCGCTCATTACATGCACGACGTTCTATATTTACTGATCCTTTAGAGTGTCTACAAATTATTTACTTCTACTAATATTGACTGGCGCAAGAAACTTTATTATTACTTTTTGTAGCACTGATATGCAGTATCCAATAAAATAGATTAGGTCATAAATGAAGTATTTGAAATGGATATTATTATGTCGGCTTATATAAATAATGTAACAATATTTTAGATTTACTTTTTATATGCGCATATGTTATTACGGTAATATCAAAAGAATTCTATAATGTTACGAATGCAAAGCATGCTTTAATGTGTCGTATACCGTATACAAATAGCACTTGTTTTAATTCTTTTCGTTGACATTAGTACGTGACATGCGATGTTTACTTGCAGTGGCTGGCTTCTTCACGAATACGGCTTACTTGTTAGTTTCTTACCTTGACTGATAGGTTAACACAAAACAAAACAAGTTCTTAAACACTTCTTGTTCTATTAATTCACCTACAAATACTTCTTGATAGTTGCATTTTTATCTTATTCTTTTCTTTATACTTTCCCACTTGTTCTTATTACACTGCATTTCTCTTCTATTCTTCTCCAGCTGCCTGCAACCTGCTCCTCTTGCTCTCGATTCAACCTGCTGCTCCCTGATCATGTGTTGACAGTGTTGCCAGTGAAGTTTAGACATTGGTGGAGTTCAGAAGGTTACTGAGCGGAGCGCTCAGTCACACTGCTCGAAGTGAGCGAAACGCAAAACTTGCGAAAACAACGGGTACACAAATGCTGATGGGGCAGCGTATCCTGTCACAAGACTTCATTTACAAACGATAAAATATCTATAATTCAGTAGATTAATAAAATTTCTGCCTGTAGACATTACGTGAATCCGAAGTTGTTATGGTATCTGAAAACAGTGTATTTAGAGGGGAGCTATCGGGCTCAAGATCACCCGAAATTCATTAAAACTTGTAGGCATCCCAAAGGAAAAATTAAGTGCTTATTCATATGCTGTGTATAGCTCCTACCGAAACAAAGCCCTAAATACGCCACTGACAACCAATAATCAAAACAATAGTGTTTTGCTTGCTATACACTAAAGTTGTATATACGTGTATTTGTTAATTTCAATTATAATTGTCATTTATAACGATTAGAGTGCTGAAAGATTATGCTGGTTCGTGTACATTTTATAATTAATTGCTGTAAACGGGAAATTTAATATACAAAAAACAAACTGTGCAGAACTACCTCAGATTTTGGTATCGAGCCGCTACTGATATAGATACTTTCCGAAGAGGATAGAACCATAATTATAATATCAAAAATCTTTCCTTTTTTTTCAGGAGACGAGAAACTGGTCGTTAAGTATCTTATTTCAAATATGTAAAGCAGTAACGACAAGTGGACAACACAATATACAGACACATCGTCTTATCTTCACTTTTAATTACTAAATTCAATTGCAATTAACAATTACAAGTTTCAATTGCTCAATTCTAATTAGCAATTAAATGTTTCAATTGAATCTTTGTAAGTGACAATTAACAAATTTTAATACCCTGGTGACCAATTAGCAATCAACAATTGACTTAAATTTAATTGCAAATTTTATGATTGAATTCAATGGAATTTATGTTAATTGGAAAGGACAAATTGAAATTAATTGCAATTAATTTTATGAGCAATTACTTCAAATTGATTAATCAATTGCAGTTGATTTTAATTGATTAATGCCCAACATTGATTTGGACTCAGTGAAATCAAGACTTAATTTGATTTGATTTCGAACTTGGTGCTTCTTTCAGCTGCGAGACTATATGAGACGTGAACCTACAGTTTAACGTTGGATCCAAACCGCATGAGCCCCCGCCGGGAATCGAACCCGGGTTTCCCACGCCAAAGGCGCATACTCTAACGGCTTAGCCAGTGAAATCGAGAACTTTCAGTAAAATGCAAAAGATGGAACTCATCAAATTTTGACCAAACTTGGTATAGTGATAAACCTTGACGGGCTTAATAACCATGCGTAATAGTATGTTGTGCAAGTCTTTTGTTCCCGAGTTATTGGCCATCAAAATTGGGTTTGCACTTAAGAGAATATTGAACAATGCTTACTATTGACAAAACTCATTCATAATCAAAATTAGTATGGGTATAGATCTTGAAGTATTAGCACATAAGTTAAATATTGCTGTGTGTGAGCTTTCGCTTCTAGAGTTATTGGCCATCAAATTTGGGATTGAACTTACTGAAACCAAGAAATTTCACTAAAACGCGTTCGATTATACTCATCCTATTTAGACTAAACTTTGAATGGGGTAGACCACGAGGAATTTGGTATGCAAACGAGTTCAATATAAAATATTAAATGTGTAGACCTTTGGTTTCCAAGTTATTGGTAATCGAACTTTGGTTTGGAGTAAGTGGAATCAAGGAATTTCACTAAAATGGAAAGATTTTGACCGGACTTAGTTTTAAATTTCAACAAAACTCGCAGAGTTTTAATTCGATCTTTTAGTTTTATTTACTCGTGGTTATATTTTATTAACATTTTGTTTTTGACAATAAAGTTTTACCTATATTTTTGCTGGTATTATTTTCACTATGCACTATAGTATATTGTGGTGTCAGTATTCAGTATACATTTGGTAAATGTAATGTTTGAATGCAGAAATATTCTTCAAAGTGATCTCAACACGTTAATCTTTGCTCCAGAAATTTTGACGCCATTATTGAAACGATTAGTTAACACACAGCATCCAGCCAGACACGCGCGCAGAAATTTATTTCGAGAGAGATCCAAAGGGTTTTTTTTTTTTTTTTTTGTTAGTGAGGAAGGTCCAAATTCCAAATTAGAATAAATTGAATTAACATTTGTAAAATCATCCCTAAAATTAGACTAAATTTGAAGAAAAGTCGAGGTTTTGGGGATAAGGGATTTCCACCCTCTGTGTACATCCCTGGCCTCCTACAATGGCCCAGTAAGAAATATGTAGTTACAACCAAAGTTGAAGATATTTTTCAAGAAGACAATCACGTAAACCACTTTCCAAACAAATAAATGTACTACCTGTTCCATATCTGCTTGTATTATTATTAACCAAATCGTACATAGCTAATAGTGCAGGAGCATATGTAAATATAACAAAGTCCGTGGAATTTTGAATGAAGTAATTATATGATTGGTGATGATGGATAGGTAATGAGCTATAGAATCGTGTACTACCGGGTGTTTTGTCTCAAAGTGTGGTCGAGCCGGTGTATGACGTCATACTTCTAAGATGACCGCTAACACCGACATCGATGTCTTTTTAGCGCTACACAGGCTAAAGTTCTCAACCGATCTTCATGTGAAGTGGCTCAATTTATTTCTTCTGGTTGCTGCATGTACCTTTTGCATAAATATTTGCCAAATAAATAGTTTCACTCCTTCAAAAATTAAGAAAACTATCAAAAATGAGGTAAAAATTAAATAGCATTTTCTAACTTCAATGGGCATACCCACTAAACTAGCGAATGGGTTTTAATAAGTGTCTCATTTTTCTCCATGGCTATTATTTATACATATTGAATAAATATTTGACAAATAGATAATTATATTTATTTACAAATTTAAGAAAAAAGTCGGCAAAATGATATAAAATTGAGTCTTTTTGAAAGATATGCAGTCAAATATCGACAATGAAAATGGCGCAAGGTATAAAATGTTAACAAATCATTATGCCGATAAATACCTTTAAATTAAACAAAAGTTTCCGATTATAGGGTAATTTATTCTCGTATTGTAGTGGACCATTTTCTTATTACTGTTAAAAGAAGATACACATCCAATTAAACCAAAATAAAAATTAGTAAACATGCTGGGTTGTAAAACCAAAACAAATAGTAAAATACTTCAAATACACAAAAAAAAACTTTTTATTATTACAGAATTGTTTAGAAGGGAAACTAATAATAGAAATTCGACTTATGAGTCATTATCCGAATTGATCCGAAAAATATCGAATCATGAGTCATTATCCGAAAAATATCTCCGACAGTTGAATTTGATCGTCAGTTTCACAGTTGTCACAATGCTCTTCCTCTACTCCACATTTGGTCAGTTCCGCACATCTAAGTACTTGAACACGGGATTTGTAATTGACACACTTGAAAGCACATCGTCCTTTGACACAATCGCAACGCACCAATTTTAAAATAGCTTCTGGAAAGCATAATACATGACTCATGGTAGGAAAATACTCATTTCCCCTCCTTTCCTATCTAAACGTAGATAGTCAGGGAGATCCGGTTGTCGAAGAATAGCCCATCGTCACTCTATCACTTGGTAGTGAATCTTAAGATGTGTTGGTATAAAACTGGCTTTGTTGGCGGCAAAGTTTCACGTTGGACATATTTTTCGGTAAACAGACACCACCGGAGCTTACCAATATCTGATAATTGTTTACCTTTTAAATATGCGTGACAAATGTACCTTGCTATCAATTTTTCATTTTCATATGGTTTAATCCATCAAATACCTCTAGAACTTTTTCTGTAGAAGGTTCAAAAACTAGTCCGTTTAAATGTTCTTATGAAACGGAATACTTGAGGTATTTTTTATAAATTTTAGTTTGGAGAAACTTTTTCACCCACTAGAACTGACACCGGTGCTTAAAATACATCAGATGAGGTGACGGTATGGAACAAATATGACCACTTAGAGCAGTAATTTTGACAGATCCGTAAAGAGCATCTCTACTCCTGACATTTTTGCATCATTTTTGAAATGAAAAATCTATAGAAAGACAAACATGCACACACACACACACACACACACACACAGAGAGAGAGAGAGAGAGAGAGAGAGAGAGAAAGGACAAATATGTAAGTATTTTACTCCCCATTATCATCAGCCTGACAGAAATAAATATTTTTTAAAAAGTATTCAGTGAATATTGTTTTCCGTTTTATTTGTATTTTCTTTTCGTCTCGTTTTCAAGGCTCTGTATACACTCTCGTCTCGTCTCTAGTATGTAGTATTTAATGATTCTTTCCAATCTCATTTCCATTTTCAAAAGCTGCTGGTCTCGTCTCTTCTCGTGATCAACACTAATTTTCTTCTAAGTGAAAACACAGATGTCCAGACAATGTAAAAAGAATAATTTTGAATTTAGAAGAGTCTTGTCAAAGACAGGGGAAGATCCAGGTTAAACATTTTAGGTGGGCGGTACAGCAGAATTTTTTAAGGAGGGAAGGGGAAATTGCTCGCACATGTGTTGAAAAAATCAAAAGCACAAATTCTATCATTGAATAGGGTGATAAGGAACTGTTATTTACTTTCGAAACATCAGCAACGAAATCTTTGATAGTAATGACTCAATGCTACGTCGTACTTATTTCTATGTGTAAAATCCGACTTTTTCTACACGCAAATTACAATTTAAATCAGTAATTTTATTAGTATGCCATACCGGCCGATTTTCTAACTTTCGGATGCATAACCGGCTCATACCGGCTCACTTTAAGCACTGACTGACACTAGAATGATGAGTAAGATTCTAAAGGAAAAAAATATCAAGAGATTGTCAATAATTAAATTGAAAGTTATGTGAAACAGCGTCTTTTCAGGACAACTCTTACGGGGCAGTATTGGTGATTTTCAGTCATTTTCAGTCGATATTACGCTTAGTTTCATGGGTCAAATTCGACTAAAGGTTGATACAACATTTCTAAGTTCTCTTCTTTCCTACTTTTAAGGACTGAGATTGTCATACAGAAATTTCGGGTTTAATACTGTGTTTTTGCATTTGTTCGGATCCTTCAGACATTGGACTGATAGTTTAGTCTAAAAATCTTAACTTTGAAAGAATTCTTCCTGATCCTGCCTCAACTGGTTGATTATTACATTTATTTATATGACAAACGAGTTCCGTTTCACAATGTGAAACTACGGTAGACTTTCAAACTATGCTATTCAATACTGAGACTGGAAGAAGTGCGTCTATAGCTTTTAGTTAAATGAAGGATTAAGAACAAAAATAGAACCTGCCTCTCGGACGAGGAATCCATATCAAAAATCCCTTACTCACTATCTTTTACTGTTAATATTCTATGAAAATCAATACTGAGTACGACAGTGGAAGTAAATATCTACCGCTTCTGACTTTAATAGAGAAGTGCGGCTGAATAGTTTCTTTAGACGCTAAATTGATTCCAGAAAACAATTTGTCCCTATCTATTACCATTTTTTTCCTTCTTGACGATGAGCGTTGGAACTGGAAATGATTAATTTTTACCACTTCACGTTCGATTAGAGAGTCAATGTAGTACACGGAACCTGTTGCTGGGACACTGGATCAATTCCGAAAAATGTTTCTACCTATCCCTTACCATTTTTTGTTCTATGGAAATAAATATTAAAACTGGAACTACTAGTAAATTTGTACCAGTTTTAATTTTAGTAGAGAGGTGTGAGACACCTGGTATTTTCCTTTAGGAGCTGAATCGATTCCAAAGAATGCCGCTATCTATTACCGTATTTGTTCTATAGCTACAACTATGATGATATGGTTAACTTCTACAACTTCCGGTTTGAATGCAGAATCAATGAAGGAAAAGGAATATATTCTTGGAACGATGAATTATTACAGAAAACCACTTCTCGATATTTCTTACCGTTTCTGTTTTGATACCTGTGGACAGGTGACCTCATGTAACTGCATCTTTCGCATCGGCCGTACAACGGCTCTGCATGCTTACTAATACTAGAATATACATGGATATCCATATAAGTTTTGTTAGATAAACCTTGCAATAAATGTTTTATATATATATATATATTCACTGATATCAAATTATTTGACCACTTACCAACACACTTAAAACTAGTAGATACAATGTCAGATTTTAGAGAGTAAAAAATTCTTATTTACAATAGTTTCTATAGTATTTACAAATTTTTAGATGAAGAGGTATTTAATTGAATTTATGCATAACATTTTTTAATACGTACATATTCTGTATTTCACAATGTACACGAAGGACGAAAAATAAATAAATAAAATAAAACTTTAAAAATAGAGTCGTAAAGTTATAGTGTAACAATTTTAGATCGGGATTTTTTTTACCCCTTTTAGAAGTAAATTCCCTATCCCTCACTCAACTGATTTTAGGCTAAGTAATGGGGATTTTAGGAAAGTCTCAAAGAAAATATACATCATATTTCAAATCGAATATTTTTTGTTTTTATTTATTTATTTATTTATTTATTTTATTATTATTATTATTATTATTATTATTATTATTATTATTATTATTTTACGAAAGTCATCACATTTTAAAAACTCTAGAATATTCACCCCCATTCTTGACTAATTTTAACTTCCATGCGGACTGGGAAACATAAAAGAAAATGTACAACATATTGCATCAAAACCAAATAATTTTGGCAAAAGTTAAAAGTTGCTTCCTTATCAATTCAGTTAAACAAGGAAACTACAAATTTCAAGACAACTTTCTCGCTTATCATTAACCAATTACAACTTCAAATAATCAGGATCATCGGAAAGCTCTAAAGAAAACTATATATACACAATATATTGCATCAAATTCGAATACTTCTTTTGTATGTTACACTGGAAAATTGTTTTGTTATTACATTGTGTACAGTATATGTGCAAACTTACAACATGGTGTAGATTTTACTCTCTTATTCTTCCCAGATTTGAAATCTCTAACAATAGGCTTATTCATCGTAAGAAATTCTGTGGCATATTAAGTTAATTAATTCCATTTAATATTTTTGGAATAAAATGCTTTTCCCTCCTCATATTAGTTACTGGAGGTAAATAATAAAATAAAACTATTTTTTTCAGAAGTTTGCAAATTAATTACAGTAATTCATTAGTAATTAAAACGTGTTTTTCATATATTATTACATTTTCATATTTTTCTTCACTATTTACCACCTTCTACACTATATATTAGTGGTATCCATAATGTTACACAGTTTAAAAATTAAGAAAGTTCAAATGTGTTAACTTGCTCTGTCAAAAAAAAAAAAAATCCAGTGTGAAGTTTTCTTTTCTTACACCCTTGTCCTCCCTCTCCCCTCCCCAGTGATGATTTCATAAGTTAGACTTATTTCTTAAAGTTGGAGAAAGGTGCATACAAAGTTCCGTTAAAAATCGAATTTATATAGACAGGCAGACACAAAAATGTCAGTTGATTTGAGTAAAATATATATATATATATATATATATATATATATATATATATATATATCGCACAGTAACATAACTTATATAAATACATAAGAATATTTACTTTATTTCTATTCAAGAATAGAATTACAGCAATATCTAAATTTGACTCCATTGAAAATTTACTTTAATAATCTACATTGAAATTTTTGTTACTAATAATTCCGAAAAGTTATGTTCTCGATTAAAGTTGTTGCTTTTTCAACTACCATAAAACATAAGTAACAACGTGTTAGCAGTACTATATTAGGACATTTATCAACAAAAGATAAAATTACAGTATTGTTGGTACAACTACTCCATAGTAATTACATCGATTACAATCATTATCCTCTATTTTCTTTTATTATTAAACAAATACTTTCAGAAATTTTCCTAATATAAATTTATTTGGTGACACACACACACACACATTTGCATTCTTCTTTTCATTTCTTCCAATCATTCCATCTCCATATTATTATTATTATTATTATTATTATTATTATTATTATTATTATTATTATTATTATTATTATTATTATTATTATTAGTATTATTATTATTATTATTATTATTATTATTATTATTATTATTTTTAACTCTTTGGTAGAGTACGTAGCAAGATCTTTGGAATTTAAACAATATCAAAACACCTGCTTCACGAAATACCAAAAGATACCAGCAGGAGAATCCCCTTCCACACTCATCTCATCACCAGCATTTCCTGATAAAGTGCGCAACAAGCTCGTTTGTATTAAAGAAGCACTAAAGAGCTTATTCCGTGACATATCGAGAGGTTTGTTAGAAATTAGTTTCTCCGGCAAGATTATATGGTGCACATAATCTTGCGTTCCTCTTCCATTAAAAAAAAAAAAAAAAAAAATCCCCTCGCGGAGGCTGCGACCTTGACGATGTTGTGGAGCTGTAAACTTATAACTGTCTGCACCAATTATTTTTCCTCTTTGTCTTCTACAGAACTTAATGTACCTGATAGAATTTTTCAACAGAATTGCATATGGTGCTAAAATATGTTCTCATACGTATGCCCTAACAAGTAAGTTTCTCTTTCGAATTTTGTTCTAAAAGTGTATCTTTTGTTCGCATATTATGTATGTTAAATATTTCTGTCCTATATTTAACATGTATATATTTTTATTACAAAGCGCGTCATTCACATATAAGCATGAATCTCCTTGTCATTCCTCACAGCATCCGTACGTGTCCCTTTACAGACATAAGTGAAATACGTCTTGATGAAAATCGGCAAGGTACCATAAAGGGAAGATTTTCTCCATTATTTTTTTCAGTATCTCGCACCGGTTGCAAGATTGAACTTACTTCCGGTTGGAGTTTCTAATTCGTGTATGATCAGTGTTTTCTTTCTTCTTGCATGTAGTATGTAATAAGCAAATACATTACATATACAATTAGTTATAATGTCAGTGATATATGGTGTTCATTGGGCAAAACACTCCAAACAATAAAGATTCATCTTAGACTGGAGAAATGTTTATTCTTCGTTTTTCATTATCATTACGTCATGAAACAAACGCCTGAGAGATATATAACCTTGTATACAATTATGTTTTGTTTGAATGTATAACTCAAAGGATACGATGCTTTACCTTTTTAAAAATTTCAACACTTCAAGTGTATCCCTAAAAATATAATAAAGGAATAACGGCCCGTTTATTATTATTATTATTATTATTATTATTATTATTATTATTATTATTATTATTATTATTATTATTATTATTATTATTATTATTATTATTCAATTAGAACTGGACAATCTACACAAAATTTGGAATCGACCAGCGAAAACACCACGTTTCTAGCATTTATGGTTTTCGAGATCTCATTGTCGAAAGAATTGGAGACAAACACATGAACTTTTCTTTGGAGAGAAACATATAAACATAGCATTTTAATATACAGATTGATACAGATAGATATATATTTAATTATATGCATACGAATTATTTAGAATATACTCTTTGAGCATTATTCTATGAAGTACCTTTAAGTTTTATTCTAAAGTTGTTGGTTTTTTATACATTATGAAAGTAGATTGTATAATAGAGAATTTTTGCGAGTGACTGATTTATTACATGTTTGTTCTGTGTGCATGCAAGTGAATGTCTTAACTTCTTGTGTTATATTGTGAATGTTTTTGTTGACAATAAATTCACTACTATTTTTTTCATATATAGTATATTAATATTTCAAACAAGTACATCGAGAGAAGAGTCATTATTTTAAATTCTTTAAAAATATTTCTACATGAGGTGTTCCATTCTACATCTGCTAGTATCCTTACCACTTTCTTCTGGAGTCTAAAGACGTTTAGGTGAACTTCCCCAGAATATTAAGTCATATTTTATTATAGAATGAAAATTTGAGTAATATATACACTTAGTCTGTATTTACATCAGTCTCTTATACATTTAATTCCGTAACACAGTTTGATTAACTTAGTTCTGACATGTTCTATATGTGGTTCCCAGTTGAATTTATTAGTTATTTTAACTCGACAGAGGTAGCAGTTTCTACATATTTAATTGTTTTAATTGTTATTATTGTACTGGTTTGATTATTTTTAACATTATGAAAAATTAAGTCATATGCTTATTTGTAATAGCTCATTTCTATTCATCCAACTTGAAAATTTATTCATTGTGAGTTGGCAATTTGAAGCTTCAACACTTCGCTTTCATCTTTCCCCGATGACTATTATATTTGTATCATTTGCATGTATTGTTGCGCATAGACTGCTAATATTCCCAGAAAGATCATTCATATGAAGAATAAAGAGAAGTGGCCTCAGAATTGATTCTTGAGGTACTACATAATTAATCTTCATTTGACACACGTATTTTTGATTTTATTCTTAATTAATCCTGAGACTGCAGTTACTTGCCTCCGATCTTTAAGGTGTGGTTCAAACCACTTATTTGCTACGCATTTTATATCACAACAATGAAGTTTTTCTAACAATATATTATGATTTACTAATTCAAAGGCTTTTGTGAGACCGAAAAGAGAAAAAGTCTACGCTTAACTCTTTCGCAACCAACAACTTTCTACAGGTTTCAAGAAACCAAGTTGTGTTTTGAACAAAATAGAGTATTTATAAATTAAATATATTACCCGATTGAACATTACTTTCTTCAGAATTTTATCTATTGCGGGTAACAATGAAATCGGTCTATAGTTTTTTATTTCATTGCGTTTATTTTTCTCTTATGTAACAGTTTAATTTTAGCAATTTTTAGTTTATCAGGAAAAGTTCTTGTAGCAAGAGAAATATTTGACAGATAACATGATGGTTTAATTAAGTATTTGTAACAACTTTTCATCAAATTATTAGATATTTCATCAATACGAACAGAATAGGAATTTTTTACTTGTTTTTTCGTGGTGAATATTTTACATTGTTACCCGTTTTACAAATATCGACTTTTTTTTTAATTATAAGTGTGTTTAAATAAGTATTTTAGATGGTATTGTGTTTGACTCATTATGGTTTAGTTCAATTAATTCCACAAGCTTTTGCTTTCCAGTTAGTATTTTTATATATACAGTAGGAAGTCGAAAATCCGAACTAATTGGGACCACAGGTATTTCGGATTTACAAATTCTTCGGATTTTCGAAAGTGACCAAGAAAGTGCCATTTAGGCTTAAATATACTGTACGGTATGCTCTTTTATCGATACAGTAATTATACAGTACATGCAGTAATTACAATACCGTGTATAAGATATGTTTAAATGAATCCCAAAGTAAAGTCCGGGTAGGAAAATTTTTATCCACGAGCTTTCACGTCGAAAATGGCCTGAAACAAGGAGATGCGTTGTCACATTTATTATTTAACTTTGTCCTGGAATACGCTATAAGGAAAATCAAAGATAGCAACCAGAGCCTAGAGTTGAACGGTATTCACCAGGTTATGGCATATGCTGATTATGTAAATTTAATAGGGGATGATAGGAGAACAATAGAAGGAAATGCAGAGATCTTATTAAGCGCTTGCAGGGACATGGGTTTAGAAGTAAATGCAGAGAAAACTAAATACATGGAAGTGTGTCGGGACCGTAATACAGCAAATTATAGATGAGTTAAAATATTAAATAATACTTTTGATAAAGTGGATAGTTTCAAATAACTAGGATCAATATTAACAGACGAAAATCATATTCACGAAGAAATTAAATGTCGATTAAAAGCAGGGAATTCATGTTATTATTCAGTTCAAAATATCTTGTCGTCGCGAATTCTGTCGAGGAATTTGAAGCTTAAAATATATAAAACGATAATCATGCCTGTTGTTCTATATGGTTGCGAAACATGGTCACTTACTCTGAAAGAAGAACATAGACTGAAAGTATTTGAGAACAAGATCCTGAGACGAATATTCGGAACCAAGAGGAATGGGAATGGGGAATGGCGGAAAGTTCATAACGACGAACTACATAATTTATACGGTTTACCAAACATTATTAGGGTCATCAAGTCTAGGAGGCTTAGGTAGGCAGGTCATGTAGCCAGAATGGAAGAAAATAGAAACGCTTTCAAAGTCTTGACTGGAAGACCAATCGGAAAATGACCATTACGAAGACCTAGGCGCAGATGGGAAGACAATATTAAGATAGATCTCGCAGAGATAGGAATACAAAGTAGAAATTGGATCCAGTTGGCTAAGGATAGAAGTAAGTGGAGAGCTTTTGTGAATGCGGCACTGAACTTCCGGGTTCCATAAGCCATAGAATTAGTTAGTTAGGTAGTTATATAAGGCTACTTACATTTAATGTTTCTGAAGAACCTGCTCGTACACTAAATTACACTGTTCTTGTAACTCACACTTAAAACTTAACTTGTATAGGCCTAAGAGATAATAAAAATATGTATGACGAACAATTACATATGAATGAGCTTTTGTAAAAACACTGAGTTCAAACAACGCCGATGGACAACTCTATTGTTTTGTTTATCGCTAACGCTAAGACAAAATGTAAAAAAAAACAACTTGTAGGCACCGCGTTTGGATTTTTGGTGTTCGGATTATCGACGTCCTACTGTATATAGAATACTCTTATTTCTTTTCCCCACAAAAACCTTAATCCAACAGTTTTTTTTTTTTTTTTTTTTTTTTTAAGTCTTAAATAAGAACGATATTTTGTCAAAAGAAAAATTACCTGGAAGTAAGACGCAAGTATAGCGGTAATAAAATTTCTAACAAGTTAAAATGTCTGAAAGCAGAAATCTTCGAATGATTTCGATGCAATCCTCATCTCTTCATCAGCACATCTAAAGAAAGCTTGTTGCTACATGAAAAACATGATATTTGATATTCTCTGCTTGTCCATCCTGTAGAATATAAGGGATGTAATAAGTTTGTAGTTTGATAATAAGGATTTCTTCTCTTCCTATTTTATGTGTAATGAAAAGCACTCCTACGTAAGATCACAAACGTATACGAGGATGGGGAAAACAGGATATGTTGAGATTGCAATTTGTACAGAAAAGCAAATTACACTCTTGCTGATTAAATTTAAGATATTTTCAGTTCCTTGGTGAAAACGAAATACCTACTTCTAAACTTTTTTTTTTTTTTTTTTTTTTTTTTTTTTTTTTTACAAGTAAGCCATCATCAACTTCTTCCTGTACATAGATCTCAGTGTGACCAACTACTGGAACGAAAAATCAGAAAATGACCAAAAAGTAATTTATCATATTTTTCCATCCTAGTAAAGATTTAATTGATACTCAAAATCCAGCATTTGGAAACATAAGATGAAAATTGTACTACAGTAATTTACATCATAACCAAATTCTACTTCTGTATCTTTCTATCTGCGTTGTCGACAAGTGCTTGTATACAAAATTATCTCATCACGCTTGTTCTCCAGGTTGGACAAACATGGTGTTGTTGTTGTTGTTTGAAGTTGAGCATCCATGTCAGTTCCGAGACTATATGAGACATGGGCCTACAGTTTAAGG
Source organism: Thermobia domestica (assembly GCF_964235325.1). NCBI lineage: Eukaryota > Metazoa > Arthropoda > Insecta > Zygentoma > Lepismatidae > Thermobia > Thermobia domestica. The sequence continues at coordinate 122,704,249 of NC_137461.1, forward strand.
TGCAATTCGGATAACCGTAATGCGTTGAAATTTCAATGCTTTTACCACCAAGAATCAAATCTGGGACATCACGCACGAAAAGCACGTCCACTAGTCACTCGACCAGTGGGTAAGGCTGGCTTCATATTGACCAGAAACGTGACAGCCAAACTGAGGCAGAGGGAAGCAGGAGAGAATGCAAGGAGAGAGGCCGGAGTGCATTGACTGCATGTCTGAATCACAACATCGGAGATGTTATTGTCTAGCATGTACTCCAGCAAATGTGCGGTGCGTAGCTTTTTTTTTCATTCCTGACAGTACTCTATTTCGGACCGGCTGCCCTGTCCTCTGGTCAATATGCGTTGGGCCTAAGGCTTCTGTCTTTTATGAAGCAATAAGTTTTCTTATAGATCGGCTGAAGGAAAGGCGAGGAGTACGTCGAAACCATTCGCCTATTATATGCTTTAAGATGTTTTAGTATGTGAGAAATTTTATTTATTGTTAATAGATATGGATCCCATCGTATCGATTCATAATGATACTCAAGTAGGGCTATAAGTTTCACTATGCATTTATAATTATTATTTAATATTTTTGAGTTTTGCGTCCCATTCTTGTGTTCTTGAAGCTAATGAAACACTCAGCAATAAATTATGTTGATGATTTGTGAAAAAACAAGACATAATACTCATATCCTGAGCGAGATTTTAAGCCACGACAAAGATTATGATGGCTAGCCTAATGGCTTATACCGCTTGCTCATGCAGCTAGCTTTGTTTATCATTTGCACTAGAACCGGAAGAAAACATTGAGTGAATGATTGTGATATGAAAATTCAGTCAGCAAGTTTAGAAATATCTTTAAGCTCCCTTGTAACGCAAAGGCGTTCCATTGATTCGCAATATTGAATATACAGCTATTTCTTTGAACTGAAATTAGTGGAGCTTCCTCGTGGTTATATGGTTATCGTATGCGCCTTTGGTGTGAGAGACCCAGATTCGATTCCCGGTGAGAGCTTATGTGGTTCGAATCCCACGTTGAGCAGTAGGTCCACGTCCCATATGATCTCACTTCTGAAAGTGGTGCTAAACTTCAGTTTAATAAAACTGGTCGCTCCATGCATAGTAGCAGAGGAAGAAAGTTTTCTTAAGTGAGAAGTTTTCATCACCTTAACCTTCAGGGACTTCGACTTCAACCAATGGGAGTAGGTGAATCTACCCTCATTGTTCGTGTCTGATGTCAAGCTGAAGTAATAAGCCACTTTGGAAATCATTATCGGTATACCTTTCCTAGAATCTATTATGAATTGTTTTACACGTGTTTGACGATATACGCCCCTGCCGCAAATTAGTTTCGGTACCACTCAATTTTGAATTTCGTTGTTCACTGTTTTTTATTGTGCTATTCACAAAGTTAGTCTGTTGTCTTCTTCCACATCACTTTTCAGTCTTAATCCATTTTTGTCATTTCTACTTCATGAACTTCAATTTTCTCACTTATTTGATACCTAAAATTTCCTTGCACGTACAAGTTTTCATCTCTCCTATGGAGTCTTGTTCACGAAGGATAAAAATAGGAGCCAAAGAAATAAAAAAAAAAAAAAACATCAGAAAAATATATAAGAATGGATTTACCAACATTTAGCAAGTAACAAAAGAAGCTGCAATTGACAAAGCGTATCTTCACTGCTATTCTTTTATTAATCTCAACATTATCATAGGTATTCTGCCATTATTGGCAGGTCACTTGCTGCAACCGATATGTTTCCATATTGCATGGTCTTTCGCTAACTTCTTCGTCTTCATGTACGATTTCTCTGTTTTGATATTTTCCATCAAATCTAGCCTCCTTCTCCCCCTCCCTCTCGTTCATGCTACCATACCCTCTATAACGTCCTTCATGATACACATCCTTCTTACCCAATGTTCTAACAAGTTTCTCTTCCACTTCTTAATAATATCTAATTTTTTTTCTTTTCTCCCCCACCATTTCTAACACCTTCTAATTAGTTTTCCGCTCGACCTAGCTAATTCTCTCCATTCTTCTCCATATCCACATTTCAAAAGCTTCCAGTCGTTTTCAATTACTTTTGCGTAATGTCCATGTTTCTGACCTATACCGTACAATACCCCACATGAAGCATTTTATGAGTGTTTTTCTAAACTCTTTATTCAAGGTCCCACAAAATAATATTTTTTTCTCCTAAATGCTTCCTTCACCATTTCTATCCTAGCTCTTATTTCACGTTCACACTTCATATCGTGACTAATAATACTACCTAGGTATCGAGAACTAGTCACCTGTTCTATTTTCTCCCTTTCTATGTCTATATTTGACACCTGCTCCTTCGTTTCAGTCACCATGACTTTTGTCTATCTAAATTTATTTTCATATCATATTCTTCACAACCCGTCCTCAAGTTTTCTAATATCTTATTGGTTAATTAACCTATGTCTATATTTCTCTGACTTTGTTTTTGTTTTGTTTTTACTTTTATCCTCCGTGAACAAGACTTCATAAGACAGCTGAAAGTTTGTACAATTGTTTTGAATCAAGAGTTTAAAGTATGTTAAAATCCTGAGTGTATTAGCATATTGTCTGAATTCATAGAAATCATCCACATACATACTTACTACTTTCTTTCCTCCTTCGTTGATTTTGATGTTTTCTTTTTAGTCTATTATTAGTTCTGCTACAAGACATGATACATTATACTTTTGTTGAAAGTAACAAAATGGATGTTATTTTTTCTAATCCTCTCATCAGTATGTTACTGAAATTCAAAAATAATTAAAATTTTAGTTGGAAAAGTGCAACCTTATTCACGGATTGGGAATTCTAATTAATTATTACTATATGTACATATTTCTTTCTTCTTTTTAATATAATTCTCAGTAATTGTCATACATTAGAGAGCAACCTTTTTCTTTTACAAGTTCCTTTGCTTCATGTTGCAATTATTTTGAACACTTATTAACTCAATTCATACAACAAGCTTCGCAAGCACACATTCTGTTAATCATTCGCACATCAAACTATTTACATTGCTTTTGTAATAAAATTACTGAATGAAAGTTACTGTCATCAGTCATTGTACATAATACTGGATATTTCCGAATTCTTAATTACAATATTTGAATGGTAAGTCAGCTCACAAAAATCAGAATTAAAAAATATGTCTACATGAAAAAAATATGGAAATTAGTAGCATCCCGAGACTTTTTCTTAGAGAAAACTGAATATTCTGCAAACTGAAATCCCATTCCAGAGGACAATAAAATTATACCGTTAAACTAAACAGTATATACAGAAAACAAAAAATACAGTTGGTAGGATGCTGGAATGAGTAAGTTTACTATTGTAACAAAATTCCTGAATTCAAGAGTTCTTAATTAAGTTTGTAATTTACATAAGTAAACCTCAATATTTTGTCCTCAGATAAGCAAAATTCAAATGATTTATTCTACATATTAAATGAAGAAGATATAAAATGTATTTTTTATTTATAAATAATTATTTCTTTATGTTTTACGTCAATATTATTATTATTATTATTATTATTATTATTATTATTATTATTATTATTATTATTATTATTATTATTATTATTATTAATAATAATAATAATAATAATAGAATCGTTATAGTTATTATAATTTAGGCAAACGGTCACTTAAACTAGAAATGCTTAAAATTGTAGCCCGTCAAATTGAACTATTGGCATGCTAGCGATGCTACTGATGAAAATACCCGCATTATGTCTGCGTTCAAAGCCATACAAAGTATGGAAAATAAACTCTGAGATTATACGTATAGCAAAATTCGTTTGCTCTAGAGGGGAAACTATGAAGAAAATTTTCCTCTTCTTTCCAACAGGAATTTATGTTTGTACTTGAAATCAAACTTAGTTTTTTTTTTTTTTTTTTTTTTTCACTTTTCAATGTATGTAAAATAGAACTCAAGCTAATTTCGATTTTACATTTATTTTCACAAATAAGCGTTATTGGTATGTATTTTGAAGTATGTACCTGGCCTGTATAATTTTGTACATGAGATGAGTTATTAAAGCTCTAAGCTTATTATAATGTAAGCTCCAACAATTAAAACACACATTATATCAATCAGTTCAGTCACATAATCTTGGTAGGCTACAGATAGTACTGTATATGGATAAAATACAACTAGATTTAACTGTACAGGAAAAAACACAAGCTGATATATTCATACAAAATTACAAAAATCTACACAGAAATAAACAACATGATAGGATTATATAAGGTGATATATAAGGTTACATTCACATTCGTATTTCATACAATGGAAAGTTGACTTTTTTGTTTACTTGAAAGACAGCCAAATTTACTGTGTGAATTCTGTTTCTTATCGTGTTAAAATTAAAATACCAAATCTTTCATTTGGGGGAAAGGGAGGACACAGTCTTAGTTGATAATAAAAGTAAAATAACGAGATCAATAACAAATGAATATCATCTTTTCATCTCTAATAAGAATACCTACAAACATTATATTAGTTAGCATCATAATACAGTTATTTTCTGGTTTTTGTATTCAGGGATTCATGACCAGAAATAAGACTTCATTACTAAAGTAAGATATTGCATGTTTAGAGTTCTTCCATATCTCTTCGGTCGTTCTTAAACGTGTTACAAGCATTTGACACTTTTCAGTCTATAATTACAGTCTAATATATACTGGCGATGAAAACAATATAAGTATTAGAGTTTATTTTGTACTAGCTACATACGTGGAAATAAAAAGTCTTTGTTCAGTCTTCGGCAAAATTGCTTACCGATACCCTACACATACTAGTCTCAACGGCTTTTAATAACGAATGTCCAAATGCCAAAAACATATAGAAAAGTAGTTATTTTTATGTTAAATAACTGTTAACTCAATTTAGAGGTAGTTACTTTCAAAATTATTGACACAAAGAACATATCTGAAATAAATATTTACTTACATTAAAATTGAGTTATATTATTCATAAGGCTAAGAATACTGTTTAATCAGATCATTTTATGAGTCCTTTTTATGTATTACAGTTGAAGACCACAGGGGAAAAAGGAGATAAGTCAAGAAATAGTCAAAAATGAGTTAACAGCAGAATAACACTAGAAAACAGGGCAATTGTGTAAAATTATAAAAAAAAAACTGACCTGCCTCCTTTTCCCTTGTAGTCTTTAGTTTAGAGCTACACTTTTGCATTTGTTTCGGTTTAACTAACTTTAGCTATATAACAAAATTAGGTGAAGCACGGGTTTGAAGATGGAACACCATTTTCCTACAAATTAGCTGTCAGGTTGGTTGGATTGACTTACTGTTGTTCAAAAGTTTACGGCTTAAATAAAACTGTAGTGATACTTAAGATATTTGTACAGCATCAATAATATGAAAAAATGTGCCTTTTAATACGGTGTAATTGTAAAATCTATACAAAAAGGAATACTATTTTGGCAAAATTTTGATTTCATTTAAAATACAAATAATGATTATTATTTTTTATGATATACTATTACAAGCAATACAACCATCGCTCACAATACTGAAAGACAATTTCCAAGTATGAGGATTACCCCTTAGCACATTGATAATATTTATATAACATAACATGTTTCCCATATACAATATTACAATACAATAAACAATATACCAGTCAGTTTCATAAGATAGCTGTCATAAATATTTCTTATTTGGGTATACTCGTAGATACAGTTATTCGTTCTTGTGAAGACTGGGTGGGTGATACGTTCTTTTTGTTGCCCATTGTCTTCTTTGTAGAGTGGTAACAGCAAACCCTGTTCCATGCTTGTTTTAAAATTTTCTTTTTACCAGCAAATATGAAGAAGATGATGACACCGTGAAGGAGATTGATTGCGTCGGTAACGTACCAGAAAACTGGTGAAGTGCGAGAACCCCAGGAAATGAATTCGAATACCCAGCATATTCCCATTACTATGAAGAGCTTCAGGTACACTACCAGTCTATGGAATAAATATAACGATAGATTAATATTATATACATACTCAATTAATACTATTTTAACTAAAAAATTATACAATACAGGTAACATTTTTTAATGTACACACTTATATGATCATCACAAACGCAAACTAATCTGAAGTGAATGGTTTCGATTTTCAAGATCGTAGTCAAATGGAAAACTTAAAAATAAATAAATAAATAAATAAATAAATAAATAAATAAAAGTATTGAGAAAAGAAATAATTCTGTTTGCTATTAGTCATAAAATTGACAACATGAAAACAGAGCACATGATTACAATTTTCCATTTATATATTTGAGTAGTGATTTCCGAATGTAAAACTTAGTTTCTTTGTATTACTTTTATGTAATATAGTACTATGTGAATATATATATATAACATGAAAACTTGCATTCTATTTGAAAATTCTCTATCTGTATCTATATTTAAAAAAAAAAACAATAATTTTTGGTATTCACAATCATATACAATCTAATAAAGACTTGAAATGGATGAGAGCTTATACGTGGCTAAGCGGTTAGCGTACGCGCCTGTGGCATGGGAAACCCAGGTTCAATTTCAAACAGAAGCTCATGTGGTTCGGATTCCACGTTAATCAGTAGGTCCCGTCTCATATAGCCTCGCTGCTGAAAGGGACGTTATACTCAAAATCAACTAATTGAAATGAATTAAGAATATCTGTCTTTTGCTTGTGTTTGGTTTTATCTTGCATACAATAAGGCTTCTTCTGAAAGAGTGTAGAATATGACTAAGAACTAAACTAACATTTAAAAACACATTTCTGACCAGAACGAAATGAATTATACTAATAACTATACGTTTTTTGTTACTCTGCTGAGGAAGAAATAAGATTTACTGTCATTTGTTCTCTCAGATCATCAGATTTACTGTCGTCTGATGAAGAGGACGTCAGGTCCTTGAAACTGTAACAAAAAACGTATAGTTATTAATATAATTCACTTCGTTCTGGTCAGAAATGTGTTTTTAAATGTTATTATAAGTACCCAGAACCATGGAGTTTATTTATTAAAAAATAAACTAATATAATTATTTTTAAAAAAAGAACAAATGCCAAAAATGTTATTACTTATATTACCCCTAAAGAAACGGTTATCCGCGGAATTGGGTGGTAAGGGCACCGCGGATAGTGAAAATCACAGATAACCCGCAAAGAAACTAAAAATCAGCTGCAAACACACACACACACACACAAAAAAAAAAAAAAAAAAATCAGCATAAAAACTAGGAACAATGAATGTAATTTACTACTACGCAAATCACTCTTCCCAATTCCCGTTTTCCGAACCTTACAACAATAGGCTTCTGCTTATTAGAGTAGATCTACACTTCGAAACGTGCACCATTTTTGTAAATATGGATTTCTACGATGCAATTTATTTTTATGTTTTAAAACATACAATACTTATTTGCATGAAGAGTGCCAGTCAACAGCGACTACTTATGAAAAATAATTGAGCGTGACTGCAGGAAGGTTAATTTTTTTCGAGGCACTCCCGGATAATCGAGGCTTCACTGTAGTTGTTCCTCTCAAGTCTTCTACCCGTTGTACATTATATATTAAAACAGTGCTAAATTGAATGCTCTTTAGAAATGATTTATATCTAATATATATTAATTTGTCCATCAACCATCCCAAACTTCATACCATATTTATGCAACTATTCAAGTGATCCGTTATACAAAACATCGTGTTGAATGAATTGATTGATTGAATTGCAAGCGGTATTGCAGGTAGCAACACATATTAGCGTGAGAGTGGATGCTTACCTATTATGAATTAGCAACGTGATGGACAGAGTGACAAACTGATAGGTTCACTTTTTATTATTAAGTTAATCTTTCGTTCTTTCTACTTATGTTTATAGAACCCTTCTGATATAAGAAACAGAATTGTTGGAAGCAAAATATAAAGTTAGGTAAAACACTATTAAGTTAATTGTGAATAGTCTTGTGAAAACAAAAGTCATAACGTTGATGTATGTACTTGTTACAGTTTAACATGAAGTAATTGAAAGTAAATAAGAATTGTGTTAATATGTTTAATATGATTATAAAATATAATGATCACAGACGCTGCCAAAATTTTGGTAATGTGGGTGCAGGCTAGGATGAGACAACACATCCTAACATTGTTGCCAGAACGCTCTGCACTATTGAGTCTTAAGATCTCAAAAATAATCCCAAAGATTTACGCAAAGAAAAACACGGTATGATAGCAAGTAACTTATGAGAGACTTAAGAAGTCATTCAAATATATCCAAACACAGGAAACAAGAAATATACAAAATAGAAAGGATTGTTGTAGGATATCTGAAAATCGAAGTTAATGTGGATGCAGTTGCACTCACTGTGGCGCCGCCTACGGTGATGATATGATATGAAATAATAAAGACATATTTTTTTAGTTAATTATCCCACGTTTATGCACCGAGGCTAAGGGAGAAGATTGTGATGATAATGAATGAAATGGTGGAATGAAGAAAGTGCAAGGCAACGGAAAAAAAACTCCGGGAAAATCCACGGATATGGTGTTTGTACAAAGTAATTTTTAAAAAGGATTATCCTTTGATTATTGATTCAGTGTTTATTCGTCCAGAGTTTCAATATTCGTTTCTGGAAAAAGTCTAAGAATGGGTTAATGCGAATATGGTCTCTAGAAAGGATAATATCTTCTTATCTGGTGGTGATTGGCGCGTCATTATAATGACCTTTTTTAAAAAAAAAAAAAAAAAAAAAAGCCTAGTTATGTCTCGTGTCTTTAGCTTTACTCTGTGATCTCAAAACTTTCAATTCTATCAATAACAACAAAGCCACACACAAAAATAAATAAATAAATAAATAAATAAATTTGTATTTTGTTACATAGAATCCAAATTTCGAAGCCCCAGAACGATTTTGTTTTTGTATGGTTGTGTTATGTGTATTTTCCCTATCCAAAATCGCTCAAGTTTTTGCCCATAAAAAATTGACACGGTCAATCGTCCTGGGGTTTTGAAATTCGGATTCTGTATAACAAAATACATCGAATCCGTACCCAGGGGTCCGCTGCACAGAACTTTTTTATTTTATTTTATATATTTATTTTTGTTATACAGAATCCGAATTTCAAAACCCCAGGACGATTGACCGTGTCAATTTTTTATGGGCAGCGGACCCCTGGGTACGGATTCAATGTCAATTTTTAGTAGTGGTTAGTACTAAAAAAGATATATTTGGATGCCACTGAAATAACAAAATACATCGAATCCGTACCCAGGGGTCCGCTGCACAGAACATTTTTAGTGGCAAAAAAATGGTATATGCCACTAAAATTAGCAAATATATAAAATAAAATAAAAAAGTTCTGTGCAGCGGACCCCTGGGTACGGATTCGATGTATTTTGTTACATAGCGTACCCCCAGAATAAAACTGTCGTAACTCTGAAATGTCAATTTTAAGAGTAAGCCAAAGAAATTTGTTATATCTAAAGGAACTTCATTATCTCGTCTCTTTTTGAAGATTGTAACGTTATTTCAATATAATTATTGCAGACAAAGTCTTTCTTAAATGCATACACATTGCAATTATTACACGTTAAAAATTGATAACAATTAAAAATCTATTTTGAGTTACGACAGTCTTATTCTGGGAATCCAAATTTCGAAGCCCCAGAACGATTTTGTTTTTGTATGGTTGTGTTATGTGTATTTTCCCTATCCAAAATCGCTCAAGTTTTTGCCCATAAAAAAAATTGATACGGTCAATCGTCCTGGGGTTTTGAAATTCGGATTCTGCATAACAAAATACATCGAATCCGTACCCAGGGGTCCGCTTCACAGAACTTTTTTTTATTTTATTTTATATATTTGCTAATTTTAGTTGCTGTGTAATTGTCCAAATGTAATCAAAATTTATACAGTTTGAAACAAAAAGATATCTTTTTTAGTATTAACCATACCATTTTTTTTTCTTCTTTAAATTTAGACAGAAAAAGAATCAATTACCTGCTTTTCTCCTGACTAAGTTTATCCTTCTTGACCGTTGAGTCATCATGATATTTTCCTATTTCAGCTTTTACTATAGCATAGCTTCTGACAGTCAAGCAGAAGAACAATATGTTGACAATAATTATGGTACAAATTGGTCCAGTAAATAACAATATTATAGGAATACCGTGACTCTCTGAAAAGTAAACAGAGAAAACATATAGTTGAAATGTAATTTAATAATATTAAATTTAAATAGTTAATAACAAAATATTTGTTACGTTTCTAGAAAGAACAAAATCCTCAGCTCATCGTGCCTTGGAAATGTACTGTAGATGGACAATATTTACCACTTTGTCGCCTCTATGTTCGGAAACGCTTCCCATCCATTAGTTTACTTAAGAAAATATCTCAATTATCAAGTTCTCTTATCAATATGTCGCATTAATGATTGAAATGCTAAATAATAAATAAATAATCGCAGGATAACCCGAAGTTGCTTATCCTGATGGTAGAACATAACTAATTATAATTTGGTAGTACATTATTTTTTTTAACTTTATGCTCTTTCTTCGTGTTTTATGGAGGTTAAGCATTACCCACAGGTGTAGTACTAGCACGCGTGCCTTTGAGGTACGTGATCCCAGGTTTGAATTCCAATGGGAGATCACAAAAAAATAATTTCTCATTTATCTACTTTCATTAATCATCCGTCTCCTTTAGCCTAAGGGTATAACTATGGGATGTTAGACTAATAATGTCATTTCACTTTTTTTTTTTTTGGGGGGGGGGGGTATTGTGAGACGAGGCATACTCTACTAAACTTCAAAATTTCATCAATCTCAGAATTTTGTGTGTTTCATCTTTCAGAAGAAATTGTGATGAACTACTTTTCACATACCAAATGGAAGTATATTTCATAGTCTCAAACTAGTATCACTTCTTTCTCTATGGTTATATATATATATATATATATATATATATATATATATATATATTGCAATGTTTTGTAGATCCTGGGTTGGTAGAGCAGTTAACATATGCGTATTTGTAACTTCATCCATATTGATTCTGGAAATATTACTTACACAATTAATACTTTTCTGACCATAGTATATACTTATTTATTAAAATTGAAATAAGTTGTAACAGTTTCAATAATTTAACTGTTTAACTATTGAATTAATCAAGTCTAGAAAAAGAGAACAGGACAATAAGAAGAAAATGGAAAGAAGCGTGAAGGATTAAGAGAGAAAAAAGTGAAAGACTAATGAAGTGGACAAATGAACTTCAAATACATGAATTATGGGATAGATTGTTAGAATGAATTGAAGGATAAAAATCACGGATATGAAAAATTATTAAGAAAAGCAATAAATTACATGATAGAACATTGAAGTAAAAGGAACCTTGAATATTACCTGATATTTGAATAATTTATTTGTATAATAATAATTATAAAAACTGATATAATATAAATTTAAAATGAAACAGTAAATTATTACAATACCTGATTGTTACATATTAAAAATTAAAAATTATAAAATAAAACAATTAAAATTATACGGTTGAGAGCAAATATATGTGAACCTCATAAATGTCAGTCATGTAAGAATCCAGTAGATAAAAAAGGACTGCATGGACTGTCTTGCATAAAAAGTACAGGTAGATATCCCCGACACTCGAATGTCAATGACATTATAATGAGAGTACTCATTTCAGCAGGTATACCGGCAATAAGGGAGCCAAATGGATGTAGTAGAACGGATGGTAAAAGACCAGATGGGATGACCTTAATACCTTGGAAGAGAGAGGCAAATCATTGATTTGGGATTTTACATGCACAGATACTTTCGCCCCTTCCAACCTTCCTTTCTCCTCACTCCAAGCGGGCAATGTAGCCAGTCGAAAAGAAACAGAAAAAAGAAGAAAATACAGTAACCTAACAGAGAAGTACCAATCTGTGCCCATTGCCATTGAATCCAGTGGATCCTGGGGCAAAGAAGGCCTCAGCTTTATAAGGGAAGTAGGTAAACGCATCACTCAATTATCTGGTGATGATAGAGCAAGCACCTTCCTAATTCAGTGAATAAGTATGGCAGTGCAAAGAGGTAATGTAACCTCTATATTAGGAACCATACCACCAGGTAAAGAACTAGAGGAGATTTTTCTTCTTTAAAACACCTTTCTTTATGTTATCTGATTTTCTTATGCTTGAAGAAGAAGAAATTGATTTGTATATAAAGTTATATCTACTATGTGATTTGCTTTAGGATTGTTCTGTTTATGTACATGTTATTTATTCTTGTAATAGTTAAAATTTAATTTTTATCACTTGTTTGACCAGTAGTTGCAAGAAATAATCATATCATTATGTTATGATGTTTTCAGTAATAGATTGTATTTTTGCAGGTTTAATCTTCCAGTTATTGTATTTTCTATACTTGTACGGTATTACTCAGCTCTTATTTTATTTTCTGTATTAGATTAAATATATTCTTTGAATTAAAATTATACAATAATAATAATTTAATATTGTAAATGTTTTCTGCCAGTTAACGTCTGATGAAGATAAGGTTAAGTTATTGAAACTGTTACAACTTATTTTAATTTTAATAAATAAGTATATCCTCTGGTCAGAAAAGTATTAATTATTTGAGTATTTATGTTTTATCCACCACCTTTTATTACAAAAGAATGGTATACTAATATAAAATTCTCTGAAAGATCAGAGTATAGATAAAAAGAGAATCCAGAGACGTAGTTGAACTTCTAATTGCTTCCTTTTCACTTTGTATGGCTCGGGTGTTTTTAGGATGCTCAGACTGTAATATATTTAAAACAGAAAAAGGACACTCAAATGATCTTGTAAATTCGGCTTTTTAACCATCAACAAGGGAAGAAAATAAACTATTGTTCGATTCTTTAATGATTTTCCACATCGATTAATTTTTGTATTTGTCTATCAATCTGATCTCTCACCCCGGAGGGATTGGGAGATCTATCGTGAAATATTGCTGCTTTACCTATTCTTATTTTATATCGAAAATATCCTATATCCTCTGGGGAGTAGGCAAATATATATCTCTATATTTTTGTACAATAAATGGTGTATTTTGGCTTTGTGTTCTGATGTTAGGTTTGGATTTATGTCAAATAAATTTGTTATTTGATTCGGCTGTCTGCTTTGGTTCTTGTGTTTCCATTTCTGCTGTAGGTCCATGTGGTATATACCCTCGCTGCTGAAAGGGTCACTAAACTGAAAATCAAATCAAAATTTAGAAAAATAAAACAATATTACCAAGACATGCTTATTACTCAGCTTTATGCTTAAATATCAAGCAATTAATATAATATATAAAGTACGTATTTTTGTTTATAGCCTAAACATGGGGCGTTGAAGTCAATCCAGGACTTTTTTACAGGTTTAAAATCGAACCCCAGGGTGGACATAGTGCATGCAGTAGGAACTGGCAATCGTGTCCAGTTACTAGTAGCCGGCACTTATTTCGCGCACCAGTTTAGAGACCGTTATAAAAGATCATGTACAACAGCGTGAATGACATTATGATGACGAAATTTTTAGTGAAACCAGCTCAAATGTACTGAAAACCTTATATTCACAATATGGTGATAAGACACTCAGCCACAGTAAGGAATTTGAATGGTGCAAGCGCTTCAAAGATGACCGCATCCTATTTCTGCCATTGTCGATCCTGGTTGTGGTAGATCCTAGCCCACAGACAGCAGTCAATCAAAATATCAACGTGTTGAACGATTTATCATGGATGATAGTCGCACAACTTATCGTAAAATTGCAAAGGTGTGTAATCTTTCGTAAGGAATAGTAAACACAAAGTCATGATCATTTGCTGTTCCGAAAAGTGAGTGCATGGTGAGTTCCAAAACAGTTTCCCACTTTTGGATTCAGTGTAGACTTCAACTTTTGACAGGCATAGAAGAGTTGAAGTCTGCACTGAATTGGAGGACCGTTATCTCAAGAAAGGTTAGTATTTCCTAGATCGAATCCCTAAAAGAGTTCGTTAGAGCAAATAACAATTCCTCAGTCATGACGAATTCAAGTAGGCTGTCCTTGAACGGTTCAAACGTAGGTCTACTGACTAATCTTTCTATGCCAAAGCCTTTCAGGTATTAGTTGAACGTTAGGATAAATGTATAAAAGTAGCAGGAGTTAAGTAGAAAAATAAATACAGTTTAACAAAAGTCCCAATTTGACTTGAACACCTCTTATATAGTGTCTTCATGTCCTTTCATGGTCAAGTGGCTACGGTACCATACGTGTTTTCTTTTGTGTACGGTCCCTATTACCGTGTGCTTCAGCATCATACAGACATTGTATGGGATGTTCTTTAGCACCATACAGGCACTGTTCGTGTATGGAATTTCTTTAGTACCATACTGTCTATGTACCCGCGAAACTTATTTCTTTGAAATTCAGAAGTGGTGATCACGATCCTTTACATGGTAATTCATGCAACAGTAGTTTTACTTACCTTGGAACCAGCATCTTGTTGCACCAAAGCTTGGCTTAAGAAACGAAGGTATTCCTGGTGAAAGTTCTGCCACCAATGTAATGACCAAAATCACAGTAGGGCAACCCCAAGCATAAAGAGAAGAAAATAAAAACCTTTTGTTGTTATGCCGACGAGCTGTTGTTAAACTACTTCGAAAGCCTCTGAAAAGAAAAGAAACAAATTCATATGCAATGCTTCAGTGGTGTTTTATTTTTATTAACAATCTCCATACAAGCAAATGGTTTGTAAGTAAAGCTTGTCCTAAAACTAACTTTTCAATTTTAACTAGTAATGGGTAAAAGATTGGTAAAATATTTCTCTTTAGAAAATTTCCAAAATTGGAAAGATGGACAGGTTTTTAAATAATAATAATAATAATAATAATAATAATAATAATAATAATAATAATAATAATAATAATAATAATAATAATAATAATTTATTTTACAAATGATGTGATTTCCAGCCAGGTGGGCTTTGTGGTGGACAAATACCGTGTACTTGGGTTTTCTCGGGGTTTTCCCGTTTTCTTCCACTTTTCTTATTCCACCATTATAATCCATATCATTACCACCGTCTCTCTTTCCCTCGGAAAATAATTGTGGGACGTTAAAAGCAAAGAATATTATTTTTGGTATTTATTGTACCCTAGTATTATTTCTACCAGAAATAATAAGTTATTTTCCTTGATCCAATAACCCCTCGCAGTAGCGTACACAGGAAATTATTTCGGGAGGGGGTCCAAACTCAATATGAAGGTATTTTATATTAAAATTCCTAAAATTTCCCCTTAAATTCGGCTAAATTCACACAAAAGTCGAAATTTCGGATGGGGTCCGGACCCCCAGGATCCACCCCTTGCGTACGTCCCTGGTACTAATACAAGCAAGTATCAAGGAGAATAATGGGTCAGATCCACTATTTACCCTGAAATTATATAATTTACACTGGATAAAATGTCATTTTAATATCTTTCCAAGTCCCTCTAATAAGGTAATGAAAGTTGTTCTTTCTTCCAGACATGTCTCTCCCTCCGATTTTTTCTTGTACTAGCCGGAAAGTTATGGACTAAATATGCCTAGAATTACCATTTATCTTTATCTATTCTAAGACAGAGAAATAACTTCCTGTTAAGTTATAAAATAGTTGCAGTATTGGTACGCAATGTAAGTTCTGAAAACTTTCTTAAACAATTTGTCCCATGTCCTCTTTTACATCTTTATTGACGTGCACCATGTTTATGTGGAAAGGATACCGTGTGACAAACTATACATGTACTAAGTCAGTATTGTTCACCAAAATATATTGAATATGGATTACTAAAAAGCAAGGAGTGCTGTAGTCCTAACTTTTTCACAGCCGTGTACGCTGTTTTGTGAACGTCTATGGTGGGCATAAAAGCATATATGACAATGGATGAAGGCTTTTTTAAAATTAATAATGTAGCACCTAAAAATGTTTGTATTAATAATTCCACTAAAATAAAGCCGGTCGTATTTAGAGTCGTTCTGACGCATGACTAGCACCATACTAAAGAGTTTGACTAATATATGTTTCACGCAGTAGTCAGGCCCTTAGTATGACGCTAATCACACGCAAAAATAACTGCCCATAAAAATACTATCATTGCGATACTGTTTTATAGTTTAAAAGCATATTATGCTATTTTGCTGATGATACTCCCTAGAAACAACTCCATTAATAACATAAGTGAGTGTAGGTACACAGAAGAAACCAATCTTCTGCGAGAAGGAATACAGAGAAAATCGCTCCCGGCGTACCAAAAGGAGTTAAGGAAAATATGATGAGGATTATTAAATATTACAGTTAAACAAACAAACAAAAAACTCGTACTGATATTCACTGATCAAGACAACACGAACTTGAACAGACGGACTTACGACAAAGCTGACGTAATCTTACCATTTTTCTTTCTCTTCGTTTTCAGTGATCACAGTAGTCAAAAAGATACAGATTCTCCCCCCCCCCCGCAAGATCGATGTACTTGAACAGCGAGTAAAAATAATTTTTTTTAAAGAATGATATAGTTATTTTACACTGGAATCATGACCCGATTGAATAAGCACATAAATAAACACAAACGAAGCAAAAGTACCTTGAAGCAGGAAGTATACTCTAATGACTAAGATTAAGAAGCACTGAGCACAAGTGACAACTTCTTATGATCTGATGTGGTATATGGGATAACGGATTTCTTCACTCTATTTGCTTGAACAGAATATGATTGGACATACCTAATTGACAATAAACCAGAGAAATTATATCTTTTTCAACTTTGAACTCAGAAGATAATTTCCCAATCTATAGGAAGATGCTTCGTCCCATTACAATGGAAAGGTCTGTACGTGGTTGAACTTTCAATTTCCTGCGCATTGAATTGATCAACGAGGACAAGTTAAACGGCTCGTTGGAAATGCAGACTTCATATTCCTTAATTTTCACGTAAGGTCACGTGAAGTCCATGGCGAACAGAAAGATAACCTAAAGCATGGTTCATTTTCATCATGTCACACGGCGCTCAAAGCACTCAGAGACGGAGGAGACCATTAGCATTGTTTCTGGACATTTTCCTTAGGGTTCCAAAATAGAGATGCAAGGGTTAATTGGTCATTGTATTTGAAATGGGACTTTTGATGTAACTGATATGCTGATAGACAGGTAGAAATCAAAACACGTTGAAATTTTGTAAGTACATACATTCAAAGGTAACTTAAAATTAATAATGAACTCAGTAATATTTTTATAATTTTATTTTAAAATATTGATTGTCAAAATAGGTATGTCACCACCGTGCGTTATAACCACTTACAGTTTTACTTGAATGATTCGAAATTACTAAAGTAGGTCTACTATCTTTTATTCGCCAAGTATTAGACGACTTTTTTAACGTATGAATATCAATGAATACATGGAAATACATTTATAAGCTAAAACTTTTTTTATGCTATTAAAAGTAGCATTATTTTCTGTATCCAGTTTTTTATCACCTCTGTGCTAATGCATTAAAAAACATATATGTCCGCCATATTTCTCAACTTCATTTTTGTCGTAGTCTCAGGACTTGTTAGTTTATGGAACTTTCCAAGGAAAGCGCCAGTTAAGTGAGGTAAGTTTGTTGGTGGTGTTTGTTCCTTTTTATTAGTCTGAAATCGCACTTGTTATAATTTGGTTCAACACAAACTGCCAACTCCGTTCGAAATTATAAGAAGGTATTTATAGATGATAATTTAATTTAGTTGAATCATAATGTTACTTTCTAAGAATTAATGCTGAAAATAAGGGTAAACAGAATCTAACCTTAGGGGTATATCTTAATCGTGCCATAATGGCAGAATTTGTCACCTCCGTGCGTATAAAGTAATGTCACCTCCGTTCATTACTGAGTGCACGGAGGGGATGTGATCTGAAATATCTTCAAAATAGATAAAATTAATCGAAAAGTGGAAAAGCAGTGTATTAGACAAGAGTATTTTGCATGAAATACCGTTATCACGACTGACCTATCTCCTTTCGCTTTGCGAACATTTTATAGATACGACATTTATTTTCACGTTAAATAATGACTGTAAAATGAAAGTACATAGGTGAGTCGTGATAACGGTATTTCATGCAAAATAATATTGTCTAGTACAATGAGCTTCCACTTTTTGATTAATTTTATCCATTTTGAAGATATTACACAAAATCTGTAAAATTAGCGGAAGTTTAATTTCGTCACAATGAGTCCTCTTAACTAGCTATATTTTTAATGCGCACATCATATTTCTCCTTCTTATAATAAACAATTATTAAGGATAGCATATGTTAAACAAAATACTGCACTTCATTTGAATGCTAATGTCAACAATTGAGGTCTGGACATTGGCAATCATTTATGCACATGTGCAATACTGATGTTACATTGTGTAATACTACTTTTTTCGAAATTCGTTACAAATTTTTACTTTTCAATTGGAAAGAGATCTTGTCACCTTCGTTCATGTGATGTCACATCCATGCTAGTATAAAGTCTTCTCCATTCAATTAGCTGTCACCTTCGTTCAGTTAGCTGTCAACTCCGTTCAGAGCATTTTTCAAATTTACTAATATTTCTCAAAATATTGATTCTCGTGTTGAACCACTGTATTGATGTTAATGTAAGTTATTATAGCGAACAGAAAAATAAAGAAAATAATTATTTTGAACAGTGTGAACATTTAGTTTTTCAAACCCTCAAAAACCCCTTTTCAAATAGAATGACCCTAATAATAAAACTGTTCTTTGAAGAAAGAAAGAAAGAAAAACCAGTTATTTTCACAGCTTTTTTGCCTCAAAAACGTGTACCCTTTCCTGGGAGCTCATGTGGTTCGGATTCCACTTAATCAGTAGGTCCACGTCTCATATAGCCTCGCTACTAAAAGAGACGTTAAATTCAAAATCAACTCAACTCAACTCTAGTGAAGAAATAACAGTACGTTCACCTTTCTTTTGCATTATAACACGAAGAAACATTTAATAACTGCATTCGGAAGGAAATAAAGTCATGAGAACTTCGATAATCAAGGATTATCAGTCACTTGATGAGAAAGAAATAAAAAAGCAAATCGATAGACTTTAATGGATTTTCTAGTTCAAACGAATTGTTTGTACAACTATTAGAGGAATGTTCTATGGCAAAAATGTTTTAGTGAAAATTTAATAACGTTTAGTACTAACTGTTCTGAAAATGTAGTAATTAGACTTAGTAGAACAAAATTGTCATTTAAAATTTGTACATAAATTAAAACCAGTTGGTAGCGCTTTTGGAGATAAACACATTTTATGTTGGGGATTATGTAGAACAAGTTCATCTATATAATTTACTAAGTCCGTAAAATTCGAGAGGGAGAAAATTAAGATGTTTTACCCAAGTACGAATTAACACACACAAGAAAAAAGAATAAATTATGTAAATAATGTACTTTTGCTATTACTAAACTAACATTATACCTAAAGTGGCCGTTTTTGGGTTTAATTTTGTAAATTGAACACACATTAAGTTTTAATCGAACATCTGAAGCTCACAATAAAGCGTTACCCTAACGGATAAACGAGATGTAAGCCAAATTCTATGATATAGTATAAACATTCATGAAAAAATTAGATTTCTTGGAGATGGTCGAGCGGCACATGCTTGATCACTTAGAATTGATTGACTCTGTTGTGTTTTGATGTGTTTCAAGAAAGTGAAAACTGCACCTAATGGCAACGAACATGTTTCGGGAAGTTGCAAAAGCAAATATTTCTTTAAATGTTGTAGAATATGCTTGCAGTATTTATTGTCTTTCATTTTCTTAGAGTAATAACATACATTTAATAGTATGTGTGGAATTAAAAATTAAGTTGTTCATTAATCCCCAGTTTCAATTCAACGTTTGTAAAACAAGCCTCATTATTCATTACTATGATTAATAATTATCCATTCTATTTATTTGTTTTGAAATTTGTTATTAAATAATCTGATCACACAATTTTCCAGACAGAATTTAGGGATGTTCATGAGCAAAGAATCAAATCTCTTATTACGCTTTCGTTGTTTAAGAGTACAAAGAGCTAGTACCTACTTGCGTTACTCTTGTCAATTTACTTAATAAAATATGAAATACGATATTTTAACTGAAAAAGATAGTATCGTATTAGTTATACAACCTTTCGGCAAACAAAGTGTTAGAAACAATCAGGAAAACTAACATTGATATGTAAATATTCAGATCAGGTCTTGCATCCCTCACTTTTAACATCCAATTGCCGCCACTGATAATTGCTATACCAATTATCACAACCTAAATCGCAAATTTAGCGTTGTGTTAACGCAAATAGTTACAAAAAGTGCCAGGTTATCCCATGCAATATTTTTCTCGTGTTTAAACAAATCAAGAGTAATCTTTCATTCATCAGCTTGCATCACGAATTATACAAAGTGATATTGACCTTAAACCCACCGTTGTACTGATTTTAGGCCTACGTACTATAATCAGTTTACTTTGTAACAAAAATAACAGCTGTCAATTTTCTTCGTAGCTAGTATTTCATTTTCCCGCTAGATATCAATGACAACGTTCACAAGAGTAAAAAAGTCAACATATTCTCCAAGCAACAATATTCCTAATTTGTGATTTCTAATGCCTCATTTCGTAAAGGTTCACGCAAAATTTGCGGATTATAATCAATTCAAACGACGCTATAATTAGGGCTAATTGTAACTACAATACCAAGAATCGCAAAGTAAAACACTAATTTTGCATTGCGTTGACCCAAACCACTACGGTATGATACCCACAAATTCTCAGATATCTCCAAAATGGCTGCTATATGATTGTTCTGTAACTTCCATTTACTCTGTCGCTCTGCCTACAGAAACCGATTCACAGAGAGGAAACCTTCCTGGTTGCCAGCTCGTACCTCGCTTGCACATTGTTAACTTTTACAAGGACACGCAAACAGTGATACGATTCTTTCTGCTGACAGCAGCAGGACAGTAGAGAGTGGTAGGCCAGTGGATTGCCACATCATCAGTCTCTAAGAAAGTCAGAGGGATTGTGTTCAGAGCGTTAACAGCTGTGTCTTGCGCAGTTAGTTTTATTCATGTTTTATAAAAAAAATATTGGAAAACTAGTACCAAGAAAAGAACATAATAAACTGTAAACTTATTACTCTAAATTAGTTCATATGTGTTATATTAAATTTATTTCTTAATGTTGAAGACTACCGCCGGTAATCTCGCTTGCCCATAAAATAGACCCCTGATATTGAGAGCCTCGGGAGCTTTAACGTAAAAGAACAAATTGTATGTAATAAAGTATAATAAAAGAGAAAAAACAAATTACATGTACTTTTACAAAATACGAAGTCTGAATTTACCATTAGGGAATTTAATAATAACTTTCAGTACAAATAATTAAATATTGAAGTGTGCAATTCAGTATTATATTATTATTCAAAATCATTTCCAAATGACTGATTAATAATCTCAAATGCAGCTATAACAAATCAGAATTAAACAGCGAAAAAATAAAGGAAACAGGAAATTTTAAAACAAAACGTACACATATTCTTCTTTTCATACCCAACCATAAATTTGCTTTACGTTCCGATGGTTGATAAGGCAACCACACATTTACAACCACCTTCTTATATCTAATTTCAAATATTACAATCTTGGAAACAATGTATTTCAATCTTGAAGCACTCAACTAATATCTAGCACAAGCAGTATCTGCTTTATTACAAAGAAATATCAATGTAAAATAATATCTCCGCTGAACCTTGCAGTCACATATTTCACATGGAATTTCTCCATTTTTAACTACATTCTCCTCCTTTCCATACTGCAAATCAATTGATAGCAGGAATAATTGTTGAAGCACACCCCATAAATTACTGCAGTCTTATAGTCATTACGTGTAGTTAGAGTGAAAAATGCTAATGGTTGCTTAAGTAATTATAGAGAACGTGGAGGTTATCTGTTTCTTGGTTTATGATACTTTTTTTTTTTCATCTGCCAGTTTGAATTTAGGCAACCAGTAAAACACATATCAAAATGTATAACTTTCAAAGACTTTGTTGTAAGATGGTTAGGCAACCAACATGATCGTTCTGGTACGTTGGGTTACATAATTTACATTTGCTGATACCAATGGAGTGCCAGTTCGGAAATCAATAAAGATAGCTCCCGACTGAATATAAAACTCTCAAATAAATGAATGTTGTGAAGGAACTTTTTAATTGTAGAATTTACTACAGGAAATGAAATGAAATGAAATCTTTGAGTTTTACGTCCCACGGCTATGCCGGTTAGGCTAAAGGAGACGGTGATTATGAGAAATGAATGAAATGGTGGAATGAAGAAAGTGGGAGGAAACGGGAGAACCCCGAGAAAACCCACGCACACGGTGTTTGTCCACCACAGAGTTCACTGGCGAGGGCTGGGATCGAACCTGGAACCCCAAGCCAGAGGTGAACGCTCTACCACTGAGCCACCGCGGCCCCCCTTACTACAGGAAGACAAAGGTGGTACGTGAATAAGAAAATCATAAAAAAAATTTAAAAGAACCTAAAATTTACGTTTTTATCCTCCCAAAAATAGCTTTATATATATATAATATAAACTTCCTTCCCCGGCTTGTTTGTACTTCTAGTTCGAGACCTACGAAACACTTGTACCGTACCATACTTTTCTAAAAATGTTAAATATGATGTAAAAGTATTCTTGTGTAAAAGTTTACTCACAACCCTTTCAATGGTTTGTTTCCGTCGGCTTTAGCTTTTACATTTTGAACTAAATAAGTTTACTGAGTGAGTAAACCAACTAACGCGTCAATAAGAAAGCAGCTTAGATCTATCTCCTTGCATAAAGTGTCTTAATTATTCTATCCTTAAATCTTAAAACTGACCAAATATTTCATGTTTACTTGCAGACGTGTTCGAATGTTTCACGCAAAATGAAAATAATAATAATAATAATAATAATAATAATAATAATAATAATAATAATAATAATAATAATAATAATAATAATAATAATAATAATAATAATAATAACAGAAAATGTACCTAATATTTGTTCTTTAAATCCAATATACAGTAATTCTTGCACAGAAAAATAAGGTCAATTTCTTCTTCACGCTCGTAACCATAAACTTGAACTTTGCCAATACCAACAATTACGAATTACTGTTGTCAACGTCTCTGGATAATGAAACTGAAAATAGCTCGCTGGCCTCGAGAGAAGAAAGAAAATAACAAACATTGGTCTCTCACTGCTGTTAACTTGGAATCTGCTTCGTCTATCAGTGCAAACATTGTTTGCAGGCTGTAGCATTCATTCTCACATGTTATGTATCGGTCAAGGTCAAATTCCAACTTGGCGGGCTTTTCTTTATGATAATTTAACGTGTAAAGCAATACTGGGATTGTCTTAAATATATTGAAAAAGTTATAGGGCCTATTAATATTTAATATTTTATTCGATAAGCACCCATCGTTACCAAGTTTTTATTCGGAACTTGGATAAAAAGAGAGAAAAAAAAATATTTTTATTCTATTACCCTGGAACTTATCCTCTGCTGTTATATTAGCCTGCATAACTAATAAATAATAACTGCGAGAAACTTGCGTGATAACATTTTTGGTCTCATTGAGAATATATATATCACACAAAGGCGGATTTAAGAGGGCTATAGGGGCTATAGCCTCCCCTTGACGCTCAAGTATACACTAATGGGCTTCAATCCTGCTTTACACTGGATAAAACTGCAAACTATGGTTTAGCCCCTCCCTTGATCATATCCTGGATCCGCCACTGTATATATATATATATATATATATATATATATATATATATATACGCGTGTATGCCACGGTAATCGTAATTAATCTAAGAACAAGAATTTTAGAAATGATCCAAAAATGGATCAAAAGATTGCGATCTTAGCCAAGAATTTTAGGAATGATTAAAAAAAATGCATCAAATGATTGCAATCTTGGCCAATAATTAGTTTCTGGTTCAGAGGCCACAAAATATTTGAACGGCTCCTAAATCGAATTTTCGTATTTCCTACAGAATAAGCACATTACTAAGTTAAGTGATAGTTTGGGTTTGGCTATACTGTATGTAGTTCTTCAGATATAAAGCGTACAAGAAAATCTTTGATTGATATCTTGGATATCGGATCTTTTGATTCAAAAAGGAATTAATGTCATTCTCTGGCTCAGAGGTTAACGTACGTGAATGCACATTCGATTCCCGGTGATACTGTTTCCCCCTTATTCTACTTTAGACTGTAGACTGTCTCATATAACCACTATGCTAAAAAAAAAAAAAAAAAAAAAAAAAAAAAAACAACGACATTAAACTTCAATGGATCGACCAAAAGAAAAAGAATACGAAAGAAAATCTCTGGAGTGTGAAATTTGGGGGTCATCAAAGAAAGTAATTTAAATCGTAGTACCTAGCCCAACCTATTTATTATCTTCGATTCCATTTGTTATCTTTCTGCTTACCTTTACGGACCCCCTGAGACATATCAAGAACTCTGTTATACACAGCCTGAATATTATATTCCAGATAAATATAAATATTATTATTTATATGTTATTCTGTCGTTAGTAAATAAATTTAATTAGAATAGAATATTGAATACTTTGTACTTCAAAATATTGTGGGGACTCGTCCTCCTCGTCCCCCCGCCAGAGATGCCCATGAGTAAAATCATTATTCTCAATTTGTAGAGCATTGTACCCGTAACGTTAATTCAAAGCATTATGCGAGTGGATCTTAATTACAAATTACCAAAAGAAAAGAAGAATCATGTGTGAAGAATTAAAAAAAAAAAAACTAACAGCGTATACATGCACCAACAATATTTAAATAGAAACGGTTCAAAATCTTCTCATCAAAATTAATGAGGTAATTTATACTCATATCCATATTTCAATAAGCAGATAGGAACAAACAAGGTATGTTGGTCCATACAATACGTATCTTTAATCAAAGAACAGAATGATGGACAGAAATGTATACAAAATGTGTTGGAATTGTGTCCACTTTATTTCGTTATTTGCTTTCTCTAGGTCAATATCCTCTGAATGTAGGGGGCATTGTAATCTTCGGTAAACCAATCTTTTAAAACAAATGTTAAGAGTGTTCTGTGTATATTGACCCCCCGTAGAATTTAATCAAACAGAAATGGAAAACTTTTATTCTTATTACCTAGTCTGGGACTGATTTGTCAACTTAGTTAGAGTGTCTGGTATTGATTCAAGTTCTTCAGGTTCTACGTGATGAAATTAACCGAATCGATCCCCGGAAATCATTCTTTCTTTCTTTAGTGACATTTTTACACAATCAAGTGTCACGTTTCAAATGTTTGTGTTTCTCACTGTTCGTTATTTATTGTCTTTTTTGATATGAGAAGAAAATTAACGAAATGAAAGAGTTGAAATTTCCTTACAGTCAATAGTTACAAATTTTCAAGTTAAGAAAATGTGATATAAGTACTGGAATAGAAATAATGTCCTCCAATTACGAGATAGACTCCCTAACTTGGCAAGACATGAATGAATTTGTCTTTTTATTTTATTTTTTTAAGAAAAAAAAGGCAAAAATGAAATAAATAAAAGAGGAAGAGAATTTAAAGAAGGAATGGAAAAAGAAAAAAATGAACCTGAAGCAGTAGTTCATTTGGGATATCCCATAAGTAAACATTGTGAAGAAATTGTAAACTTCTTTGGTCCGCTAGTCAATCATAAGCACCGCCAACAGCTGTGCCACTTTCCGAGTTAGCAACAGACATAAACGATGTCAAATTACAAGAAAGAAGAAAAAAGACACAAGAACACCAGTCATAACGATGTTCTTTCTCGAGATCTCCCACAGAAACTAAATATTTATCTAAAAATACATGGATAGTCCTTCCCAGAACCTAAGAAGTTCTTTTTTCTTAAAAGGTCGTTTCTAGTTCTTTAAAATTTCATATTTCTATTGTAGTTAAATGACGTCCGAAAATAGCAAACATCTTGCAATTGTGAGAATACTCTGTATCAAAAGAAAATAGTAACAGCTGAACACATATGTATGCATGTAACTCTGGAGGCGTGCTTTATAAATATAGGGGATGATGAATATTGGATAATTGATCCGATGCTCTGGCCAAAGTTAGAAGCAGCAATCGGCAGGAAACAGAGATGTCAGCACCACCACACATTTCCTGTTTATATGTCTGGGTGTTTCTTGTCGTATACTTATAACCATAAATGATCTATGACACAATTCTGCTAGATTTATCTCCTTTATTTATTAGATCTTGGCCTCGTTTTCCTCCAAATTCTTTTGTTTTCGTAGTTAACTTCATCGAATTCAGATACAAGTAACTCACCCGGACAATCGAATCGTTCATATCACAGCATTAAATTTAGATTTCTTTCTCAGAAGGGAAGGAAATCTTTGAAGATTCAGAGGTGCACTTCGAAAGATCAAAATCAAGAGGGTTGCCAGCACGTGCTATACAAAAACTACAGAGGGCCGCGGTGGCTCAGTTGTAGCGCGTTCACCTCTGGTGCATGGGGTCCTTGGTTTGATCTCAGCTCGCGCCAAGTTAGCTTTGTGGCGGACAAACACCGTGTGTGTGTGTGGGCTTCCTCGCGGTTCACCCGTTTCCTCCCACTTTCTTCATTCCACTATTTCATTCATTTCTCATCATCACCGTCTCCTTTTGCCTAGCCGGCATAATCGAGGGACGCAAAACTTGAAGATCTCAAAGAAACAAAAATTACATGATAGTATATTACACTTATTCCTCAGTCTTACAGACCTTCCTCTGGGGGATATCGAAAGCAATGGACAAAATCTGGAGAAAGTGATTCCGTTTAAGAGTCTGCTTCTAACCTAAAAATAATAAACCTGTAAATAATAAACCTTTTACCTGTATATTTACAATGTATTTACTGTGCATTTACTGTATATTAAAAGTACAACTTATTTCACATTCTCAGATTGGATAATATGCCTGATTAAAAATACAGTACTAAATTTATTGTTCTTTCTTTCGTAATATTATTGTGGACATTAGCATCGTAAACATAACGTTGGGAATTACGGTCAATTGGCAACATCAGACCGATAACACTGTGCAACAAATTTAAACTTTTTTCCTGTCCATTATATGAAATTATGATTTTAACTAAAGGACAGATGCTGAATTTATTGGTGGAAACCAAAGTGTCCCATCATGTCACTTTTTTCTTGAACAGGCTACAACACATTATACGAAATGTAGATATTTACATATATTTACTATCTAATATATGCTAGGACGGCGAATTATACTATAGATATACCACATTAACTTGACATCTAGTCTTCTGTTCCAAGCGCTGCTATCCCTAACGCTAAGGCTCTCTCGCTTAGCAACAGCTGAACCCTTATTGGCTCAACGCGTTGGTGTGTCGAGGGTGTGAGCTTCAGTTCGCATTTTTGCCATGGTTCAAGACATTATGTCAGCACTATAATATTAAGTTTTGTTGACTTACTCTTTAAAATACTTTCTTTGGTCCTTTACGCTTGTAGACATCTTCTGGAGTCTCTCTGATGATAGATTAGCAATACCTAACAAGCATACTTTCAGTCCATTTTTCACTGTAACGCTTTTGAAATGTAGCAGTGTCTTGATGAAACTATTCTCCGTGTTCACAACTTACTGCGCCGAGGTTTTGAGGGAAAAAGTCAAGATTTGAGTGCAAAAACTGCAATTTTAATGATATATTACATCTCATGTGTTGAAATCTGCGCACCATGTCACTAACAATAGCTTCATAGTTTTCAGCCTTATCATTTACAAGAAAACCTGAACATACCAATTTAAATGACAGCCAAGCTAATAACTCAATTTTAGAGAGTCTAGTTTCGAAGTCTTCATCCTGCATGACTTTTAATCTGTGGACCAACAAATATTCCTTCTTTCATTTTTGCCTCACCTAAGTTTGGGAATTTCCCTTTAAGGTGCGTGAAAGTAATACTTTCTCTATCTAGTGCTTTAACAAAAATGTTCATAAACCCAAGCTTGATATGTAATGATGGCAAAAATACATCTTGAGGGTTCACAATTGGTTTACGAGATACGTTCTTGGTGCCAGGAATGAAATCTTTTCTTTGAGGCCAGTATTTACGAACGTAGTGTTTTTTTTTTTTTTTTCATGGCTATTCCACTTAAAAACAACAATACATGGTGTATCCTATTTGCATTCCTGTGAGAATACCAATAACTTTCAAGCCCTCACACATATGCAATTGAATTTTTATATTCATTGAAGTCCAATATCGCACTCAACTTCATACGACTCTTTTGTATGAGCCGCATATGTTACAGGAACAGATAGATGAACATTTCCAACATGGAGAAGGACTGGTTTCAGACTTGAGTTTCGAGCTGTCAATAAACAAGTGCCGCTTGCTGAGATTATGGTCATTTCCTAAAGACTGAAATAAGCCATCTCCATCTTTGTAATAAACAAAGCCTCCATTTCCAATAAAATACTACTCAAAATGATTTTGTCGTTTTCTAAACAAACTTATTTTAACACCTTGAGCTAAGGGATTCCAACCTTATAGCCTCTAGCCATACAATTCCGATTTCTTTTAGGAAGATTTAAATCTCGTACAAGATCGTTAAGCTATTCTCGTGTGATCAAATGAGGTGACGTTGACTGGGATGTAGATAACTGAAAGTTTAAATGTTCCTTGTTACTTGGAACGACTGAGGTATCTTCTTCTAGATCATTAATGTATTTTTCTGGAGCTTTAAGTATTGCAAGATCTTCATGGTGGGAACTGGTCGAATAGCTACCTTTAAATTAGGGTACTGAATCTGATGTTTAGATGTAGAGGAAAAGCCCTTTACATCTGTCAAGCGCAAGTAATAGTTACATGATCTACTTGTTCGCGCCAAATTATAGGAACAGCAAATTTCATAGAACTGGTTGCCATTTTCTCAAATTCCTGGAATACGTAGTGCAAGCCCAAGAATTATCCTGGTCTCCAATCGTACAGTCAAAATACAATCTATAAGCCTTTATAACTGAAGGTGTAAGATTGCTGTTTTGAGTTTTAGATGTAAGTTCACCACAAACACAACAAAATAAGTTAGATTTATTTTTACACGCACGGGACATTGCACTCCACTGCACGTAGCTAAATGTTTATTCAGCATTTTCTTGAAACCCAGATGAACAGCATACACTACTACAAAAAGACACAACGCAACAAATCCGACCACTCCTAAAGAAACACCACTCAGCAAATAACAAAACAATCGAACCAAAAATTACTCAAATTCTAGAACATATGGTAGCAGAGTTAGGCAACACAAATTTGAACTCGCTTGGCTACTACCTGAAATAAAGATAACGAGTGAGGAGCAATAGGAGAAACTAGTGTTCCCTATTGTCACACACACACACACACACACAAAAAAAAAAAAAACACGCAGTAAGAGAAAATTAGGGGATGAGGAGAAACCCCATTTAAACAGGGTTATCCTTCTGTAAAGAAGAAAAATTGTCGCTTGGATGATGTTTATATGAGCGTATATTGTAAGGTATATTACATATGCAAGAATTTTTATCATAAGCACATTTCTACTCTCTCCAGTAGTCTAGCGGGTAGCACTACGCACGTCTTCGGCGCGGTGTTCGATTATCCGTAGGAGAATATTAAACGGCATTATTGCTCGGATTCCACTTTAAACTGTAGACTCATGTCTCATATAACCTCGCTGTTGAAAAGGTACGCTACACTCCAATAACCAAAACCAAACATTAATTATATTTCATCACCACTCGTAAATATATGATTTTTCGCAGCACAAAATTTCGAACTTTTCATTTATTTATTTATTTATTTATTTATTTATTTATTTTTTTTTTACAAAATTGGTACGTGATACATAAAAAGTAATTACAGATTTGATTTTCTCATACAAAAATACATAAGAAAAACATATTTCTATATAAAGTTAGATTTCGTGTTGCACAATGTAGCCTAATTCATCCTTTTAGTTCCGTTAAAATGAGGGGTGAGTGTAATTTATTTCATCAAATGACCAGTATTAACTCAGAGGTAAAAGAATCCCTGAATCATACTCTGATACCAGAGTTTCTATCAAGGGATATTGCAAGTTAATTCTAATATTAATAGTTTTGTAGTTAATTTGGTCATAAAAATAAAGTTGATAACACAATATTATTAGCGGTCCAAAGATGAGATACCAAAATTATACACGTAGGTATAAAACTTCGTGTGTTGTTTTGGAGAAAATGAAGAAAAAACTATCTTTGGGAACCTAAAAGTTCATGTTGTACGATAACAAATCAGACTTATTGACAAGCTCTTTATTATGATCGCAGCAATACTACAACATATACATATAATATAGTATAGTTGATGATTCATTACTTTACGTTAGGTTACGTTACATTAGATTAGGTTAGGCTAATGGCTCTCAACCTAATTCCTATCATGACCCCCATTGTATCACATTCTTTTGCCAGCGATCCCCTTATATTTTCGGGTTTGTAATAAGCTTGTGTGGAATTTTTAATATACCTATTGCGGAGATTTCACAATATCCATCTATTTCTATAATCGTAGAATCCATTTCTTGTATATATAAAGGATACAGTAACTTCCCTAAAAGCGAATGGATTAAAACCAAATGTGATCAGTTCATTCATATTACAAAAATATCGAATATGATTTGTCATACTGTTTCAAAATGGAAGCCGTTTGAAAATTTTAAAACTTTCTAACTTCCTTAATTTTGATGTCTAAAAAAATAAAGTGATTTCTGATTTTGTTTTTAAAAAAACGTGGATAGAAGTTGTTTATAAAATTATTGAGTATTTTAATTTTCGAGAGGCCGCCACTTTGAGTTACCTCATATTGTTGTGAATATGGTACTTTTTTTGTGTATGTGTTCAGTATCACCAAAAAACTGCTAAAATTGATTTTTAAACAACTCTGCATGTGTTGAAAATG
The DNA here is from genome assembly GCF_964235325.1 of Thermobia domestica. Taxonomy (NCBI): domain Eukaryota; kingdom Metazoa; phylum Arthropoda; class Insecta; order Zygentoma; family Lepismatidae; genus Thermobia; species Thermobia domestica. Next base: position 122,735,344 of record NC_137461.1, read on the forward strand.
CTTAGTAGACCTATTTTTTAATTGTTTTTAACGGTATATAATAACATTTAAAAATGTTTTCCAGCATTAGATTTTAATTAAATTTATCAGTTTCGCTTATCTCCGTGACCCTCCTAGGGGTCGCGACCTCCAGGTTGAGCACACTGGGTTAGGCTAAGCTACAAGTCAGTTACCTTCAAAACAGAGAAGTGTAAACTTTTACAATTTGGAATTCAAAATTACTATTTGCATATAAATACATCGTCCGGATGTACGACATAAAAACAACAGTGCAAAAAACACAAACCAGCATGTGCTAGGTAGCCACTTAAGAGCACTTATGCTATCTAACCGAGTCAGTGCAGGGTGCTATTCAATAGTTTCAATACTCTTTAAGGTTATCATGGTTATTTTTCCCCTTTCCTTTTTCTTCTTTTTTTGTAAAAGCAATCAACAATCAAACCGTTACTAAGAATTAAGTTTATTTTAGTTGTTCGGTATGGTTAAAGGTATTATACAGGTAAGTCTCCCTACTTTTTTTCTAGTGAAGTTGAGGTTAAAAAAGTTACTAGGAATAAGAGAAGGATATGTGTACAAGGACTAGCATGAATGTTAAATCAATATGCTAGTTTGTAACTTGGATGTTAAGATTACTTAGGGGCAACAGAGGGAAGGGGAACAGCGCCCTGGAATAAATCTCTCTATGAAAAGGAAGCTTCCACGGTTGTTTACCTTAATGATATCTACCTCAGGTTCTTTTCCCCTTTGTAATTTTCAGGCCATGGGCGCTGAGGGCCTTTATTTACAACCAATTGGCATCTTCTCAGGCCCAGCAAATTCCCGAAACATGCCTAGATAGGTAATAGAAGTACTATGTTCAACTATGAACCTTGTTCGATCAACTGAACCTTTGTATTTTAAAATACTTCAAAAAAATAGAAGAGAATATTCTAAACCCTTCGGTCTTAAATTGAACAAATCTAATAATAACAATAATAATATATTTATAGCCTCGCTGCTGAAAAGGACGATAAACTCAAAATCAACTCCTATGCGTATAAGCTTCAGACCCTTCAAAAGTCTAGTGATTTCTAGAAAAAACTAAGCTTTTTTGAAGGAAGCCCCTCTCAAACTATTTTTCTGGATCCGCTACTGTTTGTAATTTCTTTTGCAACAAGAAATTTATTCCGACATCTACCTAAATAGGAAATTTGCCTAAAATTAGAAGGCGGGAGGTACCAGCAGTAATAATTTCATATATAAAAGGTTATTTGGACCGTTGATAAGTAATCCCGATTAGAGGCTGAAACCGCCTTCTCCTAGTTTTATTTATTTATTTATTTATTTTTATGACTTGAAAACATTTCCCACTTCAATTTCAACTATTGTTTCAAAGTCCCATTCAGGGTGTCAAAATGAAATTTCGTGACTTTTTCGTGACCTTTTCTTTACCAAAGCATAAAATTTCGTAACATTCTCAAGAGTGAATTTGGGTGCGAATTAGGCCGAATTTTCATGTATGCAATAGCAGCGTGCTTTGCTTGTGATTTGGTAGCGTCTAAAGCCGACTATAAACATTTTTGGTGGTGATGAATACTTATGGCCCAAGAGAAGGCGTTACTTTCTGCGACCCGCCCATCTTAAGATGGAAATGAAATTGCACTTTAAAAAAAAAAAAAAAAAAAAAAACATGAATATGGAATTTTTCTTTGCTTTTAAACGTACCAACCAAATATTTATGATTGAAAGAAGGACTACTTCATTAATTTATTCCTCGAACCAGAATCTAAAAGTAAAATTATACTTCTACAGTATAGGTCAGAAATGAGAATAATTCGATGAAAATTCGCTGTAAATCATCTAATTTGTTACTTTTACATAAGTAATATTTCTTGTGATAGGTTATTAGAACAAAGACAATCTGAATTTTCAATATGCAATGCACTGTTCTGTTACAAGGTTTTGTCCCTGGGATGCTACCTCCCAGCTGATATGTTATTTTCACTTATTAGGCTACTACCATTTGAAGTTTATGCATTCAATGTTATATATTTATTTCTGTTCAATAGTGTTGTTCTGCACGTAGTTCTAGTACCTTATTGCTTTCAGTACATTCCTTACGTATTTATTTGGTCATTTTTATCTATATTGCATTTTAAATTATGTGTTTTTAAACTAATCAAAATAGTGGATATTGTATAATTCTAACTACCTACATTTCGAAATTCTGATTATTCTGTAAATTTTTACCCGTGGTTTCTATTTTGGAGAAACACACAAAAATCGATGAGAATTGAGTAGGTATAACCAAATGTTGCAAGATATTAAAGTACTATCTTCATAATTAACTCTTAGGGGTGTGTTTGTCATAGCTAGTAGATTCTGTTACTGATATTTTATAGTTTTATTTACATAGTAAATAAATATAGCTATAAATAATCTGTTCCAGCAGAACTATAAATGATTATTGACAATGAATTACAAACTTTTCAGCACCATAGAAGTTCATTTTTACGATTTTCTCGGAAACTGCACATGAGAATTTACTCATAAAGATGTCATTTTGTTAGGCTCATTATGACTATCGGTATCAATTGATTTAATTACTATCTTTGAGCAATATTTTCCTTATAGAGGGTATTTCAAAACACCACCGACAACGTTTGGGAGATGATTTCTGACACCAAAATAAGACAAAAAGTATAGACCAACCTGGGTGCACAAATGCTTCCTTTCGGGGTTATAAGCTGCCGAAAACATGAAAAAAAAAAAAAAAACTTTAAAGGTCCATAGCTCCAAAACTATGCGACATACCGTAGTCAGGTCAAAACTTCACTTAGGAACTAATATGTGTGCTATCCAAAAATATATGTTTCAGAATCCTAAGGTACTCACGCAACAATTTTTATAGAGAGAGTTTGGCTACGGGCAAATAATTTGAAGTACTCATCAACTTCCTCTATAAAAAATGTTGCGGAAGTATAACAGGATTCTGAAACTTGGATATTTGAATACGGGTACATACTAGTTCCTAAGTGAAGTCTTGACGAGATTACGATAGGTCACATAGTTTTGGAACTATGGACCTTTAAAGTTCTTTTTTTTTTTTTTTTTCATGTTTTCGGCTGCCTATAACTCCGAAAGGATTTTTTTTTTTTTTACCCAGGTTGATCTACACTTTTTGTCTTATCTTGGTGTCAGAAATCACCTCCCAAACGTTGCCAGTGTTGTTTTGAATCAACCTACATAGAAAATAGTTTAGGAGTTAATCATAATATTTGAGCTATATTTTATTAACCATGCGACGAGTTATCATCTTGCTAAGCATCATAATAAAGGTTTTCGTAAGGGCATACATCAGGGCGCAAAATTTCAAAGTCAGACCAGTCCAGAAATTATAGTCGCCAGTATCTCTCATGTACAGATTATGAGAGCTGCCCCCCCCCCCCCCAGGGCATTTGGTTTGACAAAGGAAGAGATTACATCAGTACAGGGAATAAAATTTCAAAACCAGACAATTAGATTCAGGTAGACTATTCATATACGTGTAAAAAAATATATCTTACTTTAAGACTTCACGTTTGTGTAACGCTCTCTCTCTGCATTGAAGTACCAATTATAAATTGCAGTTTTCGAATCAAAGTTCTTAAGTGAAGGGTCATTGATGGAAATTGTCAGCAAATCAACCAGTGTGTCAGTCTTCAGTGAATTCCTGTAAGCAGTCTTAACTTTCCTGCACAAACTGTGACAATTGGAAGCAAATTTAGGAATCTCGTAATGAAGTTTTCACTGTAAATATTTTTCAGTGTCTGATTCAACGTCAATGAAGGAAACGAAAGTTTATATTCTGCCCACTCTGCTAAGACAAGGTCCACTTTTTCACTGTATAAATCTGGTTGCAACTACTTAAAAGGCAGTTTTATTTTAAATTATTTTAGTCCTGTGAGTTTAGGTACAAACCATTCCTACTGAACAATGGTCGCCAGCTCTAAATTTCTATTCGCCAATGGCGACCTGGCGACCGGATATTTTGTACCCTGGTATATTTCAGTCTCACCTTAATAGATAGCGTGGTTTCTGTCCATCATTAATTTATAGGTTTACAAAATATTTCATTTTTCTTAATTTTCTCAAAAACTACGCATGTTTTTACATTAGCTTTTGTTCTTGTGAGAAAGATCAATTGACTGGTATATGACTGATCTCTGGACCTCTTTTCTTCTCTAATAACGTTGTAGATTTATTCCAGCGTCTATACAGTGTTCGGGATAAATTAAATGGCTTTTTAAGCACTAACCTCAAAATATTATGAGACTACATAACAATATTGGGAAAAAATTGTGAAATAATATGAAAGCTGAAAAGTGCATTTTAACATCGTAACACCATTAGGTTAATCTACATAACTCAAATGGTCCCCCTTTTGCTATGGAAACTCCGTGTTGCTGCGGGCCCTGCGGTACAGTTAGTTACGCCACTGGGCTTTAGAATTCATTTCGTTTATGCCATTAATCTGTGTGAAACAAGAAAGTTATCAGGAAGCAAGGTCTCTCTAAACCAACGACAAGACTAATTAGAACAGAAAGGCTGGGGACTGTTCTTTGCACAACATAAATTACAAAAGAAGCTTTCATGAAATAGTGATTAATAAATTGTAACCTGTTATAACAAATTTAACACTCGGGCTAACACAGCGACAAACTACAAACCATCATAGATACATAGACAATTGTGGCAGCAGGATTAAATAGATGCAAGCGCCAACCAGAAATTTTTGTTGTGGGGGATCCAAGCTTTTGGGGGGTGTCAATCAAGGGCGCCGATCCTGGGGGCCCGGGTCCTCCAAAGCTCATGTGGGCCCCCCTATTGTATTTATGAATATTCAATATTTGGCATAATTTGAATGCAATTTGTCTTAAAATCCTCATATATACAGGAGTGGACTGGCCATAATCAAGTACCGGCCCGATGGCCGCTGCGCCCTCCTCACATCAGTGTTTTTGCGCCCTCCTCGGGAGAGGCTAAGACTCGTCTTAGCCTTGGGAAGGCGCACAGTTTCCTCTCTGAACACTTAAAAAAAAAAAAAAAAAGCTACATAATTATTTTATAAATTCGCTAGCCTCTGGCCAGCTAGGGCTCCACCCCAGACCCACGTATTCGCACGGCCTGCGGCCTCACTCTTTCTGTTTTCGGCGTGGGAATGCTATTAATGATATTAGATTTACCCCTAAATATATAGATTTTACTCTAATATCGGTCATTTTGGACGATTTTTACATATCACCCTTACCAACCCACGCTCCGCCCCAAATCCCAGTATTTGCTCGGCCTGCGGCCTCGCTCTTTCTGTTTTTGGCTTTGGGAAAGTCATTATAATGATCTTGGGGACCCTGAAATTTATAGATTTGACTCTAATATCGGTCATTTTGGATGATTTTTATATATCAACCCTCCCATCCCCACTGCTCCGCCCCAGATTCCGTCTTTACTCGGCCTATGACCTTGCCCTTTCTGTTTTAGGCTTTGGTGATACCATTAATGATCTCAGCGACTTCGAAATATATTGATTTGACTCTAATCTCGGTCATTTTGGATCATTTTAACGTGTCTCTTCCTCCTATTCCCGCGTTAGGGGCGCTAGTGGTGTTATATACCAAGGCTGTTTTATGTCACACTATAACCTATTTGTTTCTAAAATTTCGTTATTATTTTTCTCGTTCTTACGTTATACCATTCAAACCATTCCTACTGTTATAACCCCCATTTAAGTAGCATTGGGTTCAAGTTTCCACCCCCTCCCCCTCTGCAAAGGGGATAGTTGGGGGTTGCTAACCCCGACAGTGTTGATTACCTGGTACCAAAGAATATTTATGCCTAGTTTCTCAAAATCGGTTGAACCCTCTAGGAAGAGATGTGGAACATACTCATACATACATACAAACATACAGTGGCATTTATAATATAGTAGATAATTTATTTTACGTATATATGCACATTGAAGAAGTATATATATACAAAATTATATGATGCCCAAATACATAATGTAGCTATGTAGAATATAATACTTACTGTGACTTTGGACAAGTGAGAATGCTGCACAAACTGTATATTGTCTGTGATTAACATACACATCAAATGGCTTGAAGGGCGGTCACGAATCAAAGAATGATTTGAAAATGATATGTTGTGACTTATGAAGAAACTTTCTAATATATTAATAGACTTTGATACGACTTGGTAAGTACATTGTTAAGTATAATGTACTATTGTTATTTTCGCTTATCGAATTTGGAGTGCAAAGGTTCATGTTAGTTAATGATTAAGAGGGATGAAGTGCTGAACGAGCTCATCAACTTTAGAAAATTGACCCTTGACCGGAGAAATAATGGGTTTGTGGAGAAGAAGAAGTGAAATTTGGAAATGAAATAATTTCAGTGGAGAAATGTATTGTAATTGTTGGTTTTAAGTGGTGTTTCATGGAACTTGGGAACTATATGTAGCGGCGCAAGTGATTATTTGGCGGAATGGTACCCTAGGGTTATTATTTACACCAATTTAACTTAACAACAAGTATTACTAGGAGGTAGACTACACATGTTCCGAGTAATCAATTAATTTTTTTCTTGATTTTTCTATGCAAACTTTTCAGCCTACGATATGACTTAAACGTTACTGCTCTTGGTATCCAGTAGAAATTGTGTAAATTATTAGAAGCAGTGTTCTAACAGTTATTTCATATTGTGTTTTATTTAACTATTTTATATTGTTCTATAGTTACTTCGGGTGTCTAAGACAGCACAAAGTTTTGTTCTATTCCATTAGTGTTCTCCATCAAAGTGTCACTATAATTTATTTGTTTTATTATCTTTTTTTATTTTAAAAATAACTAAACAGGTCAAAAGTAGTTTAGTATAGTACTATATGCACGAAGGCACCTTCCTGCGACATTTCAGTTGTGGTAAGATGGAAGTGGGGCTCAGCTCTCTAACATTTACATATTTCTGTATATAGCCTTTTACTACTAAAAAGGCACATTTTTAGCATTATTTAATTTATAATTATTAAAAAGATAAACATTAAAAATAAACCAAGTATGCTGTATCATCAATGAGTTGAATGGGTCTCGGAACTTCCCCCTCAACCCACACCCTTGCTAATGCTAGCGTTAAGCACATCTATTTAATACATTAATTATTATAATGTCATAAAATAAGTTTCATAAAATAAATGCACCGTAGCTAAAGTAATTAAACGGGCTCACATAAAAATAAAAACTAACAAAGTAAATTTGTTTGCATTATTAATTGTCGAACTTAATATTATTTTGAGTTATTTGAAATTTTATTGGCAGTGGTTTTCTATTGTGATATTTCTGAACTGCTTTAGCCATGGAAGAAGCTAGGAATAAATTTTGCATTTGAAACATTTTTCAAATTGGTTGTTTTATCCAAATGTTTGAGATTTTTTTTTTTTTGTTAAAATGTTCGTTTTATTGGTTTACACGAGTATTTGAGTAAAATCACATAACTTAAAGCTTATAAATTTATTGCAAGTTGTTTTCAACATCAAAACATTTTCCACGTCCCAAAATTTCAAAATCTGGAGCAGTTCAAAAATTATCACAATAAAAATTTTCGAAAAATGTCAAAATTATTGCATGATGAAAATCAATCTTCTCTCCTTTTCTAGTTAAAAAATGGAAGATAAAAGCCAAAAAGGAAATTCAGAAAACTTAGGAGCAAAGAAAAGAAAATCAGGCCATGAATATCGTTTGATGAAAGAAGCTAAAAAGCGTGAAGAATGTGCCCTTTCATGCACTAAAATTACTGCATTTTTGGCAAAAATCTGAAAATACGTTGGAGAAGGAACCTCAATCTCATACATTCGAGGAACGTGAATTTCAACCTGATGCTGATTTAGAAAACGGTGACGATGGGAAAAAGGAAGTTTCTGTTTCTAAATCCTGCTTGCACGTGGAAGCGGTTCTTGAACTATCGGACTATGGTTCTAAAACAAATGTTGACCGAAATTCAGGATGAAGATTCTTTAGATAACGTTGTGGACGTGGTACAGCCTGTGTCTGAGGAATCTCGATCTGATAAAATGTGTGCAGAGAGTAATAATCAAGATTCTTTAGGGAGGCCTAATATTGGTGACTTTGACTTCTTCAGACCTCCAATTAAAAGTGACTTAAGCTTCTTTTTTCTCATCATCCAGTGCTCCCATCAGATGACGAGTTACTTCAAAAAGACTTTCCATTTTCAATATTTTTTTTTTTTTTTTTTTTTTTTTTTTTATTGAAGGAGAAAATATCAGTCGCCAATGGTTGTCGTACAACCGTGGAAATCAGTGTTTGTACTGCAGTGTTTGTCTAGCTTTCAGTAACGGAAAATCAGTATTTTGTACAGGTTTCAATGAATGGAGACGTTTAACACAAAGAATTATTGAACACGAGAATTCAAAATCTCATAGTGACTGTGCAAACTCATTTTTAAGATTCACAATTGAGTAAAAGACAATCAAAGGTGCTAGAGAGGATATCAGTTGTCATGGCTATAATTGAAATCATAAAACTGATTGGGAAACAAGGATTGGCATTAAGGAACAAAACTGAAGCTGCTTACAATTTGAATGATCCTATACTAAATCATGGAAATTTCCTAGCAATACTGTTATTATTAACCCAGCACAATGATAATCTTTATTCTCACATAAAGAAAGTCTCTGAAAAAAGAGAAGAACTACTGTTGAAGAGGCAGGAAATTGGTATCGGGAAATTCGGAAGGGGAAGCACTGCTACTTTCTTACGTAAAACAACTGTGATGAACATTGTTAACTTGAACTCAAAACAGCAATTGCTAAATAAGTTAACCAAGCTGGAGTTTTTTCTGTCATGATGGACACGACCCTAGATGTCTCCTCATATGACCAGTGCTCCATAGTGCTTCGGTACGTGTACAATGGATTTGTTCAGGAAAGAGTTATTGCCCTCAAACATGTGATTTCAACAACAGGAGAGAACCTCTTTCAAACCCTCGAACAGTCTTTGGCTGAAGTAAAAATACCTATCGAAAAATGTGTGGCAGACGCTTTTGATGGAGCGTCAAATATGAGCGGACTATATAACGGTGTGACAGCAAAGCTGAAAGAGATCAATCCGAAACACATTCACATATGATGCTATTCACATATGTTGAACTTGGTGATAGTTGACACCATCCAGAGTTTGGATGTTTGTATATCTTTCTTTGGGGTTCTCCAGGAAATTCAGATATTTTTGAAAGAATCCCAGAAACGACTTGAGGTGTACTTGGAACAAAACCCAAGCGTCCATCTTGAGGCTATTGGGATAACTTGATGGAGAAGTAAAAGCAACGCTGCTGTAAAAATATTTGAACACTTTCATTACTGGGCACCCGACTCAAAGGATGCCAGACCAAGAAAATCAAAACCAGTATATGTGGAACTCGTAGCAGCTTTAAGTGTGATTGGCAACTCGCAAGAATTCAATTCCAAAGTCAGACATGATGCAATATCTCTCATTCAAAAGTTGTGCTCCTTTGAGACTATCATTGTGGCTATGATGTTTTTATTGATTTTTCAGCCTACCACACCTTTATCAGACTACTTGCAAACAAAAAAACTTAAACTATGTCCAAGCATGGCGCCTGATATCCTCAACTCAAAATAAGTTAAAAGAAGCTAGGAACTAGTTTGACAAAGTCTACAGAGCAGCAGAACATTTAGCAACAGAAATGTCAAATAGTATTGAAGGACTCATTACAGATGTTCCTAGTTTAGAACAAGTTATTATAGAAACAGTATTGCCTGAGGTAAGATGTAGAAAAAGAAAGAAAATGGCAGGGGAATCAGCTTCTGATGAAGTAATTGAAGACAGTAAATACAGATTTGAAGTAACCGTTTTCACCTGTGTTCTAGACCAAATTTCTAACAGCATGCAGAAACGATTTGCAGAAAATCAAAACTTATACTTAGATTTAGAGTGTTTTGATCCTAAGAAGTTCAAGAGTTTAAGTCTGGCTTCGTTGTCACTGAAAAGAATCACTAAATTAACTCCTGATTGTGAAGAAGGAAAACTTAAAGAAGAGCTTCTTTCGTTTTCATCAATGTGGGAAGAGTTTTCAAAATCCCCTTCTGAGTACCAAGAAAAGAATCAAGAAGCTGTTGAAGTTCGTACGATTGAAGAGGACAAGTTTTCTGAAGATTTCATGGAGGATGAGGAGGAATATTTGGGGCCGACTGACGATATTGTGGATTTAAGGTCTATAAAATGTGATGGAGTAAAGTGCAATTCTTGCTTTAAGTGCGCCTTCGATGTGATTCAGCAGTACAATATGTATTCAAGACTCTACACAGAATTATTCAAAGTTTATAAGTATCTCCTTACATTACCGGCAACACAAGTGTGCTGTGAGCGAGCATTTTCAAAGCTCAGATACATAAAAACAAGACTCCGTTCAAGACTTACAGATGAACATCTGAAATCATTGTTCTTGATGAACTCAGAAAGAGACATTCTGACCAAAATAGACAACAATCTTATTATTGACAAAATGTGTGAAAAAAGCAAGGAGATGCGAAGGCTCCTTCAAGCATAAAGCAGTGACTTTACTTTCATTTTCCAGTTTTGTTTTTGAATTTCTTTTTTCGCTAGGTAGGTATATAATTCTAAATTTACTTTTGTTAATTTGTAGTAAATGTTTCATGCATACTTTTTTTTAACGGTTTTAAAAAATAAGTTAATGTTATGATGAACATAGCTTTAAAAGGACAGAAGTATGAAAAATAGCATAAGCCCCAAACTTAACTCAAATCATCAGTTATAATTAGGCTGTTAACAAATGTAGCCGAAGAATTTAAACAACTGGTGTGATTTTTGTAGTCTCAGTTAAAGTGTGCAGATTTATATAGGCCTAATATATTTAGTACTCAAAGTCTCTTTGTTTGTTTATGAAAATACTAGCAGCGTTCACCCCGCTTCGCTGCGGTCACCCCGGAACGCAATAAACTTTGTTACTTAGATAATTTTTACTTTTTCGCTTTCAAGTGATATGATAAAAACCATAGAAGATTGCAGTAAATGTTAACATTATATCGCCTGTCATTTATGTTAACCCGCCCCGCTTCGCTGCGGTCACCCCCGAACGCAATAAACTTTGTTACTTAGATAATTTTTACTTTTTCGCTTTCAAGTGATATGATAAAAACCATTATAACGCCTGTCATTTATGTTAACCCGCCGAGTGACACGGTCATGCGGGTTGCATATACATACGTTTATTTTTATACCTATGATGAACTAACAAAGGATTTGTACGTAATGGACACCTGAATGGTCAATTATCTCAAGACACTGGTAATTGAAAATTAAAGTGATATGATAAAAACCATCTAGGGTCCAAATCCTAATAACCCCCCCAAAATAAAAGAAATTGGTTCAGCCGTATTAGCGTGATGAGCGGACAAAGGATTTGTACGTTCTCTTTTATATATATAGATAGATAGATTGAACTTGTATAATTCTATCGTGATTAACTGCAATAGCTACTTAATCTTTTGTTGTTTTTTGTGTACTAATTTTCCGGGGGAAGGCCCCCGGCACTTCCTTTTATTAGGAAGAGGTATTCCATGCAAGTGAAAGCCTCGGATGGACGGCGCCCTCCCAGAGTATGTGACCGCGCCCTTTTTACATAGCCAGTCCACCCCTGCATATATATATATACCCTCTGCATCTGAATGCCCCCCCCCTCCAAATTTACAGAGAAATCGGCGCCCTTGGTGTCAATAACTACAAGCCACTACGTCTCTGTAATATTGAACGGGTATTATCCTCCACACGAAAAGACGATAAGTAATTGTAAACAACTTCCACCTATATTTTTAGGAAAAAAAAGTTATAGAATTATTATTATTAGACCTATTATTATTATTATTATTATTATTATTATTATTATTATTATTATTATTATTATTATTATTATTATTATTATTATTATTATTATGAGAACAAGTATGCTGTAGTTAAATGTAAGATCAAATTGTCATGTTACACCAATCATTTTCTTGTTAAACAAGTATAATTTTATTGATAAACTATACAAATATATGTTGAGTTGGGAAATTGAAGGGAATCTGGAGCCGGTGGACCACCCCCGTGGGTTCGCCTCTGAATAGACGATGGGTTTTTAACAGTTTTAATCGAATAAATTAAAAGACAATTAATTTAGTTCACATTTATATATCCAGCATGAATAGTGGATGTTCTACATTTAATTGGAATTACATTTTTGACATTATGAAAATGATGTCAATTTATTTGCTATAACGCTAGGTGAAGAAGGAGCGAGATACAAAACGGGAGATCGCAATCCGGCATTGCTTATCATCTGAAAAGAACTGTAGTGTTCATTTCGTTGTTTTTAAACTTCTGTTTTAATGAAGCAAAGGAAGTACAATAATTCCAGTTGAGTTACTGAGAATCTTAGATAATTTAGTACTTAATTATTTCTCAAATTTGTATATTATTTTATTGTGTATCCTCAACAACAAAATCACAATTTTTAGTTAAAATATTGTCAAGAGATGGCACCACAAATGTAGCCTTACCAGTAATGCACAGTGCGTAGTACCAAGCAAAAATATGCAGCTAGACCACACTGCCTGATAGCATAATTATTATAATGTACACACTTGCGCCTAGTTCTCAATTCAAAGAGCATTTTTAGTAATATAAACAAACATTTACCATCTTTCGCAGTTAAAAGATTAGATTAGTACTTACATTATTGATAAATGAGACAACGTACGTTTAGAAAACCCTTAAACGGACAAAAAAGTGGGAAACATTTTTTGAATGTGGAATTAATGTTCCACAATATTGCAATAATAAAGATAAGTTAAAGTATCTCAGTCGCTTAAAGTGAATTTTTTTCTTTATTCTAATGGCTCATACTTTCTTAATTCCTAATGTCAAAGGGAAGGTTATCCTTTTATTCAGGATCAGTAGGTAATACAGTCGTCAAAGAAGGGCATTGACGTATAGCAAATAATATATTGTACGAAGGGAGTCAAAAACCCTGTATTCTCCTTTGCACACATCAATGGTGTAATATGAAGTAATCTGCGGCTTACAAGAGCAAAGCTGCAGAAATTAGAATGATTACATGATAGCCTGTAGCTAGGGCCAGATTAAAGGGGGGGGTTAGAGGGCTGTAGCCCTGGGCCCGGTGGGACTATTCAGCCGGTTCGCTAGAACCGGTTGTTAAAATATTTTGAGTTCGCAGAATCGTTTGTTCTACCCAAACAAACACAAACATGCATACGAATGATCTAATCAACAGTGAAAGAAAGAAGGCAAACAAATTTGTGAAAACATCTCTGTACTTTTCCCGCTCGCTTGCATTATTGTGAAAACAAGCAACTTTCGATTGTTTCAAATCAATAGGTAGACAGAAATTTGCATGGGTGGGCGCCAAGAAATTTATCTGAGGTGACAGATAGAGTTTCACAGTCATTTTAATAAAAGGTTTCCAAGTCTTAACTGTAAATATTTTTTTGAGTGTTCTATATTTGTATTAATGAGAATAAACATTTGAAATTTTCAGACAATAAAACACTGCTTTTGATAAAGCTTGGAAACTGCATGCAGTAAATGGCACTAACAAAAATACATTATTATATATTCTGTCATAGTTTTTTTTCCCTTCCTTGGAGTCGCTTTTGTTTGAACGTGGCGCTACAAAGTATAATACAAACAGATCTCAGTTCGAACCCAAGGTGGTAATTTGGCGTTGTGTTCTATAACGTAAGAACTCTTGTATCCACCTTGTATGGTATGTTTCCTAAAAGAATTATATCTACTCTCTCAGGTACACACACACACACACAATATATATATATATAACAGAACCGGTTGCTTATATTAGAATAGAATAGCATCACTGCTTGGGCCTCTACTCTGATCAAAATCTCAACTGGTTTTCTAAAAAGAATCATAAAGATACAATCATCATCATAAAGTAAAATATGACCAAAAATATGAAACATACTCCCATAACTTTCCTACTGTACTTTCGCGCAAAAGTGTTAGGCGAAGTCAGCAGGGGTCACTTTTTCTTTTTTTTTTTTTCGAGCCTCCAGATGTGTTAGTCAGGTCCTGCCTATAACAGTGATTCTGAAAACTTTATAATAATTTAGTCTACTGGTTGCGTCAAGTTTTGGACGTTTGGCTCCTGTTTCCTGTGGACGACCTTACGTGGCGTGACGGTAGCTCTGTAACCGAATAAAATGTGCTGGAACAGTGGCGGCTAATGTTAGTGTTGCAGCGTTGCGCAACGACCAAACTATTTCAAGAAAAAATATTATTAGCAATAGTAGTAAAGAACAGAAAAAATAGTTTCTAATACTCCCATATATACTTTAAATAACATATTTTTTTACTTCTCTAATTGTCCGTTTCGTTAATTCGTTTTAAAAAGCGAAAAATAATCCGTCACAGAGTCTAATTTATATTGTGTTGCAGCGAGCATGCAACGACCAGATTCCTTCAGCGCGGGAATTGGAGCAAATGTTGTCTCCTTTCCCCTATCTCAGAAGTTAAAGGGTCTGGTCGTTGCAGTGCTTCTGCAACACAGCACGGTTTCGAGTGAACGAGAAGGTTTTCGCGCTAAATAAGATTTCTAAATTTTATTTAACTAGCAGTTAACAAATTGAATATGTTTTTATGCATTCATATTTTTATATTGCGGTACTAATACTGAAGCAAATCAATATAATGACAATTAAAAAAAAAAGTGACAGCAGAATTACAAAATAAAAAAGAAAATATATAGTAGAGCAGAAATCAAATGAAAGTAGATCCGCATTTACAAGTTAATTCTTAGCTTATATAGATAATGAAAATTTCTTCTACAGTAATTTGTGAACCAAATATTAATAAGTCAATATGCAGAATCCCCCCCCCCCTCTGTGGATAGTATTTTAGTATATACATATTTCTTTTATAAAATAAGTATATTTTATACTCTTGATAGAATGAACTGTATGGTGGGGTACGCCACATTGAATTTGGGACTAGTTAGCAATGCTCAGAGGCGTAGCCACGAGGGGGTCCACCGGGTCCGGACCTCCCCAAAATTTCGAAACTCAGCTAGCATTTGTATACTTTCTTAACGAACTATACTTGTTTAACAGAGAAATGATTGATGTAAGCTAAATATTTTATTTTACGCCTCATCATGTACTCTTTCTTTTCTTATAGAAATAATCGTTCTATCATTTTTTTTCTAAAAATATAGGTGACAGTAATTAAGAATTACTTTTCGGGTACAGTAAAAGACAGGTTCGTTATTACGTAGACGTATTGGACCTTCCTCAAATACTTTGAACCCCTTCCAGCTAACATGTTGTTCCTATATCTGGCGGGTTTCAAGGTTGCTTTCCAGAACGTTGATAAACATTGTTTCGCCTGATGTGGGAGTATATTGTGTTCATCGTGCATTGCGTAACAACCAAGACGGATGATTTGGAATGTAGTTCTTTTTTCTTTTACGCACAAGTGTGTGTGTGTGTTGATATATGAATAGGGTTGCCAACTCTGTAAAATAAAAAGAACCGACACTTCCTCAAAATTCTCTGTGATATAGGTCTCAGCGTGAAGTATCTCTGTTCGGACCTATCCATGGAAAGGAAATGTACTATCGTGAACGAAAGTGCATTAACACATATATTCTGTATGTCCTTAGACTATTCACTCATAACTTTAATAGATACATTGTGCTATAAATGAGAAACTGAAATTGATCAATCGGCACTGATCAATTTATTGTATTTACCAGTAACTACCATTCCTTTAAAATTATCGAAACAGATGAACAGAAGTATAATAATCTTTACGTGACAATTTTGGATTTGGAAAGTGAAATTCACTCTTTAAACATACAGTCTCTACTTCAACTATAGGAAATTGCTTTAAGAAGTCCTTTTCCACTCTTAATAAATGTATAAAATTCCTTGAAAGTAAATTTCAAATTTTCCCTGATACAGTCCCTGTCATCTCTCTAAAACTTTCTAAACAGGTAAACAAAATATATTAATCGTTGATACATGGTGAAAGGTAACAGTTTTGAGTTTACAGAATGACAGCTACTTTTCAATATCTATACTTCGAACTAGATACAAATTTGAAAAAAAAAAAAAAAAACGGTTATAAAGAGGCTGGTGAGAAGTTTGTACCCGTCACCGGCTTCAATCAAAACAACATCAATTTTTCCGGCCAGGCCAATGAAAAGACGGCCAGTTTACAGCCCTATGTATGAATATGTGACATTCGGAATTCATATACTAGTATTTCTTTTGTATCAGCTGTTTTGGTTATTAGTTATTAGATTTAATTTTATTGTGTGTGCTTTAATTCTGTACATAACCTACAAATTCTGAATGAATTGCATATCATGACTTCTGTAAATAACTTACAAAAAAAAATTGCCCAGCTTTCAACTGAGGAAAACTTACAATTAAGGCTTAGACAAAACAAGCAAAGTGCAATTCAGGAGAGTGTTCGAAAAAAAAAAAAACTGTTTAAGTTTACAGGACACCTTATGGCAGTAATGTTGTATGCAATAGGTACATTTCCACAATTTATTTGAAATTTTCCTAGATAAATTGTGAATAAAGCGTGTTCAATGTACATTTTTTTTATAACATTAATCTCTGCTACGAACTCTCTTCAGTCTACACTGAAGAGAAATTCGGATCACTGTCAGGGACTGAGTTTGCTAGAATGAATTGTTCACAAAAATCTAGAAAAATATTTAGTGAATCTACAAAGCTTCTGCACTTAATATTAACTGTACCTATGGCGTCAGTAAAAGAAGAAAAGTTCTTTTTCACATCAAAAAGAATTGACAATTTCAAGAAATTGAATGTCCCAAGAAAGGTTATCACCATTGGTTATGCTTTCCCGATGCTTTCCATCGAAAAAGACCTGACAATAAGAATACTAGAGTTCAACCAGCATGTATTAGGCAGATTTGTTCCAATCAAAGAGAGAAGAATGAACTTACTAATTAAATAAGGTGATTAATCGGATTAAATGTTCTCCACTTTTTAATTTTTAAAAACAGAATTTTATTTAATTTAACATGTCGCATAGCATTTGCATCTAAATTTATGCTGATTGGTCAATGAGTCCACTTTATATCTTCTGTCTCCGATCGTTCGTACTGCAACACCCGAAACCACAAACCACCGGCCGCCACTGCACTGGAATGTAAATAATTTCATAACTACTAAACATATCTAATGAAAATATGAATTGGATTTCATTTCTTTGTATTCCATTGCAGAATAAAAGTTGTTGGAGTCTCTCAAGACTGAAGATGCAATAGTTGCAACATACCCACTCTGCTATTAAATTGCTAAGGTCTCGCTGTGAGGTCAGACAACAAAGATGTTTTGCACTTTTATGTTCCTCCGCTCTGTGTTTCTTTTTCTGCAATAAACATCATTCAAGGTGAAAGAACAACACAGATATCAACCACTGACTGATTCTACATTCTGTAAGATATTTTTTTCCAAATTTATATGTGATTTACTTTCTAGTGAACCAGGCCCGTATCCACGGGGGGTTAGGGGGGCCGGGCCCCCTAAAATTTGGCTGGCCCCCCTAAAAGTTTCACGATAGGCTTGCAAATGAACTATAATATGGTGATGAAGTATAATATGATTGGGTCGGGCCCCCCCCCCCTAAATTTTTGGGCTGGCTACGGGCCTGTAGTGAACCTCTGAATAACGGACACCAGTGGAACATGATTTTTTTTTCCTGTAAATGAGAGGTATTGGTTGCAGAGAGGATACACAAATTTAGAATCCTCACAGCTCATGCAGTAGATAATTGTGCGCAGTATGTAGAAAATATATTAGTTACTTATAAATGTGTACTGTAGGCTAATACAGTGATTTCCAATCGATGTATCGCGCAATTCCATAGGACAGGCCACAAAGTTTTAGAATTTAAAATTCATAAACCATTTAATTATTTGTTAAAAATCAATTTTGAGCCATATTGTATTGTATCAGTCAATGGCTCCAGTGGCTCTAACAGTGTTCAGCATCATATAGAGTCACTATTTTATAATAACTGACAGACTTAAACTATTGTAATTTGTATTCCAGCACGCATTGTTTTTTTTTTTTTTTTTAACGATCAAACAACAACTATGTCGCGTTGTCGTCGTCAAAGTGTGTTATCAGATAGAACACTAGGCTAATACACTCAAAGTTTCACAAGAAATTTGTAATAATAATGTGGGAAAAAATTTAACCCTCTCCCCTTTTTATCTACCCTTCGAAGTGAAATTTCTCAAAACCCATAATTTACGGTAAATATAGAACATGTGCACAATATTTCAACCACTCAGATAAAAAAAAAAAAAAAAAAACTTTCAATTTCCCTTTCTACTCTGTTAGAAGATGAATTTCACAAAGCTTTATTTTATTATAGATTGGAATATGTAGAGAACATTTGTACAAAATTTTGTTTCTATGCCCAAAAATATCGGAGATTTTATAAACCGCGGAAAGTACCGTACCTTCAAACACTCTTTTGTTCGTTAATAGTTGAATTTCGTAAAACTACGTTTTATCCACAACATAAGATTCAATGAGAACATTGGCACAAAATTTCAGGTTTCTAGGTCCCATAGTTTTTAAGATCTAGTGAAAATCGAGAAAAAAAAATTAAATTCCCTTTTCCCATTTTGAGATCATATTTTGTAAAAATAAATAAATAAATAAAAATGCTATCCTATTTTAACATGTAAGTTTAGGAATCCAGGAGATTTATACAAAGTTTGAAGCTTCTATTGTCAACCATTTCGAAAGGCTTTTGATAAGTTAATTAATGGATCAGTTATTGCAGCAACGAAGATTTTGGTTTTATCATGGTCACAAAAATATATCGAGCTAGATACGAAGTTGTTAGTTACTTAATATCACTTTCTAAATATTAGAAGTCTGATTTTTCGAACGCCGCCTGTTAGACCTCAGAAACGGAAGGTCCTCTGCTTATCATCATCAGACGTCAGAGCAAGTAGAAACATAAAAATTACACGAAAAATGGTCAAACGCTTCCGATTTCAATATTCTTGAAATTCCGATGTAAAACTTAAAGTGAAACCAAAGTCATTTGAAAGAGGTAAATGCAGAGACTGAATCTATTCTCAAGACGTTTAAATCCATATGACAAAGCTTTTCTCGTTCTTTACCTCTTACCATTTTTAAAGGGTTTGGTTTACAAAAAACTTCTTTATATATTTACGCTGTGTGTTCATGTGTCTCTGTCTGTCTGGCAGACAAAAATAGCTCAAAAGAAATCCTTCTCTAAACATTATCAACTTTGTCCACGATGTAAAAGATCAAAAGTTAGAAATCAACTTCGTTGATCCACCCTCCTCCCCCCAGAAATGGATCCATCCACCAGAAATGATGGATATCAACTATTTCCGGTTTTAACGTTGATCATTATAGAACAAAACGATAATAGATAGCGAGAAGCGATTCCTGCCATCAATTAAGAGTCCCAAGAATACATTTCACCACCATTCTTAACTCTCTACTAAAGCCAAAAGTGGGGGGCACGGTGGTTCAGTGGTAGAGCGCTTACCTCTGGTATGTGAGGTCCTTGGTTCAATCCTCGGCTAAGCATGTTTGTGGTGAACAACATCGTGTCCGTGGGTTTTCTCGAGGTATTCCGGTTTCCTCCTGCTTTCTCATCCCACCAATTATTCTATCATCACTCATTTGCCTTAATCATCGTCTCCCTTAGCCTAAAGGACATAACGTGGTACGTTAAACCCAAAGATTTCATTTTAATTTTTGAAATCAAAAGCGCTAGAAATTCACTACAACTCGCGGTTTCAATATTAATCTACATAGAGCATAAACAATAAGAGGTTTCTCTGAGAATCGATTGTGTCAGTAGCGTAGCCAGGATGTGTGTTTGGGGGGGGGCAAGTGCTGTTATAGGTACATATAGAAAAAATACAAACAAAAAATATATAAACATAAAAATATATAAAAAATTACAAACATCAAAGTACCAAAGTACATTGTCGGACCTCTTTGGGGGGCCCCCTCCGCCCCCCTTCCCTACGCCACTGGATTGTGTTGTAGGTAATATCTCCCAACCCTCTATTCGAACCGGGAGTGGAAGAAGTCAACCACTTCTGGTTTTAATATGATCGCTGTGGAGGAAGAACGGTAAATATATAGCAAGAACTGTTTTTTTGCAATTAATTAAACGTCCCAATATATGTATGCCATCTCCACTCTAGTCTTTCTACTAAAACTGGATGTAGTACAAGTCTACTACCATTTCTGGTTTCAATATTAGTTGAGAAAATGTTACGCCACACAAACCAAATCCTTTCACGTGGTGCGCACATAGCACTTCTACTTTTTAACCTTAATACATGTGAAAACGTGAAGACACAATTGCAGACGGGCGGACAAAGGTGTTCTATAGAACTTTACATACTTGCGAATACGATAGCCCGCAAGTCTAAAAAAAGTAGAAAGAAAAAAAGGAGAGAGATCGTAATAGCGCCACCTATCATCTGGCACCGTACAAATTTCATTCATGCCAATACTACCCATCCCTAAGGTATAAAAGATATTATCCCGTTCTTCTCGTCCAACTTGTATTTTCCTTATGTAACAAGAAGACTCACTTTTTTCCCTTTACCAAAGGAGAAAACAATCAGGTTACGAGGTCCATGTCCTCTAAGAGGAAGATTTTCCTTGACGAAACAGCTTAAAGACAACTTAACGGCTGTGTTTAATCATCTTGTACGTACGTCTATATTGACTCATCGTTCATTAAATAATTTACATTCATTTTGTGCCTTAAACTTACGAGGACAGTAATTACTTGTCTTTTAACTGCGTCCCTACTAGCTATTAGATTATTTTTAATCGCTTTCTTCGTAAATCTCTTCAGAAAAAATAAGTGTAATTACAAAAGCTAATGTATACTATATTGTGTGTATACTATATGTAATTACCGAGTACGTGTACTAAGAGATTTAGAATGCACTAAACAAATTTGCAGATCTGTCAAAGCACATAATGGCAGTAATATTATAGAAACTGTTTTGGTGTAATGGTACTGTTTTGTATGTTTTGGTGGAAAAGTTTGTGTTCGTAATACTTTTTAGAATGATCTGATTGCCAGAAATATACTACACTATATAAGGAATTAATAGATCAAATCAATTGTAATAGAGGAAGTCAAATACACTTCAAATAATAAAGATCTGAACGACGCTTCTTCTTGGAAACCTAAAACGGATTTCACGTTGTATCTCGTTATCGTACCCTGTAAGTATTCTTATTCTTAGTTATCTCTTCTATTCTTTGTCTTCACGGTGGCTCAGCGGAAAAGATCTTACCTCTGGTATGTGGTCCCATTCGATCCCCGGCCAAGTAAGTTTGTGGAGGACAACATCATGTCCATGAGTTTTCTCGGGGTTTTCCCTTTCCTCCCACATTCTCATTCCCCCGATTTTTCCATAATCATTCACTTGCCTTAATCATCCGTCTTCCTTACCCTAAAGGACATAATCGTGGGACGTTAAACTGAAAAACTTCATTTCACTCTTACCATAGGAGGATTAATCTTTAAAGACAGGGAAAAAAAAGACCATATGAATACGGATATTCTTTTCTGTCCATAATGAATATGATAAATTGATGGACCTGAATATCCCGCTGACATGTCCAGCACGCTAAAGGAGAGGGGTTATAACTGCAAATTAGTGATAACGAAGGGATTGAAGCAATACGAAAGTGGGCGAAAACGAGAGAATCCTCAGAAAATGAATGGACACGTTATTCAACACAAATTCGAAACATTTGTTATCGCATCCTTTAAACTTGACATGGAGAAATGCCTCTCCCCGCATATCCGACTTTACGTTGGCCGAATTGGTGTGAACGTTGACACACTTAAATATTCTCCAACAGAGTTCAAGAACGAAAAATAGAATTTCTAAAATTGTTATAATATATTAGACTCATAAGTACTTGGTGAAAATGCAGACTTCCAGCTGCAGTTTGTTTCTATTTTTTACTGAACACTACTAACATCACAGCATTTTTATTTTATACTATCAAATACTTTATTGAATACTGGTTTTGCAAAATTGAAAATGAAATCTTTATGCTGTGTGGGCTAAAGGAGATGGTAATGAGAATGTATGAAATGGTGGAATGAAGAAAGTAAAGAAAACATGACAAATCCGAGAAAACCCACGCACACGGTGCTTGTCCAGCTCAAAATCCATTTGGCGCGATTGAACCATCGCGGCCCTTTGTAAAATAAAGTTTATTACAAATTATAAGCTGTGAATAATACCACTAAATTTGTTTCAAGAACTCTCAGGGCTCGCAAACCACCAAATGGGAAAGATTGCCGTAGCAGGATAAAACTACCGATTTTCTTTAAACATCGCATGTGTTTTTTTAAGAGTTTAAGAATAATTCTTAATGCTTTGAGCTAAATTCAGCAGGAAAAAGGAAATACAGATAAATTCATCTCTTAAAATAATACTACCCTACTACTGCTGCTGGTAATAATAATAAATTAAGAACGGGACGTTCCTAAAACCACGTGATTCATCGTTAAATATTACGTAAACTGTCTTCGAGGCTTTCCAGTGGGGCCAGAACCGGATTTAGGTTTGATGAGTTTCTAAGTTATTGAATGTAATGGCCCCCATTATATTTCAAGCTATCCTTTGTCAATGACAAATTGTTTACACTGCAATGTTCAACTGCATGCTATATGTTGCCATGTAACCAGTCCATGAAGAACGTAGACACTCTATATGCAGAAATGAGCAAACTAGTGACATTTTTGGGAGCAGGTTAGCACAATGGGCTCCATTACTAACACCATAGAAACCTACACAATACAAACTACTGTTGATGTATAAGCTTTATTTCACTTGTTTTTTTATCTTATATTTTGAAAACGTGCATTCAATTCTTTTCTGTACATCCTTTTGGAAGTTCCAAGAGAGTATAAGACCCTGCGTTATAGCTCGTTTAGCTTATATGTAAATCAGGGCACTGAGTGGAGCGAAAACTTGGGCGTTGTGTTTCTTCTTCTCCTTTCTAAAACAAACGTTGGACATGTGCATCGCTTAACTCCAAGTGCAGCATGTATTTCTTCAGGAAAACTGTGAAATAAAATATACGCACAAAGACACTTGGTTATGAATGGGTCTTCTGAATTATAAACAAATTCTCTGAAAAAGTTTTTTTTTCTTTTTTGTTACGTTCCATTTCTTTTCTTTCAGATGCTATTCTAAACTGACAACAAAAGAATGTCATTAAAAATATTTTTGACACTTAGTAGTCAACTTATTTGATTTTAAAAATAGAACACAAATTAAAGAGGAAGGAAAGCTTTATGCGGATGACGCGCTTATGGTGAAGTAAGAGCTGAAACAACTACTGTTCAGAACAATTACGCTCTTAACTAGAGAAAGACTTACATATAACTCCTTCCATGTTCTCTGGAATTATTACTTAAATAATTAATATTCTTCTGACCAAAGTATGTATTTTATTAAAATTAAATTAATTTGTAACAGTTGAATATTATGATGTCTCTATTACTTGCATTAATATGAACATACATATGCCAAATTAACGTCTGAGGAAGATAACGTTACGTTATGGAAACTGTCACAAATTAATTTAATTTTAATAAAGAAGTACACACTCTGGTCAGAAACATATTAATTATTTAAGAAGAACTCAGTCAACTTACGAAATAGATTACTCGAATCCAGTGCCGTGCCGTGGAAAATCAGCGCCCAGGGCGAGAGCCTACGACAGTGCCCCATACACATATTCCAAGTAACTTTCCTCTCTTTTTCTTTTTCTCTCCCGAATTTTGCGCCCCCTTACTTCGGCGCCCGGGATCGTCGTCCCGCTCGCCCTCCCCACGGCACAGTACTGTTCGAATCTGATCTTATGTTCTTCTTGTGTATTCATTCGTCTTCGAAGCAATATCCAATACAGATAAATAGTGAAATACTGTATAACAAAGACAGACAAGGTGTAATATTATTATATATAAAGGGTGTCTCGAGAAGACAGGAAAATTCTAACCGTAAGCTGACAAAACTACAGTGATCAAAATAAATATTCATCCGGCCAGAACTGATATGTTTGTACGCATATAATTTGCATTCAACTCAATAGTAAAAGGAAGAACGAAAAAAAGATATTTCATTACATTACATTTATATATACCAAACATAGAAATAAAGTCATTTCATATTCAAAGCATACGAAAACGTACAAATAAAATGAACTAAACATATTTCACGCCAAAAAAAAGTATTCGTCTACTAAGAAATGCTATTCATCTGCAATAGCTTGGGTTGTTGTACCCCAACTTTTAATACTTTGTGGGTTCTCCTTTTCGCCGCATGACCTCCTACAACCTCCTTGGCATTGACCTAACTAGATTTTCTGTTGTTACGCTGGTAATTTTCTTCCATTTTGTCAACAATGCGTTTTAAAGATCAGTCTTATTTGAAATACGGTGTTTCTGTATGTTTGTTTCCAGAGAGTGCCATAGATGCTCAATTAGATTTATGTCCGGTGATCGTGGAAGGGTTTCCATCCACTTCGAAGTATTGTATAAGAGCCATAGCTTCGTATTCAGCGCAGTGTGTTTCGGGTAGTTATCTTGGATGAATATGTAATCACCTGCTAGGCCCATTTGCTCAACGCTCGTGAGAAGACGTGTCTTCAGGTTGTTGATGTCAGTGATGAAAATTTTCCGATTCATAAAAACATACTCCACTTATTCCTACATCATTGTATAGCCGTGATGTGAGGTGGAAAATTTTCTTCTATACTCTTCAGGAAAATTTTCCGTTCTTAACAAATATCTGATCAAGAAACAGTTCCTCCGTATTCATAAAATTGATTAAATTCATGTATAGAAATGTTAAAAATTGAAAGATTCTTTAAAGAATCTGAAAATTTTCATGGCTCAGACAATTTTCAGTACTATGTAAGAACAAGTGAAACAATTTTTCATGAATCGAAGAATTGTCTGTCCTGTACAGTGATGAAAATTTTCCGGAAAATTTTCCGATTCATAAAAAACATACTCCACTTATTCCTACATCGTTGTATAGCCGTGATGTGAGGTGGAGAAATTTCTTCTATATTTTTTCGGAAAATTTTCCGTTCTTAACAAATATCAGTGATCAAGTAACAATTCCTCAGTATTCATAAAATTGATTGAAATCATGAAAAATGTTAAAAAATGAAGGATCGTTTAAAGAATCTGAATTTTTCATGGCTCAGACAATTTTCAGTACTAAGAACAAGTGAAACAATTTTTCATGAATCAAAGAATTCTCTGTCCTGTAAAGTGATGAAAATTTTCCGTAAAATTTTCCGATTCATAAAAACATACTCCACTTATTCCTACATCGTTGTTTGCCGTGATGTGAGGTGAAAAATTTTCTTCTATATTTTTCCGGAAAATTTTCCGTTAACAAATATCAGTGATCAAGTAACAGTTCCTCAGTATTCATAAAATTGATTGAGATCATGAAGAGAAATGTTAAAAAGTGAAAGATCCTTTAAAGAATCTGAAATTTTTCATGGCTCAGACAATTTTCAGTACTATGTAAGAACAAGTGAAACAATTTTTCATGAATCGAAGAATTCTCTGTCCTGTATAGAAAACTTGAAGAACTTTTTATGAGTCGGAAAATTTTCATCATTTTGAAGCAAAAAGTAAAACAACTCTTTGTGAATCGGAAAGTTTTATTGCTCTGTAGAAACAAATGTAAGGAATTTTCATGAATCGGAAATTTTTCATCACGATGTAGAAGCAAGTGAAAACACTTTTCATAATCCGAACAGTTTTGGATTTTATGTATTGTGATGTTAGGTGGGAATTTTTCCACTATATTTAACTGCACATTGATATATACAATTCATGTAGAGGAAAATTAGACAGCAACAAATTATAATTTTCCAATTATATTTCGGGAACCAGAAAATTTTCTATTTCAAGTTGGGAATTAAAAATTTACATAGTGTTTCTCTCTCTCTCTCTCTCTCTCTCTCTCTTATATCTACTTATTTATAAATGTTGCAGAATGTAAATCTATAAAATTAGTAAAGCTATGAGAAAACTGTCTTATGCGTATTAAACTGACGAAATCTAATATTGTAAGATCAAAGGTGGATTCTGAGGGAAGAACGCATTGAAGTTTTTGAAACATTCTTGAAATGAAAAATCGTTACATTTTCACTTCATGGAACTTTTTAAGACAATATTTTTCATCCATAAATTTTACGGCTAAACAATGATGTAGGAATAAGTGGAGTGCGTTTTTATGAATCGGAAAACATTCATGACTTTTAATAAATTGAAATTTTAAATAATAGAATTGGATATTTGTACTCTACGAACTCATGTTCTCTGCACTTTGCATACATACACACACAGAGAGAGAAAAAGAGAGAGAGAGAGAGAGGAGTTGAATTGAGTTGATTTTGAGTTTAACGTCCCTTTCAGCAGCGAGAATATATAAGACGGGACCAACTGATTAACATGAAATCCGAACTACATGAGCTCCCGCTGGAAATCGAAGCCAGGTCTTCCATGCCAAAGGCGCGTATGCTAACCGCTTAGCAACGAAGGAAATCGCAGATGAAGAGAGAGAGAGAAACACTGTGTAAAATTTTACTTCCGAACTTGAAATATTAGAAAATTTTCCGGTTCCCGAAAACTAATTGGAAAATTATAATTTGTTGCTGACTAACTTTCCTTTACAAAAATTCAATTTTGTAGCTGAATGTGCAGTTAAATATAGTGGAAAATTTTCCACCTAACATCACTATACATAATATCCAAAATTGTCCGGCTTATGAAAAGTTTTTTCCACTTGTTTCTACATCGTGATGAAAACTTTCCGATCTATGAAAATTCTTTCACTTGTTTCTACAGAGCAATAAAACTTTCCGATTCACAAAAAGTTGTTTTACTTTTTGCTTCAAAATGATGAAAATTTTCCGACTCATAAGAAGTTCTTAAATTTTTCCATATGACAGAAAATATTTCAATTCATGAAAAAATTGTTTAACTTTCTCCTACATAGTACTGAAAATTGTCTGAGCCATGAAAATTTTCAGATTCTTTAAACGATATTTCACTTTTTTACATTTCTGTACATGAATTCAACCAATTTTATGATTGCTAAGGAATTGTTACTTGATTGCTGATATTTTTTTAGAACTGAAAATTTTCCGGAAAAATATAGCGGAAAATTTTCCGGAAAATTTCCCGAAATGGAAAATTTTCCGCGGAAAATTTTCCACCTCACATCACTAGTTGATGTATGCTGTGTGATCTATTATTCTTACAATGAAACAATTTGCCAACCCCCGACGCACTCATGCACCCCACACAAGTACTGAGCCGCCCCTATACTTCACTGTAGCTGTAAAATTATTTTTCTCAAGTTCACAATTCTTCTTCCTTTATTCCAGAACTCGTCCATCTGATTGAAACAAATGAAATGTGCCTTCGTCAGTGAAAAAAAAAATCTAGAAGTCGAATATCTCGTTCCTCTGTGACATTGGATACTCCTGGTCCTTCTTTGTGTTGTTTTTTTCTGATATATGGATTTCTGTGGCCTGTTTGGGCTCCATATCCAGCTTCATGGAGGACGTTTCTCACGGTTTGCACTGACACTTTCTTTGCAGACTCTTGTTCGAGCTCTTTGGCGTGGGAGACCCGGGTTCGGTTCCCGGCGGGAGCTCATGTGGTTCGGATTCCACGTTAATCAGTAGGTCCACGTCTCATATAGCCTCGCTGCTGAAAGGGACGATAAACTAAAATCAACTCAACTCAACTCTTGTTCGAGCTCCACAGCTATGAGTGGTGCACTCACTTCGAATTCTCCTTAACTTTACGTACGATGAGACGTCTATCTTACTGCGTTAGTTGTGATGGACGCCCAGATCTCGACAGATTCTTGTATGTTTTTGTGTTTTTAAACTTATATATGAGGCCTTCAATGCTGGTAATAGGCCGACCAATCATAGGGGTCTAACACTGGTCTCACTAAACGATTTACTCTTACCAAACAATCGTATCATCATTCGTCTTTCCTCTTCACTTGTTTCTTTTGATTTCAGGCCCATTTCGTCTTCACCTGGTTGCTTTCTGTTTGTTGTTGACTCCAATAGCAGCACACATACACTCTTTGACTACAGTTCACCAATTGACACAAGCGTTAGCAACTATAATACCCAAAGACACGCGTTACAAAGAGTGTATTGCTTCTGGTATAGATATAGATACAAGACGAATACTTTTTTGCAATAAATATGACGTCTCTCTTCTTTAGTGTAACCTGTAGAAAAAGAAAGACAAAGTTTCACTCGTTTCTTCCTTTATTTTATGCTGGGAAATACAGACAAACCTATGAGCATATTATTGTGCGATAGAGTTTTCTTTCCTTTAATATATGAGACGATTTATATTGTGTGCGCTTTGAGACGAATACTTTTTTTGCTCACTGTATGAGGAAGATAGCCCAGTACCGTAACCTACAAAATAGTGAAAAGATTTTATCAGAAAATATTGTGAGCGATTAATAGTCAAGATGGTGACGATTTCATAAACAAGCTACAAATATGGGAAGTACTCCACTTCCGGACTTCAATGACTTCGTCAATAAGCAAGAAATAAAACCACTATTGGGTCAAACGAAGTCTACGGCCGTTATACAAAATCTCCTTCCACATCAAGGAAGCAAACATATTGTTTGTTGGATCATTGCTGGGCTTTCTGTTATTTTTAATGGCAATGAATTCGCAACTATCTTAAAGGCTGATCGCTATGTTGTTGTATGGGACACGTTTGTTATACCTAAATTAAATCGCTTTTCCCATACTCGTGACAATGTCTCCCTTCAAATAGGATGGGGCAACGTCCTATATCGAATTCAATTTCAAGACAGTGTTACAACAGTTACTTGATTACCAAATAATCTTCAGAGCCGATAACATCTCGTGACTCCCTCCCCTAATTTAACCGTCTGTGATATTTTTCTTGTGATTGGACATACTGAAATGTTACATCGACTTAAGCAGGATTTTCCTTGAGAGTTGCAGGAATAATTGCGCATAATTTGTGGTCATCTACATGACGTCATCTCCAAGACAAACTTATCCATTTCTTCAGTGGTGTATTTTTTTATTGCCATTTATGCTCAAATCGTTTTCAACTTTTTAATATCCTCTCTATACTTCTGTTTGTTGAAATTTTCCGTCGTCTTCTTGAGACATCCTTATTAACATCTTGTTTATTTAAATTGTGCATCCAAGTCTCTGGTGCGTCCAGTAGCGGCTATTGAGGAAAGTCACATCGGCAAAAATCAAAATTATATCTCCACAAACTAAAGGAAGAAAAACCCATTCCATCTCCAAATTTTTGACATAGAAATAGAACAATAAGCGTATCCTCTTTCCCCAACCCACAACGATAAAAAAAAAATCTAGTTTCCACTGAAGTGACTTCCCTCAAGAGCCGCCACTGGTCGCGACAGAATTGGCATAAAAAAAAGTGTTGACAACGGAATAGATAACTGAATCACTACAGCACATCAAAATTTAATATTTAAAAGCCATTCACAATATAAAACTAGGAAACTTCTCATGGCTCAAGCACTTGTCGTCCGATTTGTTTGTTAGGAACACCTAATGACAGAAACTTCCATTCCCATCCTCCTCCTGCCATTGGCAACACCAGGTAACAGCCTCCGAATAGCAATGCTCTTTGGAAGATGAGAAACCAATGTGTCATCCAAGGTTGCCACGTGTGCTTCAGTGAAAGAGAAAGGAAACAATTTTCTGTACCAACTATGTTTTCTCGAAGGTCCCAAGCAATCATATGCAGTATTATCAATTTAAACATGTTATGGGTAAATCGAAGGATCTTTAAATGTTGATTAGCCAGTAGAAATGTAGGTTAGCTACATACTTTTGGCCGATTTTACGACGCTTATTGCCGATTTGTAGCTATTGCCAATTTGTAGCTATTTTTAAAAGCAATAATTAAATATTGTTTTAATAAAAACTTCTTTTAAGAAATATGAATAAAGACAAAATAAAGTGTGATTTTCTAATTGTATTAATCCTTCTGCTTTCAGCATTGTGACTCTACATTGTATTTTATTTGTATCATTTTATTTATATGCCAAATGACAACTTTTTATTCCACACTCTCTGTCTTTCCAATCAGGGCTGGACTAACCCATCTAGAGGCCCTGGGCTAGAAAAAATATGTGGCCCTTGCTGACTTCATCTAATACATTTATGTGAAAGTACTGTAGGAAATTTAATTGAATATGTTTCACATTTTTGGTCATATTTTATCTTATGATGATGATCGTATCTTCGTGATTCTTTTTAGATAGCCAGTTGAGATTTTGGTTTCGTAGTGTTTCGTCCCAATGTAAAATCCGTCTCGGTGTAGTAGTGTTTCGTCCTACCATAACAGCACAATTACATAGCAGGCATATGCGTATTGTGTTCCCTCAGGTACATGGGAATGTGTCCAGTATGTGCCTTATGTACACTCATGTCCAAAATTATTGTCGCATGTCTATAAATATATTGTTGTAGGGATATAATTTGATAACGAATTCGCCCGGTACTTCTTATAATGTTAGTATGTGTATAATCCTCAAAGACACGTATGTGACAAATTTCATGTCAAAAGAGCAGTAAATAAGAACAATAAAACGAAAATAAAACTTTCGTGTCCATTTAGCAACATTTTGTTTTACTCATTCTAATTTTCGTATTTATAATTCTTTTCCTATGAAATTTACCACATATATACATTTCCCGATTATACGCTAGTATCAGTATTAGCCCTTTCGGGATCTTATGGTACAATTTGTACCATACGGGTGTTTCATGGTATATACATTGCATTATAACTCTCGTATTTGAGTTTTTCGTCCGGTTTTTTGTTTGTTTGTTTTTCAAGTCCAGAGGCATTGTAGAAGACCTTACGTATGGTTTCACACCTTCCTGCGTCGAGACATAGGAGGTGATGACGTCATAATTTTAAAATATATATATATTTTATTTTATTAAGCCTATGTTCATTATTTTTTGGCGGGTTTATTTTTGCACGCAGAAAATTAAAATTTTGCACAAACATTCAGTTCACCGAGTAGTATTTACCAGATTTTTTTTTCAGATTTCGGCGTTAAAACAGGGGGGTCCAGAGGGGCAAAATGTTGAAAAACGGAATATTTTTACCAAAAAATCTTTTTCTTCGGGATTTTCCCGCCTTAGATACAAGATGGAGACATGTGAATGGTACCGCCTGAAAGGCAGTTCTATTCTGAAGAGAATGATTGGCGGATTATAGTCCTAGGGTAATTAGGGATGTCTCAGGGAATTTTTAAAAAATATCCTTCTCTATACGGGAATATGGGACATTGTCGGCATATATATTTTTTTAACGGGCTTACTTTTGCACCTAGAAGATTGAAATTGTGCATAGACATTCAGCTCACCTAGTAGTATTTATCAGATTTTTTTCAGAACTTTTTCAGACATACATGTCTTTGCCGACTATACACATACTAACATTATAAGAAATAACGGACGAATTCGTTATCAAATTATATTCCTATAACAACATATTTATAGACATGCGACAATAATTTTGGACATGAGTGTATCTCGGGAACGTGCCTAGTATGTTCCCCATGCTGTAAGCGTCAATGAACCACAAAATTACTACCCCAAAATAGCTATGTTAAATCGCCTATATGCGTAATGTGTTTACATTAAGGTAAGTCTAAAAAAAATAAACTTTAAACAAGTAAAAAAAATGTACCCCATGGCGGGCACGAACCACCAACCTTCGAATTAGTACCCGCGTGCTCTTCCGACTTGGCCACGGAGACGATAAAGAGAAAGTAGCTTGTAGAGGGATAAATTATTGAGGTCTTTTGAATTTGGCTAATCAGAGTCCTTTTTTAACCACGTATATTTGATAATAACCGTTTGGGATTAGATAAAATCTGCTCATCATGTAATTTTATAACAAAATGACGAGTGTCTATTTACTTTATTTCATGGTTCTTCCATATTCACTTTCAAATGATCGACGACAGTTGCCATCCAATAAAGTTGGTGCGTTTGTTGCTTCTAGTACACAATCGCTTAGAAAAAGAAGCAACAAATGCATCAAATGTGGGAGATGAATTTAGACCTAAATGGTGCATGCCTAGCACATCTTGTGTTGTTAAGATATCTGAAACAGTAGGTACCTAAAGGACGTACTTAGAACATGATAGATATATGTCCCAAGTGACGACATAAAAATAAATGACTGTTAGAGTGCGAAACTGAGCCAGGTATATAAATGCTATATTTGTGGTACATAGTTGCAAATATTAATTAAGTGTAACAATTACCTCAAACTGTAGGTAGCTGAAGTTCATACTTAGCACGTGAATATCATATGTGTGAAGTGTCAGATATCTAAAAAGTAGCTGGGACACCTAAATAGCACATGCCTAGCATATTTTGTGCTGTTAGAGTAGTAGCGTTTCGTCCCAATACAAATCTGTGGCATTTCGTCTCGAGCTACTTTTATTGATTAGTGAACAGGCTAATGAGTAGAGTTTTGTCCCAGTGACAAACTGGCGATGACTCACACGTCGATCAACCAGTTGTTCGTGAAACTTGAACTAGGTGGCAACACAGCCGGATAGGCCTACTAGGCATTCCGAACACTTGCTAACTTTATTTTCATCAGCATTCTCCAATGGATTTTCTGAAACTAAGAGAGATTAACCCAGTTTGGTCTTTAATGGATATTAATATACAAAGGAGACAGAGAGGAAGTATGATTAAATTGTTTGGCGTTGTGTTGCACGGTCATGTAAAGGAAAAGTATTTACCTTCCTTCGAGTATCAGATTATCCTTCGAGTAGTAGGGGAAACCGGGGTATTCTCGAACACTGAGGTAATACCGAACACCCAAGTTTACGCCCTCGAAAGCTTGTTAGAAAACATGATTTTGCTGCACGCTAGCGGAAAGACGTGGAAAAGTGTAGCAAAAATTTGGTGGCAGTCAGTTGAATAGATTTTAATGTATTTTATGCGTTTCGCTTGTTTTGTAAAGGAAAGTTACAACGAGATATTTTGTATACTTTGTATCGATTGATAATTACCTGTATTTTTGGGCAGAAAGTGCTTCTACATAAGCACTATACCTGATATAATGTTAATTTAAAAATAACAAAAGAAGAATGTTTTTAATATATGTAAGAAATATACATTATTATATAATTGGTTGCTAAGTAGTTGTTTATAGATACATAATTAACATGTTTGATTGCAAAACAGCTTGTGTGAATATACGTTAAAAGAGAATCAACGAATAAAATTATTTACTACTCATCATCGACTTGTAATTTCAGTATAAAAGGTGAGAATACTAGTGGATATAATTACGGAAGATATTTTAAGGTGTGAACAATTACGGCCACTAAAGATTTACTTATGTTATTAGCCGAACCAGGGTTGGCGACCACCTTTGGTGAGTCGTTGTAAAATTTTGGTTTACCTCACCCGGGATCTTTGTAAATTCATATCCTGAAATACAAAGTAAGGGGTGAATTTATTTCAGTACTAAGGTTCATGTCTACGAACTTAACTATACTTAGAAGTGGTAAAATAATCACAAGAAAAATTATGCTCGGTGAGGCAATGGAGAAAGAAACTGGTGACAGTGGTAACGACGAACAAAATACAACTCCTGTTGTACCTGAAGTGTTGACATTTGAAGACAAAATCTTAATGGCTTTACAGCGACAAGAACAAAAGTTAGCCCAGATGTCGGAAGAATTAAAGCATACGGTTCAACAGAAATCCGAGGAATCCAGTAAACAGTACGAGGAATTAAGTAGACGGTTGGAGCAAATAGACCAAAATTCAGAAGATACGAAACAATCTGTGATCCAGGCGGTGAAAGACCTTACATTACAATTTGATGAAAAGTTAAAAAGAGTATCAGAAGATTGCCAGGATAATTACAACCATGTAATCCAAAAAGGCAATTGTGTAAAAAAGGATTTAGAAGTAATAGAATCTTCTGTACGGCAACAAAAGATTCAGGTTACGGATAATTCTAACCAAATACGTGCAAATGCTCAGTTGATATCTACATTACAAGAGGATATTAGGATGTTACAAATTAAGGACAACGCATACCACAACAACATGGTTAATGATCATTTGGAGTTCCCTTGTTCACAAGAGATGACCTCGCATTCACCCGTAACAGATCAACGTGGACCTCATGTTATCTCATCTTCAAGTAATCCATCCGATGAGGACATTATTTTGGAAGGAATTCATTCAAGGAATAAAGATGGGCGGAAAAGAGATGGTGGAACCACAGATAATGCAGTAGGTAAAAATTGTCACTCAACACGAACACGAAATGGTGAAAGGAAGGTAAAGTTAAGTGTAAAGATGAGTGAAATACGTGCTATGAGTAAGTTTAGTGGTAAATGTAATGAAAATGCTACCTCTTTCTTAGAAAAATTTCAAGATGAGTGCAATATAATGTGTATAGATAAATCGCAATATATGAAACTAATCCCTCATTTATTACTCCCACCATGTTCTTTATGGTTTAAAGCAGTACGAGATCACATCAATACATATGAGGAATTCAAAGCAGCGCTGATTGCAAATTACGAAAACGACTTTTTACTTGCAAACAGAGATGCCACGATTAGAAACCAACCTTTTAATCCTCGTTTGCACAAATCTGTTGTCGATTTTGTCGTAAATACATATAACGAATTAAAAGTCGTAAATCCGTTGCAATCGGAATCCAGAGTAATTGCATCAATTCGAAATTTGCTACCGTTTAAACTACAACAGATCCTGTTTTCTACCCAGTGTATGAGTCTTAATCACCTATTAACGCTTGTCCAATGTTATGAAACTCAATACCACGCTCAGAATCATCAAGCAGGATTAGGCAAAATTAAAAACAATTCAGATCACCTTGTACCTGTTCGGAATCTAAATATCCGTAATGCAGACAATACGGAATATAACCTAAGTCGAGCAAATTTCAACAATCAGAACGGACAAAATAGACAGAGATATGATGGGAATCCACCTAACCTAACCAATCGTGACAATAATTATGTCAGATCACTTAATCGAAGGAGGCTCAAAAACAGTCGAAATGCATGGCGAAATTCTAGAAATGCTATAAATCCTATGTATAGACATAACCGTAGTTCAAGAGATGGCACTTCATCTCAAAATCAAAATAATGACGCAATTCATGTACAAAATGATAATGCGGGACCTAATCACGATTGTGCAGTACAATGTACTTTATTAGAATCATATGCAGGTACGAATTTAAACTGACTGCAATTGATGTGGTAGGGGTTAAACCCATATCAGCTATAGATTCTCATGAACATTTATCTTCAAATTTATGCGATAATGTCAAACTCACATCAGCTATTATTCTTATGAACATTTATCTTCAAATTTACATGTTCATGTCAATGATGAAAACGACCTTTTACACGACGTACCTGTAAATAATTATTCGGAAATAGCAGTTAATAGATGTCAGTATCAATTTATGCCTGTAGTAAATCGTTGTTGGTCTAAAGATGATAGTGTCAATGATGGTTTTAATGTTGAAGAAAATTTTGTATTTTTAAAATCATACAGTACAGCTAAAATACCTGTCAAAATAAATGGGTTAAGCACGGAAGCTTTATTGTATACAGGCGCAAATGCCTCTCTATTATCATATTCGTCATGGAAAGCAATTACTAGTAATTACTCGAATGCTAAATTACAAAAGGCTGAGAATCTTATTATAGTCGATTTTACTGGCAAACATAAAAAGAGAGTAGCTGGAATTACTCGTGTGACAATAACTATTCAAGTTTTTGAAATATCAATCCCTGTTCTAGTGATAAAGGAATTGAATAAAAAATTAATTATTGGTTTAGATTTATTATCTCAATTGCGTGTCATGCTCGATTTTAGAAATCAAACGTTAACTATACCCGGTATACCTCAGGAAATCGTTCAGAAACTGCTCCCAAAATCAGATGGTATTGCTTGTCAATATAATAATGTTCCTAATGTATTGAATAATGTTTCTGTAAGTTTAGAAAGCGATAAATCAAATGATCAACTAACGCAATACACACCAAATTTGATGGATTCAAAAGATGATGTATTGTTTTCTGAGTGTGTTAAGTCACTTGAAAGTAGTCTTGATTTTATAGATAATACAGTAAAAACCCACTTTAAAGATATTCTATATAAACATAAAAATGTCTTTTCAGAACGTCCGGGGTGTTGTAAAGATTTTGTTTATTCTTTTAAGGTTAAGACAGATAAACCCATTGTGACTAAGCCCTATATAATTCCCTATCGATACAGGGAGAATGTACGTCAGCAAATTACAGAGATGTTAAGAGATGGGATCATTAGGCCTTCACGAAGCATTCACCTTAATCCATTACATGTAGTTCCTAAGAAAAATGGTTCTCTACGTGTGGTTTTGGATTTGAGACGCACGAATTGTCATATTGATCTGGAACAAGTTAGGTATCCTCCAGTGGAAGAAATACTAGCCTCTTTACAAGGGAATGCAGTCTTCGGAAACTTAGATCTCGTAATGGCTTATAATCAGGTCGAATTGCATGAGGATTCGAAACCGTACACGGCATTTAGTTTTGAAGGCCACTTATATGAGTACAACCGTGTAGTTTTTGGGCTTATCAATGGTAGTGCGGCGTTAGCTTCCTGCTTAAATAAAGTCTTAGGTCAAGACTTACGCAGCAACGTGATAACCTACGCTGATGACATCTTGATAATGGGAAAAAATCCGCATGAATACTTGAAGTACTTAGATATAGTTTTAGATAGATTGGAAAGTTCGGGTCTTACTATCAACCTACAGAAATCAAAATTTCTGCAAAATTCTATAGAATTCCTTGGATACCAAATTGATGCCTCTGGTTTACAATTCAGTCCATCTAAAGTACAAGCCATAGAAGATCTGCCTGCCCCATTAAATGTGAAACAGACACGGCAAGTATTAGGGCTCTTCAATTGGTTTCGCAAAGCCATCCCGCGATTTGCTGAGATAGCCCAGCCTTTATTTATGATTGTAAAGAAAGGAGTACCATGGCAATGGGGTCCGATTCAAGAACACAGTTTTAATAAGTTGAAGGAAAGCGTGAAGCGAAACATCCATTTGAATCACCCTCGATATGACGTTCCTTTCTATGTCCAGTGTGACGGTTCTCAACTTGGAATCTCTGCAGTACTCTGGCAACCAAATCCAACCATTAAGGAACCGGCCGTTATCCATTGCGCTAGTCGTACTTTGAAGAAAGCTGAAAAAGGATACACCACGACAGAAATCGAACTTCTGGCTGTATGTTTTGCGATACAAAAATTTGCTCCATATCTCAGCGGATGTCATTTCATAGTACTTACCGACCATAATTCACTACGATACCTTAACAGCAGACAGGGATATAATAACAGACTACTTCGTTGGTCGTTAGCGCTTCAATCTTATGATTTTGAAGTACAGCACATTAAAGGGGTAGATAATGGACCCGTAGATACCTTATCACGTCTGTTTCCTGGAGAAGAACAACATGTTTTGTCCATCAACGAATTTAAGGTCTTACAGGATGAAATAGCTACCATTTCAATGGAAGATCTAAGAGAACATCAAATGAATTATCCGGAATACAACCAAATCATGGAACATTTGTCTTCATGCAGTGAGGGATGTAATTGCCCCAAACAATGGAATTCTAGATTTAAATTATCCAACGGAATTCTACTTATTAAAGATTTTAAATTTACAACAAAATACTTTGGTTTGTGTAATATTTACCTGTACCTTGGGCAGAAAGTACTCATACATATGCACTATACTTAGTAGAACGTTCATTTCATATTAACAAAAGAAGAATGTTTTTAATATATGTAAGTGATTATTATGGGATAGTTGATGATATGGACATGTTTTATGGTTACCTAGTCAGTGAGTTTGTGTACTTAACAGTTTTAAGAAAAGGATATTATAAGTTATATCAAATAATAAACCAGTTTAACATCGTTTATAGACGTTGTCAGTTTTATTAAAAAGGTGAGATTAATGGTATTTAAATATCGAAGCTAATATTTTTATGCCAAAGAATTATTACCACTTCGGATTTTTATCTCAGCAAACGAACCAGGTTTACGACTATCTTTTTGATAAGTCGTTGTAAAAATTTGGTTTACCTCACCCGGGACTTTGTAAATTCAATTCCCGAAGAAGAGTAAGGCTGAATTTACTTTCATATTACAGTTAATGAATACGAACTTAACTATATTGCGAAGTGGTAAGGTAATCATAAGAAAAATGGACAACGAAACAATGCAGCAGGAATCAAATACTAGTGACAGCGATGAGACTAGTGTAACACCAGGATTGGCATCGGAAGATATCTTGTTAGCTTTACAGCGACAAATAATGCAGATGTCTACCGAGATAAAGCAAACCATAGAGCAGAAGTCTGACGAAGCTAACAAGCA
The DNA here is from genome assembly GCF_964235325.1 of Thermobia domestica. NCBI lineage: Eukaryota > Metazoa > Arthropoda > Insecta > Zygentoma > Lepismatidae > Thermobia > Thermobia domestica. The sequence continues at coordinate 122,774,095 of NC_137461.1, forward strand.
ATATAAAGAATTAAAGCAGACCATAGAGCAGAAGTCTGACGAAGCTAACAAGCAAAATGAAGAATTAAGTAGACGAATGGAACAGAAGTTTGACGAAGCTAACAAGCAATATGAAGAATTAAGTAGACGGATAGAACAGAAATCAGATGAAACGAAACAGACAATTGTCCAGGTGGTGAACGACATTTCCTCACAGTTCGAGGAAAAGTTAAAAAGGATATCCGATGATTGTCAAGAAAAGCACAATCAACAAAACCAAGAAATTAGTGCTGTAAAAAAAGATTTAGAAGTAATAGAATCTTCCATTAAACAGCAAAAGATCCAGGTCAGCAACAACTCTAATAACATACGTGTAAATACACAGTTGTTAGCTACTATTCAGGAAGAGATTAGAACGTTACAGGCTAAAGACAACATTTACCGTAATAACTTGGGTAGTGATCGCTTTGAGTTGCCCCACTCACCAGAGATGAACTCGCCTTCGCCCGGATCTGATGAGGATATTATACTAGAAGAAAGTTGTCCGAAGAGCACTGATGAGCGAAACATAGATGGTGTCATGACACAGCACGTCACGGATAGGAACTATCACTCAACAAGAACAAGGAATGAGAAAAAGAAGGTAAAATTAAGTGTTAAGATGAGTGAAATTAGAGCTATGAGCAAATTCAGTGGTAAGTGTAATGAGAATGCTACTTCTTTCTTAGAGAAATTCCAAGACGAATGCAATATAATGTCTATCGATCGATCACAATATATGAAATTAATACCCCATGTATTACTCCCACCTTGTTCCTTATGGTTTAAAGCAATACGTGATCACATTAGTACCTATGAGGAATTCAAAGCGGCATTGATCGCAAATTATGAAAATGACCTTTTGCTGGCAAATAGAGATGCCACCCTTAGAAATCAACACTTCAATCCTCGATTGCACAAATCTCTTGTAGAGTTTGTTGTAAATGTCTACAACGAATTAAAGGTCGTTAATCCTTTGCAATCGGAATCGAGAATAATAGCATCGATTCGAAATTTGCTTCCATTTAAACTGCAACAGATCTTATTTTCCACACAGTGTATGAGTTTCAGCCATTTATTGATGCTTGTCCAATGCTACGAAACTCAATACCATGCCATGAACCCACAATCAGGAATGGGTAAAAATAAGAATAATTCAGATCATTTGGTGCCTGTTCGGAATTTAAATATACGAAGTATGAATAATACAGAACCTAACCTAAGCCGAGTATACTCTAGCAATCCAAATGAGCAAAATAGACAAGGTTATGTAGGGAATCCGCTTAACCTAACTAATCATGGTAATTATGATGTCAGATCACTCAACAGCAGTAGATATAAAAATAATCGAAGTACTGAGCGAAATTCCAGAAATGCAGCGAACTACGTGGATAGACGTAATTGGAGATCAAGAGATGGGACTTCATACCAAAGTCAGAATCACGATGAAAGATATGTACAACACAATGTAGAACCTAATCATGATAGCGCAGTACAGTGTACTTTATTAGAACCGTATGCAAGTTCGAATGTAACCTGATTACCTTTACTGAAATTAGGTTAAATTCATGTTAGTTGTAGATTCTTGTAAATTTTCATTTTAAGTTTATGTGTTAATATCAATAATGAAAACGATTCTTAAAAATACTTGAAATGCTTAAATAGAGTTTTAGGTAGACTGGAAAATTAATTTTCAAATGATTTTTATTCTTTCTTGTTAATATGAGGAATTATAATTCGATTTATAATTAATTAAAAGCAAAGATTATTTATATTAGATTGATTTGTGTTGAAAACTTAATTGTCAAAGATTATGTTAAAAAGAAGCTCTATTCTATAAAATCAATTATCCAACGACTACCTTGAAAGAAATTCTTCTTTATTATAACATCTTAGTGCTACTATGTATACCTTTAAATGCAACATCCGACTTATTTGTTATTTAATGCGCCCGTAAAGATTAATATTATTTGTAACTCACGTTTGTCCTTTACATTTTTCGAAATCGCACCCGTCGACGATTAATTAAATAAGCGACGATATTTTAATAAGGAAATATATTAATAATATAGTGGATAATAATAAAATAAATATAATTAATGTAATTAAAGATAAATATTGATGAAATGTAAGATTTGTTTAATGTATATGTGAAATGTAATGAATAGATATACAAGGTGCGATTAAAATATGATGGGCATATGTAATGTAAAGAACACTAATGTAAACGGACCAGTGGTTCTTGAAGATAAAAGCCAAGCCTACTCATGACTTTTATATTCAGTCCCTTTGTCGAGCGACATTTTTATACAACAAAATACTTTGGTTTGTGTAATATTTACCTGTACCTTGGGCAGAAAGTACTCATACATATGCACTATACTTAGTAGAACGTTCATTTCATATTAACAAAAGAAGAATGTTTTTAATATATGTAAGTGATTATTATGGGATAGTTGATGATATGGACATGTTTTATGGTTACCTAGTCAGTGAGTTTGTGTACTTAACAGTTTTAAGAAAAGGATATTATAAGTTATATCAAATAATAAACCAGTTTAACATCGTTTATAGACGTTGTCAGTTTTATTAAAAAGGTGAGATTAATGGTATTTAAATATCGAAGCTAATATTTTTATGCCAAAGAATTATTACCACTTCGGATTTTTATCTCAGCAAACGAACCAGGTTTACGACTATCTTTTTGATGAGTCGTTGTAAATTCAACTCTAGAAACAAAATTTGCATTCCACCTACACTGACAACGCGTATATTAAAAGCCTATCATGACGATTTCGGTCATTTTGGTTATGTAAAGGTATGTGCCTTGATTAATAAATCCTTTTATTGGAGAGGAATGAGAGCTCAAATTAAAAATCACATCAAGGACTGTGTTGAATGTATGCGAATCAAACATAACTACCAGGCTGTACATAAACCTATGCTCTCAATAGCGCCAGAGAGACCACATTCGTTTCTATCTATCGACCTATATGGACCGTTACCAAGAGCAGCTACCGGAGAGACTTATCTACTTACTACCATGGATATCTTTTCGCGTTATGTAGTAGCTTATCCTCTGCGTAGAGCAACTTCCGCTGCTATCATAAATAAAATCTTGAACGTATACATTCCACATTGTGGCCCTATCGAACACATATTATGTGATAATGGTTCACAGTTCAAAAGTGATGTGTTTATCAAAGCTATGAACAAGGCTAACATTAAAATTCATTTCGTAACTCCGTACCACCCTAGCAGCTCTGTTGTAGAAAATGTGCATCGTAATTTTGGTATGTTGCTTCGACACTTTTGTAAAGATAAACATGCCGAATGGATTAAGCATGTCAGTCAAATCACGTATCTTTTGAATCATTCGATATCAGACACTTTAGGCGTGTCTCCTGCTAATGTACATAACGGTTCTGATTTGATTTTTCCTGTGGAACGACATTTTAATGTCAAGTTAGAAGATTCAACAATCGTAGATTCTTCCAATTTAGTGAATATGGTAAAAATCCGAAGACATAACAAATTTTTGAAACGTAATTCTCAATTAGAGTCTTAGCAAGAAGGAAAATATCGAATCAAGATCAATGACAGTTTTTGTTAAACAACATCCACAAAGTAATGCGTTGTTGAAGAAGATTTATAAATTTTGTGACATTTTCTCAGGTCCTTATTTATGTTTTAAGGAAATAAACCCTAAAGTTTTTGAATTGTTGAACGCTAAAACGGGTACGTCAATTGGACTTCGTAATATAGACGAGTTGAAGGTTTGGAGGCCTACCCAGTATACAAGAGAAAAATGGATGCGTTTAGTGAAAAGACTAGTTGCACCTGACATTCTTGCTCAAATTAATAAGAATGAAGGAGACTAAAAGAAAAAAAAATATAAAAGGGTGTTTTCTGTTTGTGTAAAAATAGATTTATTTTCTTCCTTTTGCTCGTTCGAACGTAGGTTACGTTTAATTTTTGATTTTTACTCAATTTAATTTTCTTTAATTCTCGTTAACCAATGATAGTTTTCAAATGATTTTTTTTAATTTTGTCCTGTTAATGCGAAGAATTATAATTCGATCCATAATTGATTAATCACAAAGGTTATTTCCATTATATTGATCTGTGTTGAAACCTTGTTGTCAAAGATTATGTTAAATCTAAGATTCATTCTATTAAGCTAATTATTCGACGGCTGTCTTTATGAGCTACCTTATATGTTATTCGAATAAGATCCTTTTGTATCATGACGCCTTATTGATATAATGTATATTTTAAAATATCATCTAACATAATTACTATATATAATGCGCCCTGGAAAGATCAAACATCTTTTTCTTAATATGATCGTTTTCAATAATGATTGAAACTATTGATCATTGTGATTTATGTTTTAAAATGTAATTGACTTTTACAATTTTTGACTTCGCACCCTTCAGTGATTAGATTAATAAGCGACGACGTTTCTATAATAAAAGATAAATATTAATGAAATAAAAGATTTATTATAAATGTATTTCTATAAAGGAAGCTTAATAAAGTTATATACGAGGGTCGATCAAAATGTAAAGGACGTAATTAATAGAATATCATTATTATAAACGGACCAGTGGTTCTTAAATATAAAAAGCCAAGCTCGCTTGTAACTTTTATATTCAGTCCCATCGTCGGGCGACATTTTATACAACGAGATACTTTGTATACTTTGTATCGATTGATAATTACCTGTATTTTTGGGCAGAAAGTGCTTCTACATAAGCACTATACCTGATATAATGTTAATTTAAAAATAACAAAAGAAGAATGTTTTTAATATATGTAAGAAATATACATTATTATATAATTGGTTGCTAAGTAGTTGTTTATAGATACATAATTAACATGTTTGATTGCAAAACAGCTTGTGTGAATATACGTTAAAAGAGAATCAACGAATAAAATTATTTACTACTCATCATCGACTTGTAATTTCAGTATAAAAGGTGAGAATACTAGTGGATATAATTACGGAAGATATTTTAAGGTGTGAACAATTACGGCCACTAAAGATTTACTTATGTTATTAGCCGAACCAGGGTTGGCGACCACCTTTGGTGAGTCGTTGTAAAGTTTAAAATAAACAGTATGTTCGGGATTACCCCGAACACTGGGGCAATTCCGAACATAGGTACATTTTTAAAACATCTCACTGATTTGTTGAAAAATGTTACTTTTGAATTTCCTCTGCACTTTAGTAAACAGGAAAAACTCCATGCTTTCTATACACAAGAAATCTTAATTTTATCTCCAAAAGCAAAACCGTTATTTATAATCAAAGCTTAAGTGTTCGTGAATACCCGGTCTCCCCTACAGTCACGAAAGAAAGTATTCTTTAGTTGACAAAATTTCTTTCCCTAATAACTCAACAATAAATTAACAAATTAGAGTACCGATTTTGGCAAATTATAAAATTATATCTATTCTAAGGATAATAACAAAAAAGATCCAAATTAATTCGTTTGTTCTCGAGTTATTGGCAAAAGAAAACTTGTCAACTGTCAAATACTTTCTTTTCTGTGTGTACCAGAATGGTCTCCTGAAACCAGATCGAAGAAAAAGTATGTTTCGATGGACGACAGAATTGTAAGAGCAATTGAGTCACTGGAAAAATCTGGAGACATTGGAAATTTTTTAAGAAATGTCTCTTATATAATTCACGTGGATTAAAGAGAAAGGAAAGCCGTTAGGACTGACATATGAAAATATTGAACGAAGCTATTGATAGTAAAGAATATACGAATATCAATTAATAATTGACAAAGTGCTGGCTGCAATTTTATTTTTGGGACTAGGCCTTAAGTTTTAAGCTCGAGTGGGGTAATTGTGGATTTTTAGTTTATAAAAAAATTAAAAACTAACTAATGGGGTAGTAAGTAACCATTTCGTATATACTGAAAGCGAAGCTTATACGCCAGGCCCACCTCTGTCAGAGAGGTACCAATAAAAGAAAGCACGCAGTTCTGGCTGGTGATAACAATGGACCTTATCGTATTGTAAACATAATTAATGTGTATGTGTGTGTATATGAGTGTGAGTGTATGTAACTACTGGACGAAACGCTACTCAATCAGGTGGCGGGTCGAAATCTAAACTTCGCGTTCGAAGAATTGGGACGAAACGCTACTGACAGTGAGATGAAATGCTGCTTGGGACGAAACGATACGACTCGTGGTGGGATTCGGACAAAACCAAGGATGGACAAAACGACACGACACGGCGATTTTGATCAAAATGGAGGTCCCTGTCCGCCTGAAAGCCCGGGGCAAGCCCCCTAAGTGCCCCTTCATCCTGCCCTGTTTCAAACACAGTAAAAACCTGTTTTATTGCAGGTGTTGGGAATATACTTTACACCTGCGTTATAATCCAGTGTTCGAAGTGGAGAAAAAGCAGAGGCGGTATGTTTTATTACGATTTTGACTCGACATACCGCCTATCTAAATATTGAAATACAATGAGAGTATGTTGCCTAAAAAATTGCATTTCTATTTACATAATGACTCAAAACCATGGGAGAGCTTCTCCGCAGTTATGTGGAGGGAGCTGGGAGAAGCTTTGCCCCCTCCCGAATTCTTTGAGAAAAAAAAATCAAAATAACCCCTTACGTTGTATTATAGATAATTATCTAGGTATACACCAAAATGCTCAAAAATCGACTTTTTATTAACAATTTTTAAACAATTTCCCAAAGGAGAACTCCCGAACACCCTACTCGACTAAGGGGGATTCCAGACCCCCGGAAGGTCCGCCCCCAGAGCAGACAACTTCTAAATCCGCCCATTCTAAAAACATGTTATTTATATGCATTAAAGGATGAAGATACACATACATAAGAAAGAAACAATTCAGTATGGTACAACAAAATATAAAACAAGATATAAATTAGGTGAACTTCTTTGTAGACACTTCATTTTTAAAAGAAACGATAGGAAAAAGATAAAAATGTCGGAAGCGGAAAAGTAATTTTTTTGTTAAATTGTTGTTTCTCATTCGGCCCGCCTGACCACATTTCATTCGAGAAAACATTTCGGGCTAATCAATCCACCATTCTTGCATACCGTTCAGTTGTTTGAAGTAATTATTTGGGCAAGTTCAAGTCACAGTGGTGTAAGTCATTTAAAAAAAAACACACACACACACACACGGAGACCAGGTCTAGATGAGTCTCTCTGTGAACAGAAAACGCAAATCAGAGCTTCGTTTAACTGCCAACAGACGGTAGTGGAAGTTTTAGTGATAAATGACACAGATTCGATGTTCTCGAATTTATAACAGTATTTTTACGTTAATTTCTGGAAAACAAAGAAAATGTTGTAACTTTATTTAACTTACAGCATTGTAACTTTAATCTGTCCGCTTCTAACTGCAAGGTTTATAGTTTGATAACTTTTTATCAAAGTTGACTCCAAAAAATTGTATCTTACAATTATAATTATAATGTTACAATTATAAGGCAACCAAGAATGTTCTGTCGCTTTTATGGAGGTCCGTGTTCAAATGGCCCTCACACCGTAAGTTGAATGTGAATGGAGATAAGGGGAAGGTCAGTTGTTGGTGTGGGGGTATATCTAAAATACTACCTAGTTGTGCCAGTTCAGTTACACCATGAACTTCCGTAAGGACAGAGCGAACATGCTGTACAAGTTCAAACTGGGGTCAAACGCCACTACAGCGGGGCGGAAGATATGCCAGGCAATTAGTGAGTGTACCGTGACTACACGGACAATCCAGCGGTGGTTTAACAAGTTTACGGACGGTGACGAAACACTCGAAGACGCATCACGTGCCGAAAGACCAACACATGTATAAAATTAAAATCTTCAGGCAGCAATTGAGACGAACATATAGCCAAACATGTGAGGAACTGGAACTACAATTCAGTGTGAGTGGAGAAACTATTCGACAGCACCTCCATCAACTTGGGGGGGCACTACAAGTCGGGTCGATGGGTCCCACATGATTTGACTCTGGACCAGAAAGCAACGCGAACAGACACCTGTGTTTCTTTGCTGTCTCATCTCAGAAAGGAGTCATTTCTGGACAGGGTATATACATGTGATAAGAAGTGAGTCCTGTACGAAGCTCCACGGCACCGTAATCTTTGGATAGCATGCTATAAACCGGTTCCAAAAACAGCCGAAAAAAGCACTGCACCAGAAGAAGGTCCTCCTGTGTGTGTTTGGTGGACTGCTCGCGGCATCGTGCTTCGAGAACTGCTACCAGATAGTCAGAGCATCAATGCAACTGTGTACTGTCAGCAAACTCTGGAGCGAGCACTTCTGAATCGGAAAGGGGTCCTCCTATTACAGTACAACGTTGAGCTCCACGTGGATAGGATGACCCGGGACACCATTCTACGCCTTGGATGGAAAACTATTGCATCCGCCATACTCCCCGGACTCAGTTCGCTAACCGTCCGCAGTGCTACCAGCCCCCATGGTCATAGCCACCTTCAGTTTCTTCTCTGAAAAATCAGCTTAACATCCAGCGATTATGTCCTTTATGCAAAGGGAGACGATTAATAAAACAAGTGAATGATGATGGAAGAATTGGTGGAATGAGAAAATGGAAGGAAACGGGAGTACTCATCACAAACTTACCTGGCTGGGGATCGAGCCCACGCGCCAAAGTAAGCGCTCTACCACTGGCCCACCGTACTCCCGCTTGTTGTCAGAAATAGACGAATGTAAATATGAGTGACGTCATTGTAGTAAGTTAGAAAAGTCAACTGATTATGACGGTGACACTATCTTTGTCGTACTGACTTGCCACAGGCACGTAGCCAGGACTTCGTGAAGGGTAGGGGGTCCGTGACATGAAATACTGTGGTCACCACACCAGAGGCTCGATCATTCTAAGTTATTTTACTGAAACATACATTGTTTCGTTTAGCCAGGATTTCGTATCGTGGGGGTGGGGTGGGGGCGTGACATTAAACTCTGAAGGCCCAGGAGCTTGATCAATCTAAACTACTTTACTATCAACATACAGTATATTGGTTTGTTAGGGCAATAAAATGAGGATATTTTGGTAAGTATTTTAATAACAAACTACAAAGAAATCTCGAGAAAATAATAAAAAAAAAAGTATTGAAAAAGATTTTACAATATTTACGTCCTTCCTCTGTTTATTCCAATATAACAATTTTCCTTTCATTATGATCTCAACTACTATAAAAAGTAATATTCACTATTATAAAAAGTACATACTCAATAATGTCTTGTAAAACAATATTTTACAATATCTGCGTTCCTTTCTCTGTTGAATCAAATGCTAACTGAACTTTCTTTCCACATAAATTTTTGTTTTTAATATTCTGTCAACTACTGTCGGTTCCAAATGACAGGTTAAAGGAGCATTAGAAAATTGTTTTTGAAATATCGTGTTTGATACTGCAAGGATGCGATGACGAAAAATTATGATAAAAAATGTCCACGCTATTACACAACGGCACTACGCTTTCGGAAGCTTGAAATCTCCCTGACTAGTAGCAGAAATTCTGAGAATTCTGTAACTTTTCTAGAAATTTCAAATTCCCTGACTCTTCCAGAATATCTCGCTCACCTCGCCACCATGTATTGCAAGCAATAGAAATCTCCTCATAAGAAAGAGTAACCAAAAGCTTCTTGTATTTTTTTTTTAACGCTGATCCTTCTTTTTCTCATTTCATTTTGTTCCACCCTTATTTTTTTTTCATTTGTGGTCCCGAAGTGCGGGTCCGAACCCCCCGGACCCCCCCCCCCTTGGCTACGTGCCTGCTCGCCAGTAGTGTTCGCAGACACAATCGCAAGTCGAGAGGGCATTAGCAGAAGTCGAGCAACATCTACGGCAACCCCGTGGATAAAATCGACCTTAGAATTACACATTTAACACCAAAAGCAACAGATTTATGACTATGATGGAGACCTCAATAGGATATTAATGGATATCTAATAGGAATGCGCAGGAGACGAGTCGAGACAGGATTTTCCTGACAAAATTCGAGTCGAGACACGGCTCTTCCAATAGTGAAATATACATTTTTCGAGTCGAGACATCACTTTTACAGCACATTTTCGAGAAGAGACAGACACAAATCTTGTCTCGTGCGCATCCCTAATATCTAATCAGTGTTTATACATTATCCGATTATATTAGTAGTCTTATTGGTGTCTATTGTAAGGGACATTGATTGATAGTCCAATAAATGTAAACTAAATGTTTCATCAATATGAAACAAACACATTTTATGTTTATCCATGAGATAATTGTAGATGACCAATACACATAATCTAATATAATTATCATGTCCTGTGAATGTAATATGAATCGAGAAAAGATTTGTTTTGAAAATAATCCTATCGTAGGAAATATGCTGATGTTATGTTGTTTGATATAAATGTTATATTTACAATTGCATGAGTAAGCAAGCATCAGCTCAGTTCAAGCAGATCAATTCCCAGTTCGAATTGAAAATTCGGCTGAATGTAGATGAGAAAAACCAAAGTTCAATCCAAACTACTTCGTCATCAATTTGGAGTTGCTTAGTTATCACACATTGCTATGCAACAACGTTATAAAATTAATCAACAGAAACCAATTGTTTAGGTAACATGCAATCAAAGCGCATTGAATATTCATAAGATACTACGGAATAAAATAGTTTCAAAGTGCAGTGCAGCACGCAGCAGGAAAAATATCCACACATAGCGAATTTCTGTTAAAAACTATTTGCTAGATTTAAGGGCGTGTCCTCCAGGGGTGAAAAGGTCCACTAGATCCTGACCTTCCTCACAAAAAAAAAAAAAAAAAAACTTTATAACCCTCGTTTTTTTTAAGAAAAAGAAAATATATAGGTCTACCCTAGGTATTATATAGTTGGGCTTTGTTTGCAGTGAAACTCTTTCCTTCCTTGCAAATCGTGTAAATAATGTTTACAAGTAACTGTTATGCTTTATTGTTTTAACATCAATTTTTGTATGATACTTTTATGGTAGATAATGCTTCTTATAGCCTTAACCTCGACATACATAGGTAAAACAAATCGAAGTAAATAAGTAAATTTGCTGACATGTTTCTTCAAAACTTTCTATTCCAAAAAGCACAATTTTTAGGATAAACAAAAATAATTTTCAAGAAAACACTAGAAGCAAAGTGTGTCCAGACATATTATGGAGGACAATTCCCCCCTCCCAGTTCTACATTCCCGCCAAATTCGAAGAGTGACAAATATATATAGCCTTCCCTAGAGCTTTAGATTCCTTTGTCCCCTGAAATAGAGAACACGGATAAAGCACTGCATTAGAAGGTAAATCCCAACTTTCAAGATTATTAAAGTGGAAAAAAAACAACTTCTGTTAAAAATATTCACATCACAATATAGACGATATTTATAGTATATGTAAAATAAATATTTTTTTTTTCGCAGGCTTATTTTGAGGGAAAAATGGTTCTCAATTACATTTCCCTGTAATCTCTATATCGATGGACATCCTACGATATCAGAAAAAAGCAAATAAAAAGATTATCTGATTTGGAGCATAGCGTGTCTTTCAGCTAATGTTGAACGAGTTGTCTACTATAATTACTAAAAACTTTTAACTCTCTGTAGAACTAAGGTTTTGTATGCCTTTGAGCGTAAAATATCCGTTGTGTCATGTTTTGGAACTATTTCGTAAACAACCAGTGTGACTTAACACTTCAAACAACTTCATAAATACTAAATTTTCGTAAATTACCCACTTTTTTGGGTGGGTTAATTTCAGAAATGGTAAATACTCACTTCTTTATTTACCTACACAGTACATATTTACCGACCTACATCACCAGTTGAACCTGACAAAACACCGGTCAGTTGGCAACCTTAGTTATAATGTATATTCGTGTAACCTTGGACTACTATATGAAATGATACCAGATGAGAAGAACGGAAATAACTCAATGTGTGCTTTTAATCGCATAGTAATCATGTGGTTTCCTGTCATTCTCATTAGAAAAGTTTGGATATAATATATCTTAATGACAATACTATTATCATAACATCGTTGTTTTATTTCCTATCATAAAAGAACATGTAGTTAATTTGGCAGATCTGCATCCTGTATTGCATGACAAAATCAGTTCGTGCAAACTGAGTTCACTGTGTAATTTAATTGATCTTATTAAAGATTTTGAAGCCATGAATCTAGGCGAAAGTAGAAATAAAACGTATTCTTTTTGGTAGTGGTAAATCAAACAACCAATATGATATAAAATATAGTAACTAACAAAAAATTCTGCAAAACTAGTTCTTCACAATAAAAATATAGCCATGAAGTCTACAGTGATGTAACGGAGCACTTGGGTCGCAGGTTTTTCCCAGGTCGCCAATGTCACTGTTTGCCTTTCCACGTCAGATCCAGTGACCCGGAAGCAGCGGAAATCACACCTATTACACAGCGTTATTGTGTTTAAAAAAAAAAAAATGATTTCTGATTTCTATTACTCGAGCTCGAATATTCGCGTGTTTGATTCCCGATGTAACATTATTTCTTAATCACGATACATTTAAATTTAGTTATTTGAAATTTTGTCATACAAAGTAGAAACTGGATGCAATTAGCTAAGGATAGAAGTCAGTGGAGAGCTTTTATGAACGCGGCACTGAACCTCCGGGTTCCATAGGCCATAGAGTGAGTGAGTGAGTGAGTGAGTGAAATTTTGTCATGGGTAGCCTCGTGTAGCGTAGTCGCTAACCTCTCGCCTTTGGTGCTCGATGGGAATACATACTCGGTCGAAAAGATGTAACAGCTTTTCAGGTTAGCCCTTCTGAGCGAACTTATTCTTCATTCACACCAGCTAAATGTAGGAATGGTCTCTAACTTACAGGTCCCAGGTTGCTTCCTTCCTACCCCCTTCTCGGAATAGTTTGCTTGGCGAGGGACGTTATCCCTCATATGTGATGGGCTTTAGGCCATATATACCGGTAATGCCCAAAAATATGTATAAATAAATAAAATATATTTGTCATCTTGCAAAACCGATCTTATTAAAATATGGACTTACAGCTATACGTGGCTTGCATTCCTACCAGGAAACGAATTCAGGTCTTCTATGCCGAATTACGTCGTATATCAACAGTTCTTTAAAGGGAAATTCCAGAGTTAATCCAAATTTGCTCACATAAGCTCACAGAAAAGAGAAAGAAAATTATAGATTTAGAGAGATAAGAGAGAGAAAGAGACAGGATCATGCTTCTTAAAGGTACGTTAGGAGACTCGCTACTTTTATGAAGTTTCGTATCGTATCTCTAGCTGGATCTGTCTGGATCAAACTGAGTCATCGGTCTTGGTGGGTTACGGAGCTGAAGATTTTTAAATCTCCCGGTTCACAGAGTGAGGAAGTTTGTAACCTATCCCTTCACTGACCTACATAATTAATAAAGAGTATTTGTAGATATAACGAATCAGTAATCTTACAGATATTGTTCCTATCAATCCTGACATGTTCGATTTCTATGTAGATGCATAGATGGATGGATGAAGAGCATCCTTTTCAGCAGCGAGGCTATATGAGATGTGGACCTAGAGCTTAACATAGAATCCGAACCACATGAGCAACCGCTGGGGATCGAATATGGTTCTCCCGCGTCCAAGACGCGTATGCTAACCATACAGCCACAACGGAGCTCCCCCATATAGACAAGAGTAGGCCTTATGCAGAGTCGTTTTGAGTGATTCTAAAGGCCTGACTACTACATAATCGAACTCTTTAGTATGGTACTAATCACGCATCAGAACGATTCTGCATAAGGTTGAATATGGTTTGTTTGTGTTTATGAAAAAAGAAACTACAACTCTGTGACTTAAGAAACATGAAAGTTCATAAACACACATACACACATAAAACTCGCAACTAGGTCCCATCCTTTGCCTAGTCAATCTAGTCTGGAGTATTAAAAGAAAAAACTTAAAATACGTGTGTATGCAGCAAATAAAAATACGTAACTGCTCATGAAAACTGAATTTCTGTCTTCTAGATTAACATAATTAAATTAATAATTTATATGCTAAATAATTGAATAACTCACACAGATAATAGATTATAACTTAAAATTTTTAGTAGTGATAAAAAGTATATTAATTTATCTTTTTGTCTGCTGCAATATGCATAACTACAGTAATTTTAACCAGGACTAGTCAAAGGTATATACGGCGTATACGCCCGTACACCTTCTGCTTAATCTTAGTCGTTGGAATATAGCTTCTGCTTCAAGCAGTGAAGTACTTTTGCCTCGTTTATATTTATTTATTTGTTTACTCGACTCCAGTGTAAAGTGATTATATCACTTTCTTTTAGTGTCGCCACGAGACGAGACGAGACTTCAGGCTGTTTCGTCTCGTCTCGTGCAAAGCATGTCTCGTCTCGTGTCTCGTCTCGAAAAATGTGCTCGTCCCGTCTCGTGTCTCGTCTCGATAATTCTGTCCCGTCTCGTCTCGTTTTGTCTCGTCTTGTCTCGTAAAAAATATAGCAGCATACCATGGGAACGAAAGTAAAATGTAGCAGGCTGCACCATGCAAATTAAGATACAACTAAGTTACAAGTATTACCCAGAGCACACAAGACAAGAAATGTCACGGTAGCTACACCGTGAAGCCTTCACCTCTAGTGTATGTGGTAGTCGGTTCGATCTCGGTTAGTGCCATGTGAACTTTGTGATGGACAAACATTGAATGTGTGTGGGGACCGCGGTGGCTCAATGGTAGAGGGTTCACCTCTGGTGCTTGGAGTCTCGGGTTCGATCCCAGCTCCGCCAAGTGAACTTTGAGTGAAGGGGTTTTCTCGGGGTTCTCCCGTTTCCTCCCACTTTCTTCATTCCACCATTTCATTCATTAGTCACCATCACTGTCTCCTTTAGCCTAACCGGCACAAGCGTGGGACGTAACACTCAAAGATTTCATTTTTCGAATGTGTTTTCTCGAAGTTGTCTAGTATCCTACCACTTTCTTCATTCCACTAATTTTCCCATCATCATCCATTCAGCCAAAGTTGCCTAAAAGTCTTAAAAATAAATTCAAATAAGCTCAGAAGGCAAGGACAAATAGTTTACAAGATAATATACTGTATCTCTGCTGTTAGTTGTCTGAGGCTTTTCGACACTGGCTTTTTTTTTTTTTTTTTTTACATTCTGAAACATTGAAATTTGTTTTACCAGTTTCAATACACGAATATACAGTAAATTGCTCATAGGTACGTCGAAGATGAAGACACTAATATATATATATATATATATATATATATGAGAGAGAGAGAGAGATTGAAAGATATATAGATAAATAGAGAGATAGATATATGTGTACACTTTGATTTCATATATTCCAGCCTTTAGGTTTCACAGTGTTAACCCATAACAATCCAAAAACTACTTTCCATTTTAGCATGTTTAGATTTGTTGCAATTATTTTTTTTAAAAGCTCGGAACCAAATAATTTTATTGAGTAATGGAAAGTATTTGATTGAAATTTTATGTTACTGCACAGTAAGCTCTACTTAAAGTGCCATAGTAATGGGAGCTGAACGACACATCGGACGAAAGAATGCTTGGGGCCAGTCTTCACCTCCATGGTTCAAATCTGTTCCCATAACCGTGGGGTGTGTGCTACTATGTGGTGGTTGCCCCGTTCGTGTAACAAACTCATGACAGTACACCCAGATTAGCTAGTGGCTAAAAAAAAAAGTTGATTTTTGGTTGGCCATTTTGGATTAAAGTTTCTTATATTATCGTGATCTATTCGCAATCGTACAACGTACATCTTCATACCAAGCCGAGCGGTCTGCGGCGATAGACCATGGCTTGAAGGCCCCGGATTGAGTCCTGGAAGAGTCATGTGTATGGATTTTAACAGCATTTGTTTTTTCGTATTGTGTCAGGGGGCGAAATCGTACGGGATAAAAGGATTTCAGTCTGAAAAAATTGGAGAGAATATCCTCCCCAGGATACTTTCATGGGAGTAAGGAATTAGTAAAAATATAGGATATACATTTTATAGTAGGTTTAAAAATATGGTTTGGGTATCCTATTTCTTTTCTGTTAATTATGTTCTCCAATGTTCGAATTTTGATCATTCTCATGATATTTTCTGCTTTCAACGGAGTTCCATGAATATTATACCAAATGTTCTTTAAATTTATCAAGTTCGAGAGGTTTTATATGCCTGTAAGAAACAATTTCTGAAGATAATTCAGGTCCTAATGAATATTATTCACTAGAAAAGGGAAGTATTCCCCTCCTCTCAACATGAAAGCAAAGGGCAATTTCGCACTCTGGTCAGATCAAACATTTCCGCGTAACAAAACGAAGGTCCCCCTGTAAAACCTCTTCACCTAAAGTGTTATTGTTAGTATCATAAATTTGCTGAAAGCAAACAATTTGAAGGGTTCGTCGATAATATCTTTGCTTTCTTTGTCCTTCGCCCGCCTTCCAAACGAAAAGGTGAATTTTACAACATGACTGCTGTATAATAAGCGAGCGATTGGTAAAATGGTAAAAGTATGTTTTTATGTGTATGTGTATGTGTATGTGAGAGAGAGAGAGAGAGAGAGAGAGAAAGAGAGAAGACAAAATTTTAGTTGCAAGATGACATACTTCAATTACCGTTTTCGGTTCATATAGCAAAAAGAATACCGCCACCAGAGAATAAAGACAAGTGTATACTCGCCGCGACCTTATCCTGATAGCCGAGATACGCAACTTCACTTCGGGTGCCTCCGCGCATGTTACATAGTTCTTCACGTTACACACGTAAAACATTACTTAGGAGATCAATTCAAAGAGCTAATTGAGTTCAAATATATAAAAATGTTAATACAGGAACAATATTTAAAATACAAGGTACTAGATTTATTAGTAACGGGTTATGAAAATGACGTCACGACTCAGAATCGGAAAGAGAGAAGGAAAGAAAAGAGTGAAAAGCCGGTAGCTAAGATGCGAGTCTCTTGCAAGTGTTGCAATATTATAAACTTGAAAAATCTTATCTCAAAAACAGAAGACCAGTAAAATTAGTTAATTGATCAACGTTAGAAATCGTCCACAATGGCTTAATATTTTTATATGATATATAAATTAAATAGAGTTGCTACCCCGTAAGAAACTTCTATGCCTGCTGATGAATGAAACAAAAGAAAGAACGAGACTCACATGTAACTTCTGCAATTTTTGTGCAGAGAGTAACACTGCTCTTCCAAATATCGTCTTCGTGCGTGCGTTAGTGTGGGTACGTGGGTGTAATGAAACTGAAACCATGGAGAGTGTTAAGCGCGAAATTGAAATCATGAATTAATCCGAATTATCTTCTCACAAGTAAACCTTACGTTTGGGTGAATCGAGTTGCTGACTAAGACACATATGAGAAAGTAGTACTAAATGTGGTCAGTATTTCAGTGAAGTTGTAGGTGCGAAGCTCCAAGGGTTTAGGAGATACAGCTACCAGAACATCACATGGAAGTACAAAATAGTCTTCATACAGTTGGAGGTAAAAGCCCTGTAAGACCTCTTGTAACGACAAAAGGTGAATAATAAATATATGGGTACATATTAGAACTAGGGGGAAGTCATATAGTAAGGGTATACCTGACGGCGGCCATCTTGAAATCCGCCATTTTGAATTAAGGTTAAGTTTTTAAAATAGGAATAGGGTCATGTGATACATGATTTAAGGCTCAAATTTAATCAGAAGAACAATGGTGACGTTAATTTTGATTTACGCGCAATTGATAAAGAGTTACAGAAAATTAAATATGGTTGCAGCATATGTATTAGTTCTTTACCCCACCTTGTAAATTTTATGTTAATGATAATAATTAAACAAAAAGAAGGTGGATAAATATTAGGTCTATGGTAAGAGTTGCCTTGATAACGATCATGTTCAAATCCGCCATTTTGAATTAGACAAAAGTTTTAAACAAAACGCATAACAGTGACACCTTATTAGTAGCAAATTTTACCATAAATCCAACGATATAACCATTTTTGCTTTATCATTAACCAGTACAAAATTAAATTTGAATAGAGTAATGCAATAGATGACTTCGGGCTAGAAGTTAATCAGAAATACAATGGTGGCGTTAAAGCAAAAATGGTTATACCGTTGGATTTATGGTAAAAGTTGCTATTAATAAGGTGTCAATGTTATGCGTTTTGTTTAAAACTTTTGTCTGATTCAAAATGGCGGATTTGAACATGGCCGCCATCAAGGCAACTCTTACCATAGACCTAATATTTACCCACCTGCTTTTTATTTAATTATTATCATTAACACAAAATTTACAAGGTGGGGTAAAGGACTAACACATATGCTGAAACCATATTTAATTTCCCTGTAACTTTTTACTAATTGCGCGTTAATCAAAATTAACGTCACCATTGTTCTTCTGATTAAATTTGCGCCTTAAATCATGTATCACATGACCCTATTCCTATTTTAAAAACTTAACCTTAATTCAAAATGGCGGATTTCAAGATGGCCGCCGTCAGGTATACCCTTACTATATGACTTCCCCCTAGTCCTAATATGTATCCATATATTTGTTATTCACCTTTTGTCGTTACAAGAGGTCTTACAGGGCTTTTACCTCCAACTGTATGAAGACTATTCTGTACTTCCATGTGATGTTCTAGTAGCTGTATCTCCTAAACCCCTGGAGCTTCGCACCTACAACTTCACTGAAATACTGACCACATTTAGTACTACTTTCTCATATGTGTCTCAGTCAGCAACTCGATTCACCCAAACGTAAGGTTTACTTGTCAGTATTATCGCAAACACGAGGAAAGGAAACATCTTTAAAGTCAAGCAAAGTAAATTGTCAACAATGTGTACTGTCGACTAAGAGAAAAATATGCAGACAAAACTGTTGAAGAAATTGTTGATATGATTGTTGCCGGTTCGCAGCTGGTTTACTCATTGCTAACGTAGAGTTGCTGTGCTTTGAAAAAAAGATCGTATTTTTAATTTATTATGTGGGAGGGTGACTGCTTGTGTGTTTCTGTTTATGATTGACCTTTTTTAGGTAGATATATGAGAGTAACTTCATTTCTTATCCTTTCTTACCTTAATCAATTGAAATGAATAATCAAAATAGTTTTCATGCTCTCGAGTTTTAATTGTGAGGATTGCAAATACATCACGTGCGAATTTCCAATACACTTATTACTTTTGTCGTGTCTTCATGAATTATTAAAAACAAATAAACCAAGAAACATTTTTCGTAGCGGCAGTAAAAGAACGAGAAATCACCGCTCCGCGCATATCAGCTGAGACCCAGAGCAGCGCCAGTTGAAACCCTGGCGAATGAGAACCCAACCAAAACACACACACACACATACAAAGGCTTCCCTGCGAAAAGGTTCGCGCGCCAACATGTACTAATACGCTTGTGATTCGGCTCTCAAGTTAACATTGCGTTTAGTATAGTCTGTTCTGTTCTCTTCCGCCATCTCAGCCAGAACTTTCAACTACAGCCTGTAATGAGTATAGACCTTACCCAGTTTTCAAATTGAATAGATGGTGGTGGTAGTTCGGTTTCTTGACCTTGTAAAAATCTTCCCTGTCTTTGATTTTGTTTGTCATCATTCCACTCAGAAAAAATGAGAATTCCTCAGTTTACAGCAAGGGGAATTGGGGACAAGACATTAAGGATGATATTCCTGGAAGCTCATGTATCACGATTGTTTTATTCAATAGACAGAGGACACTTTTCTATGAAGGCTTTTCAACATGTTTTCTCACAAAGGAGATTTTTTTTGCATTCTATATGACAACTGGCAATTTCAATCTTGGCCATTCCCGCCAGCGTTTTCATTTTCGAGACGGGACAAGTAGCCTGTCTCGTCTCGTGACTCGTCTAAAAGGTTCTGTCCCGTCTCGTGTCTCGTCTCATTTACGAGACGAGACACGAGAAATGTCTCGTCTCGTGGCAACACTACTTTCTTTTCTACCCTTTTCTTAGCCACTGTTCAACAATACCGATCATGCAAGAAAAAATCTGCTTTTTTGAATACTATACGATCACATAGAGTGAAAAAAAAAACTGGAAAGATTGCATCAGCTCGTGTGTGCCGAAGTTCTTATTACTTTAATCAGTAAATATCAGTACGAAAACTTCGTTTAACTGTAATATTAGTATTTTCACTCTACTCCTAGGTTTACCACATTATAGATTTTATTAGAAGAGGAAAGTTTTAGATTTCACATGAAAATTTACATTACTGAACAATATCTCTTAATAACAGCTAAAACATATAATTAAACAATATACAAAGAATGAAATGAAATGAAATCTTTAAGTTTTACGTCCCACGGTTATGCCGGTTAGGCCGTCCTACTCCCCATTTTCCTACAAACCCGCCCGGGTCATTTTTCCTATATAGCTTTCATTAACAGTTTTCCAGTAACTATTTGCCACTGTTTACTCAAGTTGAAATATTCTTCTTTCCTCGTTTTTAACATATTGAAATTTGTAATTACGTGTAAGTATTACGGAATCAACCAAAGAGCAACTTGCCAGCGGAGTTATTTATCACAAGTCACTCATATTTAGTTTTTTTTTGGGGGGGGGGCAGATCTAGCTCAAAATAAGTATAAGAGACAAAGTCAAAATAAACATTCAATGAATTAGTAATTTATTTTCCAAATTTAGAATAGAGTTCAATTAGTACATTAGAGATAAACATATAACAGTGTTAAGTTTTGAAACAAATGTAATGTATGAAATTTAAATATAGTACTACATATAGACCTAGTTAATAATGAATAGGGGTTTCGATTACAGTGATAGTTTCCATAGGATGGCCCGCGTGAACTTCTCTTATATATAGTGTTGTAAAAAAACGGTTTTTTTTCTGTGAAGTTTTTTTTCAATAAAAAACATCGTTCTTTTTCATGTTTTTTTTCAAATGTCTGTTTTTTTTCTGGCAGCTATTATTTATTGATTTATCTTGAAGATTATTGAAATAATCAATAGAACTTGAATCGAAGCCCTCGTAACTTACAAATCGTTTGTTTCCTTGTACCTATACGAGCAAAATCGTGTGATTATTCCATTCGGACCCAGATCATTTTTGGCGTTTTCCTACTTTGTCAATTAGTGACTTACTGCTCAAAAACCATTTACCCTATTGATATGGTTAAGACCTTGTTTTTTAGAAAAGGAATGTGGCTATTTTTTGGTGTACATTACATTGCAGTGTTGCGAGCGGGTGGGAAATTACTGAGGGAAATGTAGGGGTGAAAATTTACAAAAAATCCCTAACCGAATTTCAAGATTTTTGTATCTAGCACCACTGATGCCATATATGTCTAAGTCACCTAAAAAAAATTCTTTGATGCGTTGACAAGGTACAGTGAAAATTTAAAGTCGCTGGGTTCCATTCAAAGAGAGAAAGAAAAAATTTTCTGTTTCCATACACATGAAATGTTGACACTTTTTACGCCTCAGAAGCAAAAACCAACAGATATGCCGGGGCTACAGCTTCTCTAATTATCCTATTGAAACTTTTTATGGTGCGTTCTGTAGGCTAAAGAGAAGGCTTTCAGGTAGTGGTACATTTGTTGCAACGCAGCGAGCAAGAGGGAAATAATAGAGGGGAAAGGGAAATTTGCCAAATTTTTTAAACTTAAAATCAGAAATTAATTGTTTTGGCTGGAAACACTGTCATAAAACAGACGTAAAGTGTCTGAAAGTAAACCTTCATACCCCAAGAATACTTCCTACAAGTATCATGGCGATATCTAACAAAGTAAGCATGATTTTTTTAAAAAAAAAATCTCATTCTACCTCAGAAATTCACAATTTTCTTAACATTTACAGAACATAGTTTATTATAAGCCTTAACTGTACTTCCCCTAATTATTCTACCGAAACTTTTTATGGTGTGCTGTGTAGGCCAAGGACGAGGCTTTCAGACAGTGGAAAGTTTGTTCGAATGTAGCCAACAAGAGGGAAATAATAAGAGACAAAAAGGGATTTTTTCACAAAATTTCTCCCTAAAATCGGAAATTAAAATTTTCTGTAGCTGGCAACAGTGCTAGCAGACACACACAAACTATCTTAAAAGAAGCTTTGGTATCCCTATAATATACCCTACAAGTATTGTGACAATATCTAATAAAGTAAGCAGGTCATTAAAAAATATTTCAGTCTACCTAAAAAAAATCACAGTTATCTTTCCACTTAGAGAACAAGATCTGCTGTAAACCTTAATTGTACTTCCCCTAACTATCCTATTGAAACTTTCTATAGTGCGTTGTGAAGGGTAAAGACAAGACTTTCAGATACTGGCACTTTTGTTCCTATGTAGCCAACAAGAGGGATATAATAGACAAAACACGTAACTTTCCCCTAACATATTGAATTAAAATTTTCCGTAGGTGGCAACACTGCTACCAGACAGACGAAAACTATCTTAAAATAAACACTGGTACATTACTAATATATCCTACAAGTATCATGGCGATATTTAAGAAACAATGCTTTTAATTACCAAAAATATATTTCGATGAAGAGAAAAGTAGGGGAAAATCAAGAGTTAGAACCTTAATCCGAATTTTTCATGCTTCCCCTAATTACCCCACTGTAACGATATGTACCCAAGTTTGTTCAGTAAGAACAAATGTTCGACTGACGTAAGTTGACTTGCATTCCGACGTATAGGTACGGTTTATAACAAAAATTTCGAATTTTTTGCCCAAATTTAAGGAGATTTTAATTTCCGTAGTTGGCAACACTGCGCGCAAGCCCGTCCAATTGATGTCAACAATTAGGTATCCATCCGACGTATCTACCTGACAAGTCTTAAGGAGGTCTCTCTACAACGAATGAAGCTACAGGGGAAAAGTAATAAAGAAAATTCGAAAATTCTCGAATTTTTGACTGGGGTGAAATTTGAGAGGGAAATTCGACACACAGAAGAAAAAGAAACTAAAATGATAAACTATGGACCAACCATATTTGGCAAGAAATATATATATATACCGATATCTTAATTAGTGACCATACAGGAGCGGATTAAAAAATTGACATATCCGTATGTGCCACTTTGGCCACCTGGGTCCGAAAGGGTTACGAGTGTACATTTAATTACATTTTTTTGACTACTAACTTGTGTTGTTGTATTAATTATAGTCTTAACTAATAACAATATCGTTGTTGTAAACAATCACAATCTCTCCTTTTTACATCTTAGTTCCAATACTAATGCTGAGAAATGCAGGGTGTTTCAAAATGAATATCGGGGAATTAAGTCTTCGCAGTACTTATTACATTTTACGCACAATTATAAACAATACATCAAATAAAAGAACACCTCAAACAGTTTTTGCTTCAAGTGTTCGATGTGAGCTTCATTCGTCACATGGCACACATAGAGTCAATAGGTGAGAAAGGCCCATAAACTTTCCGCCATATGGCACAAAACACTCAATTCACACAGTCGGTTGCACTGTAACTACAGATTCAGTCTTTGCAAAGTTAAAACACACAAAGCTTTCTGGTCTCTAGTCTCCATCTTTGCTACTTGCTCTTTCTAACGGCAGACAGAGGAAACAATGCATGGCATGCGTGTGTACAAAACTGTTTGAGTTGCTCTTTTATTTGATAATACTTATAATTGTAAGTTAATTGTAATAGATACTACAAAGTTTCAAAACCCTAATATTCATTTTGAAACACCCTGCATTACTTCAAATTATGTTATCCTATATTCATGTCTTGTATGTACACTCATGTCCAAGATTATTGTTGTATGTCTATAAATATGTTGTTGTAGGAATATAATTTGATAACGAATCCGCCTGGTATTTCTTATAATATTAGTATGTGTATAATCGGCAAAGACATGTATGTGACAAATTTCATGTCAAAACAGCAGTAAATAAGAACAATAAAACAAAAATAAAACTTTCTTTCCATTTAGCAACAGTTTCTTTTACTCTTTCTCATTTTCGTATTTATAATTCTTTTCCTTTGAAATTTACAACAAATATACATTTTCCGATTATACACGTAGACCTAATATTAAAAGTACCCTGCAAAATCATTATCAAATTATATTCTTACAAGAAGACAGTTATAGATATGCGACAATCATTGTGGACATGAATGTACATATCATCGGGCCGACCCCAGGCAATTTGTCGCCCGCGCAATGACGTAATTTGCCGCCTAAATCTTTCTCCAGAAAGAACAAATCTTAAAAGTCACGATTTTAAGTATGCTACTCCAGCATGAACAACGAAAGGGAGGGAAACTACACTCGCACTCAGAAAGGCTTAAATACTTACTACAAATACAATATTGTTGTGTCTGTTTTTTTCTTTAAATATTAATCTATTATGTTAGTGAAAGATAAAGCAAATACATCTGAAAGATGGTAATCATTTTTATAGAATTCAATATCGAGTTTCAATCTCAACATATCAGTTTGCAATTATAGTGCAACTAGCTCTTTTACCTTTATTTCTTTATTTTCCTTCTACATCTGTTATTTTTTTTTTAAAAAAAAAAAACGTGTTTCCACTTTCCATGATAACAATCTTATTTGCGACAAAGACAAGAGAAGCTTTCGTATCAGAACTTTGATAACTAACCAAAGGGGACAGGCATTCGAGAATTGAGTTCCTGCATTTGACAACAATCAAGCAATTTATTCTGGGATTTATTTTACCATTTGCTTTAGCACTGATCATGTTACTTAAACTAATGCGACCTAAACATAATTTATGAATGTAATATTCAAATAGAAGGTCAGCTTAGTCAGTGGTGCCCACCCCCTCATGTCCATGACGCACCCCCCCCCCCGTCAATTGTCTATCCGTAGGTGTTCTTCCATGAAAAAAAAAAATCTTTTTGATTAATTTTTATACACCCTCAAGCATATTTATATAGATTTTTAATCCCCCCAAATATTTCAATGACGCAATTTGCGTCATAGCCCCCCTGGCTTAGTAAATTTAGCTACCATGATCATGAAGTCTATCTCCAACAAGAAATATTTATTTTAAATAAAACACTTGTGACAGATATTGCAGCCAAGTGCAAATGCACGTGTTGCACATATGGTAAAGCCAGCAATGCATATCATATATCTAGTCGACAAATTATTTATATGATATTCAGAAAATATTAGTAGGCAAATTAGTATTAGTTTTTACCTTTAGACAAGTTATTTGCATTTTATACTGTTCGTGATATTATTTTCGTACTTATTAAAGGCCTACTTTCACGAAAAAAAAAAAAAACAAATTTGCATTTATACTTTTATTTCTTCGTTGATATTGGTGAAACAGTACAGAAACACGGATTATTAGTAGGTACGCTACTCATATAAATTGTAAAATATTTGTACCGTATCAGTATCTAGTGTTTAATTTATGTTGCATTTTGTGGTAATCACACCTACATAAAAATACTTCAGACTTAAATGACGTAAGATACATTACAAATGACTATTTGAAAAAAAACGAAATTTAGAAAAAAAACGAGAGGCAATGTTTTTTTTCTAAAAAAAACGTACATTTCTGAAAAAAAACGAACGGTTTTTTTTCTATTTACAACACTACTTATATATCTATAACTTACCAAAATTAGCCAATCAAAATGAATTACATAAGATTAGGGTATTGCATCTCCATACTTACCCTCTTTATTATTATATTTATTCTAATTGAGATTAACGGAAGTGAAATGGATGCTTTTGGCACACGTTCTACGGTGTTCACCGCAAATGTCCCACTATCTAAGGGAAAGTTTTCAACAGTGCCGCAAATGTCCCAGAAAAACTAGTTTTCTGATTGTATCGCAAATGTTCAGAACCCCAAATATCCTGATACCGTTATAAGTAAGACCATTTTAATAGGGTGGATAAATAGGGTAGAGTAGAACTGAGTTAGAGAAACTTGGACCCATTTGTTAATATTAAGCGCATGTAATTTCTCGTGTCTACATAAGGATAACAACTGGAGCGGCCATTTTAAAGTTCACCTTATATTCTAATGGAATTATTAATACATATATTTCACATCATTCTTTTTTAAAGACCGTACTTTTTATATCAATCATATAAGTTCACAAAACAGTGTACACATTGTAACATTTTTAGAATTACAACATTGATTGTAACTCATTTAGTTTCTGCAAGTATTTTTATACACGGAGTACAAAGTCCTGCATCTCAAGTAAACTCTATAACGTTGTAACTGTTATGTTTATGAATACAAAATTATTGAATAAAGAGAAGGAGTCACGCTTGCCCTGGTGATTACTTGACTCACAATGGCGTCCATACAAGTACAAATAGGGCCGTGTTGTGCCGGAGTAAAAATCTCGAATTTCGTCGCGGAAATGTTCCAAAAAACGTATGGGAAACCATCTCAGTAGAAACAAATATCAAGAGATAGTATGAAAATTTCAAGGCTACGGAAAGTGTGATAGATTTGTCATGCAGTGTAAAGCGAGGAACGATTGGCGATGTAATTCAGATGTTACAAGAAAGCGTGAACAGAGTTTAGTGAAGTCGCTCAAACGAAAATCCTTGGAACTGGGAATCCCGAAATCAATGTTACACAAGATCATACGCAACAAGATGAGACTATCTATACAGAATCTGATATTTAATTTGATTTGAATTTGAGTTTAGCGTCCCTTTCAGCAGCAAGGCTACGTGAGATGCGGAACTACATATTAACGTAGGATCCGAACCACACGAGTTCCCACCGGGAATCGAAGCCGGGTCCTCCACTCCAAAGGCATGTCCTCCTCCACACTAACCGCTTAGCCACGAAGGAGATCTACACAATCTGTTAGACGATGATTGTGATATGTGAAGGAAATTTTGTGAATCAATGCTTATCCGTTTAGAATATAACGGTGAACTTCTATCTTATTTTGTTCTTAGTGGATGGAGGTCATGTTTCATATTTCTAAAAGTGAAAAACAACTGCCAAATCTGGGGGATTGAAAATTCATATGTGTCCGAGGTGCATATGTGGGATGGTCCCAAAGTTTGTGTCTGGACAGTCTGGTGTGCGGTTTGAATACTCTATATTATTGGTCCATTTTTCTTTGAGGAACACACGATAAAAGGCAACAATTATCTGAACATGTTACTGACATTCCTTGCTAGAGTTTGAGAAGTTAAGCATTAAAATGATGAACACTGCACATTTTGCCCTTGCCTAGGTGTAAGTGGATTGGCCAAAAAGAACCCATACCTTGACCTGTAAGAGCACCAGGCTTACACGTAGTGATTGAAGGCTGTAGGAACATAGAAAAACGAACTGAACGATCTGAAGAACAAGATAAAAGTGATGCGATCTAGAATATCTCCGATAACCTTCCTCATCATGCATTCTCGGTTTCAAAAAAAGGACTCCAATAACGATTGGCCGTAAATAGTGGACAATTCGAAGTTTGGCGATGAATATTACCTGAACCTTACTATAAATACACACAAAATTTTGTGTTAATAAACTTAATTTTTGAGTTACATAGTTTTAGTTTCCTGTAGTTATTTTTAGAGGCCTGAAAATAAATTTTGCAGGCGGGTCCATATAGTTATCGCTACGCCACTACTTGTCGCTTAAGGATTTTTGACACGTCACTCTCGCAAGTATGGATTTAAAATTCACCTCACTACGCTACAAAAATCAGAAAATAGGTGTTGTACTTACCCAAATGTCCTCCATATATCGAAACACATAACATTCAACCAGAAGTACGCAGCGAGGAAGGAGAACTGAATAGCGAAAGCTAAAAGACAAAAAGGAAAAAAAAAAGTATTAACTAAATTATTTGTAATCACACTACAGTTAAGGCAGCCTTTCCCAACTTTCTTTTTTTTTTTTTTTTTTTTGCGAAATTTTATAATTTAAAAATAAAATCTATACAGAAAGTCCTGTAAGTCTAGGATTTAAATGTATACAGAAGGTCTGTAAGTCTAGGATTTAAAAATAAATTGTATACAGAAGGCCTGTAAGTTTAGGATTTAAAAATAAATTGCATATAGAAGGCCCATAAGTCTAGGATTTAAAAATAAATTGTAAACAGGTCTATAAGTCTAGGACTTAAAAATAAATTTATACACAAGGTCTGATACATTTTATTTTTAGCGTGAATCATTCTATATTGCTAAATATAGAAGAACGTGTGTGTGTCAAATTTTCGCATAGTAATGTCACGGCCGCTCATCGAAGTCACGTAGTGTTACCAAATTTTGTACTCAGATCTTCACCAGATCTAATCGTATATGGGCCGCGGTGGCTCAGTGATAGAGCGTTCACCTGGTGCATGGAGTCCTTGGCTCGATCCCAGTTCGCAACAAATGGGCTTTGTGGTGGATAAACACTGTGTGCGTGATTTTTCTCGGGGTTCTCCCCTTTCCTCCCACTTTTTTCATTCCATTATTTCTTTCCTTTCTCATCATCACCTAGCAGCAATCATCACCTCATCATCACCTCCTTTCTCATCATCACCTATCCGCATAACGTAAAACAAAGATTTCATTTAATTTTTCTAATCGTATATGAAGGCGTCTTTTTTTTCGACTTTCGACTCAACGAAAGTTTAAGGGTCACATGTTCTGGAAGTATGAGATATTGCTTAAGTATAATCAGGGGTAAAAGTGGATCTGAAAAGGTAGGGGGACGGATGACGTCACGACGTTCCCCATACCCATCTTTGCCAATTGCAATTTTTTAGGAAGTGGGGGACGCCATAGATATTTTTGGAAGTGGGGTAACGCCGTCCTCCCGCGTTCCCCCTCACTTTTATCCCTGAGTATCATGCAATAGTAATCTGTGTAATACCTACAGGATGTTAATAAATTCCGGAGCCATAAATTTAGGAACAGATCCCTTGTATCAAATGAACGGAAAAGAAATCTAATAAACATGGTTCAGACAACGTCTCATTTTAGAGTTATCAACCCCCGAAAATAAAAAAAAAAAAAAAAAAAAAAAAACATTACGTTTTAAAACTCCCTGATTTGAACATTATGAGATCTCTTGCAAGCGTTTCGAGGAATTACACAGGAACTAGGAGCGTTTTATTTAAATGTCCATGTTTCACAATTCCAGGTACTGGCGTAATAAACTGTACGTATAAATGAAGTCAGGGTACGGGGTAGGGTAGGGACGTACGCAGAGGGTAGGCCTTGGGAGTCCGAACCCAGCGGAATCCCAACTTTTCTGTAAATTTAGTTTCATTTTAGGGCCAATTTTACAAATTTTAATATAATTTATCCTATAATAAGTAAAACAAAAGAATCATTGCCAGCTCAGTAGGATGTTTCCTTGGTTCCTTACCATAGTGTTCGAGACGCTCTAGGTTTTCTCAAACAGCAATGTACACGTTCCTCGTTTTATATTTGCGCGCCCTTATGTTGCATTCGATCAGCATGCTGAATTGGCGACGTGGAGTCCAAACGGTTGATGCGATTGAAAAAAATCCACCGCTTTAGATTAAAAAACGACTATTTCCGATTATTTTCCTCTCTTTCCATTTTTTCGTATCTTTACTTATAACAGAGCTGGTCTGTGGTCCCAGATTTTAGATACACCTGAGTATTCTTAGGATATCACTTTTGAACATGACCGTACATGGCTAGAGGTTTTATTCAGGTTTCACCAAAATAAAAATAAAAAAATCTCTTGATCTGTTGTCTATATTAAATAATACTGAAAAGTAGCACGTTTTTGTTTCTCTCTCTCTTCTTGATATGTGTTTGCAGGAAAAGTTGAATTACCTTTTTTCCCTTTTATTTTCCTACTACGTTGCTCTGACCACTTGTCATCGAAAACTAGAAGAGCAAGGAAAAAGTTTCAGATTTTTTAATGAACCCAAAACGAAAGAGGAAAAACCAGGTAGTACAATGGGCTGGTAATTGTGAATCGATTTGCTTTATTTAAAAGTTGAAAGAAGAATAAATGTGTATAAAAAATGTATTTGCTAGCTGTCAATGAGCGTTATGCAAGTTGATAAAATGCCTGGAGTTTTAGTTCTATTAACAAAATTAATGATCTCTCTTCCTTCTTCTCATTCTTTGTTGTTTATTTTTGTTTGTTCGTTTTTTTAGGATAGAAAAAAGAAGCACACGTTCTAACATTTTCTTCGCTGTCTCTCAATTGGATAACATTTGGAGACTGTTCAAAGAAAACATTGCCAAAATTTTGTTTAATTTTGAAAATGCATACTGTTTAAATCGTGCGAATATAAAGAAGAAGAAAATTAAAAATGGATGTGGACTAAGTACTAAATTGCTTACTATTTCATTGTATTTTTTTAAACAGCAACTTTAACGCTCATTTGCATTCCAATAGCACTTGCGTTGTGAACTTACTCTTAAACCACATTGCCACGTTAGAAGAACTTGTAGCTGTCATAAAAAAAAATCTTGAAGCCCTACCATATTTCACCATGTACACATAGTCTTGAAAGGGTCACAAAACATTTTTTTCCATCTTGCAAGGAGTTGAACGATGCCCAATTTTCTGGGACGTCTTCTTGCTACCTGCTATCGCCCTCCCGCTGACATAAAAGAAAAACTAGTTTCGCCGCTTCCGAAACAACGGATTCTTTTGCACAGGTAGGGTAAGTGCGCCAAAATACACGCTTTTAATGAGGAGGTTCACTGTTTGTCCACTAGAGTGCAGTGCTGCATGTGTGGAGAAACCTTTCTTGCTTTCAAGAAGTTGAAACATGTAAAGAGTAAATAGAAAGATCGGGTTGCATTTTTTTTTTTTTTTTTTTTATGGCAGCTACAAGATTCATTTAACGTGACAATGTGGCTTTAGTGAGATGATGAGTGTGTGAGAAACTAACTCATCATCCGAGGCAAATGAATGAAGATTAACTACTAAAGAAAGCTTGTACTGTACCTACAATCAAAACTCTAGCAAATTTTAGAACAATTTGAGTGAAAACTGAAAACTACTCAACTGTCATATAATATATACAAACTCAATTAATATAAAAGCATTTTACATTTAAAAAAAACAT
This sequence comes from Thermobia domestica, assembly GCF_964235325.1. Taxonomy (NCBI): domain Eukaryota; kingdom Metazoa; phylum Arthropoda; class Insecta; order Zygentoma; family Lepismatidae; genus Thermobia; species Thermobia domestica. Next base: position 122,805,160 of record NC_137461.1, read on the forward strand.
AAACAAACTAAGGACATCAAACTTTGCTGTCAATTCTGAATATCGATTATTGTCAAGTAATGTTAACACACATTAGGTTACCTCTCCACGAAAATGTAATTTTTAAAGTAATACCAACACAAGAATCTACTGGGCGCTAAGAATGCATGCAGAATAATACTATATAGTTAAACAAAAAATAATAATTTTAAGAGCTAATTGTAATTTTTTTTTTTTTTGATTATATCTCATTAATCATGCTTTGTACTGTTATCTTGTTCTCACCATAAATGAAAAGTTCAGTTTCGTCTTAATACGTGGAGTAATATCCGATAACTTCAATTTTTTAGGGTTTACAAATAAATATTTATTTTCAAATGTCTTGAAAATTTTGCATAGGAATTTCCACTCACCCATATCATGTATTGGTTGTTGATACCACTGAGATGTGTTTCAGGGCCGGCCCTAGCGAATCTGCCGCCCCCTTGCTCCAGAAAGAACAAATCTTAAAAACCACGATTAAAAACCACCAGTATGCTAGTCCATCATGAACAACGAAGGGGAGGGAAAAGCACTCGCACTCCGAAAGCTCTAAACATTACAAAAACAATATCGTTGTGTCTGTTTTTTCTTTTAATAATAATATATTATGCTAGTGAAAGATAAAGCAAAGACACCTGCAGAGGAAAGACGGTAATCCTTTTTACACAATTCAATATCAAGCTTCAATCTCAATATAGCTGTTTGCAATTCCAGTGCAACTAGCTCTTTTATCTTTATTTCTTGATTTTCCTCCTACATCTGTTAATCCTTTTTTTTTTTTAAGAGTAGTTTTCACCTTCAATGATAAGGAAATTTGTGACAAATGCACATCAAAACTGTGATAACTAACTAAATGGAACAGGAGTTCGCTACTGTTCGAGAATCGAGTTCTTGTATTTGACAACAATATCTAGCAATTCATCATGGGATTTGTTTGAGCAATTGCATTAGCACTATTCATGTGACCTTAAACTAATGCGAACTAAACATAATTTATGAGTGTAGTATTTAAATAGAAAGTCAGCACAGTAAATTGAATTACCATCATCATGAAGTCTTTTTCCAACAAGAGATATTTATTTTAAACTAGCTGAATATACCCATTCTTCGCATGGGGGGGCTGTATTTGGCATTCAGCGCCTGTGGGAGTATCATCAGTAGCCGAAGTGAGACGGTATGCGGTGGTATGCTATACCGTCTCTGGTTTTTCAGTGATAAAAGCATACCACCTCTGGTTTTTCAGTGATTAAGACATACCGTCACTAGAGAGTAGATGCTAAATGCCTTTAATAAATCCATTTTTATGCGCAGTAATTGACGAATAACTTTGCACGTAAAAAGATTGTATTTCGTATGTAGAAATAATTTCTAAGTTGACAACACCGACATTTTTATCATCTTTTTCATATTTTTGTTATCTTTTTCATATTTTTGTATTTAAAATTAGGTTCATCTAGTTTAAAGAAGTTCATCTAGTTTATATTTTGATGTCCCATATTGAATTGTTTCTTTCTTATGTATGTGTGTGTCGTCTTGTCTTAATTCATATACATATCGTGTTTTGAGCATGGGCGGATTTAGGAGTTGTCTGCTGTAAGGGATGGATCTTCCGGGGTTTGAAATATCCCTCAGTCGAGTGGAGGGTTCGCGAGTTTTCCCGAAGGAAATTGTTAATATAAAAACTCGGCGTTTGAGCATTTTTGTGTATAATTCTCTCTAATTCAACATAAGGGGATTCTTTTTTATTTTTTCAGAATGTTGTTCGTGGAGGATCAAAGTCTCTCCATGCCCCTACTCCCCGTAACTACATAGAAGTTCTCCTATTCTTTTCAGTCATTATTTAAATAGAAATGCAATCTTTCAGACAATATACCCTCACTGTATTTCAACATTTAAATAGCCGGTATGTCGATTCAATATCGTTATAAAACATACCGCCTCTGCTTTTCTTCCACTGAGTATCACCATTCATTTCAGCGACCGCAAAAACTATGGATTTGACACTAATATCGGTCATTTTAGGCTATTCTTTTTATGTCTCGGTATCACCCCTACCCGCTCACCTCTGGCCCGCACACAAAGATAGCTGAATTTGCAAGTCATCACTGATGAAAGTGTCACCATGGATCTCAGCGACCACGAAAACTATGTATTTGGCACTAATATCAGTCATTTTGGGCTATTTTTTAATGTCTCGAATCCCCCCCCCCCCAGTGACCCCAGGCCCGCAGCCAAATAGAGTGAATGCGATCGGAGCTTCACCATTGATCTCAGCGACCGCGAAAATTATGAATTCGACACTAATATTGGTAATTTTCTATTACTTTTACATGTGCCGGTAAACGCTCCCCTGAGACCCTCCTTGTTCGAATTTTGAAAAAAAAAAAACCTTTCTCTTGGCCTGGAGCCTGGACCAAGGTACCCGTGACCAAAATTTGGTAACTCTCAGCCCAGATCCCAGGCCTGTCCCGGTCAACGCCCCCCATGAGACCCCCTGGTTCGATTTAAAAAAAAAAAAGCTTAGTCTTGATCTGGTGCCTGGACCAAGGTACCCCTGACCAAAATTTGGTAACTCTCGGTCCACTCGTCTGGTCCCCAGGCCGCACACAGACAGACAGACAAACACACGAACAAACTTATTTATATTGGAAGATTAGAAGATTAGATTAGATAAGATATTAGATAATATAGTTCTGACAGATTTTGCCGCCCTTTGAAACCTACCGCCCCGTCCAAATGCAGGTGTTGCACATATGGTAAAGCCGGCCCTGGATGCGTTTTATTTCGATTCGTTCGTTTAAAAAAAACGAACAGAAATGCCAAATTAAGGGACAATACTTCAATACCCTATTACAAAATATAGTCATAAATATAGACCGGATGTTACACAAAATGCCTATCCTTTAATATTAAAGATATGATAAAAAATAACGTTTTAAAGTTTATATGGGAAGTTATAGTTTCAATTTAAGCCAATTTTATTTTGCCTATTTTCCCTATTTCGCCTCTTATTGTCTAAATAATTGCTTTAGTGCCTAATGTTGCCTATCCTATGTGTTTTCTTCAAAATAAGACTTCATTGGGAAAATATATAATTTTTATAATAAATAATATAGAGGCTTGAAAAATCGTGCTTGCAAGTACTAGCCAGCCACAAAATCTACTAGCCAGAGCATTTTGCAGTCATAGTACTTATACAAATAAATAAAAATCACTTTGCGACATAGTAAAACATATAAATACGTTTTTTTATTGGCGTGTTTCTTACAAATAAAAAAGAGCAGCATCTGCTATTTATTCTTGAATATTTTGTGGATATGTCCAATTGTATGGCGACCACTGCTTTTTATTGATCAGACTTTACTCACCAAATGTAAAAAATACTCGCCACTGGTGAGCAAAGTGGATTTTTCAAGCCCTGGTAATATATAATGTATAAATAATATATAATATAAAAATACATACATGGAATGCATATCAAGCTTCGTTTTTATATATAAACTTATAATGAAAGAAGGTAATTAACAAATATTTATGTTTCTATATTCTTTGAGCATTATCTAAGACTTGGATTAATTTTTTAAATTATATTGACTATTTATTATTTCGAGTTACATTTTAGTGCCTATTTTTAAATTTAAAATGCCTATTTTTCATGTTTTTAATGCCTAAACATCCGGTCTCCACTCATAAATCCATCGCTTATCGAATCGTTAGCGTAAAAAAAAGTCGAGGGGACAAGATTCTAGGAGTACTGTTGGACGTTAGTTTTCAGTATATAGAATATATACAATGCTAGCTTTTATATTGAAGAAACTGGCTGTCTGAGTCGAGTTGCCTAAGACTGACAACCATGAGTGCAATAGCAGGTTCAGTTTACAAAATGAATCTTTGTTCCACATTATTTCACCATTTTTTTACCATCAGAATTTGCTTCTGATAGAGTTTCTTTTATCATCAGAATATATCGTAAAATGTAAAACTAAAAATAAACAAAATAAAGGAAAAGATGTCATAAACGAATTTAGTGCTCGAATATTTTCTTTAAACAAATCTAAAACGACAGTCAATAAATTACTAAATAGGAACAGACGTGATATAGACAAAATATTTCGTGGTTAAATTATTTAATCGGTATATTTTCCCCAAGCAAATCTCACATTTCTTAACAGTAAATCATAGTTTATAGCGCCATTAAATAAAGGAAAGTAAGTACATCTTGCTTCTGTAGCACGCTTGACTTGGTCAAGGTTTAATAGTAAGTAGAATCCACTCTCACACGCTTTTATTTTGACAACCTTAATCAATGCCGGAAAAACTTCTGATCTCAGTATTGAGAATTCCACTAAAAGAAAAAGGGAGAAAAGAATGATAGTTCCAAATATTTCTATCCAAACCTTTGTCAACACTTTTCCAAAGAGTTCCAACAAGTAGTTGCGCCCAAGCCTTCAGCCCTCTGTACACATAGGTTAAAATCATTCTTAACTAAAAGCTCTAATTTCACATGTTTTACAATTGTATTTATTTTATTTTATTTTAATGTTATATTTTTTAATTATTTTACTATTACTATTATTATTATTATTATTATTATTATTATTATTATTATTATTATTATTATTATTATTATTATTATTATTATTATTATTATTATTATTATTTGAGTGTTCCTATTAACCACTGCCATTGCTATTGCTCTTCTGACCACATAGCCATCAGATGGCCATATCATTGCAGTTTTCTTTCTTAAATCTTCATATATATCTACAACCTTGGTTATTCCCTTTACTCTCTCATTCCTTACTCTGTCTTTTCTTGCTATTTCATACATCCAGCACAGCATTTTCATTTCGGTAACATTCAATCTGTTTTCCTGTATTATTTTTATTGGCAATGTTTCTGCTCCGCATATCACTGCTGACACAACCACTGTTTTGCAAACACCATCTCTTTATTCTTTACCGTAATTCTGCGGTTATTCAGAATACCACATCCTTTTCTCCAATTCCTCCATCCGTCTCCCACTCTGTGTTTTAATTCTGCGTCTGAATCACCATTTTTGGTAAGAGATAAAAGCATATATCTTAAAATTTCCCAATCCACTTTTCTCTACTTTCCTTATAACACAACTGACTCTATTCCCTTGAAGAAATAATTATATATATATATATATATATAGAGAGAGAGAGAGAGAGAGAGAGAGAGAGAGAGAGAGAGAGGTCTACACAGTTGCGGATATATTTTTCGTTTCGCAGATAACGAATGCAACTGTGGATAACTGTGAAAAGACAAGAATTTTCATGACAAGTCTTCTAAACACTATCAATTGTTGATATCCTGTATTAAGGCTAGCTACTCTTTTGGAGTAAATAACAGCCGGAATAAAATTGAGGAGTTTCCTTTGATTTTCTTTCCAATTTCTTTGTTCTGAAAACCTTATAATAAGTATGAGGTGATAATATTTATGATATTATAGGAGTTTGCTTGAAATAGCTTATTCTTCTTTCACAAGGATTTTTTTAAATCTCAATTTCAGCTTTGTATTCTGCCCAAAGACGATTTCTTTTTTTTTTTTTTTTTTTTACTACGTATATGTCTTATAAGGCAATGAGATTAAGAGAAAGCGATTTCTTCTAAAATGAAAAGAATTAAATATAATTTCTAGTTACTCTCATGAGAGTAATCATCTAGTTTGACATCATCTATTAGTTTGACAATTTTCTGGTTAGAAGTGTACATTTGAGGATATCTTAATTTCTTGAGTGTGTCTCTATGTGTGTGTTTTTAAAATTAATTTCGTAATTTATGTTTGTATGAATTTAATCCTACTTTCTGCAGCGTAGTTGACTTACAATTTGAAGAAATTTTATCTAATGTTTTGCTTAAATTAATTTGAAATTATACAATAGGATCACAAAACTACAAAGAACGTATGTGTTTACGATTTCAGTATTAGAAATTATTTTTAAAATCGTAATTGTCATATACTGGTAATATACTGGTATACTGGTAATAAATTTTGTAAAGCCAAGATGTCTCAATGGTAGAACGCTCACCTCTGGTATGTGGAGTCTCTGGTTTGATTTGAGCTCCCGCCAAGTGGGATTTGTGATGCACAAACCCTGTGTCCATGGGTTTTCTTGGTGTCCCCCGTTGTTTTCCACTATCTTCGTTCTACAATATCATCCATTTCACCATCACTGTCTCTCCTAAGCTTGGTGTTTAATCATGGGACGTGAAACTTAAAAACAAGTTGTATATATTTGTTATCTCATTATCTGCGGATGCAGATAGGGTTGTTGCTTGTAAGGAGAAAGAACGCGGATGCGGATACGGATGTTGCCAATGTGATATTTTATATCTACTCAGATCATTAATCATAGGACTGCTATGGTTTAGGAAACTCATAGGACAGTTATAGATCATATTCTGTCCCGAGCCAATCCAGTCAAATATTATTATCTATTTTGCTAAGATACAGTACGGCTTTTTATCATATTTGTGTTTCGTACCAAACATCTCTTTCCGATAGATTTTTCGGCTAGAACTCGCTATACATTTCTCAGTAGTTTTTATTCAAGCAACGTGTCCCATTCTGTCCATCTTAGCAACGTTCATTAGTCCTGAACTCTGGGATCATACCCTGAAAAACTTTTATTATTATTGTTATTATTATTATTATTATTATTATTATTATTATTATTATTATTATTATTATTATTATTATTATTATTATTATTATTATTATTTTCGCATAAAGCTGTAGATTCATGTATAATATAGTCCAAATTATCTTTTTCAATCGGCTTATTTTAGTTTGACGCTCGTTTTCAGCACACATTTATATACCATAAAAGCAAATTGTAAGAGGTTTGAATAATTTCGATTATAATCATAATCATTATTTTACACCTATTACTTAACAGTTTTTTCACTTTTGATAGAAAATTGCCATATTCAAGAATTATCTACAAATTATTTCTGATTTTATGCCTACAATTTCCTCCTACACTAAACGTTGAGGCGACAGGAACTTTTTTTTTTTTTTTTTTATGCGTGGTTTCGAAAGATAGAAAGAGAGAAAGAAAGCAAAACCTGAGCATAAGCCAAACGGAGCCGAGCGAACTCTGCTGAGTGGGACTTTTTTCTTCTTACTTTTCTGTTTTCTATGATGAAGGTATACACTCATAATCTTTTTGTATTCAACTATTAATAGGGCCTATTTCTCAGAACTACTAATCTTGTCATGTGTTTTTTACAAGTCGTAAAATATTAGGAAGGAGAAATAGTATAATAATAGTGGTAGCAATTTCTAAATACTACTACCTCTAACTTCTAATAATTTCATGCAAATTGTGTCAAATGAAGGAGGCAGGGAGACAATTGAGTTTGAGAAATACATATATGTTAATAAATTGTATACTAATATACTAAAGAAGAACATGAAACTCATGTTTCTATACCCCCCCCCCTTTCAAGTAAAATCTGAAATGACGCTGCTGTTTTATGACATATACAATTGTAAAAACATTATTTGATTTTGAAAATTTTTACAGTAATTATGGTAAGATTAGTTGTTTTGCAAATAGGTCCCTAGTAAGCTATATAGCCCCTACAGTAGTACAATGCTGAATAGCCTTCCTATATTGATAGGAGGGAGTTCCAATTGATACAATATAGTACACTAATTTTATTTTTAAAAATCTTAAGAATACTTACCAAACAATTTACACATAAACTTTTGAACGAAATGAAAGGTAGTGTACCACGTAGTTATTGCGAGATTCAGGTATCCACAAGAGAGACATACTACGTAACAGAATAATACCTTTCCATTATCATTTCGCAGAGACGGCACCAGAATGTAAATTACGCACGTCGATAGACAAAATATGCACGAAATAAGAGAACCAAGAGAATACACAAGATATTCGCTTGTGTTTTTTTCTTCAGGATTTTCTGGAAAGCACACAAACGGAATAGTCTCATTTATAGTCTCATTTTCGAAGCACGTAATATGTTCCATACAAAATGTATTAAAAGAGTGCATAGCGGAAAACCCTGGAATGGCTGGAACGTATAAACTACCATTTGTTAAGAGATAATAACGGTCATTCTCTTTGTTTCGATTTAATGCATGTTTAGTGCACTTTAACTTACTATGTAAAATGCCAAATTTACTAAGAGAAAAATTAGATGTCAGTGATGAATTTAGTTTATCATAAAAAATTGGGCGAAAACTTTTGTTTGTCGGTGTACACACTTTATCAACATAGGAATGACCTTCTGGACAACACTTTCTGATACATACATTCCGTCGACAATAATCCGATTTGCATAGTCTCACCACAACTGAATCTGTACTGTCGTTATTCGCTGACGAGAAGGACGACACTTGTTCGTTTCTAGTGAAATCAACACAATATTGGTATGACTTATAGATCTTGGAAGAAAAATTCAAAAAACCATTAATGTCAACATTGATGTCAATAATTGCAACTTCATAATCTACAAGAGACTCTACTAAAGTATCATTTTCTAAACACCTTGGAGCACCATATTTAATATCAATAAACAAAGACATGTTTTGAACTGTTGTAGGTAAAATTTGTTTTATATCTGCATGTGAATATTCAGTATCAAAACGACATGATTTGCTATTAATATCATAAATCTGTCCTTTTGGGCAACACTTGGACACTGTAATTAAAGGAACTTTAATCTCTTCGTAATTAAATCCTTCACTTCCTTCACACACGAGCCCATAATTTTTAAAAGTAGTATCACTAGCGACTTTGTCAATACAATAATATCTTTTGCGCTCAAGTATTTTGTCAATATTTTCTGGCACCACTCTGACAGTTTTCAAAGGACCACAGCCACCTCCACATACAGGAATGCTGTTAATCACTTTGCCCAGTGTTCCAAGTTCTTTACTAGCCAAATTATTTCTGGATGTTGGAGTGCATTCGGTAAGATTGTCTGGAGATAACACAAAACCTTCGGGACAACATTTTCTAACACATGTTTTATCACTGTGACACAATTTCCGATTACATATATCTGCGGAAGCATCTCCACTCACTTGTCCTACGGAAACAATCTTGCCGACACAAAGAAGAATATAAACACAGACACTACCCAGCAGAACACAATTCATTGTGAACGATAGTCCCGATAAAAATGTTGAATAGAAAGTTACCACAATTACGCTATGACGTGTTATGTTTTATCAGTCAGCAGCTCTACACGCAATATTACGACCTCTGTGTTAAGCAATATTACAAGAACTACTGTCTTTGTCTTCATTTGAAAATTGTAGATTGTCAGTCTGTCTTCTGCTTGTAGGAGAAGCTAAAAACGTCTGGAGTCTCAGAAAGAACTGGAAGACGAAAGAGAGCGCTTAGGATTACTAAAGTCAACTAAACTGCTCCAGCCACTTATTCAGCGTATACCTACAATATCTAAATTCTGCGCACCATTTCATATAATCAAGAAATGGGCCAAGTTACGTATGATTTGACGACAGAATTCTGCTAAGGAAAAGAACTGGATGATTGAGTCTTGAGCATCATTGCTTATCCTAATTTGCTGCAGAAAATTTTCACGCGCCCATCACTTTACTTGTAAGAAGGATATATATATATATAAGTATTAACAGAGGAAAATCATATTCACGGAGAAATTAAATGTCGACTAACAGCAGGGAATTCGTGTTACTATTCGATTCAAAATCTCTTGTCGTCGCGAATTCTATCGAGGAATTTGAAGCTTAAAATATAAAAAACGATAATCATGCCTGTTGTTCTGTATGGCTGCGAAACATGGTCACTTACTATGAGGGAAGAACATAGACTGAAAGTATTTGAGAACAAGATCCTGAGACGAATATTCGGACCTAAGAGGAACGGGAATGGAGAATGGCGGAAACTTCATAACGAGGAACTACATAATTTATATGGTTTACCCAACATTGTTAGGGTCGTCAAGTCTAGGAGGTTTAGGTGGGCGGGTCATGTACCTAGAATGGAAGAAAGTAGAAACACTTACAAAGTCTTGACTGGAAGACCAATCGGAAAACGACCATTAGGAAGACCTAGGCGCAGATGGGAGGACAATATTAAGATGGATCTCGCAGAGATTGGAATACAAAGTAGAAACTGGATGCAGTTAGCTAAGGATAGAAGTCAGTGGAGAGCTTTTGTGAACGCGGCATTGAACCTCCGGGTTCCATAAGCCATAGAGTTAGTTAGTTATATATATAAAGGTTACCAAGAAAGTTCTGTCGTTTTTTTGTGGAGGACTGTATTCAATTTGCCCTCACACCGTTAGTTGAGTGCGAATGGAGAAGGCGATGGTCAGTTGTTGGTGTGGGTATATCCAATACTGCCTAATTGTGGCAGTTCAGTTACACCGTGAACTTCCGTAAGGACAGAGTGAACATGGGACCTCCACAGAGCGTCATAAGGGTGTGTATGCTGTACGAGTTCAAACTGGGGTCAAACGCCGCTGAAGTGGGACGAAAAATATATCAGGCCTTTGGCGAGTGTATCGTGACTACGCGGACACTGCAGAGGTGGTTTAACAAGTTTAAGGACGGTGACGAAACACACGAAGACGCATCACGTACCGGAAGACCTACATATGTACATCTTCAGACAGCAATTGAGACGAACAGTGGCCAGACATGTGAGGAACTGCAACTACAATTCAGTGTGAGTGAGAAACCATTCGACAGCACCTGCAGCAAGTTGAGGAGCATTACAAGTTGGGTCGATGGATCCGACATGATTTGACTTCGGGCCAGAAGCCAACGCTAACAGACACCTGTGTTTTTTGCTGTCTCTTCTAAGGAAGGAGCCATTTCTGGACAGGGTGTTGAAGTATGATAAGTGGATCCTGTGCAAAGATCCATGGCGCCGTCATCATTGGTTAGCATCCCATGAACTGGTTCCAAAACAGCCGAAACCAGCACTGCCAGAAGAAGGTCCTCCTGTGTGTTTGGTGAACTGCTCGAGGCATCGTGCGTCGGGGACTGTTACTAGCTGGTCGGAGCATCAATGCAACTGTGTACTGTCAGCAGTTGAGCCATGTTCAAGAAAAACTTAAAACTCTGGGGCCAGCAGTTCTAAACCGCAAAGGTGCTCTCCTGTTACAGGACAACGCTAAGTCCCACGTGGATAGGATGGCCCAGGGCACCATTCTACACCGTGGATGGGAAACACTATTGCATCCGCCATACTTACTAGACATTGTACCGTCCAATTAGCACCTGTTCCATTCCTCGACAATTACCTTAGAGGACGCCAGTTCAAATCCCTAGTAGAGGTGCAAAATGCACTTGATACCTTCTTCGCTTCACGGCGCACCAAGTTCTACCGCGATGGAGTTTATGGCCTTCCAGAACGTTGGTAGAAGGTCGTCGATGCTGATTGGTACTATTTTTAATCTTGTAAATACGTCTTAGGTGACATATTGATGTTCAAAGGTGGTGGGTGAAAAAGTAACAGAACTTTCTTGCTTACTTTATAATATGTATATGTATTGTTAAAATTTATGAGAACACTATGTTCCCATGAAAAACACTTAATTTATATATATATATATATATATATATATATATATATATATATATATATATATATATATATATATATATATATATATATATATATATATATATATATACAGTAAGCTGCCTATGCTGTTCTAAACATGGTTGATTGTTATATTTTAGTGCAAAAATGTTAGTAGAGTTACGACGTAGCTAAGCGATTAGCGTACGCGCCTTGGTGTCTGCGATTGAATTGAATTGAATTGAATTTTATTGCGTTCAATGACCATTTACATTGGCTGATTGCCATAAGGTATAGATCATGTCAACGATATACAAAATATATGTTCATATTATTGTAAAAACATAACTACTTTTACAATATCTTCTAGGTGATAGAAAAACATGATAAAATGTGGTTTTTTTGGAAGGACTATTAATAGGATACATCACTCACCCATACACAAGGGTGCCGATCCTGGGGGGGGGGCAAAGCTCATGTGGGCCCCCCTATTGTATTTATGAATATACAATATTTGGCATAATTTGAATGCAATTTGTCTTAAAAATCCTCCTATTATATACCTTCTGCATCTGAATGCCCCCCCTCCCGAAATTTACAGAGAAATCTGCAACCTTGCCCATACAGCATGCCCAAACATTACATTTACGACTTAGCAGAACCTAGATCAATTTGCAAGTATTCCTCCACCCTGAAAAAGCAGTGGTTTAACAACAGAGTACGTAGTGACTTTTTGAAACTTCCATGTTTGGAAAGAGATTTAATTTGATTTGGCAAAGAGTTAAAGAGTTATACACCTTTGTATGCCATTGTTTTCGAAAACAAAGTGGTATTATGAAGAGGAACTTGGACATGTGACATCGTTCTCGTATTATATCTATGTTTATCTGAATTCTTTTTGTACAGTTCTTGTTCCTTGTGGACCAAAAGTAATTTTTCGTATATATACAATGAAGGAAGCAAGGGTGCCCATTCTATGATTTCCAAAGGGGGGGAAAGTATAACCGACATTTCAAATATAGTTTCAAATTTTGCGGTTACTATTCTAAAAAGTCTATTGGGTGTTCGATCTTCTGAAGTATAATTTCCTCTAGGGGGGGCGATCGCCCCACCTTGCCCCCCTGATGGGCGCCCTTGGAAGGAAGTGGAAGAATATTTAGGTCTTTGAATAGCGTTCTGCAAGAAGTATAATATGAAGTTTTAGTGACTATTCTTACCACTTTCTTTTGGAGTATAAAAACTTTCTTAAATTCAGTGGACGAACCCCGAAAGGCTATTCCATATCTCATTTTGCTGTGGAACAGTGCATGGTAAGCTGTTAGTACTGCTTTTCTACTTAAAATGGGAACAAGTGACATTATTAGGAAAATTATAGAGGACAATTCATGACATACTTTTGTAATATGTTGAGACCAGGCCAAATTATTATCTATCAGAAGACCAAGAAATTTGACTGTTTCGGTTGGCTTTGTTATTTTCTCGTCTATTCGAAGTACTGGATATGGTGCCAATTTAGTGTGGTTAGAATGGAAGTATAAGCAGGATGTTCTGTCTGAGTTTAGAAATAATTTGTTATTAGCAAACCAGCAGTAGCGTAGCCAGGATGTGTGTTTAGGGGGGAGAGTGCTGTTATAGGTACATATAGAAAAATGACAAACAAAAAATATATAAACATAAAAATATATTTAAAAAAATTACAAACAGCAAAATACCAAAGTATATTGTCGGACCTCTTTGGGGGTGGCCCCTCTGGCCCCCCTTTCCCTACGCCACTGCAAACCAGGAAACCGCTTGTGACATACTGTTATCTATTTTCTTTTGGATTCTGGGTGGTTCTGGTTTTATAATGACGTTTGTATTATCTGCGTACAAAATAAGTTTAGTCTCTTTAAGGTGGTCTGGCAGATTATTTATGTAGAGAAGAAATAATATAGGTTCCAAAATTGATCCTTGTGGAATATGGTATTCAGGTTTTTATTTGTGCTTACTCATATATTTCGAGTCTTGATTTAGGTGGGATATTTCTACAATTTGTATTCTGTTCGAGAGATAGGATTCTATCCACGATAGTGGAATACCCCTGATACAGTATCTATACAATTTATTTTATAAAATCTGGTGGTCCATGCAATCAAATGCTTTCGTCAAGTCACAGAAGACACTGAAAGGATAGCATTTTTTGTCCATGGCATGTATGACATACATAACAAAATGGTAGATAGCAGTTTGGGTTGATTTCTCTTTTTTTTTTAAAAAAAAAAAAATATGAGATAGGCAAATAAAATTATTGCATTTTAAATGTTGGTGTAACCTAGAAAGGAAAGCATTTTCAAATATCTTAGAGAACACTGACGTAAGAGAAATTGGTCTGTAGTTTTCCACTTTATCCCTGCTTCCTTTCTTGTGTAATGGTTTTATGATCGATGATTTTAATTTCGTAGGAAATGTATCATTTTTAAAAGATGCATTGATGATACAGGCAAGTGGGGAAGCTACTATTTTCGCTGCCTTTTTTTAACACAAAAGTAGGGATTTCGTCAACACCAGTTGAAATTTTATTGTTTAATTTTGAAACAACAGATTCTACTTCCTTTGAAGTAACTGGAGTTAGGAACATAGAATTTACGGTCATAGGTATAGATCTTAATTGTGGGCTATGCTTCGGGAGAGATGTCCGATTGGGAAACATTTTAACAACTGAAGTGAAATACGCGTTGAAATGGTCCGCAATCCTAGTTGGATTGCTTAAAATTTCGTTTGAATTATCTATGGGTAATTTTGTTTCCTTGATTTTGTTTATGTTTGTTACTCTCCTGATTTATTTTTCATGTGGCTTTACTTTTATTTTGTGACTTCAGTATCAGTGAATCGTAGTAGTTTCGTTTGCTTTGGCGTATTACTTTTTTGTATATTTTCTTATATATTTCGTAAAGATCTTTAACACGGTTATCGTTTGTCTTTTTACACTTGACGTGTAGTTCCTTTAGGGTTCTACTACTTGTGATAATACCAGTGGACTAATAATCCACAGCTTTTTTGAGTCTTGTTTATTTATTTTATTTTTTTAAAAAAATTGAAAATTTGTTAAGGAATGAAAAATCAAATATCAATTTAAACTGAAATGAATGTATTATACTTTTCATCAACTGTATAAATGATAGATTCAGTAAAAGACCAATCTTCTTCACACAACAATTGAAGAAAATTTTTCACTGAAGTAACGTTTGTTGATTAAAATGTACGATCTGTTTGAAGGTTTGTTACTTTTTCCAACCTCTTCTATATCAATGTGGAGGAATACTGCGTCATGATCTGAATAACAGAGGCTGGCTTGAAACTTGGGTTGAATATTTCCAATTTTCAACATTAATAATACACTGGTTTAGAGCTGTTTTATATTGACGAGTGGGAGTATTTACGATTGAGTTAGGTTGAAAGTACTGTAATCAAAATCAATTCAAGCTGTTTTTTTTTTTTTTTTTCTTTTGAAGTTATTAGCCAAGTCTACATTTAAATCACCGCATAGTATGATATTATCATACATTTTCTTTAAGAATGTAAGTAATGCATCTAACTTACGGGTTAGAGTAAAAAATGTTTATATCTCCAGACGTGGATCTATATAACCCAGACACACAAATTCTAAATGCATATAAATATACTGCTATCGCTTCTAAGTGTATTTCCGATACAAACTTTGTTATGTTTATTTCCTTAACCTAGCCATCTTTGCGTGTTAATATGCACACACCGCCGCACTTTGAAAATGACCGTGAAAAATTACTCACTATCCTAAAGTCTTTCACGTTGACAGAATTTATGGCATTATTGCCTAACCAATGCTCTGTTAGACAAAGTAGTTGAATTGACTGCAATTCTCCAAGCAAAAGAATTATAAGAAAATCTATTTTTTTATTTCATAAACCTTGTGCGTTATAATGCAGTATAGTTAATTTGTTATCGTCACTTACATTTCTAGTGGTTTTTTGAGAGGTATCAACAAGTTTAGAACCGAGAAATTTTGTGGGATTCCTAATTGACTTTTCACTCTCAGTAATTGGACTCGCTACAGTTAATCTACTCCCGACACATTCGCTCTCTGTACTAAAAAGTCACCAATGTTTTCTCCAAGGTTGGAAATTGGTAACTCTTGTCCTTCTAACTGCATATTTTCGAAATTTTGCTGTGGACTACGGGTTAATACAGATTTGCCGCACAATAAATCAAGCAATCTGTTACACAAATAATGTTTACCCCTTATATTAAAATGAAGGTCATGCCTAGGGGTTGATTCCCGACGAGAGCTCATGTGGATCGGATTCCATGTTAAAGTGTATGTCCACTTCTCATATAGCCTCGCTGATGAACAGGACATTAACTAAAAGTCAAATCAAATAAAAAAAAAAGTTAGTGTTTCAATTTTATTCTATATTAATTTCTACATCTTGTATTTTTCGACTGCAATGCCCAGGCCGATCTCAATATTACATATTGATCTCCATTAATCAACACTCTAAGGTCAAGAATGAAATAGGAACAATAAGAGATTTTAATATTGTGGCCCCTTCCTCCATTTTCACATAAGATGATAGGCCTATTAAAGCAAATTATTTCCGTTGCAAGTAGATTTAACGAAAACAACTATTTTCTGGTCTTGGTAAGGAAATCTTAACCAACACGAAATGAAATGAAATCTTTGTTTTAACGTCCCAGGATTATGCCTCGTAGTCTTTCAAGAGAACAGGTGATAATTGCAAATGAATAGTAGCGAAAAAATTCTGGTGAAATGCAGGAGCGGATCCAGGGGGGCGATCGCCCACGTCCAGAAGAGGAAACTTTCTTATTTTGCATATAGGTCTAAATAAAACCCATCTCAGAGTTTGGAGCTTTTAAAAGTAGCTCTAAGTAGCAGTATTATAACCTCCCCACAGAAGTCTGTACTGGATCCGCCCTTGATTAAATGAATAGGATGCGGAGCAACTGCATGAATACCGAGAAGACACACAATGTTCGTCTTTCACAAACTCATATGGTTTGGAGTTGAACTAGAGTCTCCTTCATACACGAGATGAATGTTCTGTACTGAGACCCCAACTTTCTCAACTGGGTGAGGTTCCTATATTGAATAAAGAACCAAGTAATGTTTAATATATGTATATACTATCGATTCAGATAGATGTAAGCCAGGGAAAGTATTTTATTTACGTTTTTATTTTACATGGAGACTGAATTGTTATAGTTTAGGGTGGAGTTCTTCCTTAGGAACATATGTAAGCTGCAAGCCCTACCAATGTAATTTGCATAGTAAAATGTAAATATCCGTCAAGCAAAATTAAATAATAATTTGCTATTACAGTAGAGCGTCGATTATCCGAAGTAATTGGGGGACATGGGTGTTCGGAAAACTGGTTTGTTCGGATAATCGAACTGTACTGTACTGTACTGTACTGTACTGTACTTCTACAGCCAGTGCCAAACCGACAGAAGTGTGCTGATTGTTGAAACACAGCGACTGGCGGCTTGGCCGGTCAGCAGCGCCTTATGAAGGCCCCATTAGAAGCAATGTTCCGCCAGCGGTGGCTCAGTGCGGCGACTACTGTGGGAAACTTGGTTTGGGAGTGAGGGGGATGATGGACGGTAGGGTGGGAGAGTAACAGGTGCGAGCGAGTACACAGTTCGGTTAAGCGGTCGTTCGGTTGACCGACGTTCGGATAATCGACGCTCTACTGTATATTAGAATAGTTCTGATATGTAAATATATCTTGATAGCATTAGTTATGTGAAGGAAAGTTATGTATATTAGAGTCCACATGAATAACTTGTTAAAAAAGTCAAACAAGAAATCTTTCTCTGTTAAGGGTCTTCACTACAACGAAATTGAATTACCGCTAATTTTAGAGTTTTTCTATAATATCTTCAAAATAAATAAAAATATTCGAAAAGCAGAAACGCAATGAACCAGACAATACGATTTTGCATGTGATACTGTTATCACTACTCATCTATCTACTTTCGATTTGTAACTGTAAATAGATTTAGTATTATTTGCGGCTTTTGTAAATAGCGGCATACCAAAAACAGTTGAAGTTTAAAGGTCCATAGCTCCAAAACTATAGGACCTACCATAGTCGGGTCAAGACTTCACTTAGGAACTAATATGTGCGCTATCCAAAAATACGTGTTTCAGAATGACAATGTTTATAGAGGCAGTTTGGCTTCGGACATATAATTTGAAGTACTGTCAACTACCTCTATTAAAATTGTTGCGTAAGTACCGCAGGATTCTCAAACATGGATATTTGGATAGGGCACATATTAGTTACTAAATAAAGTCTTGACCCGACTACGGCAGGTCCCGTAGTTTGGAGCTATGGACCTTTAAAGTTCATTTTTTGTTTTTGTTTGTTTGTTTTCAATAGCCTATAACTCCGAAAGGAAGCATTTGTGCACCCAGGTTGGTCTATACTTTTCGTCTTATCTGTACTTTCAATGAGATTCGAGAAGAACTCCTTCAAGAGGAAAATCTGCAAGACGCTGAGGTCATTCCGGAACGAGAACAGTATAGTCAAATAGTAGAAAAGAGCAAACTGAAAGAAGTTATACTGAAGGAACTTCCATCAGAAGAAATTGTGCAGGATACACACCAGGAGGCCAAACAGACACCTATACCTGTACAGATAAGCACAAGTGTTTTCAACGTTTTAAACACTCGAAAATTCAAGATCAAACGCAAACTGCGTGGAAGAATGATCCCTGGCAGGACAAGAATACAATCAATACGGAACAAAAATACAAGAATGAAAGGCTTCTACGACAAACTTCCAGGATGGCAACGCAGCCATAACTATTGCAGGAGGAATAATCACCCGAAGGCACGGAGAAAATGGGCAGAAGACTCCAGAAATGCACAAGGAAAAGGAGTACTTGAGTTCGAGGACCAAGATTCATGGATAAATTACAACGGTCAGAGAAGTCCATGGGACCGGCAAGATATTCACAGTCAGGTCAGACCAAATGAAACACAGGAGATGAGTGACGATAACTGGAAGAACAAAGCAAATTCGCCATGCAGTAACTTTCATGATGAAGGTACCAACGTAGGACACCAGAGGTCAAACGCAGAATGTAAAAGTGGCCAACAGGATACGTTGATTGCCGATAGGAAAGTGGTGAGAACTCAAGAAATGAGTAATGACAATTGGCAGTACTCACATTGTACCAAAGAAAGCCTCGAAAATGACAAGAATGGTATCGGCATTGTCACCATTCACCCAGCTATACGTGCATACTAAAAGTTGGCTTGCTACGGTCCAGGTTTGAGTCAAGATCACGTGACAGCTTGCTGGGAAACAGACTAAAATACACAATGGCATGAAAACAAATGGAAGCACAGTAGTAGAATGATTGCATGCAAGAAGTAAAGAAAAAGAATTGCAAGAAGATAATGCAAGAAAAGAAGAATTGAAAACTGAAACATCAGCGCGGAGGAGAAAACTTAGCAGGAATCTGATGAAAGAAATATAAGAGAATTTGTCTATGGCACAGCTCATTTGAATGTACCTGCATCTCTTATACAAGTGGCTAACCCTAGAAGATAAACATAAAGAATAAGAAGATGAACTATATGGATGCATAATGCCCAGAAGTGAATTTGTTTACCAGCGTGTTTACTTTAACTTTATTTCAGATACCGGATGTGAGGCAATCAAAATTACAGAGGAAAATTGGAAAAAGATATTCACGAATGTGCGCAACCCAGCATTGAAACCGGCCCAGGAGATATAATTTTTGTTATGCACGAAGAAGTGCTTGTATACAGAGCAATCGGTAGAGATGGATTCCCGATTTGAGCTCTCTGAAGTGGAGTTTTGCGTTTAGAGCAGACTCAACGCACCCCTTCCCCTTGGTGATGATGCTTGCGAAAACGCGCCGAGCCAAAGATTAATGAGCTACGAGCTGCGAGCAGATGAGAAATCCACCAAGATGTTTGCAAGTTCCCACAATTGGATGGTTGCGACATTGAACTTTGCCTTAATCATTTTACTCTCCTTATATTTTAAACTTATGTTACTGAAGAAGAATCATGGCCGAAGAATAAAAGCAAAAGTGCGAGCAGTGGCTTTGCGCTCGCACATGGAGGAATTGAAGCTCCATGCCACCCTCTGTAACCAATGCTCTCTTTCCCGATGATACAAGACGCTGAAGAATATATAATATTGTTGTTTTGTTATCTAAGGCAGCCAGTACTTGGGTGGAAACAGCAAAAGTTGTATCCCGCGGAGATAAAATTAAAGAATAATTCCAAGGAACAATTAAGAATAATGTCATATTATTTAAAATATGCCTCATAAGCTTGTGTCCAGCAGCTTGAACTGACCACAAACTCGATACCTGAGACCTCTCATACAAATTGAAGATCAGAGAACACGCGGTAAAAACAATTAGGGTTCGGATTTTTATGTATTTCAACTTTTCTATGAATTTCAAAATTAGGGATAGGATTTTCGTGTACTTTATAATATTTTTGTGAACTTCGAAATTTCTGTTTAGGGTTAGGACTTTTGTGTAATGTTCAATTTGTACTTAGAATTCATGATGCAATGTCGCTCACATACTTTCTCTTGAGATGGAGATCTGCTTCAACTAAGTTGCATCATCTGCTCCATCTTAGGAGGGGGATAATTGTGGCAGTTGCCTCATGTTCATTTGTAGTTAATTTTAAATATATTATTTTAATTTAATTATGCATATATTTAAAATAACGTCAGCGAATTTTGTTTTAAATTTTGTGTGTTAAAAAGCAAAGTTAACAAAACTGGCATTCTTTATTTTTCTTTCCCTATCCAAGGGTAAGATGTTTTCTTTTTTTGTACCTGTCGTTGCGGCGAGGGCATTTAAAAGACCCTTCTTTTGTCTCTTAATACCGCTGCCTAAGCCATACGCAGAAGATCACACATACAGAGGACCCTCCGTGAGCCCAAGGAAGGAAAACAAAACAGCTCTTAGCATCCTTTTGTGAAATTGGAGAAAAATAATAAAGTCTGCACAAATTGAATAGAATCCAAGTGGAAAATAATCTCTGTGAATTTGTCAAACTCGCGTACTCATCACTATGGCTCCACGTAGAACCAAGATAAAATTTTAACACAGAACTGTAACTTGGTTCAAAACCACGCATCGAACGAAGAGACGCCAAATCAACTCCTATAAAAATTTTCTACACCGTATATAACATGTGAAATTTGAAGAAATCACGTACGTTGGAGAGACGACGCTCGAACACCGTAAATAGGCGGAGACCAGGAAAATAAAAATTGAGGATACCAATATAATCTGACCAATGAAAGAAAACTAGGGGGAGCAAAAACGCAGTTAGAGGCGTGTCTTAAACAATCGAGAAGTTGAGAATTCAAAATTCCAAGTCAGTCAGTCGTAGTCAAGAAACCGGGAACAAGTGCGTTCAAAAACTTTTATAATACCCGGAATACACACACACACATACACTACACTAAGTCAAACGGCAATTAAGAAACAGTATGCGAGGCTAGGTTAACAAGTAGCCCGGTGGACGATCATTCAACAACACTAAAGTATAGGCATTTATACTTAGATTTTCTGCAACTAAGAAAAACTTCGAAATTCCGAAATCACGTAAACGCTTACAGACATTTTGTGTGAGTGATATAGTTTTGACACATACATTTATGAAAAATCTCGCACAGCGAGCGCTAATAACCTGATTTCGCTAAGACGCTACGATTACTAACTAGACGTGAAAACAAACTTGAACGGTGCCTGCACACTTTCAAACAGCAGTTAGACTAGCCCTAACAATACGAAATTAGTTTGAATTGTCATGAACACTTCATAAAAACATTCAATATAATTAGTCCGTGCGACACAACACTCACGACACAAAGAGTGATGGTGCAGTGTAATAATTGGAATTTTTAGTGCAGAAAAGTGCATTGTTGCAGAGATGAATCAACGGAACAGTGCTTGTTTCGATGGACATGGACAGACCAAAGCGCGTCGCCCCTGGCAGTTTAGGAGGAAGGCCCAGGAGAAGTGTGAGGACAGAACTCAGGACCCAAGACATTCGTTACGCAGGCATGGAAAGAGGAGACGTAAAGACCTCTGTGTAAGTGTGGTCAGCGCCGTGGCAACAACGAAAGTAGTCAGCGCAGTGGTGACAACGAAAGGTAGGATCCATCTAAATTATTTATTGATAGTAAAAGGAAAATTCTCAGCATTAAGTAAGAATACAAGACTTCTCTGTACCAAAATTAAAGTCCGGAAATAGTTTAGACTTCCAAGCATAATTCCATCGCATTGAGAATAGACATTATATTTCGAACTTTAGCTATCAACGATTAGAATTTTTTTTTTTTTTTTTACCTTAAAGTCAGCCTACATTGAACTGTAGAGACACTTTGCCAATTTTACTTATGTAGTATGTGATATTAGTGACCGCATCATTCTCATTCAAGATATATTAATTCCTATATTTTTTATTTTTTTTGTTTTTGTCACTTATGAAGCATAATTGCGGATAAAAAGAGATAAACTAAATGCAAACAAAATATATGTAGACTTTTTAGTGGCTCGAATTGTGCAATTCTTGATAAAATATGATTATTAAGTATTCAAACTAGAATGTTTAAATTTGTATGCAGTGAAAATACGTCTAAGCCACTGACAGGCACTCTTTTAATGTAAGATAATTAAAAACAAAGCTTGATATTTTTGTAAAGTGTAATCAGTGTATTGTTTAAATTGTATGGAATCACTATGTCTGTAAATTCATTTACAAAGGAGTTGGTAACTGAGTAAATTCATTTCAATCAATATGGTAATAGGAGCTTTATAAAAAAGTCTGTATCATGTTTCAATGAAAGTATTCGACGTAGAGAGCTTAAATGTTAATTAGTAATCAGAAAAACGCGAATAAACTCACGCTTAGTCATTTTTGTTAGAAATACGGAATTTGTTATTAAGAACGGAACAGCTGTTAGATTCTATCATGAAAAGTATATACTGGCAATAACCATGAAGTAGGCTAAGCAAAGCCGCATTTAATCAATGATTCTGATCCTCCCACCAATAGAGCGATCAGAAGTCGATGCGCATAGATCACACTAATGACGACAACCTACGGTTATATGCGTACGTTACGGTTGCAATACGAGTAAAACCATGAAAAATAGATACATTTGTCTAAAAATTTCTTTCAAAAGACGTCTTTGCATTTATTATGAATATTCTAGTATAAATTGTATTCTGTGTATGTATGCATGCTTATATTTATTATTTATCTGTGTATATTTGTGTCTTTATATTTTGCTATATTCGCTAATATGTGTGTATATATGTGTTATGCATGGCTAAATCACAATATTAATCACATTGCTATTATGTATGAGGTATTCTTGTTGTTTATAATGATATCAAATTTAATATCAGGTCTAATTATCTCCAATTCTCAGTGATAACTAAGAACAATTAGAAGTCAGGCTTAGGCTTACTCATTTTCTTTAGCTCATTCTGCTTTTCTCTCAAATTTCTCACTAAATTCTAAATCAAAGTCATGACTTAGTCCAACTTATTTCAACTTATTTCGATTTATTGCTATTTCAATGTATTCCAACTTATTCGGGAATATATATTAATTTTACTTAACTTAAATCGTAGGTAGTTAGATGCAGGTTCCATCACGCTACACAAATCTTAAATTCATAATTTTAGGAATATAATTAGTCATGAAGTATCAGCTGATCAACGCTAATCTTTTGTTTATTATCCAATGTTACGTAAATAAGTATTTTCAAATGTAAGGTCGTAAATTAACCAGCTTGTATTGTACTCGTTATGAAAGGATAATCAATCGTAAATTTCAGATATGACTTTTTATGTATATCGATCTCACTAGTTCGTTTATGTATGTCAAGTTACTGGTAATAAGTCATTCAAGCTGGAGGTTAAAAAAGAAAACAGATGTAATTCACTTAAATTAATTTTGGTGCTAAGGCCTTCTGCCTTATTTTTCACATTTGTTACCACAATATTCCAAATGCAGTGTTAATTTTCATCATACTCGATTTTTTAAAATATTTTCTTTACCTAAACATTTTTGTTTGTTTTTATTCATTAAAGCTTTTATTATTTTGTTAACCTAAATTCAGGAACTTTTTCTTTCATAAACAAATTGCATCCCTAACCTCAACGATAACACTTTTCTTTTTTTTTTTTAGTCTGTTAGGCTAAACTATTAAGGCAATATAGGCAATTTTCTAATTCTATCTACCATGGACTGAATTGAACTTATTTTCATGATCTTTCAATCAAAATTTTAAATTCAAGATGTTTGTTTATTTCTTGCATTATTATTATTATTATTATTATTATTATTATTATTATTATTATTATTATTCAATTTTTAAGGGAAGTGAAAATCAGTCTAGTTCGTCCCTACAAACTAGAAATTAGGGCAAGATTCTTTTTCAGCATTACAGCATGTGGATACATGGATACAGGTGCGAATAAAATAAATTTTCGTTTGCTCTCGGTTTAGGGGATCTTATTTTCCTAAAGCCCTGGGATACCGCGGGGAGATAGGATTTTCCAAACGGTGAAATCAGTCTTTATCCAGTCATAAACCAGTTAATTCAGAGAAGGGAGACTTTAACGGTGGTGCACATGATAGCAATGGTGACACCCGGAAAACGAACCCAAAACCCCACTCAAATATTTTTTTTTTAAATTTTATTTCTATTTTTACAAATTTGTCGCTCCGAACAACAACCATCATCTTTTTATCTCTCTATTTTAAATTTCTTAAATTTTTACAAATTTGGCAACCCAAACAGGGTTCCATCTCTCTACTCTCTCTCATTTAAATTTTTAAATTTTTTACACTGGTGAACTTCATTTTTTCTTTGTTCCCACATTAAGCTATACATTCACGTCGAATACAGTCAAAAATATATTTTTCAATCGGTTTATTTTAGTTTGGCGCTCGTTTTAGCACCAATTTATATACCAGAAAAGCCTGTTGTAAGAGAATTGAAAATTCCAATTATTACCATTATTTTATTTGGCCAGTATTACTTAATTTTTACTTAACCAGAAACTTAACATTTTCTCACTTTTTGATGGAAAATCACTATATCAAGAAACATCTAGAAATTATTTCTGATTTTATGACTACCATTTCCTACACTGGACATTGAAGCGACAGGCATACAAATTATTTAAAAAAAAAAAAATGCGTTAAAAAACCTAATCAGAACGGACTCCTGTTGATTGGGATTTCATTCTTCTACTTTTCCATTTTCTATAATGAAATTACATATTCACAATGATTTTGTATCCATCTGGGGCCAATTTTTCAAAACTGCTAATCTTGTAATTTTTTTACAAGTCGTAAAATGTTAAGTAGAAATACTATAATACTAATAATAATAGTGGTAGCAATTTCTAAGTACTAATAATCAGGGTAAAAGTAGATCTGAAAAGGTAGGGGGACGGATGACGTCACTCCGTCCCCCGTGCCTATCTTTACTCATTGTAATTTCTTAGGAAGTGGGGGACGCCATAGATATTTCTTGGAAGTGGAGTAACGGCGTTCCCCCGCGTCCCTCCCAGGTCCGTGCTGGCAAACCGGGACAACGGGACGTGTCCCGGTGCGCCCTCCGAAATATCATAGTATAAATAAAGGTACAATTTTTAGTAATATATTCTTACAGTTTTATTGGTAAAGAACCCGTGAAAGGTGCAGTGCGCCCTTTACATTAGGCGCCCTTCCGAGACTACATCAAAGATGAACGATTTTATTTACTCTTCTGTATAGCACAGTTCTGTACAATAAATACACACAGTTACTGTTGGCGAAGAACCCGTGAAAGGTACAGTGCGCCCTTTACATAAGGTGCCCTACGAAACATCACATTATAGATAAGTGATTTTAGTTATCCTGTATACCAGCTTTGTATGATAAATTCAAATACTGACTGGTAGTACAGAACCTGTGAAGAATACAGGCGCCTTTACCCTGCGAAACACCACATTATTTTATTTTTTTAAATTTTATTCTTCTGTATTTCAGTTTTCTATTATAAATTCATAGAGTTGCTATTGTCAGAGAACAGGCAAAGAGTATAATCACTTACCAAAATATTATAAAGTTATATAGCTATAAAACGAAACAATGTGATACATCAAGAATAGTTCGAATAGTAAACGTACGATGCATTTATGTAATACTATACTGACACTAGTCTCTAATTTACGATTTTTACGGCATCGAAGCTTTCACAGTCTTAATATGCATCCATATATCCGGGCATATTGATTGTTCCTGTGTGTTTTAAAGCAGTGTTCGGACAATCAGTACCTGTTGTATTAATTTCCGTAAAATGTGCCTGTAGATATAGAGGGTAGCTGCGAATATACTAAAATCTATCTCAGACAAGTTGATAGGAACTTCTATCCCCACCACCTACCTGCTAGCTGGCTACTGTTTGAGACGGGGGTTGTGTTGCTGTTCTCTTTAGCAATACAAGCCCCCATTCGCTGCTATGTAAATATTTAAAAAAAACAGTGTGTAAACAACGAATTGAAACTCTCATGTTATAGTGTACGTACTTCTTGGTTCTTAACACATTAAACGGAATAACCAAAACGGGTTAACAAGTAACTGTCAACTCAATTTTAGTATGCTCATTATTTTAAACGGCGGGGGTGTGCAGAAGCGTTGGAATAGCTGACTATGTCTGCTACTCGAGTGCGCATTACAACTGATGGCAGGGTTGGACCTTGCACACAATTTATTGTGTCGGCACAATGATTTTATCAGGTTTCTTTTTTGTTAATACACCAATATATGCATAAAAAATGAAAGGACATATTTAGTTAACGTCTCGCACACATGTCATATAGATTAAAGGAGACTATGATTATTGAAAATGAAGGATAAGGAAGTATTGATAGAAGATTAAATTTGGCCTCCCGTCGGATTCTGTACACAGTTGCTTGTCCCACCCCTGTCTGTTTTGCAGTCATGTCGGCCAATTGTTCTACATTTAAATAAGGATGATGTTCTCTCAAAGAATTAAACACATTCAAAACGCAGTGCCTCTCACCACTTCTAAAGCTTTTCCGCGTTTATGTTTTATCACGGAACTGGAAGACATTCTGGAATTTTGCTTAACACACACACACACTAAAAACATGTTACACATAAATAAATATATTTTGTATGTATTACACATACATCCACTAATATACTCCCTACTATATACAAGCACTACAGTATTTTCACACACTACAAACTTTACATACGCTAAATTCATACAATCTTCACAGCGATATTCCACGTATTCGATGTCCAATCGAATATACAACTATTTTTGTTTCTTTCTTTACAGTGGGAACATATTTTATTTCTATGTCAACTATTCCTCATAGCTCTCTCCCCCCTTCTAACATCAAATAAAAGAATCAGCATAAATTTGGTTTATAAATAACTGTTGTTATACTTTTTTTTTAAATGGTCAAATCAATATTTATTAGTCCTATAAAATACATAAACAATGCTATATCCTTTTCTTAAACTAACCATATTAATTGAAGTTGTCCGGCGATGGAACAGCAAACTCCCTCACATTGGCAGAAAGCGTGCGCGTAGTGGAGTGGAAAATTTAGATTTTAAACAATACTGAATGTCTCAAACGTTTCCTTCCCTGTCAGAGGTGGTATACCTGCTTTCCCCTCTTGCGGCGAGAAAGAGGAGGAGAGTAGGGGAGTTTTCTTGTTTTCCTATCAACTAGTTTAGAGATAGGGTTTAAGCAAGCAGTCGCGGACAGACAAGGGTGATAATCCAGCTTGAGAATTTGGTGTGAGGCTAACAACCTCATGCTGTAAAAAAAAAAAAAAAAAAAAAAAAAAAAAAAAAAAAAAAAAAAAAAAAAAAGATTGTTCAGATAAAAGTCTCTATAGGAAAGGTGCGTTAAAATTTCTAAAAAATGAATTTAGAAATAGAGGTTGGACCTAGTGGATATCAGGAAGTTAGATGAGAAGAAAATGGAGGAGTGAAGTCGGGAAATTTTACGTTCTTTTACGGAGAACAAATTAAAAACTACCAACTAGAAACAGGGCTTTCCGTTCACAAACGAATACGTAATATTAGCAATTACATTGGTTGAATTTGTTAATGATAGATTTTCTTTTACTTCTCTTAAGGGTCGGTGGTGTAATATTATTGTTTTAAATGCACATGCCCCAACAGAAAATAAGGATGACGATTTTAAGAAAATATAGTTTTTACGAAAGAATAGAACGGGTATTTGATCAACTCCTGCAATACCATATGAAGGCGAAGGCGGTTTCAATGCGAAGGTAGAACGAGAGGGTATTTTCAAACCGATTATAGGGAATAAATGTTTGCATAAGGAAGGCTGTGACAACGGCGTTAGACTCGTGAACTGTGCAATATCCAGAAACCT
Source organism: Thermobia domestica (assembly GCF_964235325.1). Lineage (NCBI taxonomy): Eukaryota > Metazoa > Arthropoda > Insecta > Zygentoma > Lepismatidae > Thermobia > Thermobia domestica. The sequence goes on from NC_137461.1 coordinate 122,833,259, forward strand.
TATTGTGAAGATTACAAAATTCCAACATCGCGACATTCATAAATATACTTGGACTTCATCAGATGGAAAAGCACATATTCAAACTAATCATGTTTTAGTAGACAGAAAAGAACAGTCTAGCACAACTGATGTTCGGTTGTTCAGAGGAGTTGATTGTGATAGTAAGAGAGAGACTATCGTTGAATAAAGGAAATATTCAATGTCTGAAAACGGAGCGGTTTATTTATTTATTTATTTATTTTTAAATAGAGGAGAGGGAAGCCAGATTGAAGTGTCGAATAGATTCTCGGTTTTAGAAGGTTCGGAGTGCACTAGTGTTCACGATACTTAGTTGAAATTAGAGATAACATTAAAATTTCAGCAAAAGAACTATTGGGGCACGCAGAAATACGTAAACCATGGTTCAACTAGGAATGTACTAAAGTAGCAGAGAAGAGAAAACAGAAGAAATCGTGTTGGCTACAAAATCCGAATTAAATAACTACATAAAATTTCATTGTCATCTGGCAGAAAACTTCTAAAACTTTTAGAACAAAGAAACGCGACTTTTGAAAGTTAAAATTAATTAACTTGAAGATGATAGTGAAAACAAAAACATTCGGGACATGTATAAATGCATCAACGAACTTAATAGTCCAGTCAATTTAGGTGAAAAAAGGGCTTAACATCAAACTAATTGTAAAAGAAATAAAGTAAGGTTTTTTAGACTTGGAATAATATTCCCAACAACATATCAAAAGTCTACAGAAATCCGAGCATGGGAAAGCAGCCATATTGGCCGCCATCTTGGATTTATTCTTAAAATCTATAAAATGCAATTATTCCTCCAATGAACTTCAAATCTGTATCGAAAAGAAAGTTTTTGGAAATATGAACGTTATTTTAAGCCATTTACAAACATTTTAACCAGTAACAAGCTTGAAAAAGGCATTTGATATGTTTGTTGAGGTCTTTTTCTTGATTATAATATCATGCAGTTTCTTTCTATTTCTTACCGCTGTTAAAATTTATTCGTTTTCGTTTTGTTTCAGATGTTGATTATTTTAAGCTGTTTTTTTATCGTGGATGAGAATGTAATTGTGAAATGTGCCTTTGTGACAAAAAGTTATTTGAGGAGCCAATAGTGACGTGTCGAGCAAAGAAAGTGAGTGAATCAACAAAGCAAGTGAATGAAGAGGAAATGATATACGAACTCAAAAACAGTGTGTTATTTTAAACCACAAAAAACTTTACCAATAATAAACTTGAGAAAGGCTTTTGATATATTTGTTGAACTCTTTTCCTTCATCATAATCACATGCATTTTCTTTTCGTTAATATTGTTAAAGATTTTTTTCACCTGTTGTTTTTTATAGGCTGTTGTAAATATCATGGATAAAAATGTAGATGTGAAATGTGTCGTTTGTAACAAGAACTTATCGGATGAACAAACTGTGACATTACGAAGCAAAGGAAGTGAAGGAATAAACAAAGCAAGCGAATCGAGAGGAAATGATATACGAACTCAAGAAGGACAACCCGTTCATGTGAAAAGTAGGAAAACATTGTGTAATCCAAAGAACAATAAGGCTTTGAAAAGGAGAAAACCAGTTGTTAGTACTAGTAATGAACCTGTGCATGGATCACAAGTGGGTAAGTTTCAATTCAATAATCATTGTCTGTTTCATGGGCAGGAAGCCAAATTCGATGGTAAAAAGAGAGGATATGGTGTTTTTCCAGTTCGAACTCATACATTGCATGCTACCATAATGAACGTATGCACCAGTAGGGACGATGAATGGAGTAAACAAGTGTCTGCAAGACTTCTGTTTGCTAAGCATCTTCCAGCCGTAGATGCAGTTTACAACAATCAATGTAACGTAAACTTCAGTAATGGAAAAGCAATTTCAACGAGTTATGTGCCAAAGAGTGAAGCAACAAATGATAAGCTGCAACTGAAAGGTCGACCCCAGGAGGATGAAAAAACGAAACGTTTTCTTGCTGCCATGCAAGACCTCAAAGATAATGATGAAGACCAAAGGACCATATGCGACTTAGTGAAAAAAGTCGGAAGCAAATCTGAAGTCTTCTGGTTCCGAATATCACGCATATCCTGAACATCTATATGAAACAGAAAGTTAAAGGATTATTTGGGGATGATGTAATATTTACAAATATGAAAGGACGAGTAAATCTTGTAACACTTCGAGCAAGTGCTTCAATTCTTCAGCAACACTGCAATCCTTCAAAAGGTGAGAATAAAGAGGAAGAAAATCATAGGATTATTGAAACAGCTCCAACATTAATTAGAAACATCTAATGATTATTATCCACTGACTGAAGATGTGGCTTCTGTAGACAAAGCAATGAATCTGTTGCCTGACAGTCTTCAAGTGTTTATGAAAACAGTAATTGGAGGAAAAAAGGATTTAAAAAGTCGGCTTCTATAGGTCAAGCAATAATACAAGCAATAAAACCAAGATTCTTTGTAGCGCCTCTCCAATTGGGACTAGCAGTCCAAATACACCATCATTTTGGTTTAAGGTTTTTGATAGATTCTTTACACCAGCATGGTTTCTGATCTTCCTATAGCGAATACAGAAATATGAGAGAAGTGCAGCAACAACGTCAAACCTTGATACATTGATTGATTCACATTAGTTTGTTCAGTATGTTGCAGACAACATAAACCACAACATTAACACACTAGATGGTTATTGCACCTTCCATGGTATGGGCTCCATAGCAGTAGTAACTCCTGGAAAGATAGTAAGTAGAACAGTTCCCAAGAAGGTAATCACAACACACGATCTTTGTACTGCAGGAGGAATAAAACTTATACAATACCGGACATCCAAATCACTTGCAGAGCTCTAGTTGAAAGAGTCTTTAGAAGAGCCTATGAACCTACAGACTGATATCCATTGGAAACTATCACCATTTGCAGCATGTCCAAGACTAGGATGGTAAAGGTCACCAGCACCCAGGAAAGTGATTCTTGTCTATTATTGATCTAGAACCATCAAATATGTCGTGTATATACTCTACTCTTCTCTTTCTGAATGACCAAGCAAATAAGAACAGTTAGACACCAATTGTAACATTCGATCAACCGTTGTGGTGGAAGGCTTTAAGCATTATTGAAGATGAAGCTGAAGGAAGTAAGTTGAAAGAAGTAATCCTTCTACTTGGAGGTTTACATACGGAGATGAGCTTTCTGGGATGTGTAGGTCACCTAATGATTAACTCTGGGTTAAAAGAAATTTTGGAGCAGATATATGGCAGTAACGTAGTAATTCGCATGCTTAGTGGGAAGGTTGTATCAAGAGCAAGAAGAGGACACATGTTAGTCGATGCTGTTTTGAACATATCAATATCAGAGGCTTTGAAAATACCTTTGCTACATCAATGGATAACTTCTACCAGTCAGGAACAGAATGACACAAATCGGGAGCTGCCAGTAGAAGATGACACTGAATCTGCAAGGGATGAGATGAATGGTCTTATTGTCAGTGTTGGAGAAATATATAATAAAGTAATGTCTGGTGATGGTGAAGATCAATATTTGGAAGATGGGTCAAGTACCTTATTACTATATCTAAATAGTACGATAGAAAGTATCAAGAACAAGCACAAGGTGGAAAGCAGAAGCGGTAGATTATGGGTGCAGTACATGAAAATGGTCGACATTATAAAGAATTTCCTTCAGGCAGAGCACACCGGCGACTGGAATCTACATTTGTTAACTCTAAAGGATATGCTACCATACTTTGCTGCAGCAGGGCACAATTTGTACACAAGCACAGCCTATGTACACCTTCAAAAAATGCAAGAAATTAAGGAGTCTCACCCGATTTACTTGTGTTCTGTTGATATCTTAAAAGAGTGTCTAGTAATTTAAACGAGTCTGTACAAGTTTAACCATCTTTTACAAACATGGATAATGTATCCTTGTAATATTCATAACTTTACTACCTATGGGCCTATTTTTATCATTTTGTAATAAATGGAAAATAAATAGAAACACGATCGGATGATTCCTGGTTTAAAAACCTATCCATTTGATGTATATTTCACGTAAATTGGAAATTTCTAGATTTTGAGAGGAAATTCAATATGACTGCTTTCCCATGCTTGGATTTCAGTAGACTTTTGATATGTTGTTGCGGATATTATTCCAAATCTATGAAACCTTACTTTATTTCTTTTACAATTAGTTTGATGTTTTCACCTAAAATGACTGGACTATAAGAAAGGCTATCAACTTCGTGATTATATATTAAAGAAACCTAAAGGAACAGTTCTCACTGATACAGATAGCATCTTAAATAGATGGAAAGATTTCTTTGACGATTTGCTTAACACATAGCCAAAAACTAATGCCAAAAGTGAAATGCATGCAGCATAACATATATTCCAGTACCTAACCAGACAGAAATATAAGTCGCTATTTAAAAAAATAAACACACATCTCCGGGTGTAGACGAAATTCTGGTTGACTTAATTTTAACTGGGGGGGGGGAATTGTAGAGCAAGATACACAAACTCATTCTCCTTATCTGGAACAAGGAGGAATTACCTCAAGAGTGAAGAGAATCAATCATTGTTCCAGTTCAGAAGAAAAGCAAGAAAACAGATTTAATAATTATGGAGGCATTTCTGTTCTGTCAACATCCAATAAATCCTCTTAAACATTGTATTAGCAAGATTGACTCCATACGCAGATGAAATTATTGGAGATTATCAGAACGAATTTAGGTAAAATCGATCAACTATCGACCAGATATTTACCATTCGACTAATACTTGAAACGAAATGAGAGAATACAACATCCTGGCACATCAATTATTGACTTTAGACTCTGGCAGGAGGGAAACATTGCACAGAATGCTTACAGAATGCAGAATATGCTTACAGAATTTGCAATACCGAAAAAGGTAGACTAAGATATGTTTAAATGAATCTCAAAGGAAGGTTCGAGTAGAGAAATTCTTGTTGACGAGCTTTCACGTTGAGAATGATCTGAAACAAGGAGATGCGTTGTCGTCATTTTATTTAACTTTGTTCTGGAGAACACTATAAGGAAAATCAAAGACAGCAATCAGGTCCTAGAGCTGAATTGTATTTGCCAGGTTATGGCGTATGCTGATGATCTAAATTTAATAGGGAATGATAGAAAAATAGAAAGGAATGCAGAAATCTTAATTAACGCTTGCAGGGATGTAGGCTTAAAAGTAAATGCAGAGAAAACTAAATACATGGAAGTTTGTCGGGATCGTAATACTGCATTTTATGGATGCGTTAAGATACGAAATAATATTTTCTTTCGACAAAGTGGATACTTTCAAATATCTAGGATCATTATTAACAGACCAAAACCATAATCACCTAAAACTTTGATGTCAACTGAAAGCAGGGATTTCGTGCTATTATTCAGTTAAAAATCTTTTGTTGTCGCTAATTCTGTTGAGGAATTTGTAGCTCAAAATATAAAACGATAATCATGCCTATTGTGCTGTATGGTTGCGAACATGGTCACTGACTCTGAGGGAAAATCGCAGACTGAAAATATTTGGAAACGAGATTCTTAAACCAATATTCGGGCTCCAAGAGGAACGGGAATGTGGAATGGCGGAAACTTCATATTGAGGAAGTGCATAATTTATACGTTTACCAAACCTTATTAGGGTCATCAAGTCTAGGAGGCTCAAATGGTCAGGTTATGTAGCCAGAATGGAAGAAATTAGAAACGCTTTCGAAGTTGTAATTGGAAATCGAAATAGGAAAATGACCGTTAGGAAGACCAAGGCTCAGATGGGAGGATAGTATTAAAATGGTTCTCGCAGAGATTGAAATATAAAGTAGAAACTGGGTTCAGTTGGCTACGGACAGAAATCAATGGAGAGCTTTTGTAAACGCGGCAATGAACCTCCTGCGTCCATAGGCGTGCTATTAAGTTGTTGATACATTTAACTTCTTTTTATTTGACAGAAATGTTATTACAGGAACTAAAAAGTTTTTCTGTAGTACAGAGGCTTTCGATTCGACGTTAGCTATTTACGTTAATACTAAAACAAATTTGGTGGTGATTTTGATATAAAATGGCACCCATACTTTGTTTCAAAGTCTCTCTCCCTCTCTCTCTCTTTCTCTCTCTCTCTCTCTCTCTCTCTCTCTCTCTCTCTCTCTCTCTCTCTATATATATATATATATATATATATATATATATATATATATATATACAGTGTTGGGAAGTAACGTAACGCAAGTAACGCGTTACTTGTAACTCGTTACTTTTTAAGTAACGTTTCCTAGTAACGCGTTACATTTTTCCAAAGTAACTGTAACGGTAACGCGTTACAAATTTTTAAGTAACGTACCTAGTTTGCGTTACTTTTTTCGCGTTACATTTCGGATGAGTAACTACAATATATGTATATTTTTTCGGAAACAAATGTTTCTTTTATGTAAATGAATTTCTCAGAATGGAGCATGAACTACGTATGACAGTAATCGACAGTCAATCACCGACACACAAAGAACAGATAAGATCATAGTGCCACTTGCTGTTTTTTTTTTTTTTAATATGAGGACAGCCTTAGGGAAATCACGTGTACTGATTGCAAGCACCTGGAAGAGTTTGTCGAAAATTTGGCAGCTCCAAATCAATACATTCAGTGAGTGAACTAGGAGTGCAATGATACCGGTAGTCTATTTTACTTTGATTGGTGTTGTTTTTATAAAGATGGAGAACGAAAATATTTTACCGTTCGAACATTTGAAGATGGTGGACAGAATTTAAAAGTAAAGTGTCTGAAGTGCCCCGGCGGAAAATATTTATCAACAACTAGGGTGCCATAATTAACGATTTACAATAAGGGGTTAATATGAATAAACTGTGTTTTGATGAGTTTGCTGATGGTATGTAATATTGGAGTTCTTTCAGATCAGTTTGCTTATCCTAGAGTTCCGTTGATTATAAAGTAGTGTAATGTTTCTCTATATTCTTTATTTTTAATTTTAGATAACAACATTGTTATTATTATATAATTAGTTTAGCAGAATAATAATAAGCAACCATTTTTTCTAACGCATAGGGATGAAAACGAGTCAAGCTAAAACTCGACTCGACTCGAATTCAAGTCGAGTTTCGAGTCAAGTCAAGGGTAATATCCTCGAGTCGAGTTCCGAGCCGATTCAGTTTTTCGCGTCGAGTTTAGAGTCCAGTCGAGTTTGATAAATTGCTCGTTCGTTTTCATGGCCTGATTACACTGGAAAACGAAAGCCATGGAATACTTTTAGTGTTGCTCACGAGAGGGGACACTGCTCGCATCTCGTCTCGTCTCGATAACGAGACCACAAGAGATTTGTTTTATATAACAAGCTCAGCTCGGCTTGGTTCAACTGAGAAGATGGCTCGAGCTGGCTCACTTGGGGTGAACCATCGGCTCGAGCTGGTTTGGTAGGGATGAGCCATTTGCTCGGTTCGGCTCAACTGAGCCGAGGGCTCTAGCCGAGTCGGTTGGGTGAGCTGTTGGCTCGGCGCACTTCTCGGTTCGGGTCGATAGTGAATGAGCTGTGAGTCGAGCTGCTCGAGTCGTTGACAATCCTAAACCCGGGCCGAGCAGTTTTGAAGATATTTGGCCAGTGCCCTATAACTTTTAACAGTGTTTGGCTCGAGCCCGAATACTCAACCAGGACCTTCAACCCAAATTCAGAAGCTCGTGAACAATGTCCTTGACTCCTAGACTTCACGACTACCGAAATTGGCAATCAACTAGTTTTTTAGTATTCAAATACAAACCGCCTATCTTTCTTTTTATATACAGTGTTGTTATAATTAATAATAATAATAATAATAATAATAATAATAATAATAATAATAATAATAATAATAATAATAATAATAAAAGTAGTAGTAGTAGTAGTAGTAGTAGTGCCATTGATAATAATTATACTGTCTATGTAATATACTTGAAAAATATACTCGAAACTACACCAGATTTGGCTCGAGTCGACTCGGAACTCGACCCCAATTCGAGTCGAGTTGGAGGAAATTTTTCGAGTCGAATGCTCGGGTCGAACTCAAAGATGTCTGTTTCTAGTCGAATCGAGTGTCAAAGAAAACTCGCTCGAACTCGCTCGTGTCCATCCCTACGAGTAGCGCAGTATGGCATTTTATAATGTTACATTACATGAAAATGTTCATGTATCAAGTGAAAATTTGCATTTACATAAAGCGATTCAGAACATGCAATAATAATAATAATAATAATAATAATAATAATAATAATAATAATAATAATAATAATAATAATAATAATAATAATAATAATAATAGCGGTAGTAATAGTAGTACGGAAAATTGAAGTCATAATTTTTTCACATTTTTAAAGTTTCGGACCTAAAAGTAACGCGTTAGTAACGCGTTACTTTCGTAGTAAAGTAACAGTTACTTTTGGGGGGCAAGTAACGCGTTACTAACGCGTTACATTTTAAGAGAAAGTAAAGTAACTTGTAACGCGTTACATTTTTACAAGTAACTTACCCAACACTGTATATATATATATTAGTATCCCAGCACGGCCCTGGTTCCTCCTCACTTTTACCCCTGCTAATGCTGATATCTTATGGTTTCACAGCATTAGCGTCATTTGAGGGGTCAATTGAGTTTGAGAAATATTTTAATAAATTGTATACTAATAAATTAAAGAAAAACGTGAAACTCATGTCTGCGGACAACCTCCCGATCCTCTCCCAAGCAAAATCTGAAATGACGCTACTGTTTCATGCTATATGCAATTGTAAAACTATTTGATTTTGAAAGATTTTACAGTAAGAATTGTAAGATGTATAGGGCTATAAGCTATGTAAAGTACAATGATAAATAGCCTTCCTATATTATTACCTAGAAGATCACTAAAGCTCTAACAGATACAAAGATTACATATCGTACACTAATGTAATAAAAAAAAACTCTTAAGAACACTTACCAAATGATTTACACGTAAACTCCTGTATGAAATGAAAGGTAGTACCCCACGTAGTCATTGCAAGATTCAGGTATCCACAAGAGAGACACACTACGTAACACAATAATACCTTCCCATTATCATTTCGCAGAGACGGCACCAAAATGTAAATTACGCACGTTGATAAACAAAATATGCACGAAACAAGTGAACCAACAGAATACACGAGATATTCGCTTGTGGTTTTTTCTTCAGGATTTTCTGGAAAGCACACAAACGGAATAGTCTCATTTATAGTTTCATTTTCGAAGCACGTAATGTGTTCCATGCAAAATGTATTAAAAGAGTACATAGTTGAAAAACCTGGAACGTATAAACTACCATTTGTTAAGAGATAATAACGGTCATTCTCTATATTTGGATTTAAATAATGTTTACTGCACTTTATTTGATGTAAAATGCCAAACTTACTAAGGGAAGAATTAGAAGTCACTGTTGCATTTGGTTTATCATAAAAAATTGGGCGAAAATTTTCGTTCGTTGGTGTGCATGCGTTATCAACATAGGAATGACCTTCTGGACAACACTTTCTGATACACACATTCCGTCGACAGTAATCCGATTCGCATAGTCTCACCACAACTGAATCTACACTGTCGTTATTCGCTGACGAGAAGGACGACACTTGTTCGTTTCTAGTGAAATCAACACAATATTGGTATGACTTATAGATCTTGGAAGAAAAATTCAAAAAACCATTAATGTCAACATTGATGTCAATAATTGCAACTTCATAATCTACAAGAGACTCTACTAAAGTATCATTTTCTAAACAACTAGGAGCACCATATTTAATATCAATAAACAAAGACATGTTTTGAACTGTTATAGGTAAAATTTGTTTTATATCTGTATGTGAATATTGAATATCAAAACGACATGATTTGCTATTAATATCATAAATCTGTTCTTTTGGGCAACACTTGGACACTGTAATTAAAGGAACTTTAATCTCTTCGTAATTAAATTCTTCACTTCCTTCACACACGAGCCCATAGTTTTTAAAAGTAGTATCACTAGCGACTTTGTCAATACAATAATCTGTTTCCCGCTCGGGTATTTTGTCAACATTTTCTGGCACAACTGTCACAATTTTCAAAGGACCACAGTCACCTCCACACACGGGAATGCTGTTAATCGCTTTGCCCTGGGTTCCAAGTTCTTTACTAGTCAGGTTATTTCTGGATATTGGAATGCACTCAGTAAGATTGTCTAGAGATAACACAAAACCTTCGGGACAACATTTTCTAACACATGTTTTGTCACTTTGACACAATTTCTGATTGCATATATCTATGGTAGCGTCTGTACTCACTTCTCCTACCGAAACTCCCTTGCTAAGAATAAGAAGAATATACACAGAAACACTACACCACAGAACACAATTCATTGTCAACGATCTTCTGTAACCCCGATAAAAAATGTTGTGAAAAGCAAGTTATCACAATTACGCTATGACGTGTTATGTTTTACCAGTCAGCAGCTCTACACGCAATATCAGACTAAGCAAGATTACAAGAACTCCTGTCTTTGTTTTCATTTGAGAAGTGTAGACTATCTGTGTCTTCTGCTTGTACGAGAAACTAAAAACGTCTGGAGTCTCAGAAAGAAGTGGAAGACGGAAGAGAGCACTTAGGCCTATTAAAGGCAACTAAACTGCTCCAGCCACTTATTGAGCGTATACTTACAATATATAAACTCTGCGCATCATTTTCGTATAATCAAGAAATAAGGAAAATTACTATTAAGTATTTTTTTCTTTCTTTCACATACAGGCCAAACTACCTGGCATGATTTGACAACACTGAATTCTGATAATTAAAAAAAAAACTGGATGATTGAGTGTGGAACATCACTGTTTCCGGAAATTTGCCGCAGAAAATTTTCACGCACCCGTGCGTTTACTTGTAAGAAGTGTATACCATATGTATTTGTATAGTTAAATTTATGAGAACTATGCACTTTCACACGAAAAACACTTAATACCTACATAATCTTATATATACAGTAAGCTGTCTATGCTGTTCTAAACATGGTTGTTTGTTATAGCCTATTTTAGTACAAAAAATGTTAGTAGAGCTCCTTCGTTGCTAAGAGGTTAGCGTGCGCGCCTTTAGCGTATGAGACACGGGTTCGATTCCCAACGGGAGCTCATGTGGTTCGGATTCTACGTTAAACTGTAGGTCCACGTTTCATATAGTTTCACTGCTAAATAAGACGTTAATTAAAAATAAAATCAAATGAAAAACGCGTGTTTTAAGTTTATTTTGTATTAAATTCTACATTAATACTTTTCGACTGCAAGGCTTAGGCCGATCTCAATATTAGTAATTGATCTTCATTAATCGATACTCTATTTAAGGTCATGAATGAAATAGAAACAATAAACCTTTTTAATATACTCGCCACTTCCTCCATTTTCACATAGGATGATACTAAGGCAAATTACTTAATTGCAATTAGATTTAACGTAAGTAAAGAAAAATCTTTCTGGCCTAAGTAAAGAAAAAAAATATTGGCCAACAGCAAATGAAATGAAATCTATGTTTTAACGTCCCACAATTGAGCTATGTTATGCAACAACCATTCAACCCACAACGAGTCAGTTGGGGAAATCGCAGTTATAGGTTTCTCGACTACATAAGATATTACCGTATGTGGGTTGACTTTTCTCTTCATAGATGGCAGACCGATCGCAAACGCGTTACCAGGATTTTTTAGTATGTTCCTTACATATGTTGGAACTCTCCAGCAGGGTTAACTCATTTTTTAAATTTGTAGGTTGACTGGTTGTTATACAACACCGCCCAATTTTGCCTGTAGCCTTTCAAGAGAACGGGTGATAATCACAAATTAATAGTAGCGAAAATTTATGGTGAAATGAATACTCGTATGACAGAAGAAACTGTATGGCTACAGAGAAGACTTACGATGTTTGTCCTTCACAAATTCATATGGTTTGGGGTCAAACTAGAGACTCCTTCATACAGGAGATGAATGTCTGTACTGAGATACCAATCCCTCTCAACTCAGTGTAGTTTATATATATTCAATAAAGAACCAGATAAATATTTAAGATATGTGTATACTATTAGTTCAGAAAGATACGAGGAAAAGTAATTTCTGATTTATTTTATGTATTTATTTTACACTGAGTATTTATAGTTAGGGTGGAGTCCTTCCTTAGGAACATGGTCTTATCGGCTTTTTCGGAAAGTTGAGTTTGTAAATGATAAATTGAGTATGGTATCGGGTGAAAAATCACTTAGTTCCAAACACGCCTATCAGCAAAGAGTAATTGAAAAGCGTCAAGTTGTGGTATTTTCTACCTGAAAAGCGCGTACTCTCAAACAGGTACAGTTTGCCATTTGTCGCATGTGGGAAACGCACAAGCTTTCTATACGTCCAGTCTAGCGTTCTATTCCCATTAGGGGTCTTCGCCTCGATACAAATATAATAAGTGGCTTGGGTACCACTTTAAGAGTCTTCTTCCCGGCGAAATTAAAATACCGTTAATTTTACAGTAATTATGTGATATCTTCAAATAGATAAAAGATAATTGAAATATGGAACAAGAGCGCCCTAGACAATATTATTTTGCGTGAGGTACCGTTATCACAAGTCACCTAGTGGCTTTCCGTTTTCAGCTGTTTAAAAACGCGAAAATAAATGCCGATTTTCAAAATGGCTCGAAATCGAAAGCAGATAAGTGAGTCATGATAATGGTTTCTCATGTAAAATGATATTGTCTAGGGCGCTCTTGTTCCACATTTCGATTATCTTTTATCTATTTGAAGATATCACATAATTACTGTAAAATTAGCGGTATTTTAATTTCGCCGGGATGAAGGCTCTTAAGTAGTCTATGTATGCCCCATCTCATATAACTGCATGGTGGAAAGAGATCTTAAAAATCAATCGCACCTCTGAGGCTTCTGCTAGTATCAAAAAGTGTTCCATACAATAACTGAATAATTGTTAAGGTGGACGAATGATTAAGGGAAGTTAATGATTATGGAAGAATTGGTGAAATGAGAATGTGGAAGCAAACGGGAGTACCCGAGAAAACCCACAGACACGATGTTGTCCACCACAAACTTGCTTGGTCGGAGAAATCCAATTATTGATTACTATATGCTATATAGTCTTATATGGCACTGATATACACTTATTACTATTACTTTATTTTAATACGTTATACGCAGTATATATTATCTGTTTGGGTGAATACAGATATGTACCGTACCTATGGTCCATATGTAAAAAAGTATGACTAATATAATTATACAACTAGTAAACATAAGAAAAGTTCAATAACCTTTCATTCATACAACTGCTTGCTCATTTTATGGCATTTTATTATTGATTTATTAACAATTCATTTTGATAACTTTTCGTCATAAATAAAATTAATTTTCCTATACATAAATTTTATGCATTAAATTTTACAATAACATCCGAAACTCAATTCTCGTCGCATAGTAGTGAAAATTGTCGTGCTTATTTTAATTTTAAACAATTAATTCTGAAGTTACTTTTAATTCCAACCATTACTTTCTTCCGACTTTAATTTTAATCTACGTTAATCAACTATTTTTTTCATAGTACGTACACCTTCCATAATTTTCGCCCCTTCTTGAAAATTACACAAGAATTACGTATCTCTGGATGAGACGAGAGGAAACTTCTCGAGACGAGATGAGAAGAGATTTTCAAGTCGATACACGAGACTAGACAACATTTTTCTTGAGACGAGTCTCGTCTCGTGTGCATTCATAATGACGGTATAGACTCCAACTTAAACTGAAGATGTACGTCTCATATAAATTGTCGATGTTGAAAAGGGACGTTAAACCTCAACAAACAAAGAACAAGAACAACAATCGATTAATGTATTTTAGCTTACATAACCTGACAACGGAAAAGGATTGTAAGTTCTTTTTTAACATTCAAAAATCTGAGAGCAAAAAAAAATTTGTCTACATTTTCCGGACCGAAATATTTACAAAAATATGTACGATTTTAGAAGAGATAGAATTGATCATGATATGGTAGATGTACGAATTCGTATGATCAAATATGTCATTTTGTGTAAGGAAAAGTTGTATAAAAATACGGCAAAAACCTTTTGGCGAACAAAAGAAACACAGATTATAACCGGAAAAAAGTTCATATTGGTTCCGGTTAAAGAACCAGAAGTTAGATTTGAAGTGACACAGAAACGAAGGTGTGGTGACAAGACTAACGATGATTGCAAGCCGAAACGCAATGTTGACGAAAGGTGGGAAACAATTCGCAACATGATGAAAAAGACAGCTGAAGAAAACATAGAATATGAAACATAGAATACACCAGGATTGAGCAAGGACAACGTAAGAAGGGCGAAGGGTGAACGAACAAAGTAAAATATTGTTATGGACAAACATAAAAAATGAAAAGTAAATAATAATAATAATAATAATAATAATAATAATAATAATAATAATAATAATAATAATAATAATAATAATAATAATAATAATAATAATAATAATAATGAAAAACTAGGAAAGAAACCCATTTCAGAGTTTCAAATTTTCCACAGCTACGTTTACAGTCATACCGTACCAACTTTAATCGAGTTACCAGAATTGAAGGACACATGCATTAAGTCTCAGAAGAGAACTTAAAATATTAGAGGCACTTTGACCATCAACTTGCAACTGTTATACCATACTGGTTAGTTTTGATTGGCTTGAACATTAACGTCACGTTCAATACCGACACTATGTGAGAGCACGACTTAGAACCAAATCTGGTGCGATTCAGTTCTCACGTTTAGCCGTATCATATGCGTACACGGCTCAAATTCTTAGATCCGAACTGTTTGATTCCTTAAAACAAAACAAAACCAAAAAAACAAAAAAAAAAAAAAAAAATGCGAACAAGTGTAAAGTAAACAAGCACAGCACCAGAAGACTATGATGGAATCTGGATATCTGAGATGAATTGTGATATTCTCTGTTGGCACATTTTCAAAATCCCAGAGTTGGTTTACCGAAGTTATTTCCCAGAGCTCTGTTATAATTTATATAAACTTATGGATGCATTTCATTATGTTCTCAATTAAAAAAAAAATGTCCATATAAAAGAAGAATATTTACATACACAAAAAGGTTCACACACTTTCTGAGATATATCTCAAGTTTCTCCGATGCTCCTCTGTACCTGTTTCATGCTATTTAAAATATGGACGCAGGAGCGTCGGATATGATACTATGAGAATTTCGTGAACATGCTAACATGTTACATCTCAGATATTCAGGTTTCATCATACTGTGCTTATTAGCACATAATTATACTACTGATACTGATAATAATAATTTGTTGATTGGGGTTTTAGCGCCTCTTTCAGCAGTAATTCCATATATGAGACATAGATCTACATCTTAACGTGGGATTCGAACCATACGATCCCATGGTGAATCGAACTCGGGTATCCCGCACCAAAGACGACATATATAGCCTCAAGGGAGCTTGCTGAGACCTATCTGAGTTCGATACTCATAAGAAAAGGATGCTTTCATGAGGAAAACCTATTTTATTTCGTTCTTAAACTGTGAGCACGTAATGGAAATTTGTATTTGTGTTTCTCACTATATTCAGCTGCAGATGCCTGGTCAAAATAAACAACGACCCAGAATTTGAGAACTCTTCACCCTACTCAATTCATACACACACACAAACACAAACCAAAGATCGGTCAGTCATCGAGTTTTGCACGGTGTTAGTGGATATGTTCTAGATCAAGCTTTCTCAACAACCTATTACATATTACGACCTCCCCTTTATTACATTCTCATGCTAGCAGCCCTAAATATTTTCCAGTTTGTAATAAGCTTTTGTTATTATTATTATTATTATTATTATTATTATTATTATTATTATTATTATTATTATTATTATTATTATTATTATTGCTGTTTGTTGCTTGTGAAACTTAGTGAAACCACACCAAGGTAAGTTTCTTTTTTACACTAAACTTTAACTTAATTTATATTTCAATATGCAGTTTTTGTTGTACAGTAGAACCCCTCTCGTCCGCCCTCGGCTGGTCCGCCATCCCGGTTGATTCGACCGTGCTCGAGCCGGACTTGTCCCGACTCTTCGATGACTCTCGAGGACAATTGTTGTTTACTTGCTGTTACCGCTGTCCGCTTTAGTGTTCCGTCAACTGTTGTACCGTGCCTTTCGTTGTGCGGGTTTTCTGTACTGTATTGTGCAGTTTTTAGTGCTTACTGTTCATTTGTTTTTACTGTAGAGAACAATACAGTCATTATTAAATTCAGAGATTATTTTATTGTAAATCCGTATTTTATGTATTTTCTGATAATCCGACCTTTTTTTGTCTTCCGGTCATACCCCCAATCCCAAAGGTGATGGATTAGAGGGGTTCTACTGTATTTGTATTTTTTTTTTTTTTTTTTTGTATTTCAATATGCAATTTTTCACCAATTTATTTCTTCATTTAATTGTTTTTTTAAACGATTCTTGATTTGTTTACTATTATTTGTTGTATTTGACAATAAGTATGGTATAAAATATATCTATCAAAATAAGAAAGTCAATTTATTTTCCAGTACTAGATCCCAGTGTTTCTCTCAGACATGTTTTTTTTTTTTTTTGGGAGGCACTGTCCCCACAGAGCTCTGAGATGCCCCCTCGGAGAAGACCAAAATCATACATCTATAATATAATACTAAATAGAATAGTCAGTACCGTGTGAAAATAATATGTGCCCTTCCGAATACTAAGTGTGCCCTCTGGAACATTTTTTCTGAAAGAAACACTGTTAGATCCCAAATTGCATTTCTTTGCACCTCTGTTCGCGACCTCTACGTATTCCTCTTACGACCCCGAGAGATCGCGACTCTCAGGTTCAGAAACCCTGTGCTGGATGGATCATACAAAGTAAACTCTGAGATAGTATATCTTATATTCTTGAATAATGATCACCGTGAGAAATTCCTTAAGGATTTTGCTTTAGCTTAACCATTTCTTTTACACAGTTAGTTAATTGTTTATGAAAACTATCAAATTAATAAGCGCGCATGGTTTAGTGTGAAAGGTTCAAAACGCTAACAGAATCTTAATTTTTACATCCTTGTCCTTGACGAATTTCAACTCCAAATAATTATATTTCCCAAGCTTAGAGGAAGGCATATGCCAAGCTTCTTTAAAATCGGATTAATTTTATGAAAGTTTTATTCTAGACAGACAGATACACAATGCCGATTACGTCGAACTCCCTCATGTTAGGTTCAATTAGTTTATATATATATATATATATATATATATATATATATATATATATATATATATATATATATATATATATATATATATATATATATATATATATATATATATATATATATAAAACTTTCACATATGTTGCTTGTTTTTTCAACACAACTTCGAATCTAAATTAGGTAGAGATGTAAGCGCTTGGTGCCACAAGTGTATCATCTTCATTTTTAAAGCACTTTTTTTTCTGCCAAGCAATGTATGTTTTACTTGGCGTACATACACTGTTTTAAATATTGAGCACTACCGATCTGTAAAAGAAGGGCTTTCTAAGCCATGTGAATGACGAGAGACGAAAGGCCCACGTCTTCCCAAATGCATGCATCGTTGAATGAAAACTTGTTGATCGGCGGTGAACACTTTGCCAAGTGTGTTGAGGTATTCTTAGATGTTTAAACGCTACATCGTTAAAGACTTTAGGTACCTCTGTGATAGCCTCAATATTAATTGTCTTATTTGGTTAGAAGAAATTCTATTTGCCATCACATTCCAGTTTACAACCAACTTAATTATCGTACTTTTAGCCAGAGGCGGATCTAGAAAGTACAAACTCGGGGGGGGGGGGGCGACCAGAACCCATACTATGATAGATATATCATGAGTTTATTATAAACTTTCAAAAATATATATAAATAATAGCTTAAATTATTTGTCACTCAAAACACTGGGGGCCTAGGTCCCCTGCCCCGGGCTAGATCCGCCACTGCTTTTAGCGATCGACCCTGTTAACTATGATTTTTAACACTCTCGCTGCCACGTGTAACATCGGTGGTCACACCATACTTTCTTCAGAGGGCCACGTGTACCACCCGTGGGCACACAACCTTTCCTCTTTGAGTCCTCGCGCTATACCGACGGGCACATATAGCGTGAAGCGGAATATGTGATTTTAGAAGAGATAACCTCCACTACGGCTTCCTAAAGTATTTAATGCTATTTTGCACGTTTAAGAAAAGCTTTTAACTACTGACTATTTTACAAAGTTAGATTTATTTTATAATTATTTATTGTTTTTTGAAAAGCTATAATAGCACACGTTTAATTGATTTATGCACAAAGATGATTGCTAATGTTAATCATTATTAATTGTATACGTTCTTTAGTGCTTAGTCAGACATTCCGTGCCTAATCCATACTCAAGCAGGTTGTAGGGATATGAAGGAATATTTTCGTTGTCATCGCAGGGACAGCATTGAAAAAAAGCCTGGCAATTTTTTTTTTTTTTTTACTTTTAGTGATCTCAATCATTCAGTTCCAACATTCCCACAATAGAAGGTGATTAAAATAACCTGATGGAATCAGAAAGTGAAAATTCTAGTAATATGTTTTTTGTTTGTTTGTTTGTTTTTTGTTTATTATGATTTGGATGCTGATCTAGACTTTGGTTATTTTATCGCCTTCTATTGTGAACATTATGAACTGAATGATTGAGATCACTAAAAGTAAATAAAAGTGTTGCCAGGCTTTTTTCAATGCTGTCCCTGCGATGACAACAAAAATATCCCTTCATATCCCTACAACCTGCTTGAGTGTACATTGGGCAGGGAAAGTCTAAGCAGTAAAGAACGTATACAATTATAGTGATTCAACATTAGCAATTTTATTTTATACTGAAGAGAGATTTAAAAAAATGTCAAAAAATGTAGTGTTCACCGGTAGTACAAATAGTCTCAGGATGTAAATTTACCTTCTGGGGCCAAGTGTACCACGGATAGGCACTACCACACAGACTCCAACAAAGGGCCAATAAGATATTAAAAATTACAGCACTCTGATTACAGCAAGTTAAAAAAAAAATCATCTGGCCCCACGATGAGTCACGCAAAACCGGCTTGGCAGCGGGAGTGTTTGCAACCGATCGGTGGCTGATTCTTTGAATGAAATTCTTGGCCAGGGCCGGTCTTAGGTGGCGCGTGGCCCGATTGGGAACATTTTGCGGGGCCCCCAGGTTTACAACTAACTTGAACCAAGGTTCGTATATATATATATATATATATATATATATATATATATATATATATATATATATATATATATATATATATATATCGCTCTCCCTACGGTCTAGTGGTTGTGCCCATTTCCCTTTATAACATGTTTCCATCTGTAAATGTTCTGGTGTAAACACTCACCTTGTTCATTACGAGCAGCTAATTTTTCAGAGAAATAACTCAAATGGAAATGCAGACAGTGAATGATTTTAAAATACATACTTCACCCTTGTACCTATCAATTTTTCAAGAAGGTTCTGTACTAGTATTTCATAGTTTTTTTTTTCGCGTAAAGTAAACCTATCGATGTCAAATCTAGTTTCTTGACCAAGCTTGGCAGAGAAGTGTGGAATATCAAGAAACGAGCGTATGCAAAATTTAAAATGCTTTCGGCCATAAAGGCGGCCGCAGTGGCCAAAAACTTGATTGATCAGAATAAGACATAACAATGTGTTTCAAGTTTGAAAATTTCATTTTATTTGTAAAAGGGTAAAGGGATGAGAAACAAAAAAAAAAAAAAAAAAAAAAAAAAATCACCTACACTGGGAGGAAGTAGACATCTATTTGAGGGTAGGCTTATCATGGCCGCCATCTTGAAGTCGGCCATCTTGTATCTTGCTCGACATTTTAAATAGGAAGCGGGTCATATAATATATTAAAATGGGCTAGAATTTTACGAGAAATACAATTGTGAAGTCTATGTTTCCATAAGTTTATATTTGTAAGACATAATGAAATGCACATTGATATGAATTCGTTGGTTCAAAGATTTCTTAACAGCTGTATCGTTTCGATAAGAATTCAAGTCATGAAACGCTAGTGAGAACATCGTAACGGTAGATAGCTACTTATTAAAGGTATAATCAGCGTGAAATCGTTATAGGGATCGTAATGCCGCAAATTATGGATGCGCTAAAATATTAAATAATACTTTTGATAAAGTGGATACTTTCAAATATCTAGGATCAATATTAACAGACGAAAATCATATTCACGAAGAAATTGAATGTCGATTAAAAGCAGAGAATTCGTGTTATTATTTAGTTCAAATTCTCTTGTTGTCGCGAATTCTGTCGAAGTATTTGAAGCTTAAAGTATATAAAACGATAATCATGCCTCTTGTTCTGTATGATTGCGAAACATGGTCGCTTATTCTGAGAGAAGAACATAGACTGAAAGTATTTGAGAACAAGGTCCTGAGACGAATATTCGGACCCAAGAGGAACGGGAATGGGGAATGGCGGAAACTTCATAATGAGAAACTATATAATTTAAACGGTTTACCAAACATTGTTAGGGTCATCAAATCTAAGAGGCTTAGGTGGGCAGATCATGTAGCCAGGATAGAAGTAGAAACGCTTTCAAATTCTTGACTGGAAAATCAATCGGAAAATGACCATTAGGAAGACCTAGGCGCAGGTGCGAGGACAATATTAAGATGGATCTCGCATTAATAGGAATACAAAGTAGAAACTGGATTCAGTTAACTAAGGATAGAAATCAGTCGAGTGCTTTTGTGAATGCCACATTGAACCTCCGAGCTCCATGGGCTATAGAGTTAGTTATTTAGGGCAAAGTTTGTTTTCTGGTTTTGTATTTGTAACATAGCTATAATTAGAGAAAGGATATCCAAAGAAGTTGCACTGAGGCTGATTTATTTGATATCTCGGTATTCATGTTAGTATCACATGACATAATCAATAAGAACACCTGGAACTTTAACTTACTGGGGTGTTCAAAATGAAAGGATCCCAGAATAATGATATACATATTTACACAAACTCAAAGAAAATATTTTTTATGCCCAGGGGTATATGTAAGGAAATTTGGAAGAGTATTAAGGGTGTTGGGGGGTATGCAGAATACTACCTGGACATAATATCTGTTTGTACAACAGAAGTTGTAAACGTATAAAAAAAGAAACTACTGCAGCATTAAATTTAAAAAAATATTTACTTTTGCCCGGAAACTTAATACAAATTATTCATTAACTTGTTAGGGAGAGGTCATACCCTCCCTTGTAGAGTCCATGGGCGTAACTGTATTACAATATGTTGTTGTGTGTACTTGACAACCGAGAGAGCAGAGCCATCTTAACGGTATCATAGCCACTTTATCGGGGGCCCCGCGAGCAGAATAGCATGTATTAATTCCATGTATTAGGAGCAAAATTTAGTCATAGGGACTACAACGCACTTATTTGTTCTGGGGCCTAATACTGTTAGAACGGCACTGGAGAGTAGATTAGACTGGACAGTAGAATAAACGGCACTAACGCGGGGCCCCCATAGGCGCGGGGCCCGATTGGGAGCAATCGGTCCAATCGGCTTAAGGCCGGCCCTGTTCTTGGCAAGCAGAGAATCAATGAACAGCTTGTCGGGTTCTATAATTTTGAGCTATTACAGAAAGAAACTTGCCATAGTACACAAGACACAAGAGACTTGGCACTGCATTTTGAAGCAAGTTATTAAGAATTTCTGAGAAATCATAAAATAGTGACCTAACTGAATCATAATAATGAAGCTTGTGCACTGAAATAGAAAAATGTGGAATTCTTCCAAATTGTATTAATAATTCTCAAATATTGAACTTGGTTCTCTATCAATGTAGATACTATATTTCATCATTTACACCTCCGTTCGTCTTCAGATCTCTTTCTCTTATTAATTTCATTGGAATATGATTACTATTTACAACTTCTTTATTGTAAATATAAATTTATTTACAATGCAAAATCATATTCATATTTGAAAAAAAAAATATTCAGTAACCTTTTACAATAAATATCCGATTGTTATTTCTATATCCAAAAGAAAAAGTCCTAAGTACGTGATTGAGTGGGTGAATGACTGACCGATCACTTGAATTAGAAACTTAAAATTTTGATAATGCATCAGATTTGTGATGTAAAGATTCACTATGGAAGATTTTTTTTTTTTTTTTTTTAAATTCGACGAGTAAAGGGGAAGCCGAATCTATGAAAGTATAGTAGAACCCCTCTCGTCCATCCTTCTGCTGATTCGCAACTCCGGTTGATCCTACCGTGCTCGAGCCGAAGTTGTCCCAACTCGTTGGTGACTCACGAGGCCAATTGTCGTTTATTGCCGTCGCTGCATTGTTGTTTACTTGCTGTAAAGTGTTCCATCTATTCTTGTATCGTTTCTTTCGTTGTGTGCGTGTTTTCTGTACTGCACTGTGCAGTTTGTAGTGCTTACTTTTCGTTGGTTTTATGAGAGTATTCTTCTGTGTTCGTTACAGTACAGCGTTTTTTTTTCAACATGTCAAGAGTGAAACGTAAACACGTTACTCTTTCATTAACTGAAATATTAGCAGTGCTACAAAGACTAGACAAAGGAGAATCACTCAAAAAAAAATTGCCAAGGAATTCAATGTAGGCGTTACGACAATAAAAGATTGGAGAAGAAATAGGAAAGACATTGAATCATATATAATGACGATAGATGGTGAAATCTCTCTTAAAAATAGCAAAACATTGAAAAAGCCTAAACTTGAACTGCTTGACAACGTATTGTGGATGTGGTTCTGCCAAGAAAGAAGAAAAAAATGATATTTGGGCTCATTATAGTCATTTTCGAGCTCAGAGATAGTTTATTTTATTGTAAATCCGTATTTTTCTGTATTTTCTGATAATACGAGATTTTTTACGTTCCAACCATACCCCCAGTCTCAAAGGTGACGGATTAGAGGGGTTCTACTGAATATGGACTTCCCATTTAAAATAATTATACATGTGTTTTTTTATACTTCCCCTAGAAGAGGAGAGGAGTGTGGTTACAAAAGCTATGGTGTCATTATTGGCTGACCACGGTATTGAATTTCTCCCACACACGCCCTACACATCAGATTTAGGCCCTGAGTGACTTCTGATTGTTCCCAATCTCTAGGATTCTCATGGTGGACGCCATTTTGTCAGTAGATCATCCCTGGGAAGTGCTATTTTTCAGTATCTGAAATATATCCCCAAAGCTAACTATGCCACATGCTACACAGAGGTAGACGGGGCGATGGCAATTACGTATCAATAAAGATTGAAAGTTTGTTGAGAAATAGACACAGGTTAGTTCCTTGTATTTTCCATGTTCTTGGAACGGATACCGTTTTTGTTCTCGGAACAAAAACGGTAAACGATACTGAGAATCAGTTTTCTGCAATCGATTAAGCATCCGAGGAATATGGTCCATGTTCCATTTCTGATTTTATTCCTCTAGTACAACTAGAAGTTAGTGTAATCTACTACCATATAGCAGAAAAGATAAGAGGTAGGAAAAACTGATTTATATATATATATATATATATATATATATATATATATATATATATATATATATATATATATATATATATATATATATATATATATAGAGGAAAGTACCTAAATATGGAATACCGATCCATTTTTTGGCAACTGTAGCTCACCTTACACGTTTCTACATATGAAAAAAATTGTGTGCACTCTATACACATATGGTAATAACTTCTGCCATTTCAAGTCAATCAATAATAAAAAGAGACCCCAAAAATAAATGAAAATCAAAATAGTACAAAATTGTTACTCGAAAAAAAGTGCTCTAAATATGGAATACCATAGACAACTCTCATGAAATATACCAGAATGTTCTACATGCTTCTAATATAGATATGCTAAGTAAAACAAAGGAAGTTGACAATAGAAATATTTTAATTACATGATATTAAGATGCAAATAACTCCAAAAATCATTTGAAAAATGCAAAAAATGTAGTAAATGAGCTGTAAAGTTACAAAAAGAAGCATAGAAGCAAAATTTGCAAAGAGACATTTATATCTTAGAGGAGTTGTAAAGTTAGGTAAAAGAAAAATTATTAGATACCCTGCCTAGTGTTAGATATGCTGCAAAATATACAGTGAGAAATCTATGTCTATTTGTAGAAGTCACAGATATAAACACCTTTGTCATATCCAGCACATTCATTGTGAACCCAGGATTGGCACATCATACACTTTTCACCGCCTTTATCTTCAGAAAATTTTTATGAGCAGAAGAGGCACTCAGCATCTCCTGTCTCTGGTTGATCATTATCGGGAATGCTACTAAACGTTGATGAGTGATCATCATATGTGCTGATGGACATAGATGTTTCGGAATCTGAAGTTTCACTTTGGGGACGACTGTCATCACATTTGTTTCGTAACGTACTTTTCGTGCATTTCTTAGTTAATTTTACCTTTTCTTTTGTTGCATTCTTCTGTGTCTTACCCTTGTATTTTGCACTGTTCCTCATTTTTATTTTTTTTCCACTATCGACAGCTTTCACAGACTTCTCTAACTGATTTTTGTGATGTGATGAAGTAATTATGACTGCAGAGCCAGCCTTTCTTCCTCGACTGCCTTCCCTCTTCTTCACTGCGGGCACTGGTGATATTTGCCATGGAGTTATACTGCTGCCAGATGATCCACTTCCTGAAGCTTGAATTGCGATTGGACAAGCAGAGGTAGTAGAAAGGTTGTCTGAAGTACATGAGGGAGAAGTGTTTGGTATGATTGATGTAGAAGGAGGAGGGAGTCCAGATGAGGGTTCAGAGTCTAGTAGTGGTATAGGAGGGGGACAGAGATCTCGTGAAGGTTCAAAGCCAGGTACTGATCTATGTTGTTGTGCGTGCTTTGCTTCAAGAAAGTCACTATCATTGAGAATGTGAGGATTGAGGAGCCAAATTCCCGTGGTTCTAAAACCATTAATGGCGTTTGAAGCAGTTTGTGCTTTCTCGTACGCTTTTCCAGAGTTCTGCTACCTCAAATGCAGAGAGAGGCCGCACACAACCGTCTTTTGTCTTAACAGCTCTCGTCCAAACCCTGATCTCTTCACTGTAGTACGTTTTTAAGGGACTCATGAAGGTTCTGTCAAGAGGCTGCAGTTTGTGCGATGAGTGTGGAGGAATACAAAGTATGGAAACATTATTGCTTCTCGCCAAGTATAAAACTTCTAAATTCCTTGAGCGGGCATAATGGCCATCAAGAATGAACAACACTGGAGATTTTTCAGATGGCCTTGTGTGTTTAAGAAAATGTCTGAATCATTCAGTGAAGAGATTACTCTGTACCCACCCAGAAGGTTGACACGCTCCAATAGATCCTTCAGGAGCACCGCGCATGAGGTGATTTGACTACATTTCCTTGGAAATATTAGCATGGGAGGAACACAAATATCCCGTGGCACCCATACACGTTATTACGGTCACTAAAGAGCCTCGTTGTGCAGAGCTAATTGCGCCTATTTGACGTTTTCCTTTGTGTGCAAGAACTTGAGGAATTTTTGACGAAACGACAGTCAGGCCTGTCTCATCAACGTTAAATATGCGATCAGCAGAAATGTTCTTATTATCAACCTCCGATTGCAAAAAGGTCAAAGAAGTGGGTCACTTTATCTTTACAAATACCAACGGTTCGTTTGTATGAGGTTTGTGTCAGTTTTCTGAAAGAAAGTTTTCCCTTGTGTCTTTTCATAAACAATTTGAGCCAAGTCTTTCCTGGAAACTCGTGGCACTTTGAAAATGAGTATGCAAGTTCATTTTGTTTCGCTAATTGATATGCCATAGTTCGCACATCCCTCGGAGTAAGACCAAAAAATCTGTCTTCCATAACTAACAGGTACTGGACCAGTTCCTCCTCCATTTCCGGTGTTAGAATTGGTTTTCTTCCTTGCTTCTTCACAACAGCTTCTTCAGGACTCAATTTAGATGACGCCAAGCGAAAAAGTGTTGTCCGAGGTGCATTGTATATCTTGGCCGCCCTCAAAAATCCCATTTTCTTCTTCCTCACATCTGAATTGCACTCCTCATTGCGTTGTGATCCCAAGCCTTCCGCTGTTTATTCATCTGGGAAACGAAACAAAAAGATTGCATAAGACTCTAAATATGGAATACTATTCCATATTTAAAACCTTATGGTATTCCATATTGCAAGCCTCGCCATATTTTCTTTCATAACCACAAAAATGGTACTTAGCCTAGGTATAAAATAATCTAACTTGCATAGCCTATAGCTAGAAAACACCAACTTTCCGCGTGATTCATTGTCAATAATTTCAAATTACAATGTAACTAAGAAAATTACTTCTGAATCACTCAGCTTCGATAATCAACAATTGCGAACATCCACTCCTTGAAGTATTACGTGCAACAAACTGCTTACTTCACCACAAACTGACCAGAAACGCATGACAGGATACATAATCAAGCGTTTCTGGGCACCTTTACGAAAGTGCACCACCTACCAGGGTAGATACGGTGGTATTCCATATTCTCAACCCTATTCCATATTTAGGTACTTTCCTCTATATATATATATATATATATGGCTACAGCGTCCCAAGAATAAGTTTCGTCTCTGTCCTTATTTCTGTATCTACGACCAGATTCAGTATTGAGTTTGCATAGTTTGAAAGTCTACCGCAATTTCACAATGAGAAATGAAAATTATTTGTTAATGAAATATTTATTGACGAAATATGAAGAAAAAATATCTGAGTCGTTTTCGAGACCAGAAAAATCCGAAAAAAAAGTATTCAAGAGTAAACTACTCCTTGGAAATTATTTCATGAGAAATGACGTATCCTGTATTGTAAGGTTATTAATGAAACATTTATTTATAAAATATGAAGAACAACTGAAACGTTTTTGAGAAAATCGGCCTAAAAATCTCACCTCCAAGAGTAAATTATCCCATGAGTTATGCCATATTGTCAGGTTATTAATGAATCATGTATATATGAAATATGGACAAAATTGTCTCAATCGTTTCTTAGAAAATTGTTCAAAATGAGTAGAGTACTCCTTCTGGATTTTTCCCCCAAGAATTGACATATCATAGTACAACATTTTAAAGGAATATGGAGTATCAAATATAAACAAAATCGCTAGAATCATTTTCGAGATAAGGGAATTTTTCACTTTCAACCTTCAGTAAACTACCCTTATTTAGGGAAGCAGGAAGGAAATTCGAAACTCTCCTAGACAATCTTAAGAAATAAGTTAAAGTATAAAATTTGGAGCGGATGCGTTAAACGCAGGAGTAAAGTGAGGGGAACGTCATTCCCCACTTCCAGAAAATATCTATGGCATCCCTCTGCTCCCTAAAAATTATAATGGGCAAAGATAGACACGGTGGGCGGTGTGATGTCATCCATCCCCCTACATTTTAAGATTCACATTTACTAAAACGTGTAGCCTTTAGGCGAGTGAACATGTTTACGTCAGCTCAAATGGACGGACCGTTATTCAGAAACCACTTTTTTCGTATGTAGGGGCCTTGAAACGCCTAATTCCGTTGCAATCTCGAATTGGATTTTTTTCTTCACGATCACCATACTTCGTTCTTTCCTATTGTCTCTCGAAACCAAAAATAATTGGATTAAAGCGTCTAACAGGCAGAGCACATCACTCTCATCTAAATCGTGGGCAGGGTGCAGAGTTTAAACTTCGTGGGTGAAAGATCTTTGGTAAGACCAAGAAGAGGAAAAAATAAGGATGGTCTTAGGGATGTAGCTAAGAATTGAATTCGCATAGAAAGTATATAATAACGAAATTTTATGGCGATGACTTTTTGGGTTTCTTAAGTCAAACATTCCCTATAAATAAAAATGAAAATAATCTTGCTGTAATCGCATCACGGGCAAAGGACAACCGTTTGAAAAGAATTTTGGAACATAGCTAGTACCTACCTGGAAGTGGGTTCTTATTGTGTCACTTTGATTACAATGAATATCCTAAGGAAGGAAGAGGGGATTCAACAATTATGCTCAAAATATACTATTAGGTTGGTGCGAATAAAATGCTCCCCGCAGGTGCGCCATTTCCAAAAGGAAATTACAGTACCTGGTTAATCAAAATAGTCACCGTCTACAACCACACTTTTGCTGCTAATCAGCCAACAATTGGATTTTGTGGCGAAAGAAGTCTGGATACTGTGATACGAAGAAGCCCCCGACACGTTGTATCCCCGAATTTTTCGGGAAAAGTCTTCCCTTTAAAGAAATGATCGAAATGCCGCAAGAGACGTCACCAGAATATAGTGACTGAGGAAAGATTTCATATTGTAACTCATGAAGAGTCTATTCTGTCCTTTGAGTGACATGTGAGCATGTTTTGTCGTGCAGCGTTGCGAAGACTGAATGTCTATTGACCATTGGTAGATGCTCGCGGGTAAGTATGGACTACATTTCATGGAATTCAGAACTATAACAGTCTGCAGAGATGGTTATTCTCCGACAGAGAAAGACTTAATAGATCACACACACCATAACAGCAACAATATCTTCTGCGGTAAATGATAGTTTGGCACATTGTTGTGGACGTTGATAATGACACAAGTAGTGTCCTGACCATTAACGATTCATATTATTCATCAGAAGTGACCATCTGATGCAGGAATTATACAAAATTATTCCGGTCATGAATAATACCGGAATACACTTAGAGAACTGCACATCTCCAGACAGTGATTCTTGTTAAGCAATGTCAATTGAGGTGGTACCCATAAGTCCAACTTTTTCACGTTACCAACTGCACTGAGCCGACGAGCGACAGTGGTATGGTGTATGCGTAACCGTAGCCAGCAATGGCATAATTCGTCTACAATGATACAAACATTTTTCAAAGATGCTATTTGCTACGTTATTCGTGGAAAACTCCGAATATGATGCTAGTCGATGCCTACGGGTTCATTTGGCAATGCCGTGTCACCGGAACGGAATTTGACAAACTATGTAATAGACGAACGGTGCGTAAAATCGTACATTTGTGGCTCAAATGTACTAAAGCGCAGAATGTTCCAGTCTAAATTCATAAAGAAAAATCATTCCACAATGCTCTTTCATACCACTTTGTTCAACAACATAACACCTGCTGACTGTGTGCAAAACGTATACTGAGTTTCATGACCTTTGACGATTGATCTTAATTCATTGCTGTGTAGTCTTCCTGAGGTTATTTTCCCACCAGACACCAAAGTGGACATTTCTTTCCCACTAACCCAATATATTACGAGCCCCTCCAGTTAGGCAGATGTAACTTTATATATAAAAGTCTTACTACCTAAAGTTGACACGTGTTCTAGCGTTTTCGGAAATTCCACTTTTAAGAGGGTTAAAGGAGATTAGTTTTTTTTTTTTTTTTTTAAATTAACTAATTTCCCATTTCGTATTCATAAAAATAGCCGAAGTGAAGATAAGGCTGAAGCATTTAAAGAGAACTTTTTAATATATAGTTAGTACTTGAGTCGATCTGGGTTTTCATCTTTCCATTTTGATTGAAATGCGTATCCTAGAGGGTAAATTAGTTAATTTATTGATTGATTGCAAACGTAATGGCTGTAAGCATCTGAAATGCGTTATTGAACATAGTACTAGGGTCGATCTGAGTCTATTATTTTACTTTGATTCATACAGATCGTAAGGGCAAAAAGATAATTCGAATATACCTTTCAAATATTGTAAACAAATCCATTCTTCTCCTGGGAAGAACGGAGAACGAGCACGTCAGCTACTCTGTTATGTCAAGTAAATATGTAGTCAAACTATGCAAGAAGTATTCCGGCAACTAGAAGTGCATAATTTCAATAATATATACAATTATCTCTTTCCTCATCCGTCTACATTTTAGTGTATGGTTTCGTAGTTTTCTACAGAACAACGTGTCCTTAGAGCCAATATTAAAGAAATACTTTAAAAGAATAAATAGAGAATTCTACAGTATCGTATGAGACATAAGAATCGATAAATCTCATTGAGCTGAACAATATGATATGGGTGAGTATAAGTCCTCATGCGTAGTTTTTGAGAAAATCGTTATAAACATTTTTTATATAGTTGTATCACAATCACGCCACCTATTAGATAAAAGTGATCCTGAAACATAGACTACACTAATCAAGCATTTTATTATGACAGTAGCAAGACGGTAGTATACTGCAGGCTATGATTAATAAGATATAGCTCAGAATTAATTCTGAACTCATAAATTTTATTTTTTTAAACTGTGATATTGTCCAAAAATAAAGACATCAATCGATATTATATATCATAGAGAGGAATAAAATGACATGCTTCAAAGGAGGTTATCACACGTTATTTTCGAGAAAAAACGAGATTTTTTATGACGCTAAAAAGAATGTAGTTCGTTACAAATTATAATTGATAATGGTTTTATTATTATTATTTATTTATTTATTTATTAAAGACCAGAGTTTGGTGTGGTTATTTGGAATAGTATACGTAGGTTATATCATTATCAAACAAAATTGAGTCAGTCCAAAAATGTTTTATTATGTTACTATGCCATAAAATGAATAAAGATTAGTACTCACATAGTTCTGAATACTGGAATCAATTTTGGAGATTACAGGCATTAAGTGACAGCAGAAAACTTATTGAAGGAGATTTTATTCAGAAAATACTAGACAATAGATATCGTAGTGAATATCTTGCTTGCATAATATGAGTATAAGGGTACCAATGGGTATAATACGAGAAATGGATCAACATTAGTTCCTTTGAATGTAAAATCTGTAATTTTAAGAAGAATGAACAATTCTTTTAATTTAGTTTAATTTGTTTTTATTAGTACAGAAGCATAAATTTTAGGGTACAAATATTATTTGTAGTATTTTTGACGATGTAACTTTTTGAGACTAAAAATATTTGGCATTAATTTCACAAGGAATTATTACTCCGGTACTATTTTATTTTATCATTATGTTTTATTGTTTCAGTATGTAGCTTACATTGTATGCAATATGTGTTAATTTTATCTGATAAAGTGCTGTATTTTTGCCATTAGGCTGTTCATGGTACAGAAATAAACATTATTATTATTATTATTATTATTATTATTATTATTATTATTATTATTATTATTATTATTATTATTATTATTATTATTATTATTATTATTATTATTATTGTGCCTGAACAGATTGTTCGTTTATTTACGGACTGCTTACGTAAAAATACACTGCTCGCCTTTTGCTAACAGTGACTGACATTTATATTGAAAAATAAAGTGAAATCTTTCAGTTTTACATCCAACGTTTATGCCATGTAGGTTAAAGGAGTCGCTGATGACAAGACGAATGAAATGATGGAATAAAGTGGGACGAAACGGAAGAATCCCGTTAAAGCCAATGCACATGGTGTTTGTCCACCACAAAGTTCACTTGACGTGAACGGGGATCCAACCAGGGATCCCACACACCAGAGATGAATGCCCTACCACTGAGCCACTGCAGTCCTGACACATACATTGTTAACAGCAACTCAAATACTCCTAATAGTGACACACATCAAGTAGCATTATTTTAGGTTTTTCCTTTGCGGAAGAAGAAGTCTTTCCACTGACAGAAGTAGATTTCATTTTTTATTATTATTAATTTAGCCTACTCTAAAGCATTGATTAATATATAAAAGAGATCGATATATATCAAACTCAAAGGGCAATTGCAACCATGACTCCTCTCTAAATGACAATCTTTATCCTGGCCGACACATACAGGACCGGATCCAGGATTTTCTTAGGAGGGATGCACCAATAACTATCAGTACATTTGAATCAAATTTATTTTTTTAAAATGCCTTTAGGCATCTGTGATGTGTATGAGGAACTGACTTAAACTATTGTGTTTAGCAAAACCGCTTTTTTTTTTTTTTTTTTTTTTTTTTTTTTTTAAGCCCGAAACGGAAACATGACATGAAATTTTAGGAAAGTATTGTTATTTCCACTGCCAGTTTCTCACTTTAGATAGTGTGTATTCAGAATGGAGGAGGGGTGCACGTGCTCCGGTGCACCCCCCTAAATCCGGCCCTGGACACACACTTCTAACACTGACCCATTTTCTACTTGCAATATGTATCATAATCAACACTACTTTGTTACCTATGTGGTCTGCAGAGATCTGATGATCTTCCTTGACCTACTTCTTTTCGAAAGAGGGATGAATGAGGTTGCCTTCTATTAGTTCTATTATTACCAAGAAAATATTTCATTGTTGTTATTGTCAACTGGAAAAATATGCCTTGAAATGAGGAAAAGGTTACCGGTACACAGAATAACCATTCGAACGAAATATAGGAGAAATGGTTTTAAAAACCTGGAATATAAGTATAGGAGAAATATATATAAATTTGAGGGGGGAATAGACCTCTTTTTCAACCAACTTGTTCTCGAAGAGTAGCAACACTGCACAAAACTTTCTCCTATATTAGCTTTACTTGCGACTAGATGGAAAAAGATGGGGTAGCCACTAATATCTATTCAACTGCCTGGAGATTTGATTCACGAAAGACTATTGTCAATTGAGTGGTTTTCTTGGACGATATGTGAATGTGATCAACAACATATTTCTCCCATGGACGTTCTTTCTGACTTTCTTAGACCGCAGTTCGGTAATCCTTAATTAAAGTGGCTCCCCGAATTTCCGAATGATATTGGGGAAACACTGAAAATTGTGTGTTTTCCAAACGGGAATTGAAGCCACGATCTCGAGCATAAAATTCAAATACGATAGCTATTCAGTTACATTGGAGTACCGACCTTGAACCACTTTAGCTGGTAGGTATGAGTAACAGACATTCTTGGCGTAAGAAAACTGAGGAAAAAAAAAAAAAAAAAGAGTCTAGGAACAAACATTTAATATCGCATACAGTTGAAACCAGATCTGTTGCTAGGGGATGGACAGGGGAACTCAGTCTCTCCTGAAAACTTTCAATTATTTGTTGGTATGTGAGACTGAATGTAGGATTAACTCACGTTACCCCTCCATAATAATCCCAGCACATACACTCAGTCCGTCTTAGTGTTCTAGTAGGCCTGAGTTCAATAGTTTGTGATACTTCTTCTTTTACACCTAATATCAGATTCGATTCCCGTTGTGGACTATGCATTGACGTCAACATGGAGGGTTAGAGGGGAGGGGAATCGTCCTCCCTCGGCAGGCCAAGACATTTTGCTTAAGAAAGATCAAAAGGAAAATACATTATTACGATATACACATATAATTATTAACTTTGCGTTAGTTTCGAATGTATCTATCTCAGGACATTAAAAAACAACACGGAAAAGTCTCAACTAAGTACATCTTACGTCATCATTGTATTTCTGTATATTATGAGTTCTATTGTATATATTCCATTATAGGGCCTAGTTCGCAATTTTTTGGATGTGTATAATACCACATTCAAATGTTTATTTTTATCTATTGAGTTAACGTCTGAAAAACAGCTACTTCTGTGCTGTAGTTCTTTTGATTGTAGGGGAGAGTGGGTAGGATGATATTTGCAGGTCCTAACTATAGAAGTTAGTTATAAATTATACGAAATAGGGCACAGGAAAATCCTTCCCCTTGGAATCAACTATAAGGACAATCATGGCGCAATATATTTGTTAAGACTAAGAAGTATAATTAAATATATCACACTTACCTACATATTTGCACATAACTTCTGGCAAGTATGTATAGGTGCCCAACGTCGCTATTACGAGACTAAGGTACGCACAAAATATGCAGGTTACATAGGACAGTAATATCTTCCCATGGTTATTTCGGAGAGAGGGCACTAGTAAATATATTGTAAAAGTTAATAGAATGAAGATGCACGAGATAAGTAAACACACAGAATACCCATAAAAGTCACTAGCAGATTTTTCTTCAGGATATTCAGGAAAACACACGAAAGGAACAATTTGATTTATTGTTTCATCACGAGAATAGTTCAAGTGCTCCATGCAAAACCTACTATGAGAGTAGGAAATTTTAAATCTTGGAACGTATAAGCTACCATTAGTTAAAAGATAATATAGATCGTCGTCTTTTTGGGGGCTTAAATAATGTTTATAGCACGTTTTCAGCTCATGTAAAATCCCAAAATTAATCGATGAGATATTCCCAGGCTCTATCGCATTAGGTTTTTCACTAAAATGAATTCGGAAAGTTTCATTGCTTTTTCTGCATCTTCTACCAATATAGGAATGACCTTCTGGACAACACTTTCTGATACACACATTCCGTCGACAATAATCCGATTCGCATAATCGCACCACAACAGAATCTGTACTGTCGTTATTCGCTGACGGTGAGGACAACACTCGTTTCTTCCTAGTAAAATCAACACAATATTGGTTTGAGTGATAGATCTTGGATGAAAAATTCAAAACACCATTATTGTCAATATTGATGTCAGCAATTGCAATTTCATAATCTACAAGAGATTCTACTAAAGTGTCATTTTCTAAACACCTTGGAGCACCATATTTAATATCAATAAACAAAGACATGTTTCGACTTGTTGTAGGTAAAATTTGTTTTATATCTGTATGTAAATATTCAATATCAAAACGACATGATTTGTCATTAATATCATAAAACTGTCCCTTCAAGCAACATTTGGGCACGGTGATAAGAGGAACTTTAATTTCTTCGTAATTATACTCTTCACTTCCTTCACACACGACCCCATAATTTTTAAAAGTATTATCACCAGCAATTTTGTCAATACAATAATCTGTTTTCCGCTCGGGTATTTTGTCAATATTTTCTGGCATCACTGTCACAATTTTAAAATTACCACAGTCACCTCCACACACGGGAATTCTGTAAATCGTTTGGCCTTGAGTTTCAAGATCTTTACTAAATGTAGTCAAGTTATATGTGGGTGTTGGAATGCACTTTGTTTCATTGATCGAAAGTAAAACAAAATCTTCGGGACAACATTTTCTAACGCATGTTTTGTCACTTTGACACAATTTCTGATTGCACACGTTTGAATAATTTTCCTCTACACTAACTGCTCGTGTGGACACGAGTATCGCTAACACACAAATACTATACCATAGAGCACGATTCATTTTGATTAGGATATTCTTCCGGAAAAAGAATAACAATCAAATAACTTTTGTCACATTTACATGGTGACGTGTTCTGTTGTCGCCAGTCACCAGCTGCACACGCAACGCTACGACCTGTATAAGTCAAAGCAATATTTATGTTAATGCTGTTAACTAAACTATTTATATGTTTGTCATCAACTTTGCTTTCGTCTGCAAGTTCTATCTCCGCTCGTTTGCTTGCTAGGTCGAATCTATGACACAGCGCGCCAGGACTGGAGCCTCAAGCACAACTGGAGGATTCATCAAACAGCACGTGCGTTTATAGAAGCGACCCGAACGCATCACAGACAAAATTAACGAGGAACTGGATTCTGCGCAGCTTTTTTGTAATCAAATGTCAAGATATGTAGGTTCACACTTACACAAACGAAAGTAATTTGTTCCAGAAAAGGGTCATGACACGATTGAAAAAGAGAGAGAGAGAGAGATAAAGTGAGAGAGATTTTAGTCAGTAGTTATCTTTAGTTAAATGTTTGTCAGGATGAAATATCAGCAAATCTATTAGCCCTTATTTTGTTTATGTAAATCAAAGCCTTCTAAACGATTCCCGATGGTAATAATTAAAAAATATTGCAAATGATTATTTTTTTTTTTCACTGTTTACTAATAGTATCTCAGACAGACTTTCTTCCAGAATATCTTGTCCAGGGAGAGCTGAAGGGACAAAATCAAAAGGGTCAGCACTGAATATGTCAAAGAATAGCAAACTTTCGAATATCGGCGGGAGCATCAGCACGATATTCCTTTCCCTTTTCTTCTTTTATTCCGATCATGCATAACTGTTATAAAATGTTAATTTAAAAAAACTTCAATTACAAATAAAGAAGAGACGCTTTAATATCTGGAAAAACAGTTCATCGAATTGTTTTCTGAAAAAGCAAATCAATAAAGTTGTAAGTACAGAAAACTACTGTTTATTAAGTCCACTATATAATGGTATGTGTAGGTCCCTACTGTAAATAATAATTGTTTAAAACTATTTTCATGTTGATTTCTTCTCTTTATCGACCATTTTGTGATTTATCTGCGGTTGCCGCGCCAACCAATTCCTTGAATAATTGGTGGTTTGTTGTATATCGGAAATTCGCAAATTTCTAAATGCAAACTTTATTGCGTGATTCCTTGAAAAATAAAGGGTAAAAATAAAAAGAAATATGTCATATCTAAAAAGCTATAAGTATAGTCACGTTAAAAACACTTGAACATCAACATCACACAAACTATTATTATTATTATTATTATTATTATTATTATTATTATTATTATTATTATTATTATTATTATTATTATTATTATTATTATATTTTGATGATAATAATAATAGGTTAATCTGAAATAATTCGTGCTATTCAGAAGTTTTGCACTATTAAACAGTACTTTGCAAGCCAAACCACGAGTGATTTATACGTAAATAGATCATAGCAGATTTTTTTTTTTTTTTTTTTAAGATCCCACGGATATGCACCGAGACCAAGGGAGGTGCTGATGATAGTAATCAAAGAAATGGTGGAATGAAGAAAGTGAGAGGAAACAGGAGAACCAAACCCACATAGGCAAGGGCGCCCATCAGGGGGGCAAAATGGGGCGCTCGCCCCCTTCGGAAATTGTACTTCAGAATATCGAAAATCCAATACAATTTTTACATTAGTTACAGCAAAATTTGAAACTATTTTTGAAACGTCGCTTATGTTTGTCCCCCCTTGAAAACCACAACATGGGCGCCCTTACACATAGGTTTTCTCCACCACGAAGTCTAGTTGGCGCAAGCTAGGATTGTACAGTAAGGGACACTTCTAGGTGGTACACCCATACGAGAATTTACGGCAAAAGTGTACCATCCAGAAGTGTCCCTTACTGTACCAGGACTCCATTCAGCAGAGGTTAACGTTCTAGTACTGAGCCACTGCAGCCCGCTATAGCAATTTTTAAAGCACTAAAACAAACATATTCGCTACGTCGGCTCTATTTTTTTCAATTTTAGTAAATTCTAAAATACTATTAGCGTTTAAGGAGAAAAAAATGTTCAAAAACGATAGATCTGATGGAGTAGAACAAAATTACATAAGTAAGTGTAAAACCTCATGCGTAGTTTTTGAGAAAAATCGCTCCTAAAAATGATCTTGTATGACAACCACACTACCTATTAAAGTGAAACTGATATTGAATGTATATTATCATCGAGATCTTCAATATGACACTTGTAAAACGAAACTACACACAGTAGCTAAAAGAATATTGCCCAAATTTACGATTAACTCCTAAAATTTTAAATTTCTGTTTAACTGTCCCAAGATAGCATTCTTTCAAATAAATTGTCATGCGTAAGTTTCGAGAATAATCGAGAAAAACAGATTTTTATGTCACTAAAAGTATATTGTTCTTCGCCAGTAATAATTGACAGTTTTTTTTTTATTCTGCTAGATCAGATCAGATGCGCACTCAAATTTTTTTTTGGGGGGGTTCAAGGTTTGGGGGTGCCCAATAATACAATACACTATGTTTATGTAGTATCGAATGGGTATTATTCTACAGTCGAAAAAAATAAGTAATTTTTACGTACTGACACCTATATTCTCACGCAAATGCTAAAATTAGATTGTTTTTATCAGCCAAAGAAACAGTACAGATGATGAGCAAGGTCAAATCTTTTATCTATATCACGTATTTCTCTGCTAAACAATTTATTAAGAAAGTGTGCAAATATGTCGAGTTACGAAGTTTAAGGGAATCTGGACCCGATGGACCACTCATGGATGAGCCCCTGGAGCAGATGATATGTATTGTTGTTTACTTTCTCCAAACGGTTGTTTACTTCTAAAAGTCAAACAGTAACTCATATACTAGGGTACTTGTAAATTGAAGACAACGAAGAATGTAAAAGAGAAAGAAAGAAAGATGAGAAAAGCTGAAAGGTGAATCTGATGGCATTTGAAAGATGTTCTTACATAAATCAAAGCTGCGGTTTGGATATTTGATGCTTTACCAAATCATAGAATTTGGTAGGAATGTTGCTGAAAAAAAATGCTTTCAAGTTCGACATTAATTTTAGGGGTTCCAAACTCGAAAGTTATGTCCAAAAAAAAAAAAAAAAAAAAAAAAAAACTCCACCCAATCAAAAGAAATTCTCTGCCAAATTTTAAGTTTTCATTCGTTATCCGTACATAGGTTGATTTCCTGTCTGTATTAAGGTTACATTATCTACAACAATGCACGTACTTTTGTCGAAACGTAAGTTTAAGAAGGCATGAGGAGGAGAAATGAAAAGTTCTTCGCCCTCTGTTACAATGGGTTGTGGAGAATGTTAAGTACAGTACGACCGCCACGCGATCATTCCTAGATCAGATAACGAAAAAGTCAGTTAAAATGAAAATCACTATTTCATAGCCCCTAAATTGTAAGGTATCTTAAAAACGTTATAGTATTATAGTTCAGTAAATTTAGGTTACCAAAATCTCGACAACAAACTGACTCAGTGATACTCAATTAAACTAAATACTTACTTTATATTTAATATGTCACAATAGAATTATCGTATGAACCACTCATTTATTTACGGTCTATATGCATTGATGGAAGAAAACACAAAACTGAAAAAAAAAAAAAAAACCGATTGACCCGACTACGAAAAAGAATGAAATCTTTCAGTTTAACGTCCCACGAAATCCCTTTACGCCTAGGGAAAGAGATGATTAAGAGTCTTCATCCCGGCGAAATTAAAATACCGCTAATTTTACACCAATTATCTGATATCTTCAAATAGATAAAATATAATCGAAATCTGGAACAAGAGCGCCCTAGACAATATCATTTTATATGAGAAACCGTTATCACGACTCACTTATCTGCTTTCGATTTCGAGCCATTTTGAAAATCGGCATTTATTTTCGCGTTTCTAAACAGCTGAAAACATAAAGCCACTAGGTGACTTGTGATAACGGTATCTCACGCAAAATAATATTGTCTAGGGCGCTCTTGTTCCATATTTCAATTATCTTTTATCTATTTGAAGATATCACATAATTACTGTAAAATTAGCGGTATTTTAATTTCGCCGGGATGAAGACTCTTAAGGCAAGTGAATGATAATCGAAGAATTGGTGGAATGAGAATGTGGGAGGGAACGGGAGTACCCTGACAAAACCCACGGACACTTTGTTGTCCACCACAAACTTACTTGGCTGCAGATCGATCAAAGAACCCCTCCCACCAGAGGTAAGCACTCTATTGAATACGAAAATAAAAATATTAAACGAAGTACAGTAGATTTTAGATTTTTAAAAAAACGAAGAAAAGTACATTTGGGCTTAAAAATATAAAAAATCTACTTTTAAAAAAGTGTATGATTTTTGGAGTTGTATGTTGTTGTGGAGCACCGACGTAACATAACGAAAATGACTTATTTCTTGGAACGTGGACGATTAAAGAAAAGGCAGGTTAAGAGAGAATACACTGTACTACACGGCAATATAACAATTTGGTGAAACTATGAAATTTTGCTTCTCCCGACTAGAGCGAGTAAAATCACAAATTATATTTATTTATTTATTTATTTTTAAACCGAGTCCATGTTAGTAAAATCTCATCCATAGTAAATATAACGATGGACAACAGAGAACTTAACAAAAAGGTTGTACTTAAAGTGTTCTTACCGTATTCAAGCGTACAAGGAAACAATGAGACTACTGCTTCATCTAGATCCAGTTGTTGCAAGGTCGGACAGTTGGATATGTGCAGAGAATTATATTTTGATCAAATTAAGGTCATCTTTAGAAAACAAAAATGTTCATAGGCAGACTTCGTGAATACTTAAGAACTTATTGCTGAAGAAGACTATTTTTTTAAGCATCTGCATGAAGTTCATGGTTTGTCATTCGTATAACGAAGTTGGAGATTCAGTGCATTTTCAAGCAGGAAGAATGGAGCACACTTCAAGCTGGAAAGGACAGTCTGCAGGGATCAGCAAGAGTCAGACTTGAAAATATTTGGGCGAAATATAACGGCCTTTTACAGGTTGGAGATCCAACTAATATGACGTACCTGGAGTTTGTAGTGAAAACAAAATACCTACATGGATGTCCTTTGTTGTCTAAAGACGTTGAATACTCCTTCTCGCAATATAAAACACTACAGTTAAACCAAGAAATTTTGACATTTTCCAACATTGAGATGGTAAATGTTGTCAAATCTATTTAATTTCTATCCACTTTTCCACGCCTTTAAATCTTAGTAAATCGAAGGTCAAATTGTTATAGCTATTTACATTTTTCGATGTTCAATTAGAGACATATTTTTCAAGTGATCAAATATCTAAACGTATATAATTTGGTACAATCATATTAAAATTATGTTTGCGATGTACAGTTTAAATTATTAATTAAGATAGTTTTCATTCCACCAAATACTGTGTTTTTCATATCTTTCCAACCAACGATTTCGGTACTTTTATCTACCAAAAACGCTAGCCCCACTAATAAGAGTTTCAAGGGCATCATTTGGGGAGGGCAGGAGATCACCGGGTTGAGAAATACATAGTTTTTAACAAATATATTTTACAATAAATATACATACTTTCTATTAAACATATTAATATACAGTACTAATAAAAACGTAAAGCTCTTATGTCTGTGAACAGTGTCTCTCCCCTCTCTCCTTGGCAAAACTTGTAAAGACGCTACTAAATTCTTTTCTCATAAGTCAGAAATCTAGATGCGTAGTTCTTAATGTCACAATTGGCAGACATTTAAATTTTTACTCTAATTGACTTAATAGCGCTTAGTAGATATTAATCTGGCTTTCTATTTAAATATTTAGTGTTATCTATTATTTCTAAGTTAAGGTTGTTCGCTGTATATCCGACCATTTTTTTGATTCGGTGCTGTCACCTGGCATATCATTCCGGGAACAATGGGATTGCTGGCGGGAGCAGTGTTGTGTCTGACTTTGTAGGTGTGTGAGTGTTATCAAATGGCGCCGAAAATCAACCGGTATTGGGAGGGTTACGTAATGGCGCTTTTCCGTGCTAAGTTTTCTTCCGTACGCATTGTGAAAGTGTCGGGAAAAAGGGTTAACATTTGGGGTGACTACTGCGAAAGCTATTGTGGCCTGTTGCGCACAACATGTTTCCCTTGCGAAACATTCATCCACTAAAACCACCAGAAGAAGGGCTGCAAGTAAAGTAACACACATAATGCTAAAGGGGATCCGTCGATTAGCGTGCCAAGAAAATCCCCAGACTCAACGTGATATGGGCCACAGATTCCACCTCGCACTGTCAACTGTGAACAAAACAATTCGCAAGATTCCTCAGGTTGAAGGTGTGCGGAAGACTCCCGTACACCACCTACTACCGTGTCACATTGCCGAAAGTAAGACGAACTGCAGAAAACTGTATGAAAAGTACCTGACAGGTTCCAAAAAGAAAATAGTTGTCACAATGGATGAATCATATGTTCATCTCACTGGCGGTGATTGGCATGAAAATTGGTGTTAAGAATTTTAATTTAAAGTAATTAAAGATATGTTTCAGCATTTTTAAGCGTTTCCCTTAGAAGGGAAGAAAAAGCCCGGCAAAAAATAGAGTGTGGTCTGCAAATGCTAAAATAAGGTAGCCATACTGAAAAAAATCCGTTATCCGGACAGCCGTATATTGTACAAATATGAGGAATCCATGTATTTCCAACGGAAATCTGTATGCGTTATCCGTATGAACCCCATACATACTGCCGTTTTCCCTCTTAGATGTTACATCATGCCGCTACAGAATGTCTCACATCTAACAGTCTTCCATATATTACATACGTATGCCTATGTTACCTACGTCAGCTATATGTTATATACTTCCATCTGTATGTGTGATCCTGACGACCTATACACAGTTCTTTCTTTCGTACGGAAGATACGTTTATTCGAAACACATACGGGAAGTACGGTACGTATAAAACACACATTTTCACTTATACGTTTGCTACAAAACGTGAATCATACGTTAAGTACAAAA
Source organism: Thermobia domestica (assembly GCF_964235325.1). Lineage (NCBI taxonomy): Eukaryota > Metazoa > Arthropoda > Insecta > Zygentoma > Lepismatidae > Thermobia > Thermobia domestica. The sequence goes on from NC_137461.1 coordinate 122,875,537, forward strand.
ACTACAAGATTACGTATGTAACTTACTTCTTTACGTACGCGACACTTTTTTTCTCAGTGCATATCTCGAAATCCCTTAAGGTCAAAGATATGAAAATTGGTGTTTAGGCTTTTAATTTGAAATAATTAAAGACGTGTTTCAGTGCTTTTTTACACGTTTCCCTTAGAAAAGAAGAAAAGGTGGGAAGAAAAGAGGTACTTTGCAATTGTTAAAATAGCATGACCATATCTCGGAATTTCTTAAGATTAGAGATATGTTAGGGATTTGACAATTGCGAGACCGTAGGCCAAGTAATTGCAGGTGTATGGGGACGAACTTCTCAGCTAGCCGAAGGCTGATCTCTATATATAAAAGGGGACACTGTGGCTCAGTGGTAGAGCGTTTAGCTCTGATCTCTCTTTCGATCCCCGGCCAAGTAAGTTTGTAGGGAAAACATCGTGCTCGTGGGTTTGTAGGGAAAACATCGTGCTCGTGGGTTTTCTCGGGGTACTCCTATGTCCTCCCATTTTCTCATTCACCGCTTCTTCCATAATAATTCACTTGCTTTAATCATCATCTCCCTTTGCCTAATAGGCATAATGGTGGGACGTTAAACTCAAAGATTTCATTAATTTTTTTTCTATGGGTATAAAAGAAGTCCTTACTGACTGACTGTTTAATCAACGCCCAGACCAAACTACTTAAGTCAGAAACTTCAAATTTAGGCAGGGCATAGGAATTGTGATGTAAATTCCCATGAAGGAAGGATTTTTGAAAAATCTGACAGTTAGGGGGAAAAGAGAGGTGACAATTATCATCTTAAAATAGCTATATCTGGGAATCTCTGAATGTTTGTGAGATGAAATTTCATATATGGACTTCTGATTTAAAGTCATTAGACACAGCTTTGATATTTGATCTAGAAGGGAAGAAAAGAGGGTAAGAAGGAAAAATCAGTGGGGATTACAATTATTATAATAAGGTGTCTATATCTCGAAATCTCTTAAGGTTAAAGGCATGAAATTCCGTTTTTGGACTTCTCATTTAAAATAATTAGAAACGTGGTTCATTGTTTTATGATATTTCCCCTAGGAGGGAAGAAAAAGGCGGGAAAAGAAAGGGAAATTACAATTCTTATAATTGGATTTCCATATCTTAAAATTTGCTAAGGTTAGAGACATGAAATTTGGTATTTAGATTTTTCGTTTAAACTAAATAAATATATGTTTCAGGGTATTTTGATATTTCCCCTACAAGGAAGAAAAAAAAAGAGTCGGTTCTGCAATTGTTATCTCGAAATCCTTTAAGGTTAGAAGCATGAAAATTGGTGATTAGGCTTTTAATTTAAAATAATTAAAGAGCTGTTTTTTTATCTTTACCTTAGAACGGAAGAAAAAAGTGGTTGCAGTTGTTATAATAAGATGCCATATCTCGCAGTCCCTTAGGGATTTGAGAAGTGCGAAGCCGTAGGCCGAGCAAATATAGAAGTCTGAGGGCGAAGTCCCCAGTTGGCCTAAGGCTAGTAAAGTTATAAAATAAGCTTTTGCTTTATTGTTAAATTTTCTGAGCCATAAATTTAGTCATAATTTTAGAGTTTATCTATTTCTAGTCAGATTTTCACCATTCTTAGCTACTTTCTAGGACACATGTCACTAATAGTGCTAGCATGACTTGTAGCAAGTCCAAATTGAAATTTCTCGAGTTGATTGCGTATTACTAAACAAAATTTAACTTCAACATTTGTTTTTCAAATTATTGGTAGTCCGAGTTATTGATAGATATCGATATATTAAAAAATGACAAAATTTCAACGTACGAACATGAATTAAGTATGTGTGTATTGTATTAAATAGACATAGTTTTGTTTGATGTTTCACACCTTGTGTATTCTTTACATAGGTAGTGGGATAGAAATTTTTCACAGTAGCTCTTCATTATTAATAAAATATCAGCACATTAGGGTCTATTGTACGTGCTGTTAACTAACAATTCTTGGATTGAGTTGCGAAGTCCATTCTTTTCAGTGAGTCAGCAAGAAATTATTTCCACATCGTCAAGAGATAAATTTAAACAATGAGATCATATTCCCAGTTAGAACAGAAACATTTACTGTAGGTTGATAATCCTCGAATCTTCAATGAAATTCGGTATTAGAATAAAGGGTGGATAACTTAACGTAACTGTAACGTAACGAAAATAGCTCTCTGTAACAAAATTATTGGTTATTTAATTTCGGTGGGTACAAGACATAACACACATTTTCGTTATGAGGCAGTAACGTTATTCAAGCATGTAACGTTTTTGTACCGTAACTAATTGAAGGAACAAATCTGTTTCTGGTATGCTTTATCACTCTTCTGGGCAAAAAATCTAGCTTTTGTACCACCAGAATGAGATTCTTTCCTATGCGGGTATCTAATGGAACAAAAATGTGCGGAACAGAAGCTATTTCGTTACAAAGACTATTTGCCACAGAGTAACACAGTTGATCAGACAGGTTTGGTAAAGGTATTGTGTTCATCAGTTACAGATCTTATCAGATCTTTGGAGAGTTCCTCGGGCATGGTATCAATTATATTATTCTTCAGAGGGTCACATTGAACTTCGTTCTTCAGGTGGTGAAACAGAAAGAAATTTCACTTTCATATGTTGTTATTGCAAATCTAAAGCAGTAGGGAGAAAAAAGAACTTGATCGATTTCTGTGAATATCACAGGAGAAAGTCAGTCACAACGCAGGTGGAACCGTGGAAGGGGCAGCAGGGTCAGGGGGAAGCATAGAGTGAGCCAAAAGTAGCAAAGGGGAGGGAAAAATAGACAATGTCTTTCATTCTTCATCTTGCTTTGTTTTCATAGCGCTCTTCGCTGTCCACAACAAGAGTAGGATTATTTGATGTGAGACCTTTTCCATGAATAGGGGCGCAAGCCTGTGAAAATCATATTATTATTACTAAAACAAAACTTTACAGTTCTATACAGCCACAAAATAGCTAGAAAATTGCGTGATGCATGGCCACGGGGTAGCGGAGTTTGCTGATTTTTAATCCAGGCAGATCCCCAATTGGTTCACTATATTGAGTAAAGATTTATTATTCTTACTAATAATAATAATAATAATAATAATAATAATAATAATAATAATAATAATAATAATAATAATAATAATAATAATAATAATAATAATAATAATAATATTTCTAACGAGCGTAGGCTAGTGGTTAGCGTTCTTCCTTCGCAAAAGGGAGATCCTAGGTGCAAAGCTAGTGGCTTGGTACCCTGACTAGTTACACCAGTTTTTTCACGGTTCCACAAGGTGAATGTCGGGATGTGATCTTTAAGCATAAATCCTGCCTGATTTTCTTCTTTCCTCTTTCCACTATTGATGTTAAAATATTCTGTTGTGAATTGGCCTTAGAGGCTGTATTTGAAATATTGTTACATAAATAAATGAATGTTTAGAGAACACCAGGCACGCGTCCATTTTTTTTTAAATGGATCCAAAGATTTTTGGGGGGTCTTATACGTATATTGTAGTATTTAACCTGTGTTATTCAACATCGGAAAAGCCTAAGTAATTGTCAATTAGTGCCTCCTATTTCTCAGAAAAAATGATAGTGCTAGAGATATAAAATACAATTTTTAGGCCATATCATTCATTTCGATATGAAACAAATATACTTGTGTTAAGAAAGTTCACAAACATTCGTCGACCTAGGAAGTTTAGTGAGGGCGGGGAATCTGAATTCAGTAGACCTCACGTAGCTCCTGGTTTTAATTCTCAGTAGGAGCTAAAGTGTTACCCAGCATCTTGAGACAATGGGAAAACTTCCTAAGTTAAGACTACGGTAGACTAGCGGAATCTGGTTACGTGCTATGTGTCTTCCTTTCACTTACAGCAATAATGCTATTGTTTAGGGTTAACATTCATATAAAGTATACTGCGGGGGGAAGGGGGAGTAAATTCAATCCCATGTTGCAAGTTTACACATGTACATGGAAAACAGTATTTCAATTTAAACTATGTAAAATATTTTTATGACAAAAGTTGGTGTATACTATATTTTCTTTATGACATCTTGTATATCCCTCAATTTTAGGTTAAAATCTGCCAAGAATAAAAGTTTAAGTTCACCTTTCTCCATATTTTTTTTAAAAAAAATATATGTATGGTCAACGATAATTGGGGTAATTTGGCGTACTTTTATTTGAGGCTTCCCGATTTTTATTCCCTCTGCTCTGAGTTAAAAGCAATAAGAAATAAATTAGTGTGTTTACCCTCCTAGCGCCCGTGCATTTCTTTTAGAGTTCAATGGTAAATTTTCTATAATTCATTCGGTTTTGATACAATATAATTTTTTTTCAGTCTTTCCATAATCCCCAGTGCTTGGAATTAAAATCACTCAGGAATGAGCGGTGAATTCAACCCTCTTACCCCTGAACCTAAAAAATATTTTTCTCGATAATTTCCGTTACAACTACAGCGAGAAAAAATGAGTGATACGTAAAATTGTATGTTACATTTGTATTATCCTGTAGTTTTTGGACTTAACGTACAGCAAACGTATAACTGAAAACGCATGTTTTATAATACTTTCTGCATAAGTATTCCAATTCCATCTGTACGTACTTTCCGTATGAAACAATATAGGCTATCAGGATCTCACATGCAAATGGACGTATATAACATATAGCTGACGAAGGTAACATACTTACATGTATATTATAAGAAAGACTATTAGATATCCCACATCGTGCAACGGCATGATGTAACATCTAAGGGCAGGGCCTATGTAGCATACGGATAACGTTTGTTCCCTACTGATTTCTGTAGTAAGCAAGTGGACTCCGTATATTTGTACAATATACCGCTGTCCGGAGAACGAATTTTTATCAGTATATGGGTAGTGGATCTGAAAAGGAAGAGGGGCCGCGGTGGCTCAGTGGTAAAGCGTTCAACTCTGGTGCTTGGGGTCCCGGGTTCGATCCCAGCCCCCGCCAAGTGAACCTTGTGGTGGACAAACACCGCGTGCGTGGGGTTTCTCGGGATTCTCCCGTTTCCTCCCACTTTCTTCATTCCACCATTTCATTCATTACTCATCATCACCGTCTCCTTTAGCCTAACCGGCATAACCGTGGGACGTAAAACTCAAAAATTTCATTTTCCTGTTCTTGTAATTAAAATCGGTCATAAATGAGTGATGAATCACTCCCCCACCCCTTTCTTTATATTAAGAAATATGTCCAAGTTATCTTTCGTAAAAATATTAGATTTTCATGGAATATACTTTTTGAAGCTTTAAATTCATTTCCACTACTTCGATTTAAACTAGGTAGTGAACTTATCTTTTAAATAATAAATAATATAGAAAACCATATCCAATTTACTTGAAACTTAGTGCAATCATAGCAACAATAAATAAGGGATAATGTTTATTTTCCTGTTCTGTGAAAACTAGTATAAAGAATTAATGGCCCCTCTCGAAATATTTCAGCTTAGACAGTACTGAATGAGCAGAGTGGTAAATAATTTGTGCTCTACTGGTAAATCATTTGTAAAACTAGTTTACGTATGACCTCGAGTTTGAATTACTCCATTTTTTAAAAGAAAATACAGGTTAGGGCTACTCAATAAAGTAAAAAAAAGTTCATGAAACAAAGTAGGTTTCTGTAGTGCAATATTTTTATTTTCACAATTAATATTGAAACCCCAAAAGGTAGTAGATTTCTACCACTTCCGATTTTGGTAGAGAGATTAGAATACAGACGAAATGTATATTTTTGGGACGCTTAACTGATTGCAGAAAACAGCTTCTTGTTATCTATTATAGATTTATTCTATAACTCTCAACGTTAAAACAGGAAGTTTCGGATTTTCGACCACTTCCGGTTTGAATAGAGGCCTACGACAGAAGATAACAGCTATTTTTAGAACGCTGAATAGAATGCAGAGAACTGCTTCTCACTGTTACAATTCCTGTTCTATGGATATGACTATTGAAACCGGAAGTGGTTTATTTCTACGACTTCCGGTTTCAATTGAAGATTAATAGAGGACATGAAAGGTATTCTTGCAGTTGCGTAACGAGAAACTCATCAAGGGGGCGCTCACACACAAGCATTTCATATATATGTATATAGGCATGGGCGCCGATCCTGGGGGACCAAGGTGACCCGGGACCCCCCCAAAGCACCCCCCTTATTGTATTTAAGAAGATATAATATTTGAAATAATTTTAATGGAATTTGTTTTAAAATCCTCATATATGCCTTCTCCATCTAAATGAGGCCCCCCATTTTACAGAGAAATCGGCTCCCTTGTATACAGGCGCGGATCCGAGGGAAGGCTATAGGAGCTATAGTCCCCCCTTGACGATCAGGTATACACTGGTTAAAATGGGCTTCAATTCTGCTTTACACTGGATAAAGCTGCAAGCTATGGTTTAGCCCCTCCCTTGTTCGTATCTTGGAACCGCCACTGTCTCTCTCTCTAACTATATATATATATATATATATATATATATATATATATATATATATATATATATATATATACATGGGCGGCGATTAGGGGGGGCCAAGGGGGGCAGTTGCCCCCCCACTTTTTTGAAATGACACATTAATGTATATAATTTCATTTGAAATATGAAGTTTTTGTATGTATTAATGGTTCATAGAATAAAAATGGTGCCATAAAATATTTGCCGTTTCGTGAGTACGTATTGGTTGTCTTCCCGTACAGTGAAGAAAGCTACATGAATTGCGTTTTAATTGCCACGAAAAGTGGCCCAAAAATTAACCTATTGGAGTGCCACGATTCGAGTGTACTTTCATTTCTTCTTACAAGGGCTCGATATGTTAGTCAGTCGCTTTAGAACTAATTGAGATTCGCAAAAAAAAAAAAAAAAAAAAAAAAAAAAGTTTCTTTCAGAAACAATGTTCCGGGGAGAGCACTGCTGGTGCTATTCTATTTATTATTATATTATAGACGTATTATTTTGGTCTCCTTCGGGCGGTGGGATACTCTCAGAGCTTCGGGGGGCAGCGCCTCCCAAAAGCATGTCTGGAAGAAACACTGTTCCCAAATTAGTATTGTTTTATTGCACAAAAATCGACAGTTCCTAAAATGTCTTTTCTTCTTTCTAATGGTAAGGAATATTTTGAGTTGATTGTTTTGAGTTTAACATCCCGTTCAGCAGTGATGCTATATGGGACGTGGACCTACTGATTAACGTGGAATACAAACCACATGACCGCTAGTCAGGAATCGAACCCGGGTCTTCCACGTCAAAGGCGCGGCATTGTTTTGCTGTGTAATATATGAATTTAGGGGGTATACATACTGTATACAATTTTGTATATACAATTAAATTTAGTGAATTCAACATAATTCTAGGTTTTAGGATTATTTTGCATAACTGGAGTGTGGAGTGATTCTAAGTATTGTTGAGTTTTGATGTATTCCAAGAAAGTGAAATCTGTACCTAATGGCAACGAATATTTTTCGGGAAGCTGCAAAATTATTTCTTTAAATGTTGCAGCATATGCTTGTAGTATTTACTGTTTTCTAAGAGTAATAACATGTAATAACATGCATGGAATTAAAAATATAAGTTGTTCATTAATTCCCAGTTTTAATATAACTTTTGCGAAACAAGCCTCATTTTTCATTACTGTTCGATTAATATTATCCTTTCTGTTTGTTTTGCGAATTTGTTATCAAATAAGCCTCTAATCTGACCACACAATTTTCCAGACAGAATTTTAAGATGTTCATGAGCAAGGAATCAAATCTCTTCTTACACCTTCGTTGTTTAAGAGTAAAAAGGGCTAGTATCTACTTGCGTTGCTCTTGTCAACGGTATTTTAACTGGAAAATACAGTTAAAATACAGTATCCTAATAGTTATACAATTTTTTGTCAAACAAAATGTTAGAAGCAACCAAAAAAACTAACATTGATATACAAATATTGAGATCCTGTCTTGCCCCCCCACTTTTGACGTCCAACCGCCGCCACTGTATATATATATAATATGTATAGGGCCACCCTTCGTTGTAAATATACACTATTTAAAATGAGAAGCGAGCAGTGAAAATAGCAACACATTCCGAAACTTTTTGCCACCATGTTTCTGTTTGGGGATTAAAAGAAAGCAGAGATTTGCAAAAGCATGATTTTCTGAAGGTTGAAGGAAAAGAATTCACCAAGCAAAATAATATAACTTTTGTCAAGTAAGTAAGAAAATATAAGGCAAGGGGAGAGAAGGACATTTTTGTCTTGCATTCCACTTGCGTCCCTCTTTAAAATATTTCGACCAGTAGTTACTGAAAAAGAAGATACAACGTACAAGGCAAGTCGACCCAACACTGTCGGCGACCGAGCCCAGAGATAATGTATAATGATATTTATTCCTTAAGCGATACTTGGAAATCAAATTTGATTTAAATCTGACCAATAGTTACCGAGAAATAAAGTACCACATACAAACAGAGCCGAACCGAGCCTATCCTTTACCGAGTCGGCCACCAAGTATATAGATGTTTATTCTTTGGACAATGGGCTATCTGCGCACCAAATTTCGATGATATTTGGCCATTAGTTACGGAGAAATAAAATAGAACATACAAGGAAAGCTGAGCCGAGCCTGTCGCCGACCAAGCTCGGCCATCACGTGTAGTGATCTTTATTCCTTAGATGATTGGGTACTTGTACATCTAATTTGGTTTAAATTTAGCTGGTAGGTACATCTGCAGTAAAACTACAAGCCCCCTTATGCTTACTAAGGAAACTAAAAAGAAAAGTTCTAACATTACAAATGGAACATACTTCATGTAAGCAGAATCCACTTTCAACATTACAACACTAATGGGGAGAGCTTGAGCCTCCCTGACTACGCCACTGCACTTTTGAGACACTTGAGAGCTATTCGATTGGAGCAAACTGCTTTCATCTATCTTTTACCGCTCTTGCTCTATGTAGACCAATATTTATTGAAACGAAAAATTATAGTTGAATGAACCACTTCCGGTTTTAGTAGAGAGTTAATAATAGAGATTAAATATGTTCTTACGAAACAGAAACCCGGATCTTAATACGTATTACGTTTTTGGATCTATGATGATCAATGATCAAACCGGAAATGGTTTAATTAAACCACTTTCGGTTTGAGAAAACGATTTTAATAACAAACTCATTTCCTAATTCTTGACTCTTTGTATTTTTTAAAAAATCGGTGATGATCCATGAAATACTTTATTTAATTATTTACTTTTTGTCACACACGGACACACGCGAAATATATAATGGAGTTTTGAGAAACCAAACTCTAGTTATTAAAAAAAAAAAACAAAAAAAAAAACATTACAACGAAAACTTGATTTTTCCCATCCCTGCACACAATTAATCCGTTCTAACCACAGAAACCTCATACTATGTGTGTTTTTGTGATAAATATTATAAAATGAAAAGAAATCTATCCTTCCAGAAAAAAAAAGAAATAGGCAAATATATAAGAAACATTTAGACCTTTTTGGTTGTACATTTGTGAGTGGAAGAGATTAAAGCTACTGCTTCCAAGGAGAATCCATCCGTTTCAAGCTACAAAAAATGTAGAAAAGCAATTGGAAAGACATTCCATACTGAAGTTTCAAAGATCATTATCTTTGTTCTAGGAAGTATTTTGTTGACACGTGAATCATACCAACTTACGCCGAAAAAGCACATTCAGATAGTTGCGTCGTAAAGTTGTGGGAAATCAGTAGGAAGTGGGTGGTGGGAGTGGGAAGGGAGACTGCTCAAGGCATAAATGATTATGAAACTGGAGGGGTAGACATGGGTTTCACGTTTCAAATTGTCATAATACATCCCTCCTCAGCATTTGTTCTTCAAAGAATGTCATCCATAGTAATTCATGATGTTTGCAAGTGGTCTTTTGACTCTTTACCTGCAGTAACTCAATACGGAAGAATGCATTACAATTAATCCAAGTAATTAGGTGCAAAATTGTGACAGTCATCTGAATTGTATTACTCTTTGGCAACAAAATTACCATATTTGTACAAAATTACAAGTTCCTAAATGCAGTATTTTCTAAGATATTTATGAATTAAATTTTACATGTTATGAAGATTCTGAAGCCTCTGATGATGGGAAGACATCCCCTTAAGCTGTAGGTCATGTCTGACAGTGGCGTAGCCAGGGAGGATCACCCGGCTCAAGCCCCCCCATTAGTGTTGCGATGTTGAAAGTGGATTCCGCTTACATATAGTATGTTCTATTTGTGATCCTGACATTAGGATCTTTCTTTTTAGTTCCCGGTGTAAGCCGACCGGATGTTGTACCATTAAATGTCAAGCACTTCATATTGAACCAAATAGAAAGTTGTGCAGGGTCCCGTGTGTATAGGCAATCTTTTATGTGTTATCGTTGATGAAATGTTCTCTGAACTTATATACATGTAGACACACAGATGTCAATACGGAAATGGTAGGTCTTCACCCAACTCTGACCGTATCTGGATCTACATTAGGCATTTTGACAGTAATACAAAACTTCCTTATTATAGTATAACATGGAAGTAATAACAATCACTCATGGAAATGTAATAAGATTATGACACCTATGTTGTAAGGAGTTTTCCAGTTAGAAATTGTTTTGATTTGTCAACATCAAAAACCTAAGCGTAACTGATATTAATCTGCAATGTTTTTTCGCAAAGTGCCTGGAGGGAATGAACATGTAATACCTTCCAAATAGTGCAAGCTACGGTAAAATACATTACACCAGTGAATGTAAACGTAACACTTGCACGTGTCCGACGTAACACTTGCACCTATTTCCATTTGAAAAAAACGAAAGTAAAATCTAATATGGCGGATCTAAGATGGCGGCCGAGGTGGATAACATGTTTCAGAAGCAGTACATGATCCATTTTTTTGTTTTGCATATGCCCATATTCATGTCCAGTGAGTAACATCTAAAGAAACTAAAAGAAATTTTGTGTCCGAGCGTTATGGTAGTGTATGATAGAATTCCGGATATATGAAGGCCCATAAATATGCCAATTACCGGCATGGGCAGCTAAATTTAGTACAATACACATTAGACAGCAGAGAACTTTGTATTTAAATCAATTTTACACGAATCTCGAGGGGACACTTCGCGAATGTACCTGGTGAGAACCAACATGTAGGCTACTATATCAACGAATGCATGCGATATATTAATTTCAGAACCGCAAGAACCCTATGTTTGTTTTCTGAATGCAACATAAAAATTTGTTTCCATGATAATTCTTTTATTTACTTTTTAATATCAGTTCTACAAGTAGTACAACCTTCGACTATGACACTTTCTCGCAAGTTAACTTATAAGCATTTAAACAATACAATGAACATTAAAAATCAAAGGGAGAAAATGAGACAAAATAAACTGTAGATTACCACATTGCCACGAGAAGTCAAAACATTCACATGAAAAGAAAATAGTCTTCTGAATGGGTAGCACTTTTTGACAATTTTCTTTCTCTGGCAGATTTTTTTTTTTTTTTTTTTTTACAAAAATAAGATAAAATAGAAATATGTTTAAAACAAGTCTTAAAAATGCGTGTTTAAAACTAAATGTTTAAAACGTATATACAATTTGATTTAAACAAAACCAATTGTTTAAAATAAGTTTTAATCACTTGTTTTAAACATTTTGTTCTAAACAAAACAACCCTGCACCAGATTCACATTTGAAGTCGCTATGGTGACCTGGCACTCCGGATTTTTCAACCTACACACACACACACACACACACACACAATTATATATATATATATATATATATATATATATATATATATATATATATATATATATATATATATATATATATATATATATGGCCGGATTTATTGGGGTGCAAAGGTGCACGCGCATCCCTTTCCTTGTAAATATACACTACTTAAAGTGAGAAGCTAGGAGTGAAAATAGCAACACTTTCCGAAATTTTCTTCTGTCATGTTTCGATTTGGACTTAAATCAAAGGGATGTTTTGCAAAATCGATAGTTTAAGTCGATTTTCTACAAGTTCAACAAAAGGATTCACCGAGAACAGATACTTAGGATTTCCAGGGCATTTCCTCATTCATACCACAGGTGCCTAAAGGCATTTAAAAAATTCCAATTCAATTCAAATGTAAGTTATTGGTGCAGCCCCTTAGAAGATCATTTCTCCAAAATCTTGTGTGTTGGTCCCAATTGATGAGTTTCTCGCTACGCCACTGATGTCTGATGTGTATTTGATTTATAAACTAAATTGCTTGCAAGCAAATGAAATGTCCTTCCTGCTTCCCTGGGGGCCAGTGTATGTGTAACTTTGGTGTATGTAGCTCCGGGTTCGATCCTTGTTGGGAAGTGAGCTCGAGCTTCAATCACATTGGTCAGTGCAAGACTGTTGTAAAATAAACATATATGGTGACTACCAGCAGTGAACTCCTTCATGCCTAAGCGCTTACCGCCTTTGGCCTGGAAGACCCGGGTTCGATTCCCGGCGTGAGTACATGTGATTTCGATTCCATGTTAATCAATAGGTCCCGTCTCATAAAGCCTCGCTGCCGAAAAGGACGTTAAACTCCAAATCAACTCAACTATCGGCAGTGTCATCACAAGAAGTAAAAATCTTATCAATAAGCTTATATTAAAAACTTCACTCTTTGATCATTTCTCTTTTTCCTCTTTTTAAATACAGAGCAATCAAAGTAATGCTATTCTCAAAGGACATGTGCCTGGGGGCCTAAGGTGTTTACTGAATCTTAAGTATGAGGAAAAAGAAAACAGACTGAAAAACATGGAATTTATTTGCTAGTATAATGGAGATTCTTTTAAAGCCAACCTTAGACTCCCTGTCGCCAAGGATGTTTAAACGTTACTCAAGTGTAACTCCAAGACCCTCAGAATTGGAAAAGATTAAATACAGGTACAAAAGGTAACCAATAAAGAAAAGAGAAACATAGAAATGGTACTCATCATAACAAAAATATGTCTACTTACACAAAAATGTTCTGCAGAATTTCAATACGTTTCATATCGCTAAAATCAAGGAACAAAACACTTTGGGTTCGAGAGAGAACTGGTATTCAGTGGAACCAGTTTTATCTTAACAATCTCAAGCAGGTACGACATAGGTGGGTATTTCGAGTAACGCTAATCCCTTGGTAACTGTAACTACAGTACCGAAATGCAGAATGTTCCATTGAATAACGTTACTCATTGTAACGTAATTCAGAGCGTACCATTTTACAAGTTACACTGACTAATAACGTTATTAACTAGGTGCAGAAATGGATTACAAAATAGTAACCGTAACAGATAACAAATTGTAAATATTGCACATTTCGTTAAGTTATCCACCCTTATAATATGAATAATTTTGAGCTTCAAACTATAGGGTGGTCCGAAAGTATGGTAACTTTGCAAAATGCTATTTAAGTATAGTATTTAAGTGTTAAACGTTGCAAAATATAATAATCAAAATAACAATGTAAGTGGGAAATACAGATGAGAGAAAATGTTTGTGGATACATCACAATGACATCTACTATCTTGAATTCTTAGATGGAAAACATAGTATGTGATTTGTCGTTTTAATAGCAAATTTTCGTAGAAATTGAATCGGAGTTTTATTTTTGTTCGAGCGCTAACCATGACGAAGTTATGTCTAATGGTGTGCCCCCAACAAGAGATGTTAGTCATACGACAAGGACCACGCACTGTTACAGGACATGTTCAATGTGTTCCCATTCCGGTCGGTTGTCAGATCCGTTCTGAATTTCCAGTCATGCAAACCTTGCGAAAAGTAACGACTGTAATGTTAGAACATGCGTCCACATTTCGTTCCTTGAGATGCTATAAAGCCCTAATTTCCACCGCATATACAAGATTTTATACGGTCCCATAGGTAATAATCCAGTGGCGTCTGGTCAGGGGAATAACAGGGCTATTCCACAGCACCTCGCCGACGCAGTTCATTTGGAAACTGCTGATCGTGGTACTCATGGACACAGGTACCGGAAGATACACATCTTCATGTGTTTAACTGACACTTCTTGGACTAGAGTAAGTTGTTATGGAATTTTAACCTGAAAATTACTGAAAATTTTAAATTCATATAAAGGAAAAAATATAAATTCAAAATTATTGAATGTGTGTACAGCATCTTTAGAAATATTTATCCACACATGGGAAAGTATATTAAAGACAACTCAGTTCTGTAATCGTTGGAGTGGGATTTCAATGAAACTTAAATATAAGACTACGGATCTAAAAGCTTGGTATGTGGTTTCACTTCATGGTCATTTCTTTCTCGTTTTATAAATGACCAATCTACAGCATGTTTCTCCTGAAAAGAATACTTGCACTTGAGCATGATGGAAACACTTTGTACCTAGGTACACCAGACACCAGCAATGTGAAACAAGAACGTTAACCTAACTTTACACCGACAAAGAAATTCACTTCACTTCACTTCAATTGCAAAGATATGTATAGTGTACCCACTGGACTGATTGTAAAATTGTGCCTCAGAAGACGGCAGACACAACGAAATAGACAGTTTAAATGCGGTTAACATGCAGTGACTGAAAGCAGTATCGCAATTGTTTATTAAAGTTCCAACAGTGAAACAGTTCTGCGCTGCCGATTAAAGTATAAAATAACTATTCTCTGTTTCACATAAGCTGATAGGAAAAAGAAGAAGTTTTTTACCCCACCACGCTCAAGCACAGGTGAATTTTGGTGTTCCGTCTTCCACCATCAGCTCCCGCACACGGAGGTATAGAGTGTAGGGGTGTAGCCAGCAGGTTTGTGTAGAGGGGGCCCGTCGTTTTTGAGGGGGGGGCAGCTACAATGTACAAAGCCAAAAAAAATGTGTTGCTGCTAGTGTTTTTGAGGCCTGAAAGAAAGGAAAATTTTGGTTTCCTTCTGAAAAACTAAAAACTAGAGATGCAAAAAAGCCGGCTTTTTTGAATCGATGGTTTTTTGCACATAAAAAGCCGGCTTTTTTGGGGGAAAAAACGAGAATTTTGGAAATTTTGGATTTTTTCATTTTCATGATTTTTCTGTTTAAATAGCTTTCTTATAGTATACTCTAAAGTTAAGTAAGATTCCATGACCTGAATGCCATATTTCGCTCTGGAATTCACCATCATGATGGATGGAGCACATGGTTTATGAATTAAAGTAAAAATAAAATACGTAGTATTTGAGGGCAATTTTAGAAGCTATTTAACTTGATTTTAACCTCTGAATTATCGACATTTTTTCTTCTCTAGATCATTTCTTTTTAGTCATCCGTGTTTCACTTCTTAGAACTTAGTACTCTAGCTTCTAGCACATAATTAAACTTATGTTTATTTAATATATCCGTCAGAGCGAATGTTTTTCAATATATTCGTAAAAGCGTACTTCCAAATTTCCGTTATACTGTAGCTGTGCAATGATGTATCAATAATCTTCCTGACACAAGCTTGAATACCATTTGATAGAAATAATCAGTATCGGATTTAGAAAAAATATTTGGGAGGGGTTTTTCTGAATAGTGATGAGCGCAAGAGTCTTGGTCTTGCAGTTTTTGCAAGAGTCTTGCATGCAAGACCAAGACCAAGACCAAGACCAAGACCAGGAATCCCGATGCAAGACCAAGACCAAGACCAAGGGGTGCAAGACCAAGACCAAGACCAAGACTCTTGCGCAAGAGTCTTGCACAAGTATGGTACTACTTGATTTTTTATAGAATGTAAAAAGGAAGGGGAAAAATCATTATATCTTTCACGTGAACTTCTTGGCTCCAGTAAAAATACCGCCGGAGTGAATGTGTTCCCAGTAGTTTATGCAATCCATGTGAGTCGATCTGCTCCTGTAACATATAGCTACAGTATGTCGTTTCTTGAATCGGTTGTTCACGAGACGACCGACAGCATAACTATATAGCTATAATAACTTCAGTGTCTGATTTACTTTGGTCATCATTTGATCATTCACGACGGCCCATGATTGGATTTTGGGAAATCATACGAAGAATAGTTGTGTCCATAAGAAGTGGATAAGCAAAAATAAACTAGAGCATGTTATGGACACGGTAGCTCAGTGGCAGAGCGTTCACCTCTGGTACATGGGGCCCTGGTTCGATCGCAGCTTGCGCTATGTGAGCTTCTATGGTGAACAAACACCCTGTGCGTGGGTTTTCCCGTTTCCTTGTACTTTCTTCATTCCACCATTTCTCATCATCACTGTTTCCCTTAGCCTCAGTGTAATAATCGTGGGACTCACAAATTTAATTTCATTTATATTCTAAAATATTAAGAGGTTTAATTATTATTATTTTAATTTTTTCTCTCTTTTTTGGTCAATATTGCTAAACATATTATCATCGTCATAATAATAGCTATTCTGCCATTATTGGCAGCTTCAACTACAATCTCCTTCGCCCCCTCTTTCTAGCACGTCCCTCATCATACAGTTCCTCCTCAGCTAATGTCCTCCTCTTAATTACATCTAAAATTCTTCTTTTCTCCCCTACTGCTACTATATCTAAAACCTTTGCATTCGTTTTCCGTTCACCAAGCTGATTCTCTCCTTTTTTCTCCATGTCCACATTTCGAAAGTCTAACTTTCATCGTTTTTGCGTAATGACCTTGTTTCTGCCCCATGCAGTACATATTAGAATCAGTAAAACAAAATTTCGATATTTAATTGGGAGTTTGTTCAATACAAAGATGAGCTAATCTTGGTTGGAAAGAAAAAAATCTGAAGCCTTTAGAGTGTAAAAATAATTTTGCAATTTATGGTATTTCAGTAATCTGTGCCGTCTTGGTTTTCTTTCATGCGTCTCACTGTCAGGGGTAGCCTCCCCAGTTTGAGAACCAGTGGAGTATTGGATCTGTTAAAACATATAAAAATATGATGAAATGTTGGGATTTATCTTATAAGTAGTGAAGCGTGATCACCCATTGAAAAAAAAAAAGTAAAGGTCATCGCCTATGTTGTACAGTATCATCACACTTACACGAAGGTAAAATATATTACATTTAGAAACATACATTGCATTTCCCTCACTATTGACGCAATGTAGGATTTATTATCCCTTATATCCAGAGTAAAATTTACATATGAAAATCATAGATTTCTTAAAAGCAAAACTTGCAAGACTCTTGCAAGCAAGACCAAGACTGAATGTGCAAGACCAAGACCAAGACCAAGACTAGGTGTGCAAGACCAAGACCAAGACCGAGACCGAGAGTTCCAGTGCAAGACCAAGACCAAGACCGCATGTGCAAGACCAAGACCAAGACCAAGACCACCCGGGTCTTGGTCTTGGTCTTGCATTTGCTCATCACTATTTCTGAATAATGTTTGTTTTTTCTAAAAATTCCTAACTTTTATTTAAGAGGAGCTTAAGTTTATGAGTACAGGCATAACAAATATTTCGTTTCGTTTGTATATTCAGCTATAATCTTCCAGATACAACCTTGAAGACCATTTTATACTGATAATGGCGGATTTAAAAAAGTATTTTGGGAGGGACTTTTCTTATTAATACTTAGTTTTTCTAAAAATTCCTATTTTTTTTTATTTGAGGACAGCTTGAAGTTTATGAGTAAAGGCAAAACTAATATTTAGTTTGTTTTAGAAATTCCGTAATTTTGGGGCAGAGGCTTCAATCCGAAAGATATCCCCACTCTAACCCTCTTCGCAAATCCATTACTGCTGGTAATTAGTAATAACAAAGATTTAAAAACGATTAGAAAGGAAGTCGGCCAGGACTCACAATACACGCACTATATCTACATTCACAAATGGAATTAAGAAAAACTTTTGTCAAAATGGTCCAATGCGGGGTTGAATCCCAGACTTCACGATTGAAGCGCTAAAACTAACCACTCACTCATGTTTGTTGTGCAGTTGTGCTTAACCTAAATGTATTCTCTCTCTCTCTCTCTAGGACAAAAGTTCTCCATTGACTTCTGTCCTTATCCAGGTTTGGGTACAAAACCTCGCGGCCCAAAATCTCGCCTGGTCGAAACCTCGCGGGCCAAAACCTCGCCTATCCAAAACCCGCGGGCGAAAATCTCGCCGGCCAAAACCTCGCGTCCCAAAATCTCGTCCTACCCAAAATCTCACCTGGCCAAAACCACGCGGTCCTGATCTCGGGATACAGAATCTCGCCTGGTCTAAACTACGCAGGACGTAATCTCGCCTGGAGGAAATGTCGTTAGTATAAAACGTCGTCACGACGATTTCTTCGATGTTGAATGCTCTATTTCTGTTTGTATATATTTTGCAATAATACATAATTGCATTTTAAATAATGAGAAGATAAATTCTAACGTGTGCTTTGAAAATCTATCCTATATAAAAATGAAAATGACTATTTTTTTGACATCATATCTCTTGAGCCACTCGACCGATCTTGATGAAATTTTCAACATAGATGAGGTTTGTGCCTGGAATGTATTTTAGAATTTCATTTTGGCGCCACAACGAAGAGGAGGAGGATATATTTAAATATAAATAAAACTTAATAACTCTTGAACCACAAGACCAATCTCGATCTAATTTGCCACACAAATCAAGTTAGACCCTGGGATGGTTTTTATCATTTCACTTTGACGGGAAGAGGGAGGGGAAGGTGGAGACATATAGAAATACATAAAAATGAAAGTGGCTGTGTTTGTGACCTAACACTTGAACCACACGATTGGTCTCGATCAAATTTGCAACATATATGGGGTTTGAACCTGGGATGGTTTTTACTTCACTTTGACGCTGACCTTAGGAAATTCTAACAAAATCTAATATTATTTATGAAAGTATGAAATAATATCTGAATTTTTACATCCCTCGATTATGTTTTGTAGGTTAAAGGAGACGTAGATGATCAGGATGAAGGAAATGATGGAACGAAGAAAGTAGGAAAGTAGGAGGAAACGGGAATAACCCAAGAAAGCCCACGCTCACGATATTTTGTATCTTCTTCTTCTTCTTCTTCTTATTATTATTATTATTAGTATTAGTAAAATCTCGCTTGGCCAAAACCTTGCGGAATGAAACCTTTCCTTAAAATTTACCCAATGAGTTTGTTAATATGCAATTCTATATTATTATTATTATTATTATTATTATTATTATTATTATTATTATTAGTAGTAGTAGTAGTAGTAGTAGTAGTAGTAGTAGTAGTAGTAGTAGTAATAATAATAATAATAATAATAATAATAATAATAATAATAATAATATAGAATTGCATATTAACAAACTCATTGGGTAAATTTTAAGGAAAGGTTTCATCCCGCAAGGTTTTGGCCAAGCGAGATTTTGGTCCGCGAGGTTTTGAGCAGGCGAGATTTTGGCCCACGAGATTTTGGGCGGCGTGGTTTTGGTAACGCGAGATTTTGGGCGCCTTGTTTTTGGTCCGGCGAGATTTTGTCCGTATCCCCCTTATCTAATTCAATCCAGTTTCTACTCTGTATTCCTATTTCTGCTAGATCCATCTTAATATTGCCCTCCCATCTGGGCCTAGATTTTCCTAATGGACGTTTCCCGATTGGATTTCCAGTTAAAACTTTGAAAGCGTTCCTGCTTCCATTCTGGCTACATGACCTGCCCACCTGAGCCTCCTAGACTTGATGACTCTAACGATGTTTGGTAAACCGTATAAATTATGTATTTGTTCCTTATGAAGTTTCCGCCATTCCCCATTCCCGTTCCTCTTGGGTCCAAATATTCGTCCCAGAATTTTATTCTCAAATAATTTCAGTCTGCGTTCTTCCCTCAGCGTAAGCGACCATGTTTCACAACCATAAAGCATAACAGGCATGATTATCATTTTATATATTTTAAGCTTTAAATTCCTTGACAGAATTCGCGACGAAAAAATATTTGGAACTGAATAATAATATTGAATTTCCTGATTTCAGTCGACATTTAATTTCTTTGTGGGTATGATTTGGTCCGGTAATACTGATCCAAGATATTTGAAAGTATCCACTGTGTCAAAAGTATTAATTGATATTTTAACGCATTCATAATTTGCCGTATTATGATCCTTGTGAACTTCATTGTATTTAGATTTCTCTGCATTTACTCATGTCCCTTCAAGCGTTTAATAAGGCCTCTGCATTTCTTTCGATTGTACTTCTATCAGATTTACATAATCAGCATACACCATAACCTGGTGAATACCAGTCAACTCTAGGCCCTGGTTCCTATCTTTTATTTTTCTTATAGCGCACTCCGGAACAAAGCTGAATAATAACTACGATAACGTATATCCTTGTTTCAGGCCAATCTCGACGTGGAAGCTCACATTTTTTTACTCGGACTTTATTCTGGGATTCATTTAAATAGTTAATAAATCTAGCTTTTTCGGTATTCCAAATTCTGTAAGAATGTTGTACAATGTTTCCCTCCTAACCGAGTTGTAAGCCTTCCTAAAATCAATAAACAGTTGATCTACTGGGTAATATATTTCTATTTCTTTTCGAGTATTTGTCGAATGGTAAATATCTGGTCGATTTCGACTAAATCCACACTGACAATCTCCAATAATTTCATCTGCGTATGGGGTCAATCTTATTAATAGAATGTTAAGAGAAATGCCTTGATAATTATTACAATCAATTTTGTCGTCTTTCTTGTGAACTGGAACAATGACTGTTTCTTCCACTCTTTTTAAATCTATTACATAGTTTTTTCTTTTTTGTAAAAAAAAAATATAAAATAAAATAAAATAAATAAAAGTTTCGTAACGATATGTTGAATTTTCTTGTTAAAAATTCAGAAACCTTCAGGACTGGGTAAACCGTGATGGTGGTTATATACTCTACAGCCTAGAAAACCATACGCTCAGATGAACTGTCTATTACGTATATGATGCATGAACATAAAATTCGATACTTTCCCGATTCTGAACAAGCTTAAGGAGCAGTCAGTGCATTACAGAATTTGGAGCTTTACCGATTTTGCAGATCCGAAGCACCTGATAAGTGGTAACAGATTATTACGTATGTGATCAATCAGTGAAAAATTTGTTCGAAATATTCATACAATGTATATAAAAGTTAAAACTTAACTGAAAAATTTCAAGAATATTCAGAACCACCCGAAACGAAGCTCTTGATGTGCAGATTTCTTTCATGTTTTTCTTTATTTTGCTTCAAAAAGAGGGTGTGTGATATTTTGAAGTGAAAATACTACATAAAATTTTGGTAGTTATTTGTGTATCATTTTTTTAAAGTACTTATTGTATATAAGAGGTTAAAATATTATTACATATATTGGTTAATCCTTTGGAATTCATAATGTAAATATGTTAAGAATTAAAAAAAAAAATCTTTTTGTAATTTATGGTTTATTTTCGAGGTTTCATATTATCATTTGCATGAACCACTAATTAAACCAGTTTTTTTGTTGTAGAGAAGCGAAACAAAGTCTGCTTTATCAGTTTAAAGCAAAATTTTCAAAAAAGCCCAAAATTTCCCAAGCAAAAAAGCGAAGCAGAAAAAACCGAGTTTTTTTCCGAGCCCTTGCATCTCTACTAAAAACACTATTTTAGCTTATTATTATTATTATTATTATTATTATTATTATTATTATTATTATTATTATTATTATTATTATTATTATTATTATTATTATTATTATCCATAAATGATATTCAAGATAGTTTTTATTATGCTTAATCAAGAACTACTACCCGGGACCAAACGCTATACTTTTGTGCATAACTATAAAGGTAACCAAGAAAGTTCTGTCTCTTTTCGTGGAGGTCTGTGTTCAATTGGACCTCACACTGTGAGTTGAATGCGAGTGGAGATAAGGCGAACGTCAGTTGTTTGTGTGGGTATATCCAACATACTACCTGGTTGTGGCAATTCAGACACACCGTGAACTTGCGTAAAGAAAGAGGGAACATGGGACATCTACAGAGCGTCATAAGAGCATGTATGCTGAACGAGTTCAAATGGAGATCAAACGCCGCTGTAGCGGGACAGAAGATATGCAGTCCTTTGGTGAAGATGTCGTGACGACGCGGACATTGCAGCGATGGTTTAACAAGTTTAAGGACGATGACGAAACACCCGAAAACACCACGTGCCAGAAGACCAACACATGTACAAAGAGGAACTGGGACTACAATTCAGTGTGTGGAGAAACCATTCGGCAGCACATCTATCAACTTGGGAAGCACTACAAGTTGGGTCGATGGATCTCACATATTTTAACTCCGGGTCAGAAGGCAACGCGGCAGTCGCCTGTGTTTATTTACTGTTTCGGAGCCATTTCTGGACAGGGCGTTGACATGTATTAAAAAGTGTGTCCTATACGAAGCTCCACGGCGCCGTCATCATTGGTTAGCATCCCATGAACCGATTTCAAAACAACCGAAACAGCACTGTACCAGAAGAAGGTCCTTCTGTGTGTTTGGTGCATCGTGCATCGGGAACTGCTACCAGCTGGTCAGAGTATCAATGCAACTGTGTAGTATCAACAGTTGAGCTGTGCTCAACAAAAACTCAAAACTCTGGAGCCATCACTTCTGAATTGCAAATGGGTCCTCGATTACGGGACAACGCTAAGTCCCACGTGGCTAGGATGGCTCAGGACACCATTTTCCGCCTTGGATGGGAAACAATATTGCAACCACTATATTCCCCGGGTATTGCACCGTCGCCAGTTCAAATCCTTAGTAAAAGTCCAAAATGCACCTGATACTTTCTTCATTTCACGGCCCACCAAGTTCTACCGCATTGGATGCCATGGCCTTCCAGAACGTTTTCAGAAGGTCGTCGATGCTGATGGGGACTATTTTTGATCTTCGAGGTTAGGTGACATATCGATGTTCGAAGGTGGTAGGTGAAAAAGCAACAAAACCTTTCTTGGTTACCTTTATATTTAAATTTAAGACCTTGTATACAGAACCTATCTACACAAGAGTGATTTTCTTTGAAATTTCACTTAATTTCTTTACGGTTTCCTGACAAAAATATTTATTTATTATTCGTGACTAAAAAAAAACATAATTATTTTATTACATTGAGTAGAAATAAAAGAGAGCGTATGAAATACAAATTGAATAAGAGCATTGTTTCTCACCAAATTGTCCATCCTCTATGTCTTTTAAAACACTTGTTAAAGCATACAAAAATATACTGTACTTACAAATTAGTTTAGTACCTTTGTTTTATGGCTGTATTTGTAGTACCTTGTTAAAACGTTTGCCTTCAAACTGTCAAATATAAATCGCAGTAAATTTTGTAATATGCTGTCACAAAAAAGTGTCCTATTTTTCGACCGGTGTAAGGAAGAGATACTATACTATTTTTCGATCGGTATGGAAAAACAATATTTCTCCATACTATTTTATCATACGTTATTAATTGTCAATAAACTTTGTTATTTTTAAATGAATGAAGAGAGATAATTTTACTATGATGTTTTAAAGCTGGTCATTTGGGGGGGCCAGGAAACCATTTGGGGGGCCTGGCCCCGATGCCCCCCCCTTGGCTACACCCCTGATAGAGTGTATCTAAATATGTCTAGGCCTAAATAATAAATTACAACTTTTACAATAACACTGCGTATTTTAAAACAATTACATTTACCTGTATTTGTGAGTAAGTAGCAAATGTTTCATTTTAATGGAAATTTTATTGAACAGTTGCATTCATTTTCCTTCTTTTTTGGCAGTCGGGGTTGTGACATAATGTTGAAATGGCAAGGGATGTCAGGGTTGGTAATTGAATGGATATTTACTGATTTGATACATTAATTTCATAATATAAAATCGGAAACCAAGTACAATATGTATGGGTAAATTATTAGTGCGTTAAGATAATAACAATAGAACCTGAAATAATAATAATAATAATAATAATAATAATAATAATAATAATAATAATAATAATAATAATAATAATAATAATTGAGCACTTCTTGTTTCCTCTCATATACATGTGTTCTTACATTAAAAAGAACCAGAAGAAAAATAACCATATGTATAAACACTGATAATAGTCAATAAATGCGTCTCGCCCCGGGCGCCTCAACTCAGGCAAATGCCCTGGTTTCTATTGATTACTATATTTCAATGAAATCATTTTCCTACGTTTTTCTCTTTGTACGTGCACCTGATGTCATGGTGGCAAAGTATCTTTTTTTTCGTTTGTTGTTTATTAATATGCGGCGATAAATTTACGAAAAAAGCATCATACATGGAAGATTCATCAACATTGAAATCTTTTGAGTTTATTAAGGGGAAAGTTTGTTATGGTGGACTTAGAAAAACAATCTCAGATTGATTGAAGCCTGACACGAAGTAGTAACTACAGATGCTACGTAATTTGAACAGGCCCATGTCTGAGTCTGGCGTTTGCAAGCAAAATTATAATTATTAGAGCTAAACCATCATAGTGAAATTGACGCCCCTAAAATCTCCTAAAATTTGGCGCCTAGTGCGGTTGCAGTCCTCACCCGGCCATTTCGTTGGCCTTGAGTTTAGCCAATTGATAATAGAGGAAATTGACTTTTGAATTGTTACTTGACTATTTTAATAAAAACGTAGTTGGCAACAGTCCTGACGACCGTTGAGGAAGAGGGAGAGTAACAGAAGTTTGGAAATGAAATCTTTGAGTTCTACATATCGCAGTAGGCTAGGCTAAAGGAGACTCTGATGACGAGAATAAATGAAACAGTGCAAAGAAAAAAGTAGGAGGAAACAGGAGAACTCCGAGAAAATTTGCAAAAACAGTGCTTGTCCACCACCAAACCCACTAAGCACGAGCTGGGATCGAACCAGGGCCTTATGCCCCAGAGGTGAACGCTCTACCACGGAGCCACCACGGCCCCAACAAAAGTTTTTAGTTCTCACAGAACTCTTGTCTTGAGGTCAATGCGATTAATGGGTGCTTACTTGCATTGACTTCAAATCCTCTATAAAATCAACATATATAAATACACACGAAAGGGCAAATAATACTGAGTAAATGCTATTAGTATTAGTTGCTGCTTTCCAGAGGTTCTGTTTTCATACTTTGGTCACTCTCGCCAGAGTCGTCACTGTTGTCTCCAAGGTTAATAACGATTTTTTCTGTAACTTTGTCAGTTATCCTATCAAGTTTTCACGTATTTCGTTTCTTCCATCTCCACTACATGTTGCACACAATCTTTCCACCTTTCACTCGTTACCATTTCTAACCCTTCCTCCAAAAGAGTCTTCACTTCACTAAGTGTAAAACGTTTATTGTTTCGTGCCACATGTCCCTTTACTTGACTCCAAATCAGTTCAATTGGATTAAATGTACAGTAGTAGGGGGTATTCTGAAAATTCCCTACCTGAAGAGGCCTCCATTTTGTCCACTTTATACTTGCAGCATTCACTTTTGGCTGCAGGAGGTATAAGACTAATTAACTCAGTTTTCACGAACGTGTCATCATAAGAAATGCTTTTATTCGAAGCCATTCTTTTATTTTATTTTTTGCCCAAGACATGGTGGGAACCCGATCTACCTTTACACTGTGATAAGATGCGTTATCCATGACTATCACACAGTTCGGGTCTAGATGTGGAAGTATGTTTTGAAACCAAGGTAACAATTTACCTTTTCTGGTAGGGTTCTTAAATCCAGTGGATAGTCCGGAAAGAAAGGCTTGTTTACTAGAATTCACAGTTTTATGTGCCATTACCCTTGACACGGTATGAGAAACATTTACCCGTGTCTCATCAAGATAGTAGATTTCCCTACCCTCTGCTCTGCACTTCTTAATTAAACGGAGATATTTTCTTGTCCATAATACTATGCCATCCCTATCAACTACAACAGACCTTTTATTGCGCGATACATACTTGAATTTCATTATTTTCAACTGTCTATGGAGAGTTTTGTGAGAAAAGCAGAGCAGTTCATCATCGGTATTTATAACTATCAGAATTTAATTTAACATTGGCAATTCATTACGGGAAAAGACATGATGTACCTTTGATCGAATTGCTGATTTCGTGAAGTCGTCATAGTTTTCCGAGAGGGGGAAATACTTGTACGCGTATTTTTAGGACTTCTTAATTTATTTTCATTAAATTTAGCCTCCCGCTTACTTCTATAAACAGTTGCCTTTCCTACACTTGTCTGTTTCCCAGTCATGTCGGCTAATTCTTCAACAGTTAAATTCTCTTAAAGCATGGAATATATTCAAAATGCAACGCTTCTCACTACTTCATAACGCTTTCCCGGGCTCATGTTTTATAACAGAACTAGTGCAAGCATCTTGAATTGTCGCTTCACAAAGCACTAAATACGCAATTATTTACAATTTAATATGCACTAAAATTTGTTTCAAATAATATAAACTATACAAAATATAATGGATACAAAATACAATTTAATATGCACTAATTTCACACGACACCATATATAATATAGTTACCACACACGCTAAATTCATACAATATTTGCACAGGTCGATAGTCTGCGCACTCCATACTCAGACAGCCAGAAGATTATCTTCCTTGAAATTGTAAAAAAGGACAGAATGTCGACAGGATTGGTTTGCTTTCTCTCCCGATTCTTAAGTGAAACAAAGATGGAAATTAACTTTATAACGAATTAGTTCTTATTTCTAGAAATGCAATTTAATAAATAGGACTAAAGCCAAAACTTTAATACATTAATAGTAAAAAATACTTTTCTTGACAAAAATTAAAAACAGTAATTGTTTGTTATTCGGGGTTGACAGGTAAAAACAGCAGTGCTTTTTCACCATCAGGTGCAGGCGAATTGACGTACGAATTTAGAGTGTACACGATTCTGTTTATTAGAAAAGCTTCCCTCCCTGTAAAGGTCAACGGCTTGCTTTCCCCTCTGTACTGTTGAGTGGTAGGAGGAAGGGGAGTTAACTATCAGGTTGCCTGGAATAGATAATAGTAGTTAAAGCCAGCCACCGGGAAAAAGACGTTCTTTTCTATTGAAAGAGCTTTCAAGAAATTATTATCATAATATATGCTTCCTCTTGAATATTTTTAAAATCCTTTTTCCCCGCTCTGGAAGCTAAACAACTCATAAGACAAAAGAATGGATGTGATTTTCAAACTTCTTGTTGCTTCTTTAGTAAAATTAATTGGCTACACAAATCTTTCTAAAACCTTCCGTTTTTAGGTGAGCAAGGGCGTCATTTCAGACTTCGCTTTGAGGGGGGCAAGAGCACCACCGACATAAGACTTCTACGTTTTGTACTGGTATATTAGTAGACAATCGATTAAATTATATGTATTCCTCAAACTCTTGGGGAGCAATTGCCCCCTCCTGCCCCCATGAATGACGCCCCTGTAGGTGAGACATACTAGTTCTTGCAGTTTTTTTTCAATCTGAAGAATAAAAGCCATGACAAACGAGCGTCCCGAAAGCCTTTTTCGGGACAGTATTTTTTTAATTGAAAACCGGGACTGTCCCGGAAAACCAGGACGTCTGGTAACCCTAAATCCGGTCCTATTTCTATCTACGATCAATCATATTTCTGTATAATATTTCACCATAGCCCAAGGAAGGGCATCCATAAGGAGGGCATTCTTTCCCCTCTTTGGCATTCCAAACGTTTTTACGTACGGGGAAATGAAAACAACACAAGTAAAATAAATATTTCATTTCCATATAGACATATAACTTATCAATTGGTTTGGAACTGTAATACCGTTGTTCTCCGATTAGAACCACACGTACTAAAGGCCAATCAACGATTTGGCCATTTGGTAAAATAATATCACAATTCTTTAAAATATTATTTTTTAAATTGATTGTTCACGAAAGCAATTAATATTAAAGCGGATGTGCATTGTATAATATACTAAAAGCATTGGAAATATTGTATTAACATTTTTGAGTTTTGTTTCAATATTTCAATATTTGGATAGCACTATATCCTCAAATGGAGAAGTGAAAGGACATGAAACTAGACTAATATATGTGAAACGAATATTCTATAAAAAAAGAAAGTTTCTTCAAAGAACGTATTGACAGGAGAAGGACTGCTCTGCAATGTATTCACAAAGGAGGAAACGTGTTGTAACGGAGGAAACGAACGTAGTATTTAATCTTAAACTATTTAATTTATTGTTTCATGAAATAAAAAAAAATCTAATTATTTCATTAGTAATTTTGTTTGTGACAAATTCATGTTCAACTTTTATTTTATATGTATTTGACTAATAGGCTATAAAATAACTTCTGCCAGTATAATATTTAAAATGAGAGTACTGCAAATAGAGAGCCCGTCAGTTGCCCCTCCTCCTGGAATCAATCAAAGGACCCCCTTGATCCCAAGTTCTAATCAACATAGGTCATTATTACAAACTACTAAAATAACTTTTAACCACAAATACTTCAATTTATCTATAAACTTGCATTATTATTATATTTCAGTCATTCACGTATTTATTCTAGCAACCAAACACTATTATCAAACCTACAATATTGTTATTATTTGTCCGCTATTAAATTAGTATATTTCTCAATACTCATGAAGTTTCTGCTACTAAAGTTTATTCAAGGAATGTTCAGTACCTCATGTAAACAAATACACGTGGTGATTGTTTGATTTCATTGGTTAGAGAGCCTTAGAATACCCATGCGGCAGAAGAAAATAGTCCTTGTTTATAAGGCTCATTACCAGAATTCCTTAGAATTAGACAACAGAAACAACACTTTACCTAAGAACTAAATTGAATTAATGCAATAAAAGAGAATATGCATGCATTGAAAGTGGTTTTGACCCAACTTTAGCGCGAATCACAGTTAACAATATGGTCACATGCGGGAATAAGTAAAACATCGACAGGATACAAGCACGTGCTTCTCGAAAGAAGCGGCGCTGACTGATAGCCAATCATCCGATGACTGGCGGAGTAACACAATTCTGCAATGTTTACATCAGGATCAGAAGGTTCGTTGAATGAACTTTAGTGACTCTATTATCCTATTATTATTATTATTATTATTATTATTATTATTATTATTATTATTATTACAGTATTATTGTAGTAGTAGTAATAGATATATGAAGGTCAATTCCTTCATTTAACAGAGGACGAAGAATAAATATAGAGCGTTTAGGATATAGGACATTAGCTTCATCTCATTTAGTAAGAGATGTAGGTGACTGCCCTTTGTATATATATATATACATATATATCACTGATGTGCTTGACATTCTGTTGTCATTTTACAGTATACAGACTTCATTATATTTACCAGTCACCCAAAGTCTGTTTCGAAGTTCAGTACAAATATTTAATTTGAACGTCTGCGTCAATGAACTAACCGCTGCTATATTTAGAGATAGTTATCATTTTTAGATGAACATCTCCATGAACGCAAATGAACAAACATGTAAATTTAAATGGGTAGCAAAGCATCATTCATCTAATTGTCTGGATAAAGATTCAGAACAGTTTTTTTTTTTTTTTTTAAGTTTCTATTCACGATAGTACGTAATTGTGTGTTCTCCTTCGTCCTATCAGAGTATTCGTTTCCCGGTCCAGGATTCGTTTCTTGGTGAGGGCATATAATTTTAGATGTTTGTTACGAGTCAGGAGGCAATGAGGTAGATGAGAAACTACTTAAATTAAGATGTAGCAAAATTTGGTCTAGCAAGCTAAACAGATCGACTACGAGAGTCGATATGGAGAGTTTTACATTATTCAACTGAAAGCCAATTACCGCCTTTTGCGAATTAGGGTGCCAGAGAGTTTAGTGCAAACAGAAATTGTACTAATAATCAGCTAATTAAAACTGTGTTAGTACACTCATTAACCTGAATAGGGTTCATACTAACATTAAAAGACTTCCGCTCGATTGAGCTTGTATGCAGTTATTGAGTGTGATTCCTAGTCTCGCGAGCTTCGAGATTACGGATTTGAACATTCCTGATCAACGATCAAGACAGTGTTGGTTAGTTAAAAGTAACAGAGCTTTTTTATAGTTAAGATAGGTTGAGAGTGTTTCAATGAGGAGTACTATCTGTCAAGAAAATAAATGTACACCTGTTTATGAGTCCAGCATCCCTGCACCGACAAGTGTGGAGGATATAAGAATTAAATCAGTTGAATCTGTAGTTTAGGGGGTAGGGAGAGGCAATTGTGTGTTCTCCTTGTGTGTAGGCAATTGTGTAGGGAGAGGCAATTGTGTGTAAAAAGGTCTGAAGCATTTTTTTTTTTTTTTGCAAGGTTTGCATTGCGCTACGATCCGCAAATTTTGCAATGAATTGTCTTGAATAATGCTCCAGTTGCTATTCAATTCCGAAATTGTAAAGTGTATTAAGATTCTTCTTTCATAATACGTTATATATATAACAATCATAAAGAATGTTTCCAAGATGTACTTTGGAGTCCTATTGTACTCTAAACAAAATGAGTTAGTCTTTTCACGTGATTAGCAAGTCTTTTCTCCTTACCATTGGAGCTAGGTAGAAAACACGTTTCTTTAGTCACGTTAGAAGTGTGACTGCATTGCACTTACGGGAAGATGTTTAAAGGGTTGTTCTTTGAGGCTGGGTAACTTCGAGAAAGAGCGAAGCCATAACATGTGAACAAAAAGTAATATTAAGCATCATGAATTATGCTATCTTCCTAAATCAATCCGGATTGCAGATTCAATATTAAAGTAACCATATTTTAGTTCAGTCGTTCCTGTTTGTATACAGGAATGAATGTTGATAATTATTTTTCGTATTAATTGGGAAGGCACGTGACTTTGTGAATACATATTGTAGAGCAATCCTCGTATCGATACGCTCTTTGAAATTAGAAGACGTTTCTTTCTTCATAGTATATTCGTTTTAAGTATATTATTCTAGTTCCATATCGTTTCACTTCACCATTTGAGGATATAGTACTATTCAAATACTGAAATGTCTTCATTTCAGTTTCTTCACCGTCAATTTTATCTTGTTCTTTTGCCGTGCACATGAGAATTTTGGTCTTTTTTTTTTTTTTTTTTGTTTATTTTCGTACTAGCAGAAGTCCCGTTCCTCATGCAGGGAGAATAAAGTTTAATGAATACTACATACTCTCATGTGTGCGACTAGTTGTGGCACACTTCATTCGTTATCGGCAAAATTCTGTCGCGCCGAGCGATTGAAGATGGTGGTGCGGAGCGAGCACGACTATCTCTCCCCCTTTTTCTATGTCAAATATTACGAAACGCAGAAACTGTGTTTAATTATATTAAATGTAAAATCTAAAAACCTAATTTCATGCCTCTAACCTCAAGGGATTCCTATATGGAGACTCTATTATAATCTCCATTTCTTGTCGAATTTCGAATTTCTTTTTTAGTGGAACTTACGTCAAAAGTCCTATGCATTGACCAAATTCCAAGTTTCTAGCTTAAACAATTTCGCTGGGCACTGATCAATCAATGACTTAATCAGCGTCACGTCAGAAGGTACCAGACAAAAGGGCGAGGACAGAAAGGACCAAGTAAAAAGGGCCGCACGTCAAAAAAGCTTGAGATATAGCCTCAAAGCATAAAAATATTTGTTGGATGAAAAATATTTTGTAGACAATATCTTATTCACTTGTGTTGAAAGAACGTATATATGAATCTGTATACAGGATTAATCAAAAGTATTATGACAGACCAGTAATAAAAAAATACTAGTTTTTTCTATATATAGATAATTTGTATTGTCGTAAAGATAATTTCGTTGCATACTTTCTTCAGCGAAATCACATCAGTAATACTCAATTTTTTATCTCTGCAAACTACGAGAAAAAAATCTAATGTGTATACAAGAGTTAGTATATCAGATCTTTCTTTCCTTGGTTTGCTGCGATAAAATTCTATGTAATGCTCCCCGATGTGACCTCCTTCAAAAGCCACCATTGGCAAGGCGTTGGCTTTTTATTCTTTTGCTTTAAATTAGTACACGAAATTATGTTGAAAAGGTGACGCTAGAATACTGCGTTGGATGTATAAATCAAATTAATAAAGTTTGCATGGGTGGAAGAAAATAACATTAATTACTTCAACTCTATTATGTACGTGTGTGTCGACTAATTCTTGCTGAAATAACAAAGAGAGAAGGAAGCATGTACAGTGTTTTCACAGGCAACTGAGTAGAACTGTTTTTAACAAGGACACGCAAATGCTTTGGTGTAAACATTTTTAGTCTCTGTTAGTTTATTTTGGTGTGTAATTAAGTGGGTTTACCTTTTCCTTTGTAGCACTTTGCTGTGCTGGACTTGAGATCGATTTTTCCGCATTGTTAGCTCCACGAGAGAAAGGAATTAGGAACAAAAGACTAAACATACCAACTTTTGTTACTTAGAAGACTTAAAATACACTGTATTGTATTTTAATTTTACCCATATTTAACGTTAGATTTAGAGCAACTTAGTGCAAGTAAAGATGTGTCGTTTTGGGATAGGGTTAACGAAGTCCTCTTTTCACTGGTCAAGTCCTCTTTTCAATTCGTGGAAAATACATCTGGGCGGATTTTTTGAAATGTTATCTCCCACATAATAGTGTGGGCGCACCAGCTGAAAATTAGGGTCAACCTAGAAGTAATAGGTATAAAGCCGAGTTTGGTCTCATTTGATGCAGAATCCATTCAAGATTGACATGTTAAAAGCACACCGCTATTCAAGTTGGGATAATAATCAACACGGTGGTCCAAAGTTGCTGAAATTACCATCTAAAGTGCATAAAATAAAATTGTATAGAATAACTTCGTGTAATAAAAAATATGACTCATATGAGAACTTTAATTCTTTCATAGTGGAAGACTGCACATTTTTACATATATACATCCCCTTCAAGTTACAGGTCTATGCGCACATACAGGGTGTACAAAATGATATTGTTCCTTTATGTACGTATCGTAATACAAGCAAAGATGTAGTCAAACACATTCTTCTGGAGATATACGACAAGGAGTGGTCACACAGCTTTGGGGTTTGGCATTAGGCTAACAACGTCATCCTGTATCAAAAAAAGAAAAGAAAAGAAAAAAGAAAAAGAAAAAAGAAACTTGTTCAGAAATATGAACAAAAACCTCACACCAGGACTGATAACTTGATAACTTGCCATGCCTTCAACAATACAAAATTATGTGAGATTTGCAATGTGGAATATAAGAAGTCTTAATAAAACAGGTGCGTTAAAATCCATAACGAGTGAGTTAGAGAAATCGCACCATTCATAAATATACTTGGATCTCTTCAGAAAATCCATATGCACCCATAACCATTTCCCTACCCGTGTTGGTATTTCTCCATTTAAAGCGCTTACCGTCCAGACTATATCTCTTACTTTGAGTTCACCGATCCTAAGTAGCATATTTCAAAGTTCCCATAAGAACATAAGAAATTAAGAATAGC
Organism: Thermobia domestica; assembly: GCF_964235325.1. Classification (NCBI taxonomy): domain Eukaryota; kingdom Metazoa; phylum Arthropoda; class Insecta; order Zygentoma; family Lepismatidae; genus Thermobia; species Thermobia domestica. The sequence continues at coordinate 122,908,922 of NC_137461.1, forward strand.
CTTTCAAAGTTTCTGTGCAACTTGTTACAATACCCTGTGCATAGTATGCAAGGTGTAACAGAATACATGTTACAACGCTTGAGAGCGGATATTGGGATGAACAATATATATATATATATTTTTTTTTTAAGTTAAAGCGATGTGAAACGTAGCGTCGTAACCGAGTTATGAGCTGTCGTAATCATTGGAAATTAACATGTGACATCGGATTGCGATCAAACAAGAGGTTCGACAAGAAGCAGTTCCAAACATTTTGGAGAAAGTAATACTAGATTGACGTAGGTAGAGTGGTAGGGACGTGCTTATCAATGCAAATAATAACGTAAATAATTTTATTTCAAATTTTGCACATTTTATGATGTGATTTCTTTATATTTTTAAAATAACATGTAAACGGCAAATAATTGAGAACAACGTTGTGTACCTTTTAAAAGAGTAATAAATTGTCTTTAAATTGCCATGTATATCATTCAGTTTGGTTAAGAAACAACGAAATTATAACATATTACTATTTCCTTTTTTTGCTTGATTTTCCAACATGAATAGAGGGGGCTAAGAGTAATAAAATAACCAAAGAGTCACTTTACTGAAATGTTTCCAGTTGGATGTGCTGATATTGTATGATACGATGAAAGAGGAATTGAAGTGGTCCCAGTCTGACAGGTTGGCCGAATCTAATATGGCGGCCATCAAAATGGCTGCCAAAGCGAAAACATTGTTCTCGCTTACATGCGGTAAGCACCTATTATATTGATCCGTGGGTGATATTTCTGATGAGCGAAAATTGGTACTTTAGTTATTGCTTTTACCTCTGACAACCGAATTCAGAGCGTTCAAGCGCATGTAAATAAATTATCCTTTTTCCCTTCGCCCTGCTCATGTTTTCTTTTGGTATTAATTCAATCATGTTAAACATTGTAAAACACAATTTTATTTGCTTTTACAGGCTTGTACGATGTTCAAAGAATCATTAACTTCGCAACAGCTTTTGGCCCACAACGTTCATTTTCTTCTTGTGAATCACATGTGCTTGAATTTGCTATGCATGCACATGATGACATAATCCACACAATGTCCTTGTCATTGCATATCTGTAGTTCGTCACTTGGTTTAGAAATACAATAACCTTTGTGAGTCTGTGGCTGAGGAACTAGAGCTGAAAACTGACGAATGCACACACTGGAGCAAGTTTTTGGTGACTGATCTTACCTTCAGGATTGAAGCGCAACTTCTGAACCATCGTTACTTCATTGAAATACTGCTTTTGATACATTACAGTTCAAGTTCCATGTGAAGTGTCTTTTCCTGTGACCGTATCTTTCTTAAAGTCGATGTTATCAATAGCAAACCACACTGGCTTCTCTTTAATTGTGAATGGAGGTATATGAACATTATCATACTGTCTCACTTCTGTCTGCATTGCATGGGTAAATCTAACTTCAATGTCCTCTATTTTCTTATAATTAACTCCAATTCCATAGTTCTCCAATGCATTTACGATCTGTTTGCTTCTTGTTTTATGATGAATGAGTAGCGGAAGCCCAATGGTTAATGGTGTATCAGCTTGTTGTCGGAAATTACTATCTTCATGTTTTGGATGATAGTTAATTTGACGATCAGATCTACAGCTAGCAACAACCAATTGGCATAAGTTGTTCACGGCTTTATTAACTTCTTGAGCTCGTCGTGTTGTCTGAATCTCTGACTTACAGTCTTGTATCAGCCAACGCATGAACTGTTGGAGGATTGGCGGAGAGCTATACCCGTCAAAAGATCCATCAAATTTCCAGTGTTCACTGGCAAGGATTTCGTCACGAATTATTTGTGATGCTTTGAGTACTGCAGTTGCGTCAGCATGAGAAATGTTTTCGAAGCTATGAACGGCCTTTTCAATCGTCTTGGAAGCGCAGAGATTCTCAGACGCGTTCATTTGTGGTGGACGGGCAAAGTTCACATTTGGTAACTTCTTCTGTATTTGTGATTTCAAATGACGCTTATAGTTGCCATCAACTATCTTTCCACTTTTCTCAGAGAGAAGATTAAGATAAGTTGTATGGACATTCCACATACTTATTATATCATCTTTATCCCGATAAAATGTGCATTGCAAGATATTTAGTAATTCGATGTCAGCTGAAACGTCTGCCGAAGATGTTAACAATCCAGTTTCATGTGGTTCTGATAAAGATTTTCTTCTTTCAGCATACACCAAGCATTTTAACTGGTATTTCATGTCATATGCAATTGAGTCCCCGGGTTCGTTGAACAAGGCAAGAAGATGGCACTTCAATTCATCAGAACTATTTTCAACAACGTTCTTCATTTTTTTGCCCCATGGACAATGTCTGCACTAAATGAAGTTCACCCTCAGCCTCTTGACAAAATATGCATTTGTTTTTGACAAATGGAAAGGTAGAAGACCTTGTTGAACTTGGAGCATCCACTGTTGTCTCCGAACTTGCACTATTCACTGTTAATTTCGATGGACGTCCTCTTTTCGCAACCGTATGCACTATGGGTCCATGTTTTAGAGCCTCCTCATATCACCGCTTCGATTTATCATAGTGTCATTTGTGAACTAAACTAGAGTAACAGGCTTTGTGAAAGAATGCTGCCTTTTCCTGCAGATGCGGTTTAAGAAGAGATGTGACCGCTGAATATTGAAGATCACCAAATTTGCTTCTGTCCACTGTAATTATTATTAGCTTTTCTAGTGGTTCAAGAGATGGATTTCGAGTTACGTCTCCTCTTTTTTGATCCTGGCACACGATACAGAGATTATAATCAAGTTCTTTCGGATTTGGTGACTCCATCTTGTAAATTAATTACCAGTTTCATTTCTGAAAATACAAGAAAGATGGGGAAACACTTTAGAAACGAAGAGTAAGTCACAAGAGGACTAAAGGTAACGTAAAGCAAGTGATAAGATACAATACTTACTCTTGTGACTCTTGCAATTCAAATTCGGCAAGTAACCACACAGTTTCCCTTGCTAACTGTGAGCAGTTCCACTTTTCGCCGCACTTATATACTTTGTCCGAGTATTAGAAAGTTTCAGAAACTTCCATTGAATTCTAATGGAACGTTCTAAAACCCCATTGAATTCTAATGCAACGTTCTAAAACCCCATTGAATTCTAATGGAACGTTCTAAAACCCCATTGAATTCTAATGAAAAGTTCTAGAATGTTCGAGAAAGTTCTAGAATATTCTATAATTTTCAAGAAAGTTCTAAAATGTTCGGGAAAATTCTAGAATGTTCGGGCAAGTTCTAGAAAGTTCTATAATGTTAGAAAAAGTACAGAAAGTTTAATAAAATGCCATGGAAGCGTCTAGAACCTCCTAGAACTTTCAATTAGAATTTTATGGTTATTTCTGGAACTTTCTAGAAGTTTTGCATAAATGGTGATATGCTTGTGGTGCGCTAAGAGGGGTGTCTGTCAGGGTATAGCATGTGACATATCAAACTACTTGTCTTGGAGAGTAAATCACGGATTCATGGTTGGTTTTCCTATAGGTCTCGGTCTCCCTCTACTCATGTGGGAAAATCAAGCAAAAAAAGGATATATTAATTTGTTATAATTTCGTTGTTTCTTAACCAAACTCAATGGTATACACGACAATTTAAAGACAATTTATTACTCTTTTAAAAAGTACACAACATTGTTTTCAATTATTTGCCCTTTACTTGTTATTTTTTAAAAAAATATAAAGAAAACACATCGTAAAATGTGCAAAATTTGAAATAAAATTATTTCTCACGAGTAAAAATTCTTGTCAATTTTTAAAAATTTATTACTTTCTACGTCGTTTGGTGTTTATTGCATGAAGATTGGTCAATTAGTTTGGGAGATATAGGCTTTTAAAGACAAGCGCTGTGCATTCGCGAAGGCGGCCATCCTTGATAGCCGCTATATTGGATTCGGATGAACGAAAAAAATGGCAACCGTGTCAGAATTTTAAAGCATCACCGAAAGGACAAAAATCAAGTGTTAGTTCAATTTTAACAAGAAATGCACAATGATGTGTACTTTCAGGCATAGCTCACCCCACTATCATGGGCGGCGATTAGGGGGGCAAAGGGGGCATTTCCCGCCAGGAATCGAACCCGGGTTTCCCAAGTCAAAGGCAATGTTTGCAGTGTAATATACGAGTTTAGGGGTGTACATATACAATTTTGTATACGATTAAATTTAGTGAATTCAACATAATTCTATGTTTTAGGGTTATTTTGTATAGCTGGAGTGATTCTAAGTATTGTTCAGTTTTGATGTACGTATTCCAAGAAAGTGAAAATTGTACAGGAAACAAACATGCTTCGGGAAGCTGCAAAAGTACTTTTTTAAATGTCGCAGCATATGCTTGTAGTATTTACTATCTTTCTAAGAGTGATAACATACATTTAATAGCATGTGTGGAATTAAAAATATAAGTTGTTCATTAATCCCTGGTTTCAATGTAACTTTTGCAAAACAAGCCTCATTTTTCGATTACTATTCGATTAATATTATTTTTTCTGTTTATTTGTTTTGCAAATTTGTTATTAAATGGGCCCCTAATCTGATCACACATTTTCCAGACAGTTCTTGAGCAAGGAATCAAATCTCTTCTTACACCTTCGTTGTTTAAGAGTAAAAAGGGCTAGTATCTACTTGCGTTGCTCTTGCCAATTTACTTTTAAAAATATGAAACACGATATATGGTATTTTACCTGGAAAAGAGAGTATCCTAATAGTTATACAACCTTTCGTAAAACAAAATGTTAGAAGAAACCAGGAAAACTAACATTGATATACAAATATTGAGATCATGTCTTGCCCCCCACTTTTAACGTCCAACTGCCCACTGCCCACTATGAATAGGTTTAGCCCAGATTTCAGCAAAGTGCCTGTAATATCTATCAACCTGCCATACGTAGCTCCTCTACTGGTTGCCTAACACAAATGTATGAACCTTAGCTTCTCCCTAGTAACAATGCTAATCTTATGGGCTCAAAAATAAAGAAAGAAAGAAAGAAAAATAACGGCACTTTTTTGTTTGAAATTTTGAATGAGATCTGGCAGATCTACACAAAATTTGAAATAAACCAGTGAAAGCAACACGTTTCTAGAGCTTCTGGTTTCCGAGATTTCATTGTCAAAAGGGGTTGGATACAAATATATAAACGCAATTGACTATAAACACATTTTTCTTGACCACAAACATATAAACCTAGCTTATATCAGAGGACACTCTTTGCATGGTCGTAGCATAATGGTGTCGTGTTCGTCCCGAAGGCGGGTCTTTGAGCCGAAGGTCCATTTTAATAAAGTTTTGTAGAAACTGAATGATTGTTTTTTTCTCTCTCTCTCTCTCTCTCTCTCTCTTGCACTAACCATTACGAAGTTATTAATGTTTCCTTGTATCGTTGGAAGTGACTTACTAGCAGAAGATGGCCTTGAAACGTGCATAGCGTATTGAGATAGTGCTGGTCTCTGGATAACGGAACACCGGACAATTGCAGACGATTTTAACTGCAATCAATATTGTGCTATGTTCAATGTGCAGAAGAAATTCCAAGAAACCGGATCTGTAGCAAATCGACTCAAGTCTGGTAGACCACGTACGGCGACAGACAAAGTAATAACTGTGACAAAGTTAGCACCATTCAGTAAAAATACTAAGAGAAGCACGCGTAGTATATCCTGTGAAAGTGGTATGATTTGCACTTTAAGCATGAGCAGTATATCAATGAATAAGTGGCACTCTTATAAGCTGCAACTTCATCAACATTTTACAGAAGATGATCCAGATCGTCATCTGGAATTTGCTCAATCAACCACATAGCAGCAACGACAAAACTACACATTCGCCTCTGACGTATTGTTTACTGATGAGACAACTTTTACATGTCGGGCGAGGTTAACAAACAGAACATGCAGTACTGGTCGAATACTAATCTACGTTTGTTTGACGCATCCACAAGTGTTTTCGGAAGATGATGTTTGTGTGGCGTGTGTGGGACTCACGATGAGGGTTCATTCATTCTTCATCGACTGGACCCTAACAGCAACGGACTATCGGCGTATGTTAGAAGATAACGTATTGTATGCAATGCTACCAAAGGATGGATCATTTCCTATGTTTTTCGATCATGATAGCGCCCCACTCCAATATGGTTATTATTCATAAGTACCTCGATAAGCAGTTTCTTAATGTGTGGATTGCTCGGTGATGTGCTGTGGAATCGTTTCTCGTTCCCCTAATCTGAAGAAACTGGACTACTAACTATGGGACCATGTGAAGTCCATTATGAATGCGGTAAAAATTACAGAGGTTGAGCATCTCAAGGAACGATTTGCGTACTCATCTACCAACATTACAGCCGACACTTTTCGAAAGGGTTTGCGTAATTGGGAACACAGAATGCACCTGACAATCGTCCAGAACGGAGAACATATTGAACACTGTGGTCTTTGCCGAATGATTAACTTCTTTTGTTGGGAGTACAACAAAGAAACAGTCGTAACTTTGTAATGGTTAGTGCTAGAGCGAAAATAACAGTTCCATTGAATTTCTACAAAATTAACTATTAAAATGACATCACATTCTATGGATCCATTTAAGACAATTGCGTAAAACTCAAGATGGTGAATTCAATGTGATGTGTCCTCAAATATTTCCCCTCATTCCTAATAACTAGGGACCGGATATTTAGGTACTAAAAACCTGGAAAATAGACAGGCAAATAGGCACTAAAAATTTTTAAAAATAGGCAGTAAAATAGGCACTAAAATGTATCTCGAAATAATGAAGATAAATACTCAATACCATTAAAAATAGATTCAAGTCATAAATAATGCTCAAAGAATATAGAAACACTAGCTGAACCTGCGCTCTCTACACAGCGCATCATTCGTATATGACCATAAATCTCCTTATCATTCCTTACAACATCTGTACATGTCCCTTTACAGACACAATTGAAAGACGTATTGATTTTTAAAAAAGCCAAGGGATATCATAAAGGGGGAGACTTTTTTCGATTATTTTTTCTCAATATCTCGCACCGTTTGCAAGATTTGAGCCTGCTTCCGGTTGGAGTTTCTAATTCATGTATGACCAGTGTTTTCTTTCTTCTTGCATGCAGTATGTAATAAGCAAATACATTACATACACAATTAATTATAATGTAGTTATATATGGTGTTCATTGGGCACACTATAGCAACAGCAAAGTATATGGGAAGGAACGGCAGAAATCCGATAAAACGCGGTGTTGGCGTGTGCCACCACGGTAGTGAAAGAAGAATTTCTTTCTGTGAGCACGAAGTTTTCTCAACGAGATTAAATAAATAAATAATTTAATAAAAATTAAATACTTCTAAGGAAACAACACAGCAAATCAATGAAGAGGTAGGTAAAAATTCCAAATTGAAATACACAGCTGTGAAGTTCAAAATAAATAAACCATTATCATACTTAAAAATATATGGTAAAAATTAAAAAGAAAACGTTGTGATAAGACCTTTATTGTACTCCCAAGAGAAGATACACACATCGTCTGGAAATTTGAGTCGATAGAAAGCTCACAACTGTGAGCTATAACAACCAAATTTAAAACGAAATCACCACATAAGTGTAAGCTAATGAAGTTCAACAGAAGAAAGCATACGGTAAATTGTGGCGGTGATGGAGGGCGCAGTTACCCTCATGTAAACAAGTCCGTCCACGCTTAAGTTTAACGAGAGCAAGAAGGTAAACCATGTCGGTGATGGATGGCTTAGTTGCCCTCATATAGAGAAACCCATGCCTATCGTGAGACCCGTGTTCCCCCTGCTAACACTTTTATGTATGTGAAAAGAAGTACAGATCGGCAAGTGTGAGCGAATGCGAAAACGTAAAGTCAGCAATTATGAGCAAATGAAAAAAGTCAGCAATTATGAGCATATGGAATATTCCAAATGGGAGAATTAAATAAAAACAAAGAACATAAAAGTGTGATAAGACACTTGTTGTACTCTCAAGAGGAGATATATAACAGTCCACTCAATAAGTCCGTAGGATGACACAGAGATGGCGTTACTAGACTTTTTTCCCTATGATTTTTATTTAGTACTAACCTTCAAACGATACGTGTATACATTTGACAGCAATCTGACTATTGATTCGTGAGTTATAGCTTTTTGTGTGAAGCAACTTGTTAGTGCAAAAACAATGGACAAAAGTGAATTTCGAGTTTTAATAAAGCATTGCTTTTTGATGAAAAAAACTACAGTGGAAACCAAACAATAGCTTGATAAACATTATCCGAACTCTGCTCCATCGAGACAAATGGTAGAGAAGTGGATTGCTGAATTTAAACGTGGTCGTACCAGCACAAATGATGCAGAGCGTAGTGGACGCCCAAATGAGGCTATTATTCCAGAAAACATAAAAAAAATACACAAATCGGTTATGAACGATCGAAAATTGAAGGTGCGCGAGCTAGCTGACATTGTAAAGATATCAGATGGTAGTGTTTTTACCATTTTACACGAACATTTGGGTATGTGAAAGCTCTGTGCAAAGTGGGTGCCGCGTGAGCTCACAGTCGACCAAAAACAACAACGAATCGATGCTTCAGAGGAGTGCTTGGCGCTGTTAAACCGCAATAAAAGGGAATTCTATCGTCGATATGTGACAATGGATGAAACATGGCTTCACTATTACACACCAGAATCCAAAAGACAGTCAGCTGAGTGGACAGCAGTCCACGAACCGAATCCAAAGCGAGCAAAGACGCAACAGTCGGTCAGTAAGGTGATGGCGTCTGTATTTTGGGATGCAAACGGAATAATATTCATCGACTATCTCCAGGAACCACCATTAACAGTGACTATTACTGGGCACTTTTGGATCGATTGAAGGCTAAAATCGCAAAGAAACGACCATATTTGCAAAAGAAAAAAGTGTTGTTTCACCAAGACAATGCACCGTGTCACAGATCGATGAAAACGATTGCAAAATTGATTGAATTGGGCTTCGAATTGCTTACCCACCCACCATATTCTCCAGACTTAGCCTCCAGCGACTTTTTCCTGTTTTCAGATCTCAAGAGAATGCTTGCTGGAAAGAAATTTAAGTCCAATGATGAAGTCTTCGCTGAAACTGAGGCCTATTTTGACGACAAAGAAATCGTACTATAAAAGTAGTATCGAAAAGTTGGAAAATCGCTATACTCGTTGTATCGCCCTCGAAGGCAACTATGTTGAATAATGAAATCGAGTTTTGTCAAAATTTTTTTTTTTTTTTTGTTTACTTATCCTACGGACTTATTGAATGACCTGTTATGTATACACCGTCTGGAAAGTACACAACAGCTGTGAGCGAAAGTAAGCAAATTAAAAAAGAAAACAGGACATAACTGAAAGCTAATGAAGTTCAAGAAAAGAAAGTATACGGTAAATTATGGCGGTGATAGAGGGCGCAGTTACAGTCACTTAAACAAGCCCGTCCACGCTTAAGTTTAACGGGAGCGAGAAGGTAAGCTTTGTCAGTGATGGATGGCTTAGTTGCCGTCATATAGAGAAACCCCTGCCTATCATGAGAACCATGTTCCCCTTGCTAACACTTTTATGTATGTGAAAAGAATTAAAGATCGGCAAGTGTGAGCGAGTGGGAAAAGGTAAAGTCGGCAATTATGAGCAAACGAAAAAAAGTCGGCAATTATGAGCATATGGAACATTCCACATAAGACACTTATTGCACTCTCAAGAGAAGATATATATATATATATATATATATATATATATATATATATATATATATATATATATATATATATATATATATATATATATATATATATATATATATATATACCTCATCTGGAAAGTACACAAGTGTGAGCGAAAACAACCAAATTTAAAATGAAATCATCACATAACTGTAAACTAATGAAATTCAACAAAAGAAAGCATACGGTAAATTGTGGCGGTGATGGAGGGCGCAGTTACCCTCATGTAACCAAGTCCGTCCACTTTTAAGTTTAACGGGAGCGAGAAGCTAAACCATGTTGGTAATGGATGGCTTAGTTGCCGTCATACAGTGGAGCCCCTGCTTATAATGAGACAAATGTACTATTTCTGGGAACGGACACATTATATGGAGGTGTATGCCACGTGTACTTATCGGTGATTGTAAGACTACTCTGGTATCTCGTGTCACGGAGGCAGTACGGACTGGAGTAGGGAATTGACGAACGAGGTCGCCCCTGTCTAAAGTAGGTTCCCTTTAAAGATCTCGCCCACACTTGCTGCGAGGTTCTTCCATCTCCTGTAAGACCGCTTACCCGCAAAACACGCGCGGGTCAGACACGAGTCAGACACGTGCGCGTGAGAAGAATGATCAAACGAATGGCACTAAAAAGCGGCCGGAGAGGGGAACATGGTCTCCCTTACTAACCTATTTATACATGGGGAAAAAAGTCAAGTAAAGATGAGCAAGTGTGAGTGAGTGCGAAAAAAGGAAAGTAAAGGTCGGCAATTATGAGCAAGTGCGAAAAAAGCAAAGTAAAAGTCGGCAATTATGAGCAAGTGCGAAAAACAGCAAAGTAAAAGTCAGCAATTATGAGCAAAAAGTCGGGCGAAAAAAATAAAAATAAAGCAATAGTGCCCATGTTTTTTAAATATTCAATTAGAACTGGACAATCTATATGATATTTGCAATCGATCAGTGAAAATGTCATCTTTCTAGAGCTTGTAGTTTCTGAGATTTCATTGTCGAAAGGATGGGCCGCAAACATATATGCGTATTTTAAAAGAGCTCCAAAGATGGCAACAATTCATTTGCATTTATTTCGGAGAAGGCTTACTAAAGACGAAGGCCTTTGAACGATAATTTAAAAGGATAAACTTTGTGAAAAATATTTCTTTAAGTAGTTTAATTAAAGTACACTCTTTTAAAAATATTTGTCTTTGTTATAAACGTGAAATCACAAATAACCGTAAATCAAAAGTTTGAATGCTAAGGCTATAGGTTAGAGCTCGGTCGCTCTGAATTGGTACTGTAGCATTTTAATAGATAGATACTTGTTTGTTAATATCTTCTTTTATTGTACATATAAAAACGAAGCTTGTTATGCATTGCATATATACTGGGTGAACCTGAAAGATGTGGACATACTTCGGGAGGTGATTCATGACATTCAAGAGGACTTCTTGTCTTCTTTTCATGTCACGAATCACCTTTCGAAGTATGTGCACATCTTTCGGTTCCGCTCCAATTGTCAGGATTCGATTTTCGATTCCAAGTTGGCACCCCTGTCACTCGTACATGACACGAAATTCGACAAAATAAAGAGGACCTTTTGTCTTCTATTGGTATCATTAATCACCCCCGAAGTATATGCACATCTTTGATTTACATATATATATATATATATATATATATATATATATATATATATATATATATATATATATATATATATATATATATATATATATATATATATATATATATATATATATATATATATATATATATATATATATATATATATATAGTAACGTACCACTTGCTTGTGTATACAAACACCTAATATACATATATGTGTGTGTATTATTTATGTTATATAAATTACATATTTTCCCAAAGACGGCTTATTTTGAAGAAAATGCATAGAATAGGCAACATTAGGCACTAAAGCAATTATTTAGGCAGTAAAGGTTGAAATAGGCAAAATAGGCAAAATAAAATTGGCTTAAATCGAAACTATAACCTCTATATAAACTTTAAAACGTTATTTTTGATCATATCTTTAATAATAAAGAATAGGCATTTTGCCTAACATCCGGTCTTTACTACCTAATTACCATCTACATTATTACTTTGGTTATATTTAGCAGCGTTTACTGTTTATTAGGGTGTTAATACAATTTTAGATCACCCTGTATATCCAATGATAAATATGTTTTAAATGTTGATATTTCACACCCTTTCTGGACCTTTCGTAATGCGAGAGAATTCTTGTAAGTTCTAGATGAAATTAAAATCTGGGTATAAATTTTGTATTAAATTTACGAAATGAGACGAGAAGGGATTTCTCTAGAATCGAGACGGGACTAGAAAGAACTCTGTGAGAATTGGGGCAAAACGATACTTGTTCAAAATTTACAAGAAAGTAGAAAGTGTCTCGTGAACAACACTAGTGTACAATAGAAACCAGTGACAAAGTGTTAGTAAAGTTTGGAAGAGAAACAAAAATATTGATGACAAGTTTAAAAGGGGAAAAGAAACTGGTTAAGACCCTATTTGAAAAGATAATATGTCATTGTGTGTCACTGTTAATGGCATATGCGTCACCCTTAGGAAGAGACACACAACATTCGACAATTTGTTATTTAACAATGTATTCTGTTCCAGTTCCAGTAGAATAAAAACTATCAGGAATTATTGACATCGAACTACATAAGTTTTAGCGTCTTTAAAAATTAGGCTTTCTCGAAAACTACCCATTATTAGAATTATTCTCAAGCACGTAATTTTCTTCAGGTGCAACTCATATCAATGATTTTTTCATCTCTGTACAATATTATATATATATATATATATATATATATATACTATAGTTTATACTGTAGTTTACCTGTGGTGCATGGGGTTATTGGTTCGACCTCAGCTCCCACCAAGTAGACTTCGTAGTGGATAGACATCGTCTGCGTGAAATTTCTTCCGCATAGTCCCGTTTCCTTCCACTTCATTCATTCCATTCATTTCTCATCATCACCATCTTTAGCCTAGCCGGCATATCTGTGGGACGTAAAACTTAAAATATTTAATTTCATTTTTATACTATAGTTAAACAAAAGTTTAAGTTTAAAAAGCCTTAATAATAATTTAGAACTATATTCGTTTATTATACTGTGTACTGTCGTGTTGCTACTATCATAATGGAAACCTTTATATGAGTATACGATCATTCTCAGTTTAATCTTAATAGCTTTAGTGGTTATCGTTATAATAATAATAATAATAATAATAATAATAATAATAATAATAATAATAATAATAATAATAATAATAATAATAATAATAATAAAAGTATTCCACCTTTTGGCAAATCCCCGGACTAACGATTTTTTTTATTTTTTTGGTCATTTTACATTCGGACCTGGAAATATTTCTTCCATATTTTTCGATCTTCAGCTTCCTCTTTTAACTCCCAATATTTTCTTCTATTTTTCAAATCGTCCATCAGTTGTGTTCTTCTTCTTCCTATTTATCACTTTCCTTCCATCTTCACTTCTATTGCGGTATGAAGAAGACAGTTTCTTCGCAAGATGTGTCCAATCCAATTGGCCTTTCTGCGAAGGAATGGTGGCTAGAAGTGTCCTCTTTTCTCCTATCCATTTAAAAACATCCTCGTTTGTTACTCTTTCTGTCTATTTTATCCTATCCATCTTCCTCCAACACCACATTTCGAAGCTCTCTAAATATTTCTTCTCTAACTTCGCTAATGTTCAAGTCTCTGAACCATAAAGTTCAATGCTCCATATATAGCACTTGACCAATTTCTTCCTTAATCCAATATTAAGGTTGCTAGTTAAGAGTGATCTTTTCTTGTTGAATGCTTCTTTGGCTATGGCAATTCTCGACCTGATCTCTTTGGTGCAATACGTGTCTTTCATCAAAATATTTCCCAGATACTTGAAATGATCGATCTCTTTGTTCTCTTTGTTCTACTCTGACGCGTAAGAGCACGTTTTCACGAATATTCCCATAACTTTTGATTTTTCGATGTTGATTTCCATTCCATATAGTTCCCCAGTGTGAACTATTTTGTTAATCATCTCCTGTAGTCCTTCTTCGGTTCTAGCTGTAATAACCGTATCATCTGCATACCTGATCTTGTTAATGATCTGCTCTCCCATCTTGAAATCCTCAATTTCCATTAATACTTCCTTTATTAAACATTAACTGTAAAGTGGTTATCGTACAGTGTCACTTTTTAAGCTTAATAAAAAAATAAACTCAAAAAAATACGCATGGAAATTTACTTCACCCATATTTTTGTTGAGTTTAATGGGGATCTATCTATTAATATGGATGGATGTCTTCGAATAAACTTAACATTTTTAACATTTTCTGGCTTTGCAATGTATTTGAGTTGAAAAGGAGAATTTATACGCAAAGGTGGATGATAGTTTTAACCTCGCGCATATTTTGTTTTGAACATTGAATCTATCCTAAGAGAGAATCCTACAGTAAAAGAATTCGAAAAAAAATTAGGTGAATACAAAAAGCTTTCAAAAAATGGTTTAATGTAATATTTTTAGTTTCATATTTATGGTTTATATCCTACGGAAGTTTCGAGAAATACATAAACTTCCTTCACCACATACCAGGAAGTATTATGTTACTTCTAAAAAGAGAGAAAAAAAAAAAAAACTTTTAATCTTAATGTCGGTCTCACCTATTGGCAAGGAAAGGATATTTTACACAATTTAAGTTATTTGAATCACTTGGAAGAATCAATATGTAGTGGATCTCTGGCAAGAGGATGTGATGAAAAGGTAGTCGTACGTACGTGAGATAAACAGTTTGAAAGCCTGCTCTAACGTGAGAAAATAAGCGAACGTGATGGAACAGCGAACAGCTGGGCTCTGGTGGTAAGCAATGGAACTACGATGTGCAATGCCAATTGAAATCATTTGCCGCATAGTTTGAGCTAATAAAACAAATCCAACTGGAATTATTCGCCTAGTTGATTGTTGATTTTGGTATTTGTTAATTATTTTTGGGGCTTAAAAAATCATAATAAAAATCATGTGCACTCAACTCCAGGGAGGCCCAGCAGGTCCGGACACTCCAAAACTCGGTAACTCGGCATATATTTTACTCTTTCTTAATAAAACTATATTTATTTAGCATAGAAATGATTGACGTAGCCTGAGATTTTGATCTTGCACTTCATTTGTACTCATTTCTTGTAATAAGTGAACTTTGTGGTAGACAAACACCGTGTGCGTGAGTTTTCTCGGGGTTCACCCGTTTCCTCTCACTTTCTTCATTCCACCGTTTCATTCATTATTTCATCATCGTCGTCTCCTTTAGCCTAGCCGGCATAAGCGTGGGACGTAAAGCTTAAATATTTCATTTCATTTTCTCATTAAGAACAACCTAGTTTTATATTTTTATTCTGAGAGTATAGATAGGGGTACTTAAGAATTAGTTATCTTCTTTGAAAGTGTGGAATAACAATCTAGGTGCGTGCTTGCACTACTGTACCACAAGCAGGGGCGGATCCAGGGGGAGGGGTGATCGGGGCAATTGCCCCCCTCCCAGAAGAGGAAACTTTCTTATTAGTCTATATATATATAAATTAAACCCATCCCAAAGTTTGGAGCCCTTACAAGTAGCAGTATGACAACCCCCCCCCCCAGAAGTCGGCCCTGGATCCGCCCCTGGCCACAAGTGTGTTTTTGATCAACACTGACTGGTACAGTAGACCTACTGGTATTGAGAAATATAAAAATAAACATCTGATATGTAGACCTATATAATAATTTGCAGCAAGTCACTTATAGTATTTTCTTGAAAAACAAAACCTACAATAACCACAAGATTTTAAAGGTTAAACAACAAAATTCTGCTTGATCTCTGCGTAATATCACGTTATTGAAGTTTTTGAAGCGAGAGTGATAGTACAAAGGAAAAAAAGGTGCAATAGATTACATTAAGAGTGGAAAATAGAACAAAGCAGGTATTGGAAATTTATGACTCAACGCATAGTCTGGAATGTATTTGTCAAGTCACGCTTTGGCAAGTTTCTTTTCACACCGGACGCTGTTCATATTAGCACAATTTTTGAAGCGAAAGAAAACCACAGCAATTATGTTCATAGGACAAAATCTTTATACACAGCGAGTACATACGCAGACTGTATAGCAAGTATGCGAAACACATCACACATGTGCAAAGAAACAACTTTTTTTTTTTTTTTTTTAACCTTAACAGTGAAGACAGATGATGGTTTTGACTCAACAGACTCAACAACTAACTTAGATTTTGATGATACTTCACAAGTACCTATACATGCGTGACTGTTAGATGTAGGTCTACGTGTATCACCATTAGGTGAAGATAAAGAATAGTAGATACAAATAGTTAATAACAGTAGATAAAATTAATAACCAATCTGTTCAATAATAATAATAATAATAATAATAATAATAATAATAATAATAATAATAATAATAATAATAATAATAATAATAATAATAATAAAATTATAAACAAATTAAAAATAAACAACTACAGTCAAGATGATTCATTGCCTTTTGTTCTGAACTGAAAACTAAAAAGAACATTTTTTCAGTTATATTATTATTAAATTAGATGTTAAAATAGCCGTAAGTTGGAAGCCTTACGCTTGTAATTAGTACATTTCATTCCACATCGCGTAGATCTGAAGGCCTCCGACTTACGGTTAATTTAGTATCTAATTTAATGTTAATAACTGAAAACTTATTCTTTTTAGTTTTGAGTTCGGAACAAAGGGCGATGAATTAACGTATCTTCACCGTACCTTTTTATTATTATTATTATTATTATTATTATTATTATTATTATTATTATTATTATTATTATTATTATTATTATTATTATTATTATTATTATTATTATTATTTATTTATTTATTTATTTATTTATTTATTTATTTTCTACTTTCCAGTGTACGGTATGAACTATGAACTATCTTACCTTGTAAAAAAAAAGTTATTTAATAAATTAATATTAACTTAAGTACTATCAATGGCTGTGGATGGTAAAATTCTGTCTTTTTCCCTCCAATTTTAAAGATCTCCTTTACCTCTTCCACACATGTATATGTTCAGAATCCTCGTAATGAGATATTTTGTTTGATAGTCATACTGTAAGGAAAGCAAAAACATTCCAGCTTGGGTATAATGGCGGCAAATGTCCGTTATATTGTCTTTTTTGTGACGTCACCTTATCCTATGTTACCCAGACTGTCACCTCAATTCCAAATGGTGACTTTATTTATTTATTTATTTATAGAGAATATTACAGGTAAAGATACCCATTTACAGTATGCATAACAATAGATACACATGTAACAGAAAAGAAACATACAAGTGATAATCTTAATGACTGGTTAATCATCGATTCTGTCATTTAGAGAATATACTGCTTTTTTTAAATTAAATGAAGGACATTCTGAATATATCAATACTTGGATCAACCACTCCAAGTTTGTTGTAGAGGTAACACTTGCTCCAAATATGTGAGTTTTTCATTATATTGGTTTTCAATGTTCTACTGTGAAATAAGCCAGTTTCTGAACGCCTTCTGACGTTGGGAACTTTAAATTTCAGAGGTTCAAGTAACTGTGGCTCTTAGGTTTTGTTGTTAATAATTTTGTATAGAAGCATGGGCGCCGACTATGTGGGTGCTCCGGGGCTCCAGCGCCCACAAGATTTTTAGTTTGGTAGAAACAAAATAACATAAATATTTCTCACTTGCTGTTATCAAAAAGTAAGCAATTAAAACATTGAAATGGAAGTTAAAATTTCTAACCTCTAAAACATAATTGTTTGTTTCAAAATGTGATTGTTCAAAACAACTGTGCAACACATTCACCTCTTCTTTGCCTGTCTCTGACCTAGTTAAAGGCAGTCCCCACAATAAAAATGGAACTATATTGTGAATAGAATCGAGCACAGACCTTTAAGACAGTGTTCACAAAAGATTGTAACTAAAAGGAAACCACTCAAAAACATCGAGATTTCCCTGAAAACATATAACACGTTCCGTCATTGACATGCACCCACATAAATTTTGGAAAGTCTGCGCCGTTGTATAGAAGGCACACTAAACGAATTTTTTCTTCTGCTGTCAAGGGATACAATGTTCAGTTTAATTAAAGATTGGTATGTTTTAAATTTAGGATATATGTCTTTTTCCTTGTACTTCATTTATTGAAATCGATACACAGACATTTGAGCTTCACACTCACATGTACAGACATGCCAAACACAAAACCTTCTTTTTTGGCTTCGCTCTTGTCGTGTAATTATTTCCCACAAACGGCTTTTTTTTTTTTTTTTTTTTTCGAAATTAAGATGCATTTGTTTTCCCTTTACTTTCTCGGAAACTACACAGATGAGAATTTCCCCTCAAAATGATATAATTTTCTTCATCTAATCGATGTAATCTATCGATTGAAATACTCGTATGTCTAATCTCTTTGGATATTATTTTACAGTTAAACAGAGATTAAAGTTTCAGAATGAATCATACTTTTGGGCAATAGCTCCTTAACCATACTGTACCATTTGAGACTTAATCATACTTTTGGGCAATAGCTCCTTGATTATACTATGTACTATTATGAAACGCTCAATGAAGGTATACTTCATGATCAGTTTTATCATGCAGCATCCAATTTTAAGTTTACATAAACTTTGGTTTTCATCGAATTTCTCAAAAACTACGCATGAGGATTTTCACTCATCGATATCACTTATTAGGCTCAATGTGATGTATCGATTGGTATATCTCACTTTATATATATATATATATATATATATATATATATATATATATATATATATATATATATATATATATATATTATTGTTAT
This sequence comes from Thermobia domestica, assembly GCF_964235325.1. Classification (NCBI taxonomy): domain Eukaryota; kingdom Metazoa; phylum Arthropoda; class Insecta; order Zygentoma; family Lepismatidae; genus Thermobia; species Thermobia domestica. The sequence continues at coordinate 122,927,551 of NC_137461.1, forward strand.
TAACTTATTATTATTATTAATAATAATATTATTATTTTCATTGCACGCCAATAATATTATAGAAGTTTCTTACGCAACTAAGATATGAAGAAGATTAATAACGATACAGTTTCATTTTTTAGGGGAGGGCCGCGGTGTGCTCAGTGTTAGAGCTTTCACTTCTGGTGCATGGGATCCATGGTTCGCGCCAAGTGAGCTTTGTGGTGGACCAACACCGTGTGCATGGGTTTTCTCAGGGTTCTCCCGTTTCCTCCCACTTTACTCATTTCATTCATTTAATATCATCGCCGTCTCTTTTACCCTAGCCGGCATAACTATAGGACGTAAAACTTAAAGATTTCATTTCATTTTCATTTTCATCTATTAGGGGAAAAAAGTGGGACGAAGAATCTTTTCTTTTAAGCAGAAGTATTTTGGGAACACCAAAACGAATAGAATACATTAAGTGTTTATTGTTGAAAAAAAAATCTGTGTGTCCACAGACGCATTCGATTCTGATTGATTGATTGATTTTGTATATTTCTGTTCTTAGTTAGCAGCGAGGTTACGAAGGACGATAGAGGCCTACAGTTCATATAAAGTAAAATTTAAACCTCTGTAATGCGCTTCGATACTTTCCTCACCGGGAATCGAACCAGAATCTCGTTTACCAAAAGCACGTCACTTAACCAATAGAATTGGGAGAAGCGCTGAGAGATAGGCGAGTGCAGACATAACTAGAGGCGGAATTCGGTTCTTCTGTTCTCTCCTGAATTGTCATAGGACAGAACTAATGGTTAAGAATCAACTATGTATTAAATGAAAGACGACCACATACCTTTAAGTATATACTGTACGAGTGTGTGTCATTTGAATGGATGTTTTATTTTTTCTATCAATTATTCTATGACTAATTATTCGAACATTTATTTATTATTCCAATATTTGAACATTTTTTTATTCCAATATTTATTCGAACAATTATTTACTATTCGAATATTTATTAAAACTATAATTCGTTATTCGAGTAATTATTTTAATAATCATTTGTTATTCAAACAATTAATCGAACAGTAATGAATCACTGGACTAATCATTAAAAAACATTATTCATTATTCGATTACATAATCGATTAATTCAACGAATAATTATTCGTTATTCGAGTAAATATTCGAAGATTCGAGAATTTATTCGTTATTCCAGTAAATATTTGAAGATTCGAAAATTTATTCGTTATTCGAGTAAATGTTCGAAGGTTCGAGAATTTATTCGTTATTCGAGTAAATATTCGAAGATTCGAGAATTTATTCGTTATTCAAGGAAACATTCGAAGATTCGAGAATTTATTTGTTATTCGAGGAAATATTCGAAGATTCGAGAGTTTATTCGTTATTCAAGGAAATATTCGAAGATTGGAGAATTTGTTATTCGAGGAAATATTCGAAGATTTGATAATTTAATCATTATTCGAGTAAATATTCGAAGATTCGAGAATTTATTCGTTATTCAAGTAAATATTCGAAGATTCGAGAATTTATTCGTTATTCGAGTAAATGTTCGAAGGTTTGAGAATTTATTCGTCATTCGAGTAAATATTCGAAGATTCGGGAATGTATTCGTTATTCAAGGAAATATTCGAAGATTGGAGAATTTGTTATTCGAGGAAATATTCGAAGATTTGATAATTTAATCATTATTCGAGTAAATATTCGAAGATTTGAAAATTTATTCATTAGTCCAATAAATATTCGAAGAGTCGAGAATTTATTTGTTATTCGAGGAAATATTCGAAGATTCGAGAGTTTATTCGTTATTCAAGTAAATATTCGAAGATTGGAGAATTTGTTTGTTATTCGAGGAAATATTCGAAGATTTGACAATTTAATCATTATTCGAGTAAATATTCGAAGATTCGAGAATTTATTCGTTATTCGAGTAAATATTCGAAGATTCGGGAATGTATTCGTTATTCGGGTAAATATTCGAAGATTCGAGCATATGTTCCTTATTAAAGTAAATATTCAAAGATTCGAGAATTAATTCGTCATTCGAATAAATATTCGAAGATTCGAATATTTATCCGTACAATTATTTGCTATTTCAACAAGTCCTCTAACAAATATTCGTTGTTCTACAAACTATTCGAAGAATTATTTATTATTTGGGTAATTACTCAAACAATTATTCGTTATTCAAGTAATTATTCAAACAATTTTCGTGATTGGAGTATTTATTTAAACTTTTATCCATCATTAAAGCAGTTATTTGAACAATTTCTCGATTATTTAGTCAAGCAATTAATCGTTCTTTGAATAATGCGGTAAGAATGTTTCGTTATTCGAGTAACTATTCAAACAGATATTCGCTATTTGAGTAATTGTTCGAGCAAGTACATCGTTATTGAGTAATTATTCGAAAAGAATAATTCTTTGTTGAAGTATTATCCACGAAATGAGATGAAAAGTAAGGTTTACGCATGTCGAGTCGTGTTGTAATTTTTGTAGAAATCTTATCTTCTCTCGATTCTCGAAAGATTGTATGTAGTTTCGTCTCGTTTTGTAAACTTATGTACTTGATTTTCGGAAGTAGTCTTGGTAGAATAGTTCACTTAGTAATGGGAAGTTAAAGTGTTGAATAATTAGTATTAGTTAAAAACAAAAGATACAAATCTTCCATATTCCTTAATCAATGTTCATAATTAAATGAAAACAAAAGTCGTTCACAGTACAAAACTACTAGCACATAACTTTTTTTTTTTTTTTTTTTTTTTTTGAAAAAGACAATTTGGATTAGGATTAGAGGAATTAGATTTCTGGGCTTTCCGCATCTATTCTATGTTAGCTTGTCATATATGAAGGATAACGTCTTACGGCGATCACACTATCCGAGAAAAGGAAAGAAAGAAAGGATTGTGGAAGGAAGGAAGCGGTCTGGGATCTGTATCTTAGGTACCATCTCGGCATTTCCTTGGTGTGAATGAGGAAAACTCAGGAAAAATTCACTCAGGTTGGCTGGCCTGAAAAGCCTTTATACTTTTTTGACTGAGCGGTCTCACCGGGAATCGAACCCAGAACGGCTCGCACTAAAGGCAATTTGGAGTATAAATGAAATGAAAAGATATTGACGAAACATCTTATCTATTGTAAGTATAAGTAATGTAACAGAAAGAATAGTGTACAACTAGCTGAAGTTGCGCTCTCTACACAGTGCATCATTCACACAAAAGCATGATTCTCCTTGTCATTTCTCACATCTCTACATGTCCCTTTACAAACACAAATGAAAGAGGTCTTGATAAAAATCGGGAAGGGGTACCATAAAGGGGAGATTTTTCGATTGTTTTTTCAATATTTCGCACCGTTTGCAAGATTTAACCCTACTTCCGGTTGGAGTTTCTAGTTCATGTATGATCAGTATTTTCTTTCTTCTTGCATGTAATATGTAATGAGCAAATACATTACGTAAACAATTAATTATAATGTCAATGATATACGGTGTTCATTAGAGAAAACACTCCAAACAATAAAGATCCATCTTAGAATGGAGAAATGGTTACACCTGAGTGTTATATAACCCCTATATACAACTATGTGATGTTGGGATGTATAACTCATAGGATATGTTTTTTTAATCAACAGTTTCAATGTACCCCTAAAAAATGTAATAAAGAAATAATGGTTACGTGTTTTAAATATTCAATTAGAACTAGACAATCTACACAATATTTGGAATCGACCAGCGAAAATGGCATGTTTCTAGTACTTGTGGTTTTTGAGATCTCATTGTCCAAAGGATTGGAGACAAACATATAAACTTTTCTTTGGAGACAACATATAAACCTAGCATTTTAATATATACTAGCTCAACCTGCGCTCTCTACACAGCGCATGATTCACATAAGAGCATGAATCTAATTGTTATTCTTCACATCTGTACACGTCCTTTTACAGACACAAGTGAAAGAAGTCTTGATAAAAATCGGCAAGATATACCGTAAAGGGGAGATTTTTTTCGACTACTTCTTCAATATCTCGCACCGTTTTGAAGATTTGAGCCTACTTTCGATTGGAGTGTTTAATTCATGTATGATCAGTGTTTTCTTTCTTCTTCCATGCAGCATGTGATAAGCAAATACATTACACACACAATTAAATATAATGTCAGTGATATATGGTGTTCATTGTTCAAAATACACCACGCAATAAAGATTCATCTTACGTTAGACTGAAGAAATGGTTATCTTTCGTTTTTCATTATAATTTGGCCATGAAACATGCTGAGAGATATGCAACCCCTGCATGTAATTATGTGATGTTGGAATGTATAATGCGTAGGATATGATTATTTTTTTTTCTTAAATTTCAACACTTTCAGTGTACCCGTGAAAATGTAATAAAGAAATAATGACCATGTTTTTTTAAAAAAAATATTCAATTAGAACTGGACAATCTACACAAAATTTGCAATCGATCAGTGAAAACGCCATCTTTCTAGAGCCTGTAGTTTCCGAGATCTGATTGTCGAAAGGATTGACCACAAAGATATAAACGTTCACAAACGTATAGTTTAAATGAACTATAAAATGGGATTGATTTTGGAGAAGGCTTATTAAATACAAAGGCTTTGAACGATAATTTAAAAAAAATAAACTTTTATGAAAAAGATCTATTTAAATAATTTATTTAAAGTACACATATTTTAAAATATTTGTCTATGTTAAACGTGAAATCACAAATAACTGTAAATCAAAGGTTTGAAATCAAAAGTTAGAGATTGGAGCTCAGGCGCTTTTTATAGCATTGTAACAGATGGATAGATTAATCAAATATTACACAAAAGAGTTCCAACAAAAGACATTTAACTACTGTAGTCAGGAATTATTCGTTATTTTCATGTATCTTATAGCCTATGGATCAAAGCTGTAGAAATCAACTTCCTCAAATGACAAAACTTGCAACTTGTATTAAACATTTATTTATGAAATCAAAGCATTCATTTTAATGTTTTATGATTATGCCCTTTAGGCTAACAAAGATAATGATTAAAGCAAGTGAATGATGATATTTTCCGTAAGTATAAGCTTTGCTTTGTACATAATTAAATACAAAATTATTATTTGCTGAGCAAAACAATGTATTTACTTACCATGAATATTTCTCAAGTGTACTAAATGTAGTTTTTTAAAGTAAATATACTGTTTTGCCCAGCATATAATAAGTTTGTATTTAAGAATTGGTGGAATGATAAAGTGCGAGGAAACCCACGGACACGATGTTGTCCACCACACACTTACATGGGCGGGGATCGAACCATGGACCCCACGCACTAGAGGTAAACGCTCTACCACTGATTCACTGTGCCCACATAAACATATATTTATATTCACCATTATTGAGTAATCTTATATGGTATACGTAAAAACATGACGTACTGCTCTTTGAAAAAATATACATATTGTGTTGGCAACACTGCATTATTTACAAGGCTAATAACAGTACTTTTGGGTAGCTTCTGCACCTAGGTATGATACTATGTACAATATTGTATAAATTTCTTATAGATATTGCTTAAATACATTTGAAGTTATTTGAATTTATCTTAAAATTTTGCCATTGTCTGAGTTCATGTTTCTCAAATTTGTATTGTTCTATAACTTCCTTATTTATGCTCATTAGCACCTACAACTTCGGAGAGCTATCTAAATCTATTATCAGTGTATAAAACCCATTTTAAGTTACACTTGAGAAGTATTCCTGGTAAGTGAAGCAGAAAACCAATGTAGAGAAACAAAAGTTACGGAGAGAACAATGCTGGAAATAGTGAAAAATTAAAAAAAAAAAGTGCTGTCAAGAGGATATTATTTGAAAAAAAAATTAGTGTTACTGGAGATAACACAAAACGTATGATACAGAAGGAGGAAAAATAGGAAGAGAAATAAGAATATTTCAGTTGAGGAACGATATTAGAGACAATAGAAAATGAAATGAAATTTTTGAGTTTTACGTCCCACGCTTATGCCGGTTAGGCTAAAGGAGACGGTGATGATGAGTAATGAATGAAATGGTGGAATGAAGAAAGTGGGAGGAAACGGGAGAACCCCGAGAAAACCCACGCACACGGTGTTTGTCCACCACAAAAGTCACTTGGCGGGGGCTGGGATTGAACCCAAGACAACAAGCACCAGAGGTGAACGCTCTACCACTAAGCCACCGCGGCCCCTTAGAGACAATAGAATTAAAGGACTGATTCCTATGTGAGAACGAAGAGATTAGATGGAGTCTGTGTAGTATAGTGCACGGAAGTTTCTCAATTTTAGCATATGTGCAGTTTGTAATGGAAAATTGTTTCGAACTCATGGGTTATGTATGTTTGAGAGAAGATAATCTTCTGTGTTGAACACCCATTTAAAAAAAAAAAAAGTTTATTGATGTTTATGTTCTTTTTTGAAATACATTTGCGCTATATATTAAGTTAATCTTACTGAAATTAAGTTTATTATTAGGATCACGCAAGTAGGATTTACAATACTGTAATGTTAGTAAGTCCGTTACTCCACACAACTCTCGAACAGAAGAGAATTTTTAAAATTCTGTTTTTGGCAAAAGTAGCTTGAGCGATTATCCCGGTTGAGTTCGTTAATAGAGCCAATTCATTGAAAAACCTTAATGGGTTGCGGTGACTTTAACGGTAGTTATAATTTTTTTCTAAGTATCTACTATTGAACTAGAAGTTACACATCGCGCCGTTAAATGGCAGGAAACATCTTCCAGCGGTTGACATATATAGGATGAAACTGAAACTTCAAGTTCGTGATCGCTTTTACTGTCTACTAGAGTTATTAAATATTAAAATTATATTTAACAAAGTTTAATTTTCACAAAAGAAATTATATTTAAATAGATTTGAAGAACAAATCAGTACAATTAAACCATTAAAATTGTACTGTACTTGAAATGAAATACAAAAACAGTTCACCATATAAATCAATGTACACATGTATTCACCATGGTTAGTTATATGTATAGGATTGTTGTTTTTTAGTTTAAGGTTCCATGTTATGCTTCAAGCCTATCAGAGATGGTGATGATGACAACGAAAGAAATGGTGGAATAGACTGAGGGAGGAATCGGGAGAACCCCGAGTAAATCCGGGCACATGATGCTGTCCCATCATGATTCCTAAGACAAGAATGTATTATGCAATATATTAGATTTATGTACAAAAGAAAACAGAAATCTGAATAGATGTATATGTGTGATAACCCATTTATTGATGTGAAAGTTAAGTGTTATTTGGCAAAAAGGACCATGAGCAGAACAATTTTAGAGCAGAACAAAGTTTAAGAAGGAATACAAGTTAGCCATAAAGTCTGGTGCCGATTATGGTCTAGTCAGAGTGTTTGGTGTACATAAAGGCAATGACGATTTCAAGGGTTCGACGGACCCCCCCCCCCGAGCCACGATATTCCCTCCAACACCTATCGTGATCAATGTAGATTCTCAATATTTTTGTAACAATACTATTTACTTTCAGTATATTAAGCTCTTTCGTGGCTAAGCGGATAGCGTACGCGCCTCTGGCGCGGAAGATCCGGATTGGATTCCCGGCGGGAGTTCATGTATTTTGGATCCCATGTTAATCAGTAGGTCCCGTTTCATATAGCCTCGCTGCTGAAAGGGACGTTGAACTCAAAATTAACTCTAGAATATTGTTTTGCATGTAAATGTAAGAATTTGCTACATTGAGCGGATTTTACCTTCTTTTACCTCCCTTATACTTGATGGGTTTTATCCCGAACAATAGGATGATTTCTTCATGTCGAAAGAAAATACATACCAGCGTTAAAATCAGAAGTTTTATTAGAGTTATCGTGAAACACAGTCGCGTCGGACAAGTGGACAGAAAACACAAATGCCAATCATTATAGAAGCTTCCCTGACGCTCACTTCAATTATATGTTCCAAAAATCATTTCAAACGTTTCAGTCATTTTCCCGTTATGATTAGACAGACAACATCGATTTCATTTTCACAATATAGACTATATTTATACTTACATATAAGCTTTCAATTAAGGATACAAAGTTGCCAGATCATAATTAACTCTAGTTGTTTTCTATGCCTTCCCATACCACTACTTCATGCGTTAACTACATATGAAATACATGTTAATTACATGCGAATTGCTGTAACGAATTCGTAAACTTCTGACACTAACAGTACTTTATTCACCATAAATAACTTATTAGTGGAGGAATTTTATTCCAAAATATTAAGTGTGAAGAATTCCTCACCATCCCCCAAGAATTTCGAACTCTGGTATAAGATATCTATAAATAAAATAGTCACATAATTTAGAACATTGGATTTAACTGGCATTTAAAAATGCTGTCTACAATTTAGATATCCTCTTATTGTAAAAACTTCTATACTTTCCTTTGAATCACTAATCCGGTTTGTTTCGCAATACTTGCGGAATTTTCTTAATGAAAATATAAGCTAAATAAATGTTGTAGTAATTATAGAAAGCATTAAAGCAGAAACAAAACGCATCTCAGCATTTTTTTTTTAACTTACTAACATTCAAGGAATGTGATAATTTCCTGTTATAAGCTTTTCACTCGCATGTTGACCATACGCGACCTTCAATTAAAAATAAAATCTTTCGATCATCTTTCTGTGAAATAATATGGTAAATTATCAGTAATATATATTTAGCTTGAAACTCAGAACATAAACTGAAAATAAGCCAATCCCTTTAATCGAGAAACGATATTCGACATACCGTTTACATGTGTTCAAGCGCAATAATTTAAAAAAGTGGAAAGATCAAAGATGTATGCCATATGGCCATTGATTTATTGGTTGTTTTGGTGGACTATAACTTCCTGTGTAGCACCAGAATGGATATTGGAAGTGGGAAAAGATGACGTCCCCATCTGGGGAAAAAAAAATGACGCCTAATAAAAATCACGGATAGGACAAGATAATACTCCACACTTACTTTGGACTTCGACACATACAGCACACAAGGAAATGTAGTCAGCATTACACTCCCCACCTTCCTTCTCAAATTCCCGAATTTCGTAGGTGAAAACCCCCTATGATTATAGGCTTATGGGAATTAGGTAGAACGGGGAAATAGTTTCCACCCTACCAGGAATCAAATCCGTTCTGTCCTATAGGGCTGTATGTAAATAGACAGGTAGACTGGGCCACCGCGGGTCCAGAATGAATTATCAAATAAATCAATGCGTACATTAAATTTATGTATCCAATCTTTGTCCATTAGAAAATCCACTTGACGAGAGCTGGTATTGAAGTAGGACCCCAAGCACCAGAAATTAATGCTCTATCACTGAACAACCCACCACAAGCTCTTGTAGCCTGGGATCAAAGCAGAAATCAAGACATTTCCCAGGGCGGAGATTACATATTCGAGTGTCTGCGAAAACTGCGAAAATACTGGTAACTCACATTAAGCGAGAAAGGAAGAATAATTCTGGAGGTAATTTCACCCAGCCATTCTCTGAAATCATTCTTGTACATATTGCGCCAGTGATAGACGGCTCAAATCTAGTGCAGAAGGCCTTTGGTTCAATCCCAGGCTATATAAAATGGCGATGAAAATATAATGTTCTTCCGGTTTCTAGGACTTCCCCGTTTCTTCCCTTCTCTCTCTCTTTCCAGTCAATCAATTTCGTCATAATCACTCACTTGCACTTACTAAAACTACTCATTTTATTTCTTGTAGCAATTACTACTCCTCAAATCAGATACCTGATGTGATGTCCCGTTACTACTCGCAGGTTAGCTACATAAATCCAAATTACATTTCTAACATTGAAGAGTCCGTTAGGTTCTTAGTCTGGTTGAACTTCTATAAATAAAGTTCTTTCTTCTTATGTCTAGGATATAACGTGCATTTCTGCACGTAATGGATTTTCTGCTAGGAAACTATAGTATCCATCTCCAACACTAAAATATCTATCTCTGAACCAACCATTGAATTATTTTATAGTTTTTTTTTTTTTTTTTTTTGGCCTCATTTTCCACTCTTGAATGCTTCTTCTGTCATTGCTTAGTGTATTTCACAGTGTTTTCCTTCTTATAGGTCATCGATCGAGGAACTACATTCTTTAACACGTGAGTGTAAAAACCTTCTTCTTAATTATCACGCTTCGCCTCACGGGTATCAATTCATAAGCACCAATTACTGTGCAAAAGGATAAACGTTAGAAACACCATGACATTGAAAGTATACAGTTAGCAATGAACGAAAGAAAGATGCTGGTAGAAAGTTGCTGATGAAGCAATCTACTGTGGTGTGGCTACGTTAAAAAAGATGGCAAAAGAGAGTTCATAAATAAATATCTGTGTAGATTCATTTGGTTTTCTGCTCCAACGATCAGTCCAATATAACCACATGCAGTGGCGGCGATTAAACGTTAAAAGTGTGGGGGCAAGACATGATCTAAATATTTGTATTTCAATCTTAGTTTTCCTGATTGTTTCTAACACTTTGTTTGACGAAAGGTTGTATAACCAACAGGATAGTATCTTTTTCGGTTAAAATACCGTATATCGTATTTCATATTCTATTAAGTAAATTGACAAGAGCAACGTAAGTGGATACTAGCCCTTTGTACTCTTAAACAACGAAGGTGTAAGATAGATTTGATTCCTTGCTCATGAACATCTTAAAATTCTGTCTGGAAAATTGTGTGATTAGATTATTTAATAACAAATTTGCAAAACAAATAAATAGAAAGGATAACATCAATCAATAACGAATAATGATAATGAGGCTTGTTTTGCAAAAGTTACATTGAAACTGGGGATTAATGAACAATTTATGTTTTTTAATTTCATACATGCTATTAAATGTATGTTATTACTCTTAGAAATTGAAAGACAGTAAATACTACAAGCATATGCTACGACATTTAAAGAAATATTTGCTTTTGCAACTTTCCGAAACACATTCGTTCCCATTAGGTGCAATTTTCACTTTATTGGAACACATCAAAACACAACAATACTTAGAATCACTCCACACTCCAGCTATACAAAATAATCCTAAAACCTAGAGTTATGTTGAGTTCACCAAATTTAATTGTATATACACTCGACACCCCTAAACACTTCAATTGTATATTACACTCCAAAACAATGGAAAAGGTATAAGTTGTTTCTTATTACACTCTTTTTAATCATTCTTTATTACTAAAAGAAGAAAAGATATTTTAGGAATTGTCAATTTTGGAGCAATTAAAGAATAACTTGTGAGACTTTTTTTAAAAATGTTCTCTCAGTTAGTTTCAAAGCGGCTGACTTACATATCAACCCCTTGTAAGAAGTAAAAGTATGCTGAAATTGTTGTGCTCCAATAGGTTAATTTTTGAGTTATTCTCCGCTGCAATTAAAACGCGATTCCTGTAGCTTTCTTAACTCCACGGGAAGACAAGACAACCAATATTCTTTTCTTGCCCGCAATTATTAAAAACCAAAAGTTCCTCTAAAATATATAATAATAATAATAATAATAATAATAATAATAATAATAATAATAATAATAATAATAATAATAATAATAATAATAATAATAATAATAATGGTCACACCAGTGAGTCGTTAATTTGTATAAATTCTAGAAAACACAAATGAAACTAGGGATGCGCACGGGACAAGATTTGAGGCTGTCTCGTCTCGAAGATGTGCTGTAAAAATGATGTCTCGACTCGAAAAATGTATATTTTTCTATTGGAAGAGCTGTGTCTCGACTAGAAAAATGTATATTTTTGTATTGGAAGAGCTGTGTCTCGACTCGAATGTTGTCATGTAAATTCTGTCTCGTCTCGTCTCGTGCTCATCCCTAAACGAAACAGAAGCATCTTTTGAGGAGGGCAATCCCCCCCCCCGAGGTTGAGAGCTACATGCTTTTTAATAAATTGTATAGCTACTAATATACTACCAAAAACAAACGTGCAACTTTTATGTCAGGGGACAATCTGAAATGACTCTACTGATGCCAAAATCTGACATGGAACTACTGATGGCCGTGGCGGATCTAGCCCGGGGCCAGGGGGCGTAGACCAGCAGTTTTTTTGAGTGACAAAAATAATTTAAGCTATTATTTATATATTTTTGAAAGTTTATATAGTAAGCTCGTGATATAACTATCATAGTCTGGGTTCTGGCTACCCATCCCAACAATTTTTACCTTGTACATTCGCCACTGACTGATAGCATGAAATAATTTTGTTTAAAAGTTCACTTACCTTAATTAGTCCAACATAAATGAGTCAAATGTTGCGTATTTATATTTATTTTTTAATAGTGTGTAATAATTGACACAGTATATGGTTTATTTGACTTAATAATATATATATATATATATATTTCAGTTTAGTTTATTTTTCTTTAGTTTTTCAGATAAATGTGTCTCTAGAGCCAAAAGGTATAAGATCACACTATGTTACGAAAATAAAAGAATACCATGTAAAACAAATAGTTTCAAGAAAATAGAGAAAAACCAAGTAATTTGTAAACTTAAAAATTGACGCTGTAGGAGAATCATACCATTTATTGAGATGAAACTGACACCGAAATACACCTTCATTAACCTCCTCTTTCTAGCACGAGCAAGAAGACAGTATACAGTACACAGAAGTCAACATTTAGTTAAAGAGATATAGCTTAAAATTATCAGTAATTTTAAAATTTAAGTTTCTGTTTAACTAAAAACTATTGTCCAAGTATAAAGATACATGTATGTAAGTCGAGGTCGAGATTACTTTGAGGTGAACAAAACAACATGCTTTAAGGTAAATTCTTATATCATATATAGTTATCGAGAAAATCGAAAAAAAAAAAAAAAAACAATGAATTTTTGTGTCAGTAAAAAGAATATAATCATCCGTTGTCAGTTGAATGAGTCGTTTGAGAAACCTAACTTGTCCATAAAACTATTTGCGGTAAAATAATAAAAGTTTTATGTTCGCTGCTTCATATTTTTTTTCTGTTTAAATGTTTTGAATAAGAAGCTATAAAATTAGATTAAATGTTTTCTTTTTATTTGTAAGGCACAATTTTTTGTTTCTTTAAAAAATGGGCTAGTCAGGTATCTCCTGATCTTGATGAAACTAAATCTTCACAAATAATGGTTTAAAATATACTAGCAAATATGTCACGAAGAATAGGTGAAACGAAATCTTTCGGTTTAACGTCCCACGATTATGCCCTTTAGGCTAAAGGAGACGATGATCAAAGCAAGTGAATGATGATGGAAGAATTGGTGGAATGAGAAAGTGAAAGGAAACTGGAGTACCTCGGGAAAACTCACGGACACGATGTTGTCCACTCCAAGCTTACTTGGCCAGGGATAGAACCAGGGATCCCACACGCCAGAGGTAAGCGTTCTACCACAGAGCCGCCATGCCCTCCCCCGCACGGCGAATAGGGGGTGATATGAGAACAATTGAGAGAAATGCAGAGGTTTTATTAAACACCTATAGGGACATGAGATTAGAAGTAAATGCAGAGAAAATTCGTGACCGTAATACTGCAAATTAATGATACATTAAAATATCAAATAATACTTTCGACAAAGTGGATACTTTCAAATATCTAGAATAAACCTTAACAGATCAAAACAATATCAAAGAAAAAATTAAATGTCAACCTGTCGAATTCTGTGGAAGAATTTGAAGCTTAAAATGATAATTATGCCTATTGTACTACACGATTGCAAAAGATGGTCGCTTACTTTAAGGAAAGAACGCAGACTGAACATATTTAAAAAATAAAATCCTAAGGTGAATATTCGGACGGGAACTGATAATGGTGCTAACTACATAATCTATACGATTCACTTAGTGTCATCAACCAAGGAGGCTCAGGTGGACACGCCATGTAGCCAGAATGGAAGAAAGTACGAGTAGAAACGCTTTCAAGATTTTAATTGGAAACCCAGTCAAAATACCATTAGGAAGACCTAGACACAGATGGGAGGACAATATTAAAATGGACCTCCCAGAAATAAGAATACAAAGTAAAAACTGGATCCAATTAACTAAGAACAGAAGTCAATAGAGGTCTTTTGTGAGTGCAGCACTGAACCTCCGGGTTCCATAGGCTATCTAGTTAGTGATACGAATTAAAATTTAGAATTAAAATAAACACAGTTTAAAATCAGGGGCGTCACTTATGGAGGGCAAAGGGAAATTACCCCCTGAGTTTGGGAAATATATGCATTTTTAATAAATTGAATACTAATATTAAATAACTGAAGCCAATATGGTCTACCTAAGCTTTGTGTTGCTCCTGAATGTTTATAAAATAAGACAACGAAAAATAAATTTAAAAAATAAAAGTTGTCTTTTCTATACATGTAGTAAAAATTGGAGATGGTCTCAAAATATGACGTACATACAGTGGAAAAGAGTTTCGGAAGTGACGTTCAGGCCATACTGGGTACATATGTGCCCAACGTGGTCTAGGTACAAAAGTTCCTTTTTTTTTTTTTTTAATTCTGCACCTTGATATAAGAATAGAATATAACAAAATTAATGCTCATATAATTTATTACAAATCCTAAAATACCAGGTTATACATACAGGATATTTCAGCTTACATGCCACACAGAACAAACATAGCTTACAATGTGAAGAAATATCCACAAAATATCATAACTTACACTACAATGAGACAACCCAAAAACATAACTTACAATGCAACGATTACACATCACAGTGGGGACAAATGGAAGATTCGATGATCTACACACTATTCGTGAATATGTGCTAAACAGACGTCACACACGCGTATATCTTTCACATCTTTCTAACGTATACCACAGAAGTATTTATCCCAAACGTTGCTGTCTCACAGTTCGTTGTCCCTATGCAGCAAATACAGTTGAACATCCAGGTTCCAGTGATATTCAAAAGATCGGAAGACAAACTTGTCAAGAGGTTAAAAGTTTTTGCGTGATATTCGATGGTAAACAATAGAATACAGAATCATTTTCATCTGTCGATCATACAATCTTAAAATATAAATGTGATTTAACGCCATCAAAGGCAATAAGACAACGTCTCATAGGTTTATGTTGTGCAAAATTATGAAGCCATTGTATATACAAATATTTATATGGCCATCGAACCACATTCTGTTGTAGCACATAATAACCGAGGAGGAAAATCATAAGAATACTCTTGTTTTAGTCATTTTTCTTTGAAAGGAACCATGGGTGGTATCCCTGGACCTACTGCATTTGCACATGCTCTATCGTTATGTTTTCGCCGTGCTCACTGGCAACATTATTCACCCTCTAGACTTTTAGTTGTCACTCTAGATTCCCTGTGTAAGTTTAATTGGTAACCCTTTTTGCATTCTGGATGACTCAACAAGTTGTTGTTCAGTAGAACATCTCTTAAAGATTTAATGTGATCACTAACAATAACTGAGTTCAATTTTGCAGCCCTGGCTTGGTTTAAAGTTTGTGCCTTACCAAGGGCTATTGTACGATTAGTCTTCAGAAATCCACGAACCCAATTGTGGCTGGCAAGTTGTTTAATATCTGAAAACTGGTGTTTTGGATTACGTTTCACGCAGTACTTTTATACACACAATCTTCACACCTTTGGTGTAATTGAATAACAATTTCCGTTAGTCGTATAATTCGTGAACACAGATCATCGGTTTGTTCGTTTGACAGAGTAAATTATCGATCTAAGTTTGCTTTCTGTATTACACTACACATTGCATACGTTTTTTATGTTCGCCGTAGGATATCGTATTGATTTGATGCTTTGAGTTGAGTTGAGTTGATTTTGAGTTTAACGTCCCTTTTCAGCAGCGAGGCTATATGAGACGTGGACCTACTGATTAACGTGGAATCCGAACCACATGAGCTCCCGCCGGGAATCGAACCCGGGTCTCCGTACAAAGGCGCGTACGCTAACCGCTTAGCCACGGAGGAGCCCTGATTTGATGCTTTATAATCCGACATCTTCTTGGTAACAACTGCATTCTTAGGGCTTCCTGAGGTTTAGCAGATCGCGTCGCTTCCATAGTCTGTAACAAAAACATATAGAACAAACATTACTAAACATGGCGATACAACTAATGATGCATTTCTGGAAAATAAAGTGACCTGGCGCTCCTTTCTCCAAATTATTAAAAAAAAAAAAAAATCCTTGTGCTCTATTAAACCAGACTAAGAAAAAGCGTCCTCTCGCCGTCTATGTCCAACACTGCCATTACTCTTCAGTATACATAACAAAATAATTGTTAACTACAGGGTGTCCAATATACAATGCAACCCGAAGTTTGGGATAGTAGAACTTTTGAATCGAAAGCGGTACAAAAATAGTGGTTATACCAAAATGAAGCCTTGTTCATGCATATATTTTTAAACTAGGTAACAACGATTGAAGTACCTAGGAACCACAGAGTGTTGCCTGATATAACCGAAGGTGTAAATAATTTTTTTTTACAAGTCACGTAAATTGACTCATAACTCACACGTATAGATGTTCTGTCGTTAATTTTCAGTTTGCTTAGTTGGAGTACCTTGGAAACTATGGAATGGAAAAAATATTTTTTTCATTTCTACCGATAACTAATCGGATGAGGCCTCTGTAAGGGGTTACTAGGAAAAACGTGGTTTTCATAAATTAACATTCTGAATTGGAAACAGTGCTGATGTTTCAATGCATCAAAAAGTGTGTTCAAATTTGTCTACATTATGGAATTCCTGAAAACAATGAAAAAGAAACTTTGAAATTATCGTGATAAAACTTTTATTTACATACACCCGGCAACACTGCTATTGCCGGATTTTTCTTGATTATCTACGTAATCTATAACATGTTCTATTGGCATGTAAATTGAGTGATAAAGAAACTGGATGTGGTAATTTTGAGTAACTGAGTAATTCGAAACGTAAATTTATAAAAGTCTAAGTAATAAGCATTGAATTTGGAGCTACCTGTTAGATACCATTGTTCTAAAATTTTGGAGCCGCACAGTGGATAGAGACTATATTGGGAATCAGCACACAAATAATGACCGCTAAATAAAATAACCCTACCTCACAAACTGTCTATATGTACCTTTTGATCAAACCTTGTACTGTACACACATATAAATTCTGATGAAGCTTTAAGAAATCAGTTTTTTTTTTTAAATTTTCAAGGTTATTTTTTTTTATTATACAAGGTTAGTAATTGGTTTGAAAGAATGTTAAACTTTGTAGAAAAATGTAATATTTTGCAGTAAGCCCTACTTCAGAACTCCTGAAGTGTTTCTCCTTCTTCCTCCTCAATCCTTTGATCTCCATCATATGTCGCATTATGTTTACACTTCAAATCTACAGAGAAAATAATCAATGATTTGCAGTATATCATGTACTGCAACAACCCGCGGATAGATTAAAAATAAATAAATACAGTTTCTAATTTTGTCTGCTAGCTGCAGTAGAATCGCCGGCTTCTGGTACATGTATGATTTTTTCTCAATTTCAGTAGAGTATATAACAAAATGATATTATTAGAACGTTAGGAAAAATATATACAATAATAATCATGATTTCATTGGAAATATGTATATATTACATATTCGAGGAATTAATAAAACATTCCAATTCGTTGAGTTACGTTCCTGTACATCCCTGTTCGTGCATAGTTATTTATAACCCCGTTTTGAGGTTGAAGCCCTTTGAATATATTTCTCTTTGTCTGGATTTTCCTCTGATGATAATAAGACCTCATCTTCAATTTCATATAAATTAAATGCAAACATTAATAATAAAAATAAAAGAAACACTATCAGGAATTTAAACTAAATAACATGTCAAGTTTTGGGGAAATATTTGATGTGAGATAGTGAATGTGAGAGAAACAGAAGCAGAGACGATGTACGGTTTTCGCTTTTCAATTGTTGATGCATTGACCTGCATGAGAATCCATAATAATAATAATAATATATTAATTGGAATGTTGGGCTATATTTATTAAATTCACTAATTCGTTGTACTGTCATGCGTTTAAAATTTAACAAATTTTAGGAATGAGTATTTTTACACTGCTAGAAAATCATAACGTAACAATAAATACAGATAATTATTCATAAATCCATAGCGTACCGGAAACTCCTCAAGCTGTGACGTCACTTTGCAGCAGCTGATGGCAGACGGAAAGTGCAGTGGTGGTATTGACGTGTGTCTGATCTGTGGCAAGAATTTTACAATGATAAAAATGTGTTAGTTGATACACATTAGGAACATAATAATGGCAGGAATGTTTGGGTACAGCCGTGAGGCTGTGCGTGTAAAAGTAAAGGTAATTTGTATGCTTCTGTTTACTTTAGTTTGTATGTTCCAAATGGTAAATAGATTATGAACAGGTATTATCCATAAAAAAGCAACAATTACACTTTTGTCTGTAAGAGGTTTGTCTATTTTAGCAACAAAAAAAGTAAAACAGTACTCTTTTCCGATGAAACGGCTCGAGTTACATGTTTTTGAGATTGATCAAGGTACTGATCGTAATCTGTCATTCAAGAGAATTTACCAAAATTATGTTGATAGATTATCGTTTGAAATTGGAAGTACATATCGCGTGTCGTGTTTATTTCAGTTTGTTTACTTAAAAGATACGTTGTTCTTTAAAGGTTGTAGTTAATTTGTAATCTACGTGAGAACATGATACCTATTCTTTAACCGGCAAGTTATCAGCTACCATGAATACTATTTCAGAGCAGCAGCAGGAATAAATGCTCATTCTTTTGTGTTTACGCGTTATGACCTGATCGTATTGGTCTCTTTATTCATCAGTACAGTATTCATTTTAAGCACATCTCCGGTAATACGTAAACAATTGTGATCCCGTAGAGTGTCTTATTTAAAATATTGGGTAAACTTTACAATACACGCTTCGCCTGCGCATGGATAAGTAGGACCGCTTTTAAAGGGTATGGTAGAGTAGGGTAGGGTAGAGCAGAATAACGTAGGGATATATAAGGTAGGGTCGGGTTAGCTTAGTGTTCAGGGAGTTTGGACCCATTTGTTAAAATTTCTCGTCTCTGCGTGAGGATACCAACCGAAGCGGGTATTGTAACGTTAACCCAAAGTATTTGCCCACTCAAAACACAACTAAACTAAATATATATCGGTACTCGTGAAGCTTAGAAAATGAATTTCCACCGAGCAAGAGAAAACACTACGGTTGCAATTTCATTGCAATTAATTCGTTTAGTATTTGCCAAAGCTTTTCAAATGGACAGCATGACATAAGTTAAAGTGCAGATTAAGAATTGGACTGTCAAAATATATTCTAAATGTGCCCGCAGGTTTACTTTGCATCCAATCCACCGGATGGTACGAAGCTTGAAGGCCCACGCGGGTGTGCATCCATAGGACTGGTACATTAACGATGGTGGGCATGCACTCAGAGAAGTTTAATTTTTTCTACCATGTGTGTTGCTATTACCCTCCCCCTTGCACAGTTGTAAATTATTTCTTGCTCCCATATTTTCTTTCATTCTATTAGGCCTACATGAATGTCTGGACCTTGTAAATAAAGTAAATATAAGCACTTTTCAAGAATGCTGCAGATTTTTATAAACTTTTTTTTATGCAAGTTTATCTCACTGACAATTGACATTTTTCTTTGGGCTGCGGTGGCTCAATGGTAGGGCGTTCACCTCTGGTGCTTGTGGTCCCGGGTTCGATTCCAGCCCCTGCCAGGTGAACTTTGTGGTGGACAAACACCCTGTGCGTGGGTTTTCTCGGGGTTCTCCCACTTTCTTCATTCCACTATTTCATTCATTACTCATCATCACCGTTTCCTTTAGTCTAACCGGCATAATCGTGGGACGTAAGACTCAAAGATTTCATTTCAATTGACATTTCTCGAATCTCGTGTGTACATACACAGTGTGTTATGCTTGTGTGTCAACTGTCTTGAAACGTGGTAGCCTTTACGTTTCTATTATGTTTTGTTATCTTTCACGAATACACTTGCGTAAAAGTTAAATGTCCCACATAAAAATGTTTCAAATGTATGTGTCTTTCAATTAGAACAATAGCCTTCATTTTACGTTTTAATTGTGAAGAATCTAGCTGGATTTTAATCTACACCATTTATATAGCGATACCATTTATATAGCTGCCCTCCCGCTGATCTAGTTGCTTGTGCGCGCATCTTTGTTGCACGGGGTCCCGGAGGAGAGTCGTAAAACTTGAACGCATTATGGTGGGGTTTGCACAAGTTTATATATTTATTGTGCGAGTTTTAGGGTGTTTTTTAACACTTCGGTCTACGTTCTTTAATATAATCTTTCTTTATAAATTTAGTAATACTATTTTGAGTTTTTTTTTCTTTTTGCTTGATTTCTCACTGCTTGAAATTTTGAATATTGTTTGCTTCCATGCGTGACAGGACGTTCACATATATGTGATTAAGATTTGAATTAGTGGTGTTTTTTTTTTTTTTCTTTCTTGGTAATGTTGCACAAAAATAAAGCCAATACACCTATGGACCCATTGACAGTCTCCAACATCCCAAGCTTAAAATGCTGCCTCGGTATGGAAAAAAGCTCTGATCGTCATCTCATGATGGGAGTTCTCTGATTCCAGTTTCTTCCTAAAGGAATCGTAGAAGTGAAGCAAGGTTGTCTGTTGTTAAAAGTTATTGTGATATTTGGGTACAACTTTGCACCAAAGTTCACCCCTTTCCAGGCAAGAGTGTCATAGTTCTTCACAAACAAACAGGAATTTCTCGTTATTGGCGTCTTTTACTGTAATGTGAATAGTTATAGCCTACACACTCGAACTCAGCTGGGTCCGCTGTGGCTTAGTCGTAGAACGTTCACCTGTTTGTTGTAGTGGGGTCATTGGTTCGATCCCAACTCGCGACAAGTGGACTTTGTGGTGAACAAACACCGTGTGCGTGGGTTTTTTCGCGGTTCACTCTTCCTCATTCGTCCTTTCTTCTCCCTCCTTTTCATTAATTTACATCATCACCGTCTTCGTCTTTAGCCTACACGGCATAACTGTAGGGCGTAAAACTGAAAGATTTCATATCAGTTTTTGCTTTCGAATTCAGCTATTTGTTGCTGTCGTATGTTCCTTGTCAGACTTAACAAAGCTACATCCTCAATCTTAATGTTCTCATTTATTGTGATTAGGTAGAAACCAGCATTTGTTGAAGAAGTTACAGTACATAAAACATACAGAACACCCTGATAGTGTTCTCGGTATCAAAAACTTTTCCATGATTTGCTTAACGAAAAATACATTGCTATTGTAACAATAGCAGCTCTAAGAAGTATATGTGTGAGTGGAATGGTATTTACACCACCGATTCGTTACATGACTGTATATCAGTTATTACAATTTCAGAATAGTACAACATCTTTAATCTTGATAAATCATTATAACGTAAAGCATCTCCTTGCTGCAATAGTTTTACTTCGTGGCATCGAATCAAATAAGCATTATTCCCGGAATGTGTTCCTGCCAAGGGCGCCCATATTGTGGTTTCCAGGGGGGAGGGGGCAAGTATACGCTACATTTCAAATATAGCTTGAAATCTTGCTGTAACTAATGTAAAAATTCAATTGGGTTTTCGATATTCCGAAGTACGATTTCTTCTAGGGGGGGCGCCCCACCTTGCCCCCCGTAATGGGCGCCCTTGGTTCTTGTAGATTCTTCTGTCACCCTTCTGTGCGAGACAACAAGACATCGACACTGTCTGCTGTAGGACCGTTCTGAACATAGTACTAACCTACCACATCCTACCCATGTTCCGTGGTCGACTTGTCAGGCAACTGTGCAGACCAAGGAAGCGGTGGCACCTGTCGTTTCTCAGAGAAGGCTTGCATATTACGAAATGTATGTGTGACTGGACATTGTCCTACTGTAATATATGTGGAGGTGTTTGAGAGAAAGATGTATCTCTTCCTCTAGAACGGGACTTCTCAATCCTGGTGTCGGGAATGGAAGTAAAATAAATAAATGAAATTAGAATCTACTAGGGGAGAAACAAATTTGTCGATTTGATAGACATGTTTCTATTTTCATACTCACTGTTAAATACAGTAAAGATTAGTAAAACAAAATTTTAAAGAACCCTTTAAAAGTAGAATAAAAGAGGAAACTAACAGTAGCAGCTATAATAACTGAAATAATTCGTTGTGTTTTCGGCGGTACCGATGAAATTACAAAAACTAAGCACTAATTCGCAATAACTGTGCTGTGATTATGTGATAAGTCAACAATGGTGAAATGATTTTGTGGACACTTGGAAGGGGATTGATTTCGTTTGAGATCCTTTATTATTCTTTGCAGAATTGTATCTATGTAAGGTTTAAACATACAAACCTGTTAGGGATAAGCAGTATTACAAACCTTAAATTATTTACGAAAATCTCTGGCAAAAGGGTGTGATAAAAGCTTGGTTGTAATATGAAATAGGTTGAGAAAGCCTGCTGTAGGGCATTCTTAATGTAGCGGTCATGTTCAGGGTGCCTTCATTGCGGAGCCGAGTATTGTACCCAATAGCATCTACTTTATCTTACCTGGTGTTTGGCCGCTGTGTTTTCTGACAGTACACAATTGCAAATTGCGTTTATCGGGGTAGCATCTGACGCCTATATGATCATCACTATAGGACATATTGAAGGAGAACTTACAACTATTCTATCAGGCCTTGTTTCCATATTGTACTAAAACACAATAACACACTGAGGAAGGCTATGTGATAATATGTGAAAAACATACTCACGTAACAGTTTCAACACAATAACTGTGTCTTCAACAGACGGAGAAGGAGTGGAGTCTGATAAAGACACAGTTATTGTGTTGAAACTGTTACGTGATTGTGTTTTCTACATATTATCACATAGCCGTGTTATTGTGTTTTTAGTACAATAAGGAGAACTTACGCGAAAACTGGCGTCTAACGTTTACGAGGTATGTGACCATTATTGTACGACAGGTAGGACTCATACGAAAACACGACCGTCTGCTGAGGAACACGTCAGCGACATTGTTCATAAGCCTATTATAATCTGAGATATTTGTGTTTTTGGGTAATGGAAGCTGACTCAAAGGCATGTGTGCTGTTAGTTCAGTATTTAACAGACATCGTAGATACGCGCAAGTCCATTCCATCGTTATTGTGTTCTAGGGTCGAGGTAACACTGGATGTCGCTATAGGGTCTGTCACGGCCATATGGACAAGATATCTGTCATCCTGTGATGTGGTCACATTTGACTGCCAGTGCCTACGTTTCACATAGTCTATACGTGCCACAGTCTGGCGGTACGAGAAGCTGGCTAACTATTGGCCAACCGTGAGGTCCCGATTATATTGTGTAATAACACTTTGACATCTTCATAGCATAGTGGTGCTTGATCACGTGTTTCCTGTTCGTTTATTCGTCACGCTCCATTGAGTACGGCGTAAACCACTTTCCTACAGTACTACTACATGCATCGAACCAAAAGTACTTTTGGGGTGCGTCATTTCGTTACATCATACTTTCTTCTATGAATCCTGAAGTTTCGACTCATTCCCACCTTCCTTCTTTGTGTTCCGATTTTTATGAACATCAGTGTACTTTTTATATATAGTAGAAAGCATATGTCCGTATTTCAGACTTTTTTTTTTTTTTTTTTAAGTTTACCATCCAACTATGTTATGTACCGAGGCTAAGAGAGACAATGATGATGGTGGAATTACTAAAGTCGGAGGAAATGGGAACTCCGGGAAAACTCACGCACGGGGTGTTTGTTGATCACAAAGCACACTTGGCGGGATCAGAAAGATTTGTACTCCAAATATTTTCTCTCTCATTTTAAGAAGTATGCAACTTCTGAAGTATCGTCAGTTGTGCCTTACTTCTGTTATTTTTATGCTAGATTTGATTTTAACTCTCTATAGAGACGGGTGCGACATGAAAACAACCGATCGTTGCATTAAGAACGAGTGTGGCATATCGACACAACCAATTTTTGCAGAGAATGAGTGTGGTTTATAAGCCTCGTTTGCGTGTAATTTGTCAGATAAGTCATGCAATACCCAATCTTATGCCTGGATGGCTTTTAGATTGTCATTTTGTTACGTATCTGAAGGAAGACTATTAACCGCGTCTAAAGGGTTAAAAGCTGAAATCGAATTCCACTTTCGTACTTAAAAATTAAACCAATCAATTGCAAAATATTCTTGGTTATGTGCAGAAGGTAACGAACTTCTTTATAAGGTCTATAAGTCTCTGTGGATGCTACAGATTATAAAACTGAGATGTCCAGAATGAGTGCAACTTGTCGCCAAATAGAACTCAGGCTGATTAGAATTCTATTTGGAGATCTTTAAATATGCCAGAAAATTTGGAGCTATGAGCCTTCGAGTTTCGTAATAGGTAGAATTAATTAGCTCGTGTTATAGGCTACACCAGATTTTTTTCGATTTATTGCAGGGCTCGAAAGGTCCTGAGTGCCAGGTTAGCAAGGATAACTAAAAATATGAATCTGGTTCGTGGCTTTTGAAAGCAATTGAATAAAACTAAGATAGTTCCAGTTTCAGTCAAGTGGGTTCGTATTCTGTTAGGGTTACCTACGCCAAATGTTTCTTATCAGAGTTGAGTTTAATGAACTTAATAAAGAACAATCTGAGATCATCCATGGGGTTGGACAGCCTGAATAATTTAATGTTGTAAATGGACCATCATTGGAGGATTTGGATTCATTCAACAGTGGACAAGAATCCTTGTCTTGCTGCTTTGTAAAACTTTACTTATAGTACCTTCAATTGCTGTTATCTTCTTGTGACAGATTGCACTAAAATATACGGTACGTGCATTTTTTATGCAAGTAACTACATTTTCAAGCTAAAGGAAGAAGCCTATGTATCAATTTGAATTTGTGTTATTATGGCGCCTGATTTTGAGAACTGGCACGAAGGTCATAAGATAATTTTTGGAAAACTGTTCAAATGATACTGAATTGTCACTTATCTCTATCAAAACTATTTGAATCAATAAATACATTTAATGAATTTAGTCTTTCTTCCCCGACTGCGTATTCGTATTGCAAAAGATGGTAAGGGAAAGGGGGGACATTAAGTTTAGTTTTCGTGTTTTATATCCTTATGCAGTACCGAGGTTATGAAGGAAGACCTGGTAATTAGTGGCTCCACACCACGACCGAGGCTTGAATCTAATGCAGTTGCCGAGTGCGCAGACCAACGTACAAATCAATTCTTAAAGAGTAAACAGTTTCCAACCACACTATCTCGCCTCCAAGAAAGTTGGATTACACGACCATGCTACTGGTCCGAGCTTTCTTTTGAGAGAATCCTAGATTTCTGACCTAAGCAAATAAAAAGAAATAAAGGAAGACGTAAGAGCTATTTTTAAAAGCGTGTGCTATTTTTTAAAAGAATACTTTACTGTGATTTCCTTTTCACCACTAACATTATAATAGAGTGTAAAATAATCAGTGAATTAATATGAGAGAAAGCAGGTACCTCTTAGTGCCATCTTTGGATGATATCCGATTGAAGTTGTGAATGTTATGCTGTTTTACCACTGAGTAGTGGCTGTTCATGAGACGGAATCTGATATGTATGAAGTTCTGTTTCATTGCGTTGCTGTACTTTATGCATAATTTTTTATCACTATGAGTAGAATAAAGCAATTCAGTGATTGCTAAATAATTGCCTGTACTTATATTTCATTTCATTTTTCCTTTTTATGATGAAGAAGTGTGAAGGAGTTCTACAACCAGAGTACAGGAAATTCAGTGTTGACCCTCAAATTACATCATTTGAAGTCCTCCAAAGTATTTTGGCTAAAGCGTTTGACATCAAAGGGTAAGTTGGTGACGGCTACTATATATTCTTAAATATCAATTAATCTGAACTATCATTTTTAAGTGTCATAACCAAATATTATTTGTTCGTTTTAAAAAAATATATATATTATTTGATTAGAAACTTGCAGATAAAAATTTATACGCGAACATAGAGCAAAATTACATTTTTAATAATTCTTGTCAAAAATTTGCCTCACTGTATCCGAGCGGATAACGCGTATACTTACTTTATGTTCGCGTTATCCCGAATTCAATTCCAGGGAGGTGTTTGGTTCAAGTCTCATCTTAATCAGGTAGCCTTGGTAGTACTGAAAATCAACGTTAACTCCCATGAATCCGTTAACTTATCAAAAAATTATTGACGTACGAAAGTGATCTTATTTATGATCGAATCACGGGAAAATGAATGAACATTTCGAAATACCTTGGATTGGATTTTTATCATGCTACTTTGGTTTAAAATACATATCCTGAGAAAGGAAGTGGGGTTGTAGTTTGTGCGAAAAATTTAGTATCTTACAAGCTCGTCAAGTTAGGAAGATGAAACTCAATATATGAACTCCTCATTAAAAGTAACGGGATATATATTCCAGCGTTTTTTGAAAATTTTCGTTTTAAGGGAAAGGGGGCATTTTCTGTATAAATAAAATGAAATAAGAATATTTGGCTGTCAACTCCTCCTAGACCACAGCACCGAATTTTAAGGGTTTTGGTACATGAGTGGACCAAGGCTAACTTAGGCTTGTATCACATTATTGGCAGGGGAAGGAGATGAGAGGGAGGATTGGAAGTGGGTGACTCGAAAAATAATCGGAAACTACCAATATTAGTGTCCAATTCATGGTTTTCGAGATCACTGTGATAACTAGTGACTCTCCCGATTCCGTTTAGGTCCAAGTTCAACTCCATTGCCGTGTAAGGTGAGAAGGGATAAAGTATGGAGATGGGGAGAAGGAGTAACATTACCGAATTTTATCACTATAGTTACTTTGATTGCAATGCGTATCATAAGAGGAGAAAGCGGGTTCAAATACTTTTCATAAGCGTATTTCCCGTGCAGGGAACGGACATTTCAGCTAGTATGCCGTATATCTATCTGTCTGTGTATTATCATACAGGCTAGACCACTTATCTTGATACTCTGTTGAAACTTTTTCAACTAATAGGTAAAAACGCTGAAATTTTGTGCGATTCATATATCGACAGGAGGAGATTGTTTGACATAATCAGTATTACCATGTGATTAACAGTGTTGCCAACCGAACATGTTTATATTTTTTTCTAAATGGAACTATGTTAGGTTATTAGGTATTTCAAATCTACGATGTAAAACGAAGTTATACAATATCATGTTTACTATTCAGCGTTACAAACAAAAGATCCTAAAGTATCACAAACGTCCACATTTTCGAGTCTCTATAACATTAATAATGTTAGTGAGACAGATGTATCAATGCACAGCAGAGTATCTTAGTGTCCAATATTATAACCGTGATATAACGTATTTTTAACAAGTAGGAGCAAAGTTACAATGGATTGAAAATTTTACCTTCTTCCAAAGGTTGTATTTTGGAAAAGTACCTAGGTAAGTGTCACATAGATGGTTTGTGATACAGTAAAGATCATACTGCCGTTTACAGCAATCATGACCATTTTACTAGCATCAGGAGTTACTGTAACATAAGCCCATCACAGTCTCAAAGAACAAATCATACTCAAGCAACACAAAGTTTCTTCTTGACGTGATACCTCAGCCCGTTTCAGAGATATGAAAAACAAGTCGAGATTGGTATAGTGCTTAAAATGAAGTAGTTGTGGCAAAATGTTTTTAATGTTTTCGTCTGCTTGTATAACATTATAACTATAGTTTTTTGATAATCGTAATTGTTAAACTACAGCAACGCTAATAAATTATTTATATACCGTAATATCAACTAAACATAGCGTTACACATTTTACAGTGTATTTAACTATTAGTCAGTATTATAAGAAATACTATCAGAGTTTAGAACTAATTTCAAGAGCAGGTCTTCTATTACAAGCTATGTTCCACAAACTTCTAGAATGTCTCAATATTTTACTTCTTTTTCTTCTTCTCTAAAAGAAGGAATGTGCACCAAAACTATAGCAGATTCTGTCCTAACAGTAATTAGAAGTTCTGGGGACGCGGCGGCTAAGTGGTAGAGCGCTCACCTCTGTCACTTGAGGTCCATGGTTTGATCTCAGCTCCCACCAAGTGTGTGTGTGCGTGGGTTCCCCCGTTCATTATTCCACCTTTATCATTCATCTATCATCACTGTTTGCCTTAGCCTCGGTGCATAACTGTGAGACATTAAAACAAAGTTATAGAAATTTCATAATTTTGGGCAGTATTACAAACTTAATTAATGTTCATCAAATCTCTCAGACGAGTTGATCGAATTGTTATAAACGGCATTATGATCTTTACGTTTACTGTAAAGCAACTATGTAATTGAATGTGATACTTATATAACTACCTTTTTGAAAAAAAAATCCTTTTGAAGGAAGTAAAATTTTTAGTTCTTGTAACTTTATTCCTGCATGCATCATCTTGACCTCAATATTCAACACTATAGTACTTCCGATATACCGTACACTGTTTTACTTGCATTATTATTGTTATAGAGGCGTCCAAAAATTTGAACGTTAACAAATGTTTGTGATCATTCTTAGTTTGTAACACTAAACGATAAATATAGTATTGTAGGTCTTTGTTTAACATGTAGATTGGAAATATATAGGAGGCTCAGATCGGCATGACATGTAGCTATAACGGAAGAAAGTAGAAACGTTTTTAAAACTTTAACCGGAAACTCAGTCGGAAAAGGACCATTAGCAAGATGGAGACGCATACGGGAAGACAATATTAAGGTGGATCTCACAGAAAAAGAGATACAGATTAGAAACTGATTTCAGTTGGCTAAGGACAGTAGTAGCTGAAGAACTTTTGTGAATGCAGAATTAAACCTTCGGGTTCATAGGCCATAGAGAAAGTTAATACCTAACGTAGTGCTATTTTAAATAATATATAACTTTGTTAGGTTGACAGTACTGTTAATCAGCATGTCAGTGACCCTTTGTCGATATTTGCAGTTACAAAATTGGAACCTAACTTTATTATGTTAGCTTAAAAGTTAAACGATTGGAAGAATTGCACCATTCTAGAGTGAATACTACCTACATATTTCCAACTCTCCATAATAATAATAATAATAATAATAATAATAATAATTGTATCGTTACTTATAGCAAGGTTGCCTTGACTCCAGATTTTTGATGCACCTAAGATATATAAAGGTAACCAAGAAAGTTCTGTCGCTTTTTCACCCACCACCTTCGAACACCGATATGCCACCTAAGACGTACCTGGAAGATCAAGTATAGTCTCCATCAGCATCGACGACCTTCTGTCACGTTCTAGAAGGCCATGGATTCCATTGCGGTAGAACATGGGGGACCGTGAAGCGAAGAAGGTATCAAGAGCATTTTGCATCTCTACTAGGGATTTGAACTGGCGTCCTCTAAGATGATTGTCCAAGGGATGGAACAGACGATAATCGGACGGTGCAATGTCTGGGAAGTATGGCGAATGGAATAATGTTTCCCATCCAAGGAGTAGAATGCTGTACCGGGTCATCCTAGCCACGTGGGACTCAGCGTTGTCCTGTAACAGGAGGATCTCTTTGCGGTTCAGAAGTGCTGGCTCCAGGGTTTTGAGTTTTTCTTGAAGTTGATGGAGGTGCTGCCGAATGGTTTTTCCACTCACACGGAATTGTAGTCTCAGTTCCTCACATGTCTGGCCAATGTTCGTCTCAATTGCTGTCTGAAGATCTTCATTTTGTACATGTGTTGGTCTTCCGGCACGTGTTGCGTCTTCGAGTGTTTCGTCAGTGTCCTTAAACATGTTAAACCACCGCTGCACTGTCCTCGTCGTCACGACATCCTCACCAAAGGCCTGGCATATCTTCCGCCCCGCTGTAGTGGCGTTTGACCCCAGTTTAAACTCATATAGCATACAGTCCCTTATGACACTCTGTGGAGATCCCATGTTCACTCAGTCTTTACGCAAGTTCAAGGTGTAATTGAACTGCCACAACCAGATAGTATGTTGGATATACCCACACCAACAACTGGCCTTCGCCTTATCTCCATTCTCATTCAACTCACGGTGTGAGGGCCAATGGAACAGAGACGGGCACAAAAGCCAACAGAACTTTCTTGGTTACTTTTACCAATATTCGATACACGTCCATCTTAAAACGTCCTTGTAAACTAATAGATAAAAAAATTATAGTACTTCAGGTTATTACATATTTCAGATCTGTATGTTATTCGAAAACATGCAATACAACATTTATGTGCTACAAAGTAAGGAGGCTAGCGTATTACAAACATCTGTAAACATGGAAATTTTCCTGGCCTTACAACAGTAATAATTCAAATAAGACGAACGTACCAATGCACATCGGAAGTACCATACTGTCTAATACTGTGACTATGATATGATGCATTTCTAACAAATAGAAACAAAGTTACAATGGATTGAAAACTTTACTTAATTCAAAAGGTTTTATTTTGAAAAAGTGCTTAGGTAAGTATCACATCCAATCCATAAATAGTTTCCGATAAATTTAAAGATCATAATACCGTTCACAGCAATTTGATATTTCAACCCATTCCAGAGAGATGACAAACGTGCATATATTGCTTAAAATGACGTTGTTCTAGGAAAGCGTTCTAAAAAAAAATGTTGCTGTCGTCGTTTCTATAACACTACAGTAGTAGTTTTTCGCATTTGTAATTATAGGTTCTCGGAAGTACATAGTTTTAAGCAGAGTAAGCGGTTCTTTATAAGTTTGAAAGTGTGGACATACAACAGTGAAACTAGAGACAGTTTTAATCAACTGTTATTGTACATAATTGGTAGTTCTTACTGTGTGGAAGTATGTTATTTATTAAGGTACTTCTAAAAATAATAATTTGTGTTTATAGAGCTTATATAAAGTAGCTAGTAGAACACTTCGAACCTACAGGTCCTATTCTGTAGATTTCTTTACGTTAATTTTCTTTAAAGTTTATTAGATTTTTTCAGACAGAAGATATACAAGTCTAAAGATTTTCGGTGAATTAAAAATGTAAGGAAAATAGAAACATGTAACATTGACAACTTGTTTGCTGTCAGAAGAAGATCGATTAGTCTTTGAAATGTAGCAAATTATTATTTACAAATATACGTCCTCTGGGAACATTGAGGAAGACATTTTGATATTCTTTATTTTACCTATCGATATATATTTTCAGAGTAATGTTTTCATTTGTTAGTGGCATCTGCTTATATTCCCAGAATTAATAAATGCTTCAAATGTGATAGATACAAGAAAGTACATCTAAAATAAATCGTAATTTCAACAGAATAGATTTTTACTTGATGTGATGGTGTCTTGGGAATTGCAGTTAATGAGATGAAAAACACTTTTCAGAACAGATTCGATTCGTTTAAAAACTCACTTACTGACAACGAACGTAAGTATTGCCATGTCGTGTATTTTTTGACAAGTAACTCCTCCACTTTATAACCGTTTCTGCTGCCTGCTCTTCGGAATAGCCATTCTGCTTGTTCACTTTCTGTATCACAACAACAGAACAGATTATATTCGGACTCTAACTTTTAATGTTTCGAAATGATGACGGAAATTTGCTAATTATACTAGAACTTGTACTTCAATGTCCATGTTTAAGCTTTTCAGACGTGGTTATACATATAGTGCATTACAAATCATCTTAGATAACAATTACTATTGGGAGAATTGGAATATAAAGTTCCTATAATGCAGCCAAAATTGAATATACATAGGTTGCCAACATACATATAAGTAATGTCCACCGAGTTTAATACTTCATAAAAGTAAAGCCAGTTTATTCGGTTTCTTATACTGATCTTTAAGATCTATGTTCAGTTTCCGTGCTTTATAGTAATGTGGAATGCAGATGTAGTGAAATGTTGAAAAGGAATGTTTCCATTTATTGCATTGTCACTTTTTGTTATCAGCTGAAGGTTAATAACAATGGAGTGATTTTGTAGCGTTGTATTTTATTATAAAACTTCAAAGAGATAGCTTTTAAATTGTATAACATATTATAAAATTTAATTTAGTTCTATATCTTGCAGAAGCTCTGCTACTGTTGTTAATTAGTCCCGCTGAATATCAAGATTAGAGTGTAGAGAGAAGAAGAAGAAAAAAAACACCTTCAGTTGTGTGTTTTCCGTGTTTTGCTCTAACGTTACCTTGTGCAACAGTTGTACATCTACAGGCTTTTCGTGGACAAACAGCTAAATAGACGTGCTTTTTTGTGTTCAGAGCCCTGGGTTCAATCCGCGGCGAGCCTCCTGAGCATGGACGACGATTAGGGGGGGGGGGCAAAGGGGAGCAGTTGCCCCCCACTTTTTTGAAATGGCCCATTAATGTATATAGTTTCATTTGCAAATATAAAGTTTTTGTATTTATTAGTGGTTGATAGAAAAAAAAAATGGTACC
This sequence comes from Thermobia domestica, assembly GCF_964235325.1. Taxonomy (NCBI): domain Eukaryota; kingdom Metazoa; phylum Arthropoda; class Insecta; order Zygentoma; family Lepismatidae; genus Thermobia; species Thermobia domestica. The sequence continues at coordinate 122,959,972 of NC_137461.1, forward strand.
ATATAATATTTAATTTTGCGTGAGTACGTATTGGTTGTCTTTCAGTGGAGTTAAGCGAGCTACAGGAATTGCATTTTAATTGCCACGAAAAATGACCCAACAATTAACCTATTGGAGCGCAACAATTCCAGCGTACTTTCATTTCTTCATACAAGAGCTCGATATGTTAGTTAACCGCTTTGAAACTTATTAATATAACATTTCGAAAAAAAAAAACTTTCACAAGTTATTAATTGCCTAATAATTGAGTTCCTAAAATGTCTTTTCTTTCTAATAGTAAGGAATATTTTGATTTGATTTGATTTCTTTGAGTTTAACATCCCGTTCAGCAGCGAAGCTATATGAGACATGAGCATAGTGATCAACGCGGAATCCGAACCACATGAGCTCCCGCCGGTATGGAACCCGGGTCTCCCACGCCAAAGGCGCGTACACTAACGGCTTAGCCACGAAAGATTCCAGTAAGGAATATTAATTGAAAAGACAGTAATAAGAACCTCTACCTTTTCCATTGTTTTGTAGTGTAATATGCAAGCGAAGTAGTGTGTTTAGGAGTGTGCCATTGTGTATACAATTAGATTTAGTGAATTCAACATAATTATAGGTTTTGGGATTATTTTGTATAATTGAAGTGTGGAGTGATTCTAAGTATTGTTGTGTTTTGATGCGTTCCAAGAAAGTGAAAACTGTACCTAATGGCAACGAGCACGTTTCGGGAAGTTGCAAAAGTAAATATTTCTTTAAGTGTCGTAGTATATGCTTGTAGAATTTGCTGTCTTTTATTTTCTAAGAGTAATAACATGCATTGAATGGTATGTGTGGAATTAAAAATATAAGTTGTTCATTAATCCCCAGTTTCAATATAACTTCTACAAAACAGGTTCCATTATTCATTACTGTGATTTAATATTATCCTTTCTATGTATTTGTTTCGCAAATTTGTTATTAAATAATCTGATCACAAAATTTTCCAGACAGAATTTTAAGATGTTCATGAGTAAGGAATCAAATCTCTTCTTACAGTTTCGTTGTTTAAGATTACAAAGGCCTAGTACCTACTTGCGTTGCTCTTGTCAATTTACTTAATAAAATATGAAATACGATATACGGTATTTTAACTGAAAAAGATAGTATCCTATTAGTTATACAACCTTTCTTTAAGCAAAGTGTTAGAAGCAACCAGGGAAACTAACATTGATATACAAATATTCAGATCATGTCTTGCCCCCCCCCCCCCCCCCCACTTTTAACGTCCAATCGCCGCCACTGCTTCTGAGTTTTGGGTAATTACTAGAGTAGTAGTTTGGAACCCAAGATTCGGTTTCATTAAAACGGGCTGTGAAATCCGACAATTAATTGTAGGTCTACATCTGCGGGTGTATGACGAACCTATAGGTAGCGTTGTGCTTATGAAAAGTGATGTTCTCGATCAATCCCAGCTGTTTTGACGGTTTTTATATCACTTAATCTTAAAATTACACCAATCTAGTGATTAGTTTGTTAAGAGATTAAAATAGAAAGTTGTAGAAATACTGTTGAAAATAAATATGTTTGTTAAAGAATTTAATTTTTAACTTTCTTCGTTATGTGTCCAGTGTGTGTTGAGATTACTTATAGTTCTTTATTTTTTCAAAAGGGAATTCACAATTAGCTATCGAGCTATAGACGACTATGGCCAGGAAACTTATTTATCTCTTCTGTCTGATTGGGATTTGGATGCCGCTTTTCTCAGGTAGGAAATACTATTCCTTAATTTGATTTAATCTAATTGTAAATTCTTCCCAAAGTCAATTCCATTAAAAAGTATATTAAGGTGTGCAGTTAATTTTATATATAAATAAAAAGTTACTGACCGGAGTAATACATTTATCTTATTAAAACTAAATTATCAAGAAACTTACTTTAATATTAACAGATATTCTAATTTTAATCTTAATAAAAAAAAATGCATTACCCTGGTCAGGAAGTTTAACACACTAAATGTTGCCTTTAGTTGTTCAATATGTAAAACCCGAAGTGTGCGAACAGTTACTGTGATAGTTCTGTTGAATCTGGTTTAATTCTGTTCCGTGATTTTTTTATATAGTCCAGAAGTGAACAATAATTCAGTACTTTTATAACAGTTCGTGATAAAGTGATTTTTAATTTACGAGGAAAAATCAGTCGACCGGCTGATCACGGAACCAACGGCGAATAACGTTCTGCACTCGGTGTCGTTCGTGAATCTCAGTCTTTCCAGGAATTTCCTCATTGACCTTAAAACATCTGGGTTGTAGGTGGATGTATTTCACAATCTCTGATCCCCAAAAGGGAAGTTTTGCAATCGTTTTGTTCGCTACGTGCGGTTTTGCGTTATCATAAAGAAAAACCACATTGTTAGCATCCCGAATACCCTAATGTTTTTTCCTAATGGTTTCTCGCAGATGAGAAAGTGTGCGACAGTACTTTCTTATTTGATGGTTTAATCTTTTGGCAGGAAATCCAGTAGTAATAGTCCCTGATTGTCCATGTGAGTATCAGTTTATCGGTCGATGGTGGTGTCCGGTATTCCTTAGTTTCTGGCGAGTTGGGATGTTTAAACACTATGTTCTGCTGTTTTGACTTGGAAGTGTAAGCCACTCGTCGCTAGTGACAATGAGATTCTGGAAACTAGGGAAACTGTCGCCCTCCTCGACGTAACCTGTAAATGGTTCAGTGACTTGCCATTTACTTGCTCTTGATGACATTATTAAGGAGCTGAAGATCACAGCGAGATAACACCTTGCGGTGTCCAACGAATCGTAAATAATGTAAAAACGCTACCATATTCAATATCAAGCTCCATGGTAATGTCCTTCAGATGAACACGTCGATCCGCATTCACAATTTCGTCAATATGCGTAATGTTGTCTGGTATCAGTAACGAACAAAGTTGGCCCGATCGCTCATTGTCCTGAACTTTTTTTTTTTTTTTTCATTTATTATCAAACTCCATGCACCATGACTGCACACTTCGCACTACTAAACAATTGTCCTTATACTCCGGCTTCATTTCCCTGTGGCTATCTGTGGCTGTATGTCCCTTGTACCATAGAGAACGAATAGCATTTCGCTGCTCATATGACGTGAATGTCCTGAGCACTCTGGCCATCATTGGCAGCTGCAAACAGCGCCATACGGTGTAAGAAATCGGAAATTACACAGGGACCGTTCCAAGAAAAGCATACCACATTGTTATATACGCATATATTAACACAAGGTGTTAATTAACTATACCGATAAACGATAACTTGTGATTCCTCACATCAAAATAAGAGAAAAACTTTATATGGACGTGTGGGGAAAAGTGTATAGATTCAGAGCTAGGGCTATCCAAAATCGTGGAAACTAAATTTAAACATGCGCTATTTCGAATTTGAGAAACCGTGAAGTGACTGTCTATATCAGCGTAAAAGAAGTCATACATACGCCATCCAGAAATGTATGAGCATTGTATGTGCAAGGATTCCCTACTAGGTATAATTCCCAGACATGCTCCCAACAGAATTCTCTGGGTGGGCAAAGGATGAGCCGTGGGACCAGTAAATACGGAGTGTTCCGGCGGGAAGTCGGAAGTGTTAGGGACCGTCAGCACCACGGTCTCTCGTGTTCGGAATAACGCGTGCTGCGATATATTTATCACGGTATGATACATGTTTCTTCATATAACACACACTATATTTTATATAGACTTTGTATTAAAATGTATTACACTCTCGAAATTAAATACACATCGGAACTTTTCAGTTTTCCCTCGTGTATAACTTTATGTGAGTATAATTTACATTCAAGTGTACGTTGAACACATGTAAGTAATACTTAAACGTAGAATTGATGTTAGAATATGACTGAGTCAGAATTTCTATCAAAAGGGTGAAACATATTAATTGTATTCATAGAATTTTCTTTGTTTTATCCTGCGCGGTGGCTCAGTGGTAGATTCACCTCCGGTGCTTGGGGTCCATGGTTCGATCCCAGCTCGTGCCGTGTGGACTTTGTGGTGGACAAACACCGTGCTCGTGGGTTTTCTCGGGGTTCTCCCGTTTCCTCCCACTTTCTTCATTCCACCGTTTCACTCATCTCTCATCATCGCCGTCTCCTTTAGCCTAACCGGCATAACCGTGGGACGTAAAACTTAAAGATTTCATTTCATTTTTTCTTTGTTTTATCCTAAGCACTGTTTATAAATATCTTATTACATGCTACAGTGGTCACAAAACAAGCTTGAATCTATTCATATTTTCTGCCAAACTCATGCATACTTACTTGTAGAAACTTCTTGAATACACTTGTATCGTATTATTCTTCGTGTAACTAGCACACATTTTTTTATAATCTGTCCTTTCCACAGACATGTTACTCATTTCAAAATTGTCAATTTCAACCTTTCTCCCATACATATGGCTTTATAATCTGAATATTTTCGTTTTATATTACTTTTTTTTTTTTTTTTTTTTTTTTTTTTCAGTGCTTCTGACCCATGCCTCTGTCTACGAGTTGATATGAAACCATTTGAGGAATCAGTTGTAGATGATTGGGATATAATTGGTTCAGTCGAAGTTCCTCATACGCAGATTAATGAAACTAAGTCTCAGAATAGGCTTCCTGGTATTATTCTTAATCAGGTAAGCATAGACATAAATAACATTTTATAGATTTCTTATGGTCATTTAAAACTAAAACTGTTACGTACAGGAATCAATTGTTTCAAGAGGAACTCATTCGATGCAATTTTGCTAATGTTACAAACCAAGTATACCTAATTGGTGCCAAGTCATTCATCTCTTTCCAGTGTTATGATCGTGTGCTACAAGAAAATGTTAATAACTAGTATAGAAACTTGAAGAAAGAAAGAAAGAAAGAAGAAAGGTTTCTTCATGGTAAACCCAGATTCTTCAAGATAATGTTGATCGATATTACCTTAAGCTAACAACTCGGTTCAAAAGGCATCCAAGAACGCCACATTTGCAGGGGGTTCACTGGAGCACACCCTGCCTTGCTCTGATCTTAGTAACTGTTTTCTCCAATGGATGCACTTTCACTGGCAAGCGGATTGAAAAAATCTGGAATCGAAAATAAGTTCCCTGAGTAAAACATATTTTGGCGTACTACTCGCTAAGATGAAATAATCCTGACTGTCAGACACTCTTCATCTCACACAGTCCTATTTAATGTATGGCTTAATTGTCCATATAGGGAAGACGGTAACATACTAGTAAATATTACGGCATATCCTTGTAGAATGTAAAGAATACTCAGACCAGAGAACCGGCCAAGTAAGTTTGCGGTGGACAACATCGCGTTCGTAGGTTCTCTCGGGGTATTCCTGTTTTCTCCCACATTATTCCACCAATTATTCCATTATCATTCACTTGCCTTAATCATCGTCTCCCTTAGCCTAAAGGGCATAATCGTGGGACGTTAAACTGAAAGATTTCATTTTATTTCAAAACTGTTGTTGAGTTGATTTTAGTTTAGCGTTCCTTTCAGCAACTAGGCTATATGAGACGTGGACCTACTGATTAACGTTGAATCCAAACCACATGAGCTCCCACCAGGAATCGAACCACGTGCACTATCAGACTTATAGTTAGTGCAGCTCGCCTATTTGGGGCAGGGACGAACTTCTTTCTTGGCAGGATGTTTCACCTTTGGCTCATTTTGCTTTATGAGAAAGAAATGTGCTGCCAGTGAAGAATTTGCTTGTAGTTCCAGAACAGCAACTTACTGTATGAAGCTTCACTTTGCAATTGACGGCACTAGGAAGCTGGGGCAGGGAACTTGTAGTGTATTGTACTTGAGTATCACTAAAATATGGTATTTTTTCTCATTCTTGTCTTCAGTTGGTTACATTTTGCATTATTGGTTTACTTTTCTGCTACTATTGAATACGATATAACGTCATATCTAGCTCCGCGATTTGAATTCCTTCTGCCGTGTGTCAGATTGACTTCAAATCGGGTGCGTATTGGTTGGATTTTTTTAAAATTGTTTTTTAGTGTAAAATTGTGCCTCGCAATTCACTGGACAACGAGGGAATTGATTGATGACGGATTTAGTTCTGTTGTTTGTAAAAGTACTGTTAATTTAATGTATAATTAAATTCAATTATTTTGGTAATATATTATAACCTACTGTTAGTACCGTATCATATATATAATTTAATTGAAATTGACGTTTGAAGATAAATCTTGTTCTATATGAGCTTCACTCATATATATATTTTTGTTGTTTACTTGTTCTTTATTATCTCGTTAATAAATTGTTCATTGGTATATCTTTTAAATATGGAGAATATTTTGATTTTAAAAAGCCTCTGGTTTATACTACATCTGCCTAAGGGGGGTATCCAATCTAATAACGTGCCTTTTATGTATGTATCGTATGTGCATCTGCTATGATGCGAGGAAGTATTGCTTAATGATCTAACAGTGGGACTGAGCCTTCCTTGACTTCCGGTGGGGCGTTTATGATATATTACAAACTTAAAAGCACAATCGTAAGAAATCCATTACCATCTCAGATTAAAATTATGCTCATTTTCAGCAGAATAAGTAGATGTTACCTCATTTGTGATTCTTGTACCAAATTTTCGAGAACATAGTTTTTTCTCTTAAAGGTAATGAAGCTGAAAACTAATAATCCACATTCAGATAAAACAAAAAAAGTGCACAGATTACGATTTGAAATTGGCTGAAATGCACATCGAAGTACTGTGAAGACTTCGTAGAAGTTCCAGCGTTGCAACCTCGAGACTAGAATGCTATGTTGAATTTAGATGCCAATTTGTACACAATAGTAGTATAACTTCTATTATTTTCATACCGTATGGAAGTCGTATATAAAAATAAAAAGATTCTCATATACTTTTTAAATTATATTTTAAAATGAATATGTTTTCACATTATCTTCAGAGATAAAATGAGAAGGAATAAGGAAAGTAAATCAATTTGCAATATTGTATTCGTAATCGTGTTCAACTTACTTTATACTCCTTTTACGTATACTTGGTATAGTCCGTTTCATAGTGGTGTTTTGCATAAAGTAGCAACAGATGCCCAGATGTAGTGTCCTTGTTGCGATGCCATATAGACCATCTGTATAAGAAAAAAAAAAAAAATATTTTTCCTGTACACTTGTTACAGCTAATCACCATTCACAGTAAGCATATGAAGCATGGGAAGATTAGTGTGTATGTTGGATAATGTGTACTTGGTTCATCAGAATTGATATAGTATGTGTCATATTATGTTTATAAAACTATGGCACGGTATTTTCTCTCTGTTAGAAAGGATAAATTGTTCTGTTCAACGAGAGAGAGAGAGAGAGAAAGGAAGAAAGAAAACAGTTGTGACGCCTGTTTTTTGTATAGCAATTTATATCTTCGTTGCAGATGACAAACTTTCGGCAGACTCAAAGAAATACGAGTAGGTGCTAAACATTTCTGTTGTGATGAAAATTTAGTCTTTTACATTAGTAATATTGTTTTTAGGTTAGTTGTTTTTCGTGACATACTGACATAAACACAGACTGTTTAGGAACATCTGCATAAACTTTTTTTTATCTAGTTCTTTCAATGACAGAAGCATGTGCTATGAACACGTGGTTCAAACTTTTTTTTAATTGGCAGTAAAAAATATTTTAGTTCCTGTTGTTCGTTCACAGAAAGTAAACTGTCCTTGATGAATTATATACAATATAGTGCATAATATTTTTTTTCAGTTTAATTTATCGAGAAATGTTTTCTATATTTATGGTGCTAAATGCTAAACAATATTTACAAGTAATAGATATTTTATGATCATTTGCTAACTTAAAATATTTCTTCTTATATTATTATTATTATTATTATTATTATTATTATTATTATTATTATTATTATTATTATTATTATTATTATTATTATTATTAACCTAGAAATGATTACAAGTTTTTACTTTTAACATGTTCTATTTTTATTGAAGTTATAATTTTGTTATTGTTCCTAAATTTGATGATTGATTTGGAACAGCGTCCCATTCAGCACTGACGATATATATGAAATAGGTACACAGCGTACGTGAAATCTGATTCACATAAGCCCCACCTGGAATCTAACCCCAATCTCCTGCATCAAAGGTGCGTATGCTTACTGTATAGTCACGAAAGATTTCTACGAGGAAGCTCTGTTCCTAAATTGTTGCACTACATTTTATCTTAATATAAACCGGTGTCTCACATAAATCAACATTCATATATTTGATGAATCAGGTTCGGGCTTTTGCATATATTTGCATGTTTTTTTCCTAATATGATATCGATGTACTAGGTTGATCTATATCAACTAGTACACATAAATGCATTTGGGAGATTAATGCATATTTCTACCATTAGTGTGTATAAATGCATAACCCATAGAGTTATTTATTACGTTATTTGTTTTTTACCTGATTTTTATTTATTTTTAAAACTTAAATCACTGAAGTTAGTTTCAGCAAAGAAGAACTTTGAGTTCATAGTTAGTGATGATTTGGATTAGAGGTTGAAATTAGTTCTTTTAAAATATCTCCGTTGAATTTCTGGTGTTATGCAAAGAGGGGAAAGTGTACATGAATCATATATTGGGTCAAAACAAGACGTGTCAGTGTTTGTTGGTGGGTATGACTCATCTCAACATTAGCAACATTTTTCGTTCATTGAATGAAGCCAATTGACAAAATTATTCTGTTGTGTGTACATCGCATTTGAGATCGTGATGCCAAAAGAGGTCTTCCAAGTTATTCCTTTCCAAGCAGTGATTGTTAGCGAAGAAATGTTATCAATTGATGGCGAAAATGTATTTTGTAAAGATTGTGTTAAACAAGTCCAACACACACCCAAGAACAAAACATTTACTTTTGTTGTGCAGGGTGTAGAATACATATCCTGGGCGCCGAGATATGTACACTTCTCACAGATAAAAAAATCAAATATTTTTGAGGGTCAAAGGTCATAAAAGTTTGGCCACAATGAACTCATTTGGTCGAATTTTTGGAAGGTCGATGATCATTGCCGAAAATTTGGGATATGTTTTTCACTACTACTTTTACCCCTAAAATTTTGGGAGAGTAGTAGAGATCTAAATACTACTAAAAAGTAACACAATTGAAAGAATGTAGCTAACTCACTAATGTATTGGAACTGTTCCGATCAGAAAAAAAAAAAAAAAAATCAATAGGGACAATTAGACAGTATTTACGGGAAAGACAGAATCAATTGTTGCAAAAACATTCAGGTCTAAAATTTATATTGTGTAAATCAAGATTTTATAGGAATAATGAACCAAGTATTTCCCAGTTTCTCAGCAAGTGACATTCAGACAGAAAGAATATTTTCTTATGTGCTGCATAAAAGTGTGTTTAAAGTCCCATAATTGTTTTAACATAAATAAAATAACAGCGCTTTGTATTAGTTTCTTCTACATGTACTCACATTGAAAATGTCTACTTATATTAGAAGAGAGCTTCTTCATGTACGGTTAGCGTATACGCCTTTGGTAGAGGATACCCAGGTTCAGTTCCCAATGGGAGCTCTTGTAGTGCGGATTCCACGTTAGGCTCTGGATCCACGTCTCATGTAGCCTCGGTCTACAAATAGGTTTGCGTACTCTGAGCAAATTACCAGCACCACCCATAATCCTCAAAACAGATGAAGACGTTGAAATATATAATTAGCTTGACAAAAACCCGGTGAGCCGGTAAAATACCGGTCAGTTAGGCGGGCATTTTAGCTGCAAGGGATGCTAACTCCAAACCACCTATCATTAGCAGATACAATAAATTCGCTGAATAAAAGGTAGTATTGGATAATTGAATATTTACCACTGTATTACCATTTTAAGTGCATAGTTGCAGACACAATTTGACATTCTTCAGTACATGACGATCCGAAGTCTAGCGATAAAATATGCGAACTGTTCGGAACATTTTTCTTAACTAAATGGGTAATCTTACAGTGCCAATATATTTATTCTAGCAAATAGATTTTTGAAAGTCGCTACTTTTCCATCCTTAGTCGCTCCAAGTACCAAAAGCAATGAATACACTAAACTCGCATATTTACAAGTCCTTAATGAACGTAAAACGTAAATTATTGATGTGTTAGTCAACATATAATGCTTGTATACCCAACTTCACTGTACAAATATCACAAAATCTAAGTAACCAAGACAATTTTAGTTAGGGAATATCTTGGTAACATTATGATCAACTGCTCCAATATCATGCCGTACACTTACACATAATGTAAGTAAAGTAAGTTCAAACTTCGGTAGTTTTAAAATTTTTAATAAAATCATCAGTAATGCAATTCAAATTCTTAGAAGGGTTGCCTTCATCCAAATTTAATTTGCGTTTTTTTCGTTCTTGTATGATAAGATTCAGATACATTCTTTTCAATATATGATGAAGTTTTTCTAATTATTTTAACCTCCTGAATGTTACAGTCGGATATTCCAAGATTGTTTCGAAAAACCTGAAACCGTAGAATCATCCTATGTTTATTTCATTAGAATAAAAATATACATATTAAATAATAAATGGAGAACTTCATGTCATTGCGAAAATGACGTTAACCATTGACCATGGCAACTGTGTAGGGTTGTTCCTTTTTTGTCATGATGATATTGATTACTTTAGAAGGAAATAATGTAATACTATTTTTAGAACACCTCTTATATACATAGTAAGCTTTGTATAAACGAAGCGAGGAAAGAAATTCTATGATCACTTCATAACGTGACAAGAAGTATATTAATCATTAAAGTACTCACCAAAACACCCACATAACAAAAGGAATAACATATCTTCGTATTTGCCTTATTTAATGGGACTATAAATCGGCTTCTTCAACGATATATTATCGTCATCCTAAGAACATCGCGTTGCTTGTAGAACTACCTATTCTAATCAGTTTCTTCCACTGTACAAATAGTGTTAATTGATGTTGTGTTACTGGACTTCTTGTCGTTGTCTGTTAAAAGGTGTCTCAGAATATGCAGTTCTACAAGCATCGTGATTGTCCTAAGGAATGCGCACTGAGGATGATGACGATTGATCGTTGAAAAGTGTGTGCATTGAATTGCTATAAGTATTTTTCTAATTGAATTCTATAATTATTTATCAATAGCCAAAGCAAACTACAAAGCACAAAATTTCAGATCTGAATCTAGTATTTTTCTTTGCAAACAAGATACAGTCAAATGCCTATTGCACAACTAAAATATTTGGTTGACAATGGCGACTAGAAGTTTATTAGCGAGAAATTATAAAGGTAATCTTGGAGATTTTGTGTTGCATTGGATGTTATTTATGAAGTTTATATCAAATAGTTATCAAAATTTATGAATATTTCCCAGGTTGAAAAGACCTTCAATATGGTGCAGCGAGCATTAAATCTATGTGAGGACCAAAATCAAATACCAATTCAACCACCTCGTCCTCCGTTGGCCGATGCCGAATTCAGAAGATTCTTAGATCCTGTTGGTCAGCTTGTTCAGCCCAGAGAACTTCGATCTGTTATTTATAAAGGAGGAATAGAACCTAGTTTGAGGTGCGTATGCGGTTCTACATTATATTCTTTATCTATATGGAAACTGACTTACATATTACATGACATTGGTGGTATTAAATTTCTGTCTTAATTAATTATTTTTTTGTTTTTCATCTTTCTTAATTAGGCAATGTTTGCAGATGAACGTGCGGACAAAGATCAGCAAAATATATTGGGATTACTAAGAACAAAAGTAAACAAGTATTTCTTTCCACATCTAAAGTAAAACTGTATAATTATCTTAAAATATCGGCAAAAATAAAGGACTTCAAAGATACTTTCTGTGGCGGGAACAAATAGCCTCGGAGCTGACGTCCCCTTTAAATATGTTAATCAATCAGTCAATTTAATTTTTTACTACTACTACGATTGATGGAATCAAAGACTCGGTCCTTAATTCGAAATATTATCATAATAGTATAACTGTTAAACTTCAGTTTTAGTTACATTGAAGTTTACAGAAACTATGTTAAGCCTAATCATACTACACCAGCACCATGAAACAACTCAGATTATACTTCCATAAGCTTAGCCTGGCAATACTGACACAAAGATATACCGGTATATGAGGCTTAAACTTCAAGACGTTTGATTCATTGGAAAGTGTTAACCATTCTTTTGTATAACTTGTATGTAAGCAGATAAACCACAAATACCTTTCACAATCGAGCTTACAATTGCTTGATTAATCTAAATAACAAGGAACTGTGTCAATGTGTCCTCAATCGAATCTCGTACCCGTCCACTTGCACAAAGTTAAATAACAAATTAAAATCCAACTTTAAATGTTTTGATGGTACAATAGTTGCATGTGATCAAGGGTTCGGTTCTCCTTAAAGGTATGCTAATCTGCAATACATAATGTTTCTTCTTCCAGTGAGGCTGAGCGCTAGACCAACGCAATTCCACCACTAATAAGGAAATTATTTTACAATTACTTGGTGAACTTTCATTAAATATAATACTACTAGTTTCTTTGACCTTCATGAACCTTATTTAAGAATTGCTGTAAGGAAATAAGAAACAAAACTTATATAATAGCGATGAATGTTTATTTTCAAAACTGCACACATAACAAAGGGAACGTACAGGTCACTACTACTGATATCTGATGTATAATGGTTATACTAGACCAGGGTCAAAACATCTAAATTTTATATTGAAAGTCAATATTAGCGAATTTTGATTAACTCTGAAGGCAGTAAAAATTAATACTGTAGTCTAATTAAATATCAAAGATTCCTGTCTGATTGATAAAAGAATGTTAAGTGCTACGCCGGGCATGCGATAAGCCTTCTATTAATTCGGTTTAGAAGTATCTTGATAGTAAATCTGATTCGTTACACATTTAGTTTTCATAGCTGGCTACTTCCAGTTTTTTCCGGCCTTTTTTGGAAAACAGCTTCTATCTTCATTTCACTGACACCGATAACGCAGAAAACGCGCACTAATTAAAATGTATTGTAATCACTAGTTACATTATAACATTCCTCTTCCAAACTCTGACTCCTATGATGGAGTGCATTGAGATTAAGTTCTGCCCACAGCAAACCTCTTTGCGTGGCAGGGAAGACTGGATTGAATCCGGGACTTCTGCGGATGACGACTGTAGCGGCCCACAGCAAACCTTTTTGCGTGGCTAAGAAGACTGGATTGAACTCAGGACCTCTGCGGATGGCGACGGAGGCAGTAGCATTTGGTAAGTATAGCTCGTTTGGAACCCACGACCTTTATGATGCGCGACTATAGCCGTCATAGCTGATATACGTCACTGGAGTTTCTTTCTGGCGTCACGAACATATTTATCCTTGTTGGTCGTTAAAACTAAACTGCTTAGCTCTACGTTGAAGTATCAAGACTGGACTTCTCGCTTAGGAAGTTGTATCACTTCAAAAGTCACCAGGAGTTGAATACAGCGGAAAGACGCTAAATCCTCTGGAGAGTCGATTTTCGGTGTCTGTTAAGAAAGTACTCGCTGGACGACGAACAGCATTTTCGCTCAAGCACCGTTTACTTCCCCGATGTGACCTCAAAAACCGAAGTTTAAATACTGTTTTCTGTCCTCAGTTTCCGGGTCACGAGTCGCTTTCTGCAACTAAATTAAACTCAAGAGAGTTTGTTTTTGGCTCTTCTTCCGTGTCTTAATATAACTGACACTTTCTAGGAGAATACAGTCTTAGTTAATGGATTTTTGAATTAAAGATTATATATATAGTGGCGGATCCAAGGGGGGAGGCTGTAGCCCTCTCCCCTTGACGCTCAGATATACACTGGATAAAATGGGCTTCAATCCTGCTTTACACGGGATAAAACTGCAAAATATGGTTCAGCCCCTCCCTTGATCATATCCTGGATCCCCTCCTGTATATATACTTCATTCTGCCAGTGTTTTCTCGTAATGATCCTTGGTGATCATTACAAAATTGTCCGGTTAATCATACCTGTAATTGAGAACAGAACATCAACAATTGAGATGGAACTCTCCTCTACAGGCTAGCGCTAGTACTAGTAGCTAGTACACGGGGTGCTGGGTTTGATTCTCATTGGAACATAGAACGCGTTATTGTGGTCCGGGATCAACGTGAAACTGTAAGTTTACGTCTCATAAAGCCTCGGTAATGAAAATGGACCCTAAACTTCAATTAACAAACATTCAATAATCAGGATGAGTTTTTACAGTATTAGAACTTCCCAATCTGAGTAGAACATGTTAATAACAAAAAACTGCTCTCAGAAAATTATATATCGGGTAATTTCTGCAACATATGTTGAACTTTGCGAATTACATGACTTGAAGTGTGTGATTTTAATTGTTTGCGCGACTGCATTCTTATTTAGATCTTAATAGTATTTGAATGTGGTCCATATTAAAGGAAACTTAACATGAGACACTAACAAGTAAAGGGTCCAAATGGATTAATCGAGTTGCGGGATGAGACATAGTGCGCCTGATAGAGGATGTGAAAATATGTGTATGTGCAAAGTTGTAGCGGCTGAGCGCCATAAGAAACGGAGGGGGAGGGAGTCAAAGTTGGTGGGGAAGGGCTATGCTATGTTATTGAAATACACCAAATAAAGTGTTGAATCCTAAAAACAGTGAAAGATAGACAATGCAAACGGTAGTAGTTTCGAATATTGGCAAAAGAAGAATGGGTAGAGTAGATCACGAACCTCCACCACCATCCTGAAATCCGCCATTTTGAAATACGTGATATTTTTTGAAATGGAAAGGTAGTCATGTGATATATCAATTAGGGCAGCTTGTTCTCAAAATGTCAATTATGAACTTTATTGATCATTATCTGCACTTATTTTGAATATTTAAGATCATCTTTATAGTTATTTACGAAATTCTTTGACACTGATACTAGTATGTTGAAAATTTGGTTTTTCACGAAAACACATGTACGTTACACATATCTACAAGCCAAGAAAATTAACAGTGAAATTTGATATCCAAGCTGTGTATTATGACATTATTATTTATGATATTTACTTTGAATTTGCTTCATATAGTGCCGAAAAGAACTGTTCCGGTCTGGAACAACTGCTTTCACATTTTTTTGTTGTTGTTTTGATTTGTTTCTTGCGCTTTTAGTCGAAAACAGTGTGGAATTTATATAGCTACATTTTGTTAAATGACATACTTACTAATATAAAGAATAACATAATAATATCTGATAGATTGGAATGCCATTATTACATACTGCACGAAAACCATTATATTTTTCACTACTTGCTATATTTTTTACTCAACTTTCTTTGTCTACCTTCGTAAGGAATGGCAACTTTGGATGAGTGTAGCACGTGATATCTAAATGAAAAGTGGACTACTGCAGTCGAATACAGCAATGAAGTTGTAGCGGAAAATAAGTTATGGGGTGGAATGTTGGTTCGGAACTTGCAATTATGATCCGTCGTCGGAGGACACAATTATCGTGTCCTGTGCCAACATTGTCACAATAATCGAAGGATTCATATTTCATACAAACCGATCAAACATAATGCGACACGATAGACACTCGAGAAAGCCACCTCACCCCATAACTTATTTTCCGCTACAACTTCATTGCTGTATTCGACTGCAGTAGTCCACTTTTCATTTAGATATCACGTGCTACACTCATCCAAAGTTGCTATTCCTTACGAAGGTGAACAAAGAAAGTTGAGTAAAAAATATAGCAAGTAGTGAAAAATATAATGGTTTACGTACAGTATGTAATAATGGCATTCCAATCTATCAGATATTATTATGTTATTCTTTATATTAGTAAGTATGTCATTTAACAAAATGTAGCTATATAAATTCCACACTGTTTTCGACTAAAAGCGCAAGAAACAAATCAAAACAACAACAAAAAAATGTGAAAGCAGTTGTTCCAGACCGGAACAGTTCTTTTCGGCACTATATGAAGCAAATTCAAAGTAAATATCATAAATAATAATGTCATAATACACAACTTGGATATCAAATTTCACTGTTAATTTTCTTGGCTTGTAGATATGTTTAACGTACATGTGTTTTCGTGAAAAACCAAATTTTCAACATACTAGTATCAGTGTCAAAGAATTTCGTAAATAACTATAAAGATGATCTTAAATATTCAAAATAAGTGCAGATAATGATCAATAAAGTTCATAATTGACATTTTGAGAACACGCTGGCCCTAATTGATATATCACATGACTACCTTTCCATTTCAAAAAAATATCACACATTTCAAAATGGCGGATTTCAGGATGGCGGTAGAGGTTCGTGATCTACTCTACCCATTCTTCTTTTGCCAATATTCGAAACTACTACCGTTTGCATTGTCTATCTTTCACTGTTTTTAGGATTCAACACTTTATTTGGTGTATTTCAATAACATATCATAGCCCTTCCCCACCAACTTTGACTCTCTCCCCCTCCGTTTCTTATGGCGCTCAGCCGCTATAACTTTGCACATACACATATTTTCACATCCTCTATCAGGCGCACTATGTCTCATCCCGCAACTCGATTCATCCATTTGGACCCTTTGCTTGTAAGATAATTTGAGAAGGTTCGGGTTAAATTATTTGTAAGTTTAAATACAGTTAAATCGTAAAGCAGTAATAGCTATTGAGGTCTTGGACTTTAGTTTATAAACATAATATCAAATGTATGTGAGATGAAAATGCATTTTGATTGGCTGAGTAGATTGAAACAAGTGGTTGTTATTGTTATTTTCAAGATTTTAAAATTAAATTAGCATGTATGATCTTATATTGATCTCCTAAAATATAATGTCGGGAAATTCTGTTCACACCATTTTTGGATGATCATGTAGATATGGTTAGTAACATTTTGACTGTAATTTTAAAGATATATTGTTATTACTCGTAACCGTTATTAATTGTTTATTTTGTTCATTTAGGAAAGTTGTGTGGAAACATATCCTTAATGTGTATCCTGATGGCATGACTGGAAAGGAAAGGATGGATTATATGAAAAAGAAGTCCTACGAATACGAAGCGTTGCGAGATACGTGGAGAGACATGTTTCAAAACGGACAGGTTAGCTAGCATTTGGTTGTTATTAATTGTAAGTAGTTCGTAATTAGGAGATAACTCAAAGTACTTTTTCATCTTATGAGGTAGTCTAAAAGTATTGAGTCTTTGGACATAAGATGGCGTAAGTGTCTCAAATCTCAGGTTATATGAGTAGCAGTGGGTCAGAACTAACGTCATTTGACAGCTGACAGTTGAAGCTAGTAGATGTGTAACCAAATAGTGTTGGATTTTTTATAATCAAACGTACGGTATTGCACCGTTAAGATGAGTGATTTTTCATTAATAGTTCCATGCTTCAAGCACTAACTGTTTAACTTTTGCTATCATGCTTGTCTGTAGCCGTTGAGGGACTACTTTCTCTTGGGTCATCAACATCATGTAAACTTATGCGATCACTTTTGAATCCTATCTTCCAATATTTCATTATGTCGTAAGATTTACATCCCTTACCGTATACATCCGCTATCTCCTGTATCGTTCGTGCCGATTTTCTTTGAAGATTGAGAAACCTAATCACATCTCAGTATTCGGTTTTGTTCAACGTGCTGCTTCTGCCTAGTTTTCTGGCTGTTATACATCAAATCAATAGGACATACATTAGTAAAATGCCAACCTATCAATGTGCAGTTTTTTACATGACTATCATGGCGAGGGTAAGATCTTTCTGACCTCCCCTCATCATGCTGACCAAGTTCTTGTTAGTATAGTTAAATATATTTTTCAGTAAGTCCAATAGTTGAGTACCCTTAAGAACAAAATTAAATTTTCAGATCAAAATCTTATTACTTGGCTTCTCGTTTATATATATCCCACCGCAAGTTACTTATATATATTTTGTATTAATAACCTATTTTTGTGTAAGTGTATTTTTAGTTATATACACATAATAAGGAACTTATGTCAAAAATGTGATTAAAAAAAAAGTCGTGTTGATTATTGTAATCATTAATGATTTTTTTTTTCTTTGCGGTAGCAGCATATGTGAGTGTTGTTTGAGTAATCTCTGTTCAGAAACATCGGAACTTTTCTTATTAGCAATGCTGCCCTGGCCGTATTTTTAGCGATTTACCTATGACTTGTCAATATCAATTATATGTGATACCGTGATATACGAAGTAGCTTAAGTTTCGACCTGTAAATATGTGTTTTTAAAAACATATCTTCAAGCTCAGTGAAGGAGCCAGATAGTTACATCAATCTTCGCTATATCCTCAGTTTATGAAAATATTTGTTAGGTGTTTACTATGGGGTAATTACTGATTGATGCGATGGTGTACATATCTATTAACAGTAAATAAAAAAATACTGTACCTTAAAATATTCAAAAGACAACATCTATGAACGGTTTAGATGCTTTTTTCACCTTTTCGTCAGCACATCTAAAGAAGGCTTGTTACTACATAAAAATCATAATACATGAAATTCTCTGCTTGCCCATTGTATAGAATAAACGTGATGGGATAATTTTTAGTTCGATAACAAGATTTTCTTCTCTTCCTAATCCTTGGGTAATGCAAAGTCATTATGTACTCATACATAAGATCACAACTAACGAACATTCAACTGACGATCTTCAACTTATGTTCAATCTTCAACCACACAGCAAACGGATGATATAATAGACGTCGACAAAGAATTTTAACTTGAAGCTTTTATGGATATTCAAGAAATTCTTGCTGTATAATATATTTACAGTATAAATAGTGAGAAATCTTATTACTACACAGGGAGTACTTCATGAGTGTATGTAATCATTTCAAGTTAAAAAATGTCTGCAGGTGGATAGTTTGAGACCTTGTAGAGTTACAAAACTTTCACAGTGGTTTAGTGGTAGATCGCTCACCTCTAATGCGTGGAGTCCTAGCTCTCGCCAAGTAGGCTTTGTGGTGGACAAACACCACGTGCGTGGATTTTCTTGGTTCTCCTGTTTCTTCCCACTTTCTTCAGTTTACCCATTTCATTCATTATCATCATTACTATCTTCCTTAGCCTCGTAGCCTCGGAACATAATTTGGGACGTGAAAATAATAATAAAAAAGACACTTGTGTTAGGCTGGCCACACATTGTCCAGAGGCAGGACAACCAAGCCGAGACAGAAAGAGGCAGAAGAGTAGCGGAAAGATGGGTCTGAGCTCATTAACCGTGTGTCTCAATCACAGTGTTTGAGAGGCTTTTGTCTAGCGTGTGCTCGAGTGAATATGCGATGCGATGTTTTGTTGCATTGTTCATAGTACTGTATCTTGGCTCAACTATCCTATCCTCTGGTTAATGAGCGGCCGACCTTAGTGACGTCTACCAGTAAGGAGTGCAACTGAAGAGCGCAGAAGAGGTGAAAGGTCTTAGAAGTTTGTAAGAAAACCTTACCAATTCGACCGACCTGTAACAGCAACATCAGTCACTGTCGTATGCCTTTTGGACCTAGTGGCTAACACACGTGCTTATTGTGTTCATAACCTAGAGTTTTGTTCCCAGGAAGGTACATGCCTTTGATACAAACTCGAATGGTGGCTCTGAATTAAATTTAAACAATGTTCAGTTTTGTATAACTTGGTGTTGAAAAAGGGCGTTAAACTTTTATCAAACAATCAACTAGCCACTATCAGAAGCATTGGAAAGGCAAATCGGAATAATTGATGTATACATCTACGAAAATTAGCGTAGAAATTCAAAATGTACTTCTCGGAATACGGTTATTATTCATGAAAAACTGTACTTTCGCAAAGTCAAAGGCTGTCCAAGAATCTGACAATCACCAGAAAGGCGAGAGAATGAAGAGTGCACAAATTTGAAAGTGCAGGTTTCTACAGCACCCATCATAGGTCCAAAACTGGATCCGTCAGACATTTATCTCTTTGGTGAACAATCAACGATTGAATTTGGTTGAAGAACTTCACTCTGATGTTTAGAAGTGGTATGTACTCAAAAAACACTTTAGTGAACAAAACATACTGAAACTAGAGCCAAACTGAATTTCCAGCATCTTGGTTCTTAATGCAGAAAATTAGGCAAGACATATTGTTTCATTGTATGTAAGTTTTGGCTTGGTTGTTTATATAAACTTGGGCAGTAAATGAATAAATATATATTAATAAACAAGTGTGCTTTACTTTTCGATCTCTACTCGTAGTATAAATTCAATAGAAACTGAAGACTGGATAGTGCATGTGTGTGTGTGTCAATATATGAATTGTGATATTAGTAACAATTCCATTTTCAGAGACGAAATTACTCAGAATTACGGTTTTTTTTCATTGACTAGTTGTAGTGATGGATAATATTACTTCCATTTCAGGTTACGGAAGAATTGACCTACGTAACGAACATGGTGCGCAAGGATGTACTGAGAACTGACCGACATCATAGATTTTATGCAGGAAGTGATGATAACCAGAATATTGCTTCACTCTTCAACATACTAACTACGTAAGAAATTGTGTTTATTCTGCTTGTGTACTTTCGTATAAAGATACGTTGTAATGTAAGCATTGCACGTTGTAAGATACGTTATAATATTTGCGCGAATATAGGCCGCGTGCGAACTTAGGCCGCATCTAAACTTTTGACACGAAATTATAGAAAAGAGTAAATCTCGAATATAGGCCGCACTACTAAATGTCCGCATCTAAACTTTTGACACGAAATTATAGAAAAGAGTAAATCTCGAATATAGGCCGCACTACTAAATGTACGAGAAAGTTCAATTAGACAGTATTTTGAGTTACATCTCTCTCCTTCCCCTTCTTCAATTCTCGCATAATAAGGGTGACTAATCACCAACAGGACAGGTTTCGTATTGGGAGGTCTGGTAACATTATTATGTAAGGGACAGTGTATGGAAGTTCACAGTTGATTTATTTGAGAAAAGTTGATCATTTGGTTTGTAAGTGACGATTGGAAAGGAGCGTACTAGTTACACAGCGAAATTTAAACTTCAAGTTATCAGCTATGCAAAGGAACACGGAAAGCGGGAAGCTGAACGCAGATTTGATATTGATGAAAACAACTTCGTCGGTGGTGTGCAAGTGAAGAGAAACTATTAAACAGTTTGAAAAATCAGTGTTCATCTACTGGGCAAAAGTGCAAATATCCAAATGTGGAAAAAGATTGATTTTGTAGTTTAACAGGAAAAGTGGATATGCCGTTACAACTGAAACAATTCAAATTCAAGGCTACAAACTAATACGTGTATATGTCATTTTGAAACTGACGATTTATGATCTGAGGGGGAAAATCTCGATTATAGACCGCACAATGATTTTTCAAGCCAAAATGTAAGGAAAAAAAGTGCGGCCTATATTCGCGCAAATACAGTATGTATATGTGTCTAGTATTCCGAAATTGTATTTCTTTATTGTATTTAATGAACTAGTGATGCTAGTCATTGTTGAAGTGAGCGATCCTCCGTTTTCTCTCTTACTAATTTCAATCCCAAACTATGGGAGTGAGTCTCTGATCGCTAATGAAACACATGTACTATAAAAATCGGAGTGTTTTCAATAAATTTTCACTGACACTATTTTATTTAAAACCGGAGATGATTCACACCGTCAATATTGACCCATTTCAGCTGCAAAAAGCAGAGGCTATTGGGAATCAGAAAACAATAGCAGTATTCCACCAATATTTTTAAAAATCATTCGAATAGGGGGTGAGTCCTCATATTTGACTGATTTCAACTGCAATCAGTGCGGATTATGTGAAAGCATCACGATACGCATAATGTCAAAATCGAATAATTTTTAGGTAAGTTATCGATTTTTTTTTTTTTTTTTTTTTTTTTAATTTTATGTGAGATGTTGGGATAAATTTTGGAGGAAATAAATAAATTCATCATCATTCTTGACTGATTTTAACCCCAAGCTGTGGAGATGATCGGATTGCCCTAAAGATACTATACAGTATGTTGTCATAATCGGCTAATTTCTACATGGTTTATACTGAAAAATTGTTTTACATTATGTGCAAAATTGCAAAATGGGCTGGATTTTTTTACACCCTTATTCATTGCAACCCCAAACAACAGGATTATTTCTGCAACTTGAAGGAAGGCACACATCAAGTTTCATTAAAATCGGTTAAGTTTTATAGAGTTATCGTGAATGGACAAATAATCACATAGTGCCGACCAAGTTGAATGATGGGTTTAAACCTTCACTACGCTACGCTCGCTTTAATGATGAAAACTTCTATGAGTGAATGTATTTGCAAACAAGTTTTCGTTTTAGATCAGTGGCTTCCAACCTTGTTTACCTGGTGCCTCCTTTCGTAATTCCGTCAGACTTCACGCTCTTCCTCCTTTTCGCTCATTGGTCATACATGAACGTGGTTTTTGCCTGACCCTATCTGGAATTTCAGATGAGCATGGGATAATAATAATAATGCACGTGTAATAACCATATTATATTCAATTTATATTCATCAAGTTTCTAATTACGAAGAAATCTTGATTAGGAATAGGAAAGACAAAATGTTATACATGAGCGTCTTTGAAGTTCATTAAAATTATTTGGGTTTTTGTTTATGTACCGACGCTAAAAGAGACGGTGGTGACAAGATGGGTAATAATGGCATAAAAGCGAAAGTAGGAGGGAACGAGAGAACCTACATGTACGGCGTTTGTCTACTACAAAACTCACTTGGCGAATAAAGCTAAATTTTAAACGGTTATTACAAGTGATAGTTTATTCATAGTTTCACAGATTATTCCTATCAGTAGACTTCGCCCCTTTTGCTCACTCTCTTCTCTTTCCATCCCCAGAGGGCGGGCTGTGCAGGTTGGGAAGCACTAATATAGATGCTTTGATGGTTATAACGTGCAATTATTGACACCAATAAATAATCAAAGCTAAAAATTTAAATAGTTCACTCTCTTTTCTGAAAGCAAATGAACTTTAGCGTTTTCAAATAATTTTAAAGTTTTTCTAATTTTATTTTATATACTTCGTTAATCCGTCTAGAAGAAAGGAATGAAGATGATAGAACGCTTTATTTTAAGTCAAGGTACTATCCAGCTGTGTACATCTCATCACTGATGTTATAATTCTAATTTGATTCTAATGATTCTAATCAAATTCAAGTACCAACTTCAAACTTACATGGAAATATCTGGAAAAGGGAACGCTTTTTCAATTTGAAAATGTCTACTTTTATCATTGCATGCTTATATCTTTAAAACTATGTATTTCTTTACTGACAATAGTTTTATTTCTTCTTCTTAACAGTTTTGCTCTTAATCATCCCAGTGTTAGCTACTGCCAAGGCATGAGTGATTTAGCATCGCCATTACTTGTTACCATGGGGGATGAAGCTCAAGCTTATATCTGTTTCTGTGCTTTGATGCAACGCCTGCATTCTAATTTTATGTTGGATGGAGATATGATGACTCTTAAATTCCAGCATTTAGCAGAGGGATTATCCTACTATGATCCAGAATTCTATACATACCTTAAATTGCATCAGGTAAACTGCTTTGAAATAAAGTGAATATTTGTCAGCTAATATGGAAATTTGCTTGTTGCTCTGTATAGAGTAAATTTATGGCTGAAAATTAATTACTACTAAAAGTAAAAACTAAAACAGAAGGACTACCATACATATGTTAGGAAAGGAAAAAAAAAAAAAACATTAATATTGATAGAATTCTCCACTTCATAAGCTTGTACTAAACTATTCTTGATACCTCGGACTTAGACATGGTTCTTCTTTAAAAGGCCAAAGACTTACTTAGTTCTTTCGAAGAAGAAAAGAAAGACGTCAATACCCGAAGCACAAAGGTTTTTTCAAACCAACTGTCATAGTGGCTCATATTTTCAAACATCGCCACAGGGCGATCTGACAAAGATGTAAGCATGTAGTTCAACTCTAGCAAACAAGCTGCAAGGTAGTTTAGGTTATGGTAGGTTAGGTAATATATTCTCAGCGTTATAAAAATACAGGGTGTCCGAGAAGTTCTTCTCTGATTACAGAAATTGATAACTCAGGCTAGAAATAAGATAGAAATATGAAACTGGTGTTGAATTGTTTACAAACTATAAAAGTTTTGATCACATCAGTACACTTCCACATGAGCAGCCTTGGTAACACGTAGCACATCTAGGCGATATTCAATTTCCATCCACACATTAGCCAACATCACTGAAGGGATATTCGTTGCTGCAGGGTTTCAAGATCTGGTACACGCGTACATTATGGCGATTCACTACTCCACTGACAAAGAATGTCGCTTCGTCGGAAAAGGCAATTCGTCTGAGATAACCATTATCGTCCTCAATACGTGATAGTATTTCGACCGCAAAGTCATATCGACGTGTACCGTCGTCGGGCAACAAGGCCTGAACGAGTTGCACTTTGTAAGCACGAAACAATAAACGTTTGTGTAAAATGTCATGGATAGAGCTTTTTGGCATCTGTAATTCACGTGAGGCCCTGCGCACCGATTTCTTAGGACTTCTCAGAAAAGACTGCCGCACAGCCTCCACCGTGTCTTCTGAGGTTCTTGGTCGATCAGACCTCGGAAGGTCAGCAACCGACCCTGTGTTCTTGAACTTCTCATACCAGGCTTTAATGCTCTTGACATCAGGTGGAGTCCTCCCAAATGTTGTCTGGAACTGTCTCTGCACCGTGGTTGGTGATCGTGTCTCATGGTACCACAGGACACACTGTGCCTTCTCCTGGTTGGTTGGCATGGCTTCTTGGGCTTCTTACTTACGTACTACAAACCTAAAACAAATAAAATTGAGACTTGGTAAAACAGAACAAACCTAACACAGACAAAAACTTTTATATTGTAAACAATTCAACACCAGTTATATATTTCTATCTTATTTCTAGCCTGAGTTATCAATTTCTGTAATCAGGGAAGGACTTCTCGGACACCCTGTATAACCATTAAATTTATAACAATTATTCACTATAGTTGTCTGTATCATTACATTTCTTCTCCCTGTCGAAGTAACGGCGTGAATTTTTGACACACAGACGCATTTTTTGTAGCCATTTTTTGTCTTCTTAAATTGTTCTTAGTGCGACTGACCTGCGACTGTCAATTTCACTATCTGCAAATGTCTTATGCCAAACAAAGATT
This sequence comes from Thermobia domestica, assembly GCF_964235325.1. NCBI lineage: Eukaryota > Metazoa > Arthropoda > Insecta > Zygentoma > Lepismatidae > Thermobia > Thermobia domestica. The sequence goes on from NC_137461.1 coordinate 122,985,177, forward strand.
CTTCTCTAGTTAAACATTTTTCTTCGTAGGCGTCCTTCATCTTGATCACAGTTATTTAGATCAATAAACTGTGTCGAACATGCTTTGTTATGTTCATACTCATAACCTGAAAGACCTGAAATGTAAAAATCAACATACTTTTTTACGGCTACTAAGCATAGACTAGTGAACGAAACACGTTCGGGCCGTTGTTAGGATTATACGAGTTGAACTGTATTCCCACATTGTTGTCGGGTCGCCTCGTGGCGTTTGAAAGTACGAGCGCCACTGATAATTGTTTAGGAACTATTATTAGAAAAGCTGATTTGGTACAAGTCTATGAACTGGTAAGTACGTTCAAGTTTCGAGTATATTTAACAGTAAATGTAACTGATTGTATGGATGTTGACTGATAGAGATTTTCGACAAAAATCTGTAGGGAGAAATCTTTGGAGAGAAAGAAAAGAAAAGAAAGAAAGAAAGAAAAACACGAACAAACATGTAAAGAAAGGAAGTTACACAACGTATAATTTTATAAGTGTTCATATCCCTGAATACCATGCCCACAATTAGATCAAGACGTATGAAAGGAGAGAGAGAGATCACTCGCACAGGAATTAAGCGCGTCTTTATAGTTATAATTCCAGAATATTTGGGGAAGAAACATTGTAGAAGATAGAAAAAGTATTTTAAGGCATACCTTAAAGAGATGGAATATAACAATCTTGGCCAGATGAAATTGGCATATGATTTGATCATTTGGTAGATGTTTTGTTTAGTGACCATGAATTTATGCACCTCTTTAACAATGGGTGTAGCTCTCAATATGCATCCAATCAAGTTGAATATCTAGATAGCGACTCTAAATGAAAATGAGAGCTATGAAGAGGTTTCATTCACCTAATGCGTAGTATTTGTAAGTTTTAAAATTACTTACAACAATTACTTTTAATATATAATAAATGGAGGAAATAGCCAATTTTTCATCTCACTACAAATCCTCTGTGATTCGAATTCAGTGATAGCAAAGAGTGAAAAATGTGTGACAGGGTAGAAAAACGAATCCGGGTACTCAGCTTACCGTGCCAATGCGTTAATCATTTCACTGCCTATTCCGCTTCAGACACTGGGTTACCCATGCAAAACAGGAGTTGTGGTACAGTTAGGACTCCATATTCCTATACTAATAAACTGGGACAACCTATGGAAATGTACAGTGCATTCATAGTTATGCAATGCTTCTTGCAGAAACATCAGGAAAAAAATCAAAAGTGAGTGACAGAGTAGATTATTTGTATCAGTTGAGTATCGATGAATAATAAAAACCGAATTTTTAAAACTCTTTGCGGATGGATGTGTTTTTCCCAGCAGACGGAGGCTTTCTGGTGTTACTCAAAAAATCGTGGAAGTAGATTCATAAGTTGTTTTTAGTTAGAATAATCATTCTTTTATGTGGAAAACTTTCACGTTAAGTATGACAGACTGAGCCCGTAGCGCATGTGAAATGTTATTAACTATCACAATTAACTTACGTTTTGGAGGAGAACCGGGACATTGGAGTTCGGAATAATTCCTGGGGTGTCAGATGGTGTAAATTCGGGACTGTTCCGGGTAATCCGGACGCATCTAGGAGCCTAAGCACAGTCCATGTGGTCTTGAGTGGCTGAGCACCAACCTCAAGAGTGATAGAATGTGTGATTGTTCAGAAGGCGGACTGGGCAGTAATGGTTAACATTATCGGCAAGATAAACTAGAAACCAGGGTTCGATTGTCGGTTCAGTTGTACATTTTTGACTGTTTGTGTAACATAAATCACTGTTGTCTTTGTTTAAACTGTCGCGACGCAATGTTTTGTTCTGGTTGTCAGAAGTTTGAATTCAAATGTTCCAGTGCACGGATTTGATTTGGGATTACTACCAACTTATCAATGCATTATTTAATTTGGCAATTCTGATAACCAGAAAACAGGACAGGTTAATGTAAACAACTGCAGCTTTTAAATAAAAGCTTGTAATTTATTTATTTATTTTATTATTTTATTTTTAAGTTCTTTTCAATTCTCAGTTCAGATTGTACCAATATTCAGTATCGTACAGGGTTTTCACAAAAAGTAGGAAAAAAAAAATCGTTAAAAATGCAAAGCGAGAACTTAATATCTACAATCATTAATATTTATCAGTTCCATTAAGATAATACAGTTCTTGAAACATTCATCGAAAACTTAAAAACAGGACACATCAAATAAGTAAAGTCTTTCCATAGTATTTACAAAATGCATCAATTGCTGTTTTTCATTATGTATCCTTTCTGCCACGTTCCTTCTCCTTCTCTTATACTTATTCTTTCAGTGGAAGTATATTAAGATCTTTATTAATCGACATTGTGTCGTTACTAAATCCACTTATTAATGAATGACCTTCCAAAAAAATGCAGGATTATCACTGTTATAGTGAGGAAAGTAGATAGTTTACGATATTCGTCCTGTTATTTCTTTCGACTTCTGAATCAAGATAATTTTGTTTGCTCCATAGTGATACAAACCTTTTACTTTTTACTATTTACTTTTTTCTCTTAATAAAACTGTAAAAGTAATACTTAGTTGTATCTTACAGTGTGTTGAATTTTGTATATCAATCTTCAATTCTGAATTATTTTAGAAGCTATTCTTTCTTTCTTTTTCCAATATAGTATTCAAGTTAAGTGCTATGCCCAAATTAATTTAATTTCTTTCAGTAAATAGCTCCCGTCTGGCATTCACATCGACAGGTTCTACTTCTTATTTCGTAAATTGTCTTTAAGATGCAGTGTTGCTATGTTAATGCCATGTTGACTAATTGTTGCCGTACTATATTGCATATAATTGTTTTAATAATATGAAATGCTTGAATTTGTACCATTTTATATCTTTAAGTTTCAACCGAAAGTACCCAGACATTTTACACATCTTTACTGTTCACGCAAGTAAAACGTCACTAAACCTCAGATTTTAACGTGTGAGTTAGCAGTAAGTTACTGTACGTGTCGCGTATAAACATTCTATGCCCAAAGGAAATCCTGTGTGTAATTTTTATCTTAAGAAGAGGGTCATGAATTTTAAATATCTTAGAACATATAGTAAAACTAAGCATTTAGCCCTTCGTTAACTGAGTGGTAATTTTCAGTTTAATTTTTATTTATAATATTTCTGGTAGTACCAGCATGTACGTATGGTTTTAGGCTCGTTGCATATTGGAGAATGACGTCCCTTGACAAGCATACCATTCGGGGAAGGGAGATGGAAGAAAGGAACGGGGAACGGAGAAATTGCCCTGGGACATATATTAGGTACCATCCCGACATTTGTCTGCTGTGAATGAGGAAAACCGTGGAAAAACCTCACTCAGGATGACTGGCCTAAAAAGCTGTTAAACCTTTTTTTTTTTTTTTTTTTTTTTTTTTTTTTTTTTTTTTTTTTTTTTTTTTTTACCGAGTGTCAGTTTTCAGTATAAGAAAAGGATCGTATATCGTAGGCCAGAACACATGGTAGAAATAAGTATTATGGCCATTTTTCATTATACTTATTACTGTGTACTATAACTAGAAGAACGAAACTTGTTTATCATGTCCAGTACAGAACAATATAGATGTTAAACTAAGTTCAAAATACATTTTGTTAGTTGAACGTAATATTGTCTATAGTGTATTTAAAACGTACCAATATACGATTAAGTTTAGCCGGCAATTTGTGTTTCAAACATTGTCGGTAATTTGCAGAGTACAGTTATTCGTCTTTTTCAAGACAGCAAAAAAGAAATCCCCATTACTCTAGAATCTTTGACCTTTGGGAGATTTATTAGATGCATTAATGAATCTAAATTGCAGAGTAGTAATTCAGAATTTTATTTACAGGCTGATGATCTTCTTTTTTGTTATCGCTGGCTGCTGCTTGAAATGAAACGTGAATTTGCTTTTGATGATGCCTTGAGAATGTTAGAAGTCCTGTGGAGTTCTTTGCCTGCTTCTCCGCCTGAGAAGGAGCTCTTACTGTATGAGATTAGATTTTCACCTCATTCTCCACAGCCCCCGCCATGTAGTCCACTAGTGAAAACCCGTGAAAATCCGTACACAAAAGTTTGCGCTTTGAGGAGACAGAGTTCTGCAGCTTCTTTGGTAAGTAGTCGAACGTCTAGAAAAACAAGTGCTGCAAGCTATAAACAGAATCAAAGCCTGGATGAAACCAATCTGGAAACAATAATGAGCCGTGTTGGTATTTCGAAGGAAAGTGGGAAAGTGAAACCATTTATCAGTTTAGACGAAACAAATAGTGCAGGGATTCGTGGCAGTTTTGATAATATGGACGGATGTGATTTGAAACAGCCATCAGCAGGCGTGTCGCTTGAAGCTCTTTCCAACGCGAGTTCAGATTCCAGTTGTAATTCGGTTATTGTCAACAACCAAATCAACAACTGCGAAAAGTCCTCCTCACCAGTGAAAACAGAACCTGTGTCTTTGAAGAGCAGTAGCCCAACAATAACAAAGGCCTTTGAGAAGAAAGTCAATCTGAAAGAATTAAAAGAACGATTCTCTGGGAAAAGTTTGTTTGCGTCGTTTGATAGAAGCGAATCGTCTTCCAGCGATGAGAAATCCTATAGTTCAGACAAGAAGCGTGTTGTGAAAAATTTAAATGAGTTCTTAAATTTTGCTTCTTTGAACAAAAATCGACTGATGGGTTCGGATAAGTTGATCTCAGGAAGTAACAATCGAAATGAGGTACTTAAAGAAGAACCAGAAACTCGGAAGGATGAGTGTGTAAGCAATAACAGAAAAACCTCAAAAGATAGCGATGATTCCAGTAGAACTGAGTCTGTTGCCAATAATTCACAATCCCCAGCACTCACCAGAAAATTATCCCAAACGTATCAGTCAGTCACAAACCAGAATGGCCATTCTTTGTCAGCAACCCCTAATCATGGCAAGAGCAATGAGCAGGGCGGCTCTGATGGTTTCTGTGACGAAAGCTCAAATGACGATTCCACTGATTACTTCCCAATGACAACTTCTATGACTCGCGAACTGCGGCTGGAATTAGAGAATCTAGATCGTCAGGTTTTCGGTTCCAAATTCAAAAGGACTATTACGTTAGATTCTGAAGATATCGAATCCCCTCGTAGCGAGTCATTCCGGTCTGTTGAGGTCAAGATCGAAGGTCAAAAATGTGATTGTATTATGTCGAAATTGGAATCGATCGAAAGTGATACAACAGAGGTAGCTGTATGTGACACGTCAGTGTCGGTCAAAAAACACTCACTTTTCTTAAAATTGGATCCCAACAAGCAAAGCCCAAAGGGAGAAGAGATATTTGTATGGGAAAACCCTTTACAATGTCCAACACCCGATGAGCAGGCTGATTTAGAGTACGACGGGACATTAAGTGAAACTTCAGAGAATCCAGGCAGCTACAATGGTGAAATTATTGAAAATGAAGAAGTTGGTGAATCCGGAGCTCGTGTACAAGTGAAATCTGTTACTCCAATTAAATTACTTCGCGAACCAAAAAGAACGAGCTCGGATATAAGCGACAGTTCCGACAGTGACTTGCGTTGGGGTCACAATACACCTGTGCGAGAAATCATTCCACCCCCTCCTCCAGTAGTTGCTAGTGATCTGCACACCGTGAAAGAAACACCAACTGACAGAAATTCTCAATCCGAGTTGACACCTATGAAAGCAAATACGGAAATCTCCGATAACAAAGAATCGTCTTGTGTTAAAGAGAATGTGATGACAAATTCTTGTGAGGAAGTGACTGAACTAACGAATTTGAGTGATTCTTTTAGCATTTTTAAACCACGCTCGAGTGCACAGTTGCCTCCTCCAAGTGAATTCGGAGGCGGTAATCCATTCCTGATGTTCTTGTGTTTAACTGTGTTACGACAACACCGAGATCATATAATGAGAAACAATATGGATTATAACGAACTTGCAATGCATTTTGATAAAATGGTACGAAAACACAATGTTGTGAAAGTTTTAAATCAAGCAAGACAGATGTATGCAGCGTACTTGCGACAGAATTCCTCTCAAAATAATAATTCTCTACAGGTGAATGGAGATATGAATGTGTAAATAGTAGTTTGATTTGTGTAAAAAGAAAATTTTTACTGCAAGCAAATTAGCGTCGCATTTTGTAGAATTAATGGCTGATAATAATAGCATTCGGTTTCAAGTGATAAGTAGTGTGTCTTAGATACAACAAATCCATTGTATCTGTAAAGAAAATACAGAAGTATTTTAAACGTTTACAAAGTTAAAAATTGCACAAACATTTTAATAAACTTGAATACATTTATTTAAGTTTTAATTTTAGCTCGTAATGGAGAAATCAAAGCACAAAACAGATTTATTGTATAGAAAGTATGTACAGTATATGTATTTAGACATATATATAATGTACTTCCGCGTAATGGTGTAATAGCTTTTTTTTAATAAGATCTAAAAAGAATATTTATTATCAGTTTTGCTGGTGTAAGATATCAATATTTATTACAGTGGGGTATCAGAGGTAGCACAAATGCATAGATAAATTTGAATTTTGACGTACTTTTGCATTGTCTAGTCAGCAGTGACTGATTTTGAAAACAACACATTCCTTTATATATATATTTTATTATTTTATAAATAAAGAATAAGCTTTATTGTCATTGTAAGATATTATATGGTACTGGTTGAACGTATTGTATTTTAATTACTATACTATTTTTTTTTTTTCAAGCATTCCAAGTTACCATAATTCCATTGCTTGTTATTTATTATTTTTTTGTGATTGATTGTCTAGTTACTGTTACGAAAGTATTATGTAATTATGAAACAGTTCGTGTGTAACTGTTATTCTAGTTACAAGGTTTCTTATTTTAATTATTTATACAAAATTTTATGTAACGTAAAATATTACGTTATTGATTCAACTAATATTACTGGAGAATTTGAACCTTAGCAGAGAACAGATTTATTTCCATGTATGATTTGTAAATCAGTTTTATATTTTGTAAAATCGTATATTTCATATTATCCTTACGCAGCATGCTATGTTGACTCAGAAGATGGGTATTTAAATTTCTTTATAAAGTTCTTGACATCTTGAAGAAATTAGTTCATATTTTACATATTTTATTATTTTTAAATATAATTTCAATATTTAAATGCATTTTCCGACCTCACGCTTTTATTACATAATCGCACTGTTGCGATAAACAGAGGTTTATGTTTATTTTACAGTGGAGTTTTAACTTCAGATTTTGCGCTATTGCTAGTAGGAATTCCACATAAAAGGGTCAAAAATCGTAAATGTAATTTCATACGTATATTGTCTATAAAGTTAGAATAAAATAAGGTAAATTGCAGAATTTATTATAAGTGACATGTCTATGATTTTTTTTTCTTTTCATTTCATTTCATGTGCATCCAATCACACCTAGATTGGTGAAGTTAAAAACTCGGAGAAGTATTTTTTTGAAAATCGAAAGATTGAGATGTTTTGTTTTAAATAGTTATTACATTTAATTTTTATGAAGAGTAGTGTGATATTTTTTGATTCTTTAAAACTTGTACTTACTTTCCCTAGTAAGATTCTTTTACCAGGTGATCTGATCTTTTACCAATGTAAATGGCTCAGATTTGTACAAACTTATTTCTTTCAAAAAAGTACGTGCTAAATGTAAAATTACTATTTTTATAAGCTCTGTCCAAAATGTATCGGGACTAATTTTTTTTCTAACGAAGGGAAATGACTGTAGGGTAATCTCTATGGACAGGGACGTTGGTGCGGGAAGTCAGAGGTATACGGCGAGACCCAGCTCAGTTGGCTCTGAGCCTTTGCAGAGTGTGGATCGCGCCCGAAGGGAGCAGGTGCTTTATAATGTCGTCAGGAATCAAGACGTCCAACGATTTGCAGGTGAAGGAAGTGTGTTCCAAAATGGTTCCAAATGTTTTGCTCGGACAATAGAAGGAAACCCATGTGTCGATTTGTCACGAATCTTTGGAACATATGGAGCTTGAGCCTGAATTTTTGGCTAATGTCATAACAGGCTATATGTTTTTGGCGAACCACAACGTGGCAATGCTGCCTCAACCTTCGTGCAGTCCAGACCTAGGCTCGATCGACTTCCATCTCTTCCCTCAGATGAAGCTGAGCCTGAAGGGACACTACTATGGACAGTTGAAAGAGTACAAGCAGCTTCATTACGATGTGTGAAAGAAGGTCCGATTGCAAACTCCAAGGTTCGTAACAAGCGTGGCAGAACCCTGGCAACGATGTATTGACTCAAAAGGATCTTATTGTGAAGAATTTTAACCCCTTGCACATATATCTGCAATAAAAGTTTTTTCGTGAATGTGGTCCCGATGTTGTTTGGACAGACCTTGTGCATACAGTAACTACTATAATAACAAATGAAAAAAGTACAAGACTAAAAATGAATTAGAATTAGTTAAGCTGTTCACGATTTTCATACATAATATGGGCAATGTGTTATGTTCCTTATATTTCGAACTTTTTAAGAATTTCCAACAATTTAATAAACCTAAAGAAATATTTACTTATGAATGCTGTAGGACATGTATTGAATAAATGAACAGAATTTCTCACCTTTAATATCCGGTTCAACGGATTATTATTAAATTATTTCATCATATTGTGATGTCTTTTCCAGTAATCCATAACACCAACTCATAATAAGGATTTTCTATGTTGGACTATCCTAGAGGAATTAATAAGACTTAATTCGTTGGAAATAAATTTACACTCATATTTTTCTGTTTTATTGAGGCTTAATTTCCAGGCAATTTTTCGACAAAGAGAGAAAAAATAATCTTACGCGCAAAAGTGATCATTAGGTTTTTTTTCGGGGGAGGGAGAGGGGATTTCTGCGTAAATTTGTTTCCAGTGATTTACGTCTCATTAACTGCTCTAAGATTGTCCAACATATAGATATAGAAGATCCGTTTATTGAGTCTTATGTGAAAGTAGGTTATGGGTTACTGAAAAATACAACAGAGTATGTTGAAATGATTTAATAATAATTCATTGAATCGGATAGTAAGCGTACAAGATTATATTGATTTAAGCCTAAACGAAAACTAATTCCCGATTTCAGAGGGAAAATATATGACAAGAAAAATCTGATATTTTCTTATTTTTATTTTTCATGTCTAAAGAGCTCTCATAGCCCATCACTACACCCGACACAAAATTTGTCGCTACCAAGCATTGTTTTCAAATCTAATCTATTATCCAGCACTACCGAAAGTAGGGAAATCTTAATAAGGAGTATAAATTACCCTACACAAGTAAAATAACTTTTGTTAGATTCAGAAATTTACTGCACAGACACCAAATGATCAGGAGTTTTTGTCAAATTTTAAGGCTATATTTAATTCCATATTTTGGTATTTAACAAAATTTACGAGATATTAATCCGTTCCCTACTCATTAGGTATCCAGTCATTAGTTTTCGTTTACTAAAGTATGAGGATAGAACATTGACTCAGGGAATTCTTTGAGAAAATGGTGCAATTTTTGCATCTGGAAGTTTGATTTTCTAGCGCTCATGTTTCTAGTATATATATATATATATATATATATATATATATATATATATATATATATATATATATATATTACGTGTTGTGAATTCTTTTGTGAACTGTCTTTTAATTGATCATTTACTTAGTTTCATACGCAGTTTTCTTGAGGTTCCTTATTTTGAAATTCGATTTACAGTCATCTAATCTCTGGTTTGAAATTATATTGGTGTAGCACAATATGAGAGTTTCTTTTATTCTTTCCTCAGAATATCTTCCTAAATTTGTTGTATACATCATGGGAAAATTTAAGTTAAGCAGAAAAAGTATAAAAGCTGCTAAAAATGAACATTGTGTTAGCGATTATTTTGTCAGATTCAATGAAGTGGTATTAGAAAGTGCAAGTTAACCCCACTAGAGACAGTTACATCAAAAAATAAGGTGTTAAAATAACAAAATGACTACCACTTTAGCGTGTTACTTATGTGTTAATTTATTACCAAGGACATCGCCTTTCGATCATATCAGAAATTACTAGTAACTGGCATTGAGAATTAGCATTGGACTTTAATGTTTGCTATTAGCAAAGCATAACGCAGTATACTTGGCATTTAACGTGCTATGTTTTCTATAATTTGTCATGAAAATAGTTTTGGAAGCTTTTGAATTGTTTGACAACAGTTACATGAATAGCAGTTCTGCCATCTGTTCTTGTCCTAGCACATAAGAACAGATACGAATAATAGATGGCAGCACTGCAATTCATATATTCATAAATGCCAAGTATACTACGTTAAGCTTTGCTAATAGCAAACAGTAAAATTCAATACAAATTCTCAATGCCAGTTACTAGTTATTTCTGATATGTTCGGAAGGCGATGTCCTTGGTCTTAAATTAACACACAAGTAACATGCTATGTGTTATTTTATCATCTCATTTTTTGCTGTGTAGCGACAAAAGTCGTCCCTTGAAGCTTTTTTTTTTTTTTTCCTCAACAGTTTACATATACAATTTACATGCTTGTAATTAATCCGTTAAAAAAATAATAAGTTAAAATTTTGTTAATTTTTAATTTAGTGGATTAAAATTTCCATAAGTTTAATTTATAATTGGTAATCGTTAATATATTCGTAACGATTAGAGTTATTTTTTTTTTTTTCTGAAAAACCATATGAAATAAACATTCTGCAAGAATGTGACACTTACATGATACGTATGTATTAATCACTGTTACTATGTTTTACTACTATGAATAAACAGTAACTTTTTATAATACAATAATTGTTTTCCCATGTATCTTCTAAATTTTACACTAACTTCCAAACTCAAGATAGTTTTTATTACTTAATAGTGAAAGTTGTTATATTTTAATTTTAAACATTACTTTTTTCTTGCGTTAAATTTTAATTTAATCAATTTTTTTTTCATAACTTTTTTTTCAACTGTGATAATTTATAGATCCATGTTGTATTCTTTTAAATAATATGTTAAATGACTTTGTATAAATACCAGAAAATTTGCTAATTTTATAGTCGGTTCAAGAAATATTTAAGTATGTTAGTAATTTCAAAATAGGAGATCAATTTGAGCATATTTTCTGTAACAGTTGACTAACGATTTACCAAATCTTTTCATTATGTAGATTAGTTTGTTTCTTCTTATAATCTGTAGCCTAGATTTATTTATTTATTTATCTGTTCAGTTTAACTTTCCTTTTTGAAGGAATGTGATTACATGAAACAAGATATATATTTTAATAGGGAATACATCAACACACACAAAAAAGCAAGTCTGCTTGCAGCTTATGTTATAATCTATAATAAAACTTGCTCTTGCTAGAATTCCCCCACCGAAGGTATTACCGCATATGGGCGATATATTGTGCAATGGCAGCTGGGTGATGCATGGTTAACACACACCGTTTCCTAAAGCTACTTTTTCTGCTCCTTTATAGCAGAGTTTGCTAATTATCAACCACTTAATTCAACTAGTCCCGTAAGTGCTGGGTCAACACTGAAAATTGCGTCCCACAGTGGGAAACGAACTTAGGACCATGTTCATCCAAGACACGCACGCTAACCACTTGGGCGCGGAGGGGCATTATTGTGGTAAAGATGAAAATAACTATTCGAGTTCTAAGAATAGTTCAGCAAAACAAAGAACGTTTGTTGGAATTTTATTTTTTAAATCTCAAGGTAGTTTTATCATCATTAAAATCCAAATTTGTGTTTCAGATGTGACTTTAGCTTTTTCTGTTGGTATACAGGATGTTTCTAAAGATCGTGTACATCGCTTGGTATGTGACTCTGGTCATACAAAAAAAAAAAAAAAAAAAAAAAAAAAGTCCTTGGAATAGCTTTATTTCGGAGATACAGGCTGCCAAAATCGTGGAAAAATGAACGTTAAAGCCATGTATTTCAAAACCTACGTGTGATAGGACTGAAATTGCAACATACCGTCAAAGACTTGAAACCTCTATTCAAGTACCCGTGCACCCAGGAGTGTGCAATGAAAGCGTAAAAGATTCTTCGAATAAAATGGATTCCCAAATATTTCGTTAGGAAAAGGGGTCTGATTGATGACGTATGGAACGACATCCCAGCAAGTAACAAAAGTTGTTGGCAGGAGGTCGATATCTCGAACGGAATCAAGATGGCGTTTTTTTTTTTTTTTTTTTTTTTTTTTTTTTTTTTTTTTTTGCGTATTGTGCCTGATTGTAAAACTATAGTAATAAATGAGTATAGCAGACAAAATAAAAGATTGAAATCTTTAGTTTAAACGTGCTCTGTGAATTAAAGGAAAGATGATTATAAACGTAAATGACTGAGGAAGAATTGATGGAAGAAAAAATGTGAAAGTACTCCAAAAACCCACGGACAAAATGTTCACTATAAACTCACTTGACCTAAGTTCAAACTAAAGAAGGAACCCTTCCACCAGAAGTTATCGCTGTATCACTGAACCACAGTCGTTAACGATACGCTTCCGCTTCAGTTCTATCACGCGTATTTTTTTTTAAAATAACACGGTCGTATAGTTCACTTTGCCACAGTTTTGGTAATCTGTACATCCGAAAACGAAGCAATTCCAGAACATGTTTAGTGGAACTATTTTCTTGTTTTTATGAGTAGAATCGCCTTCCTGGCGTGTTTAGAAACACACTGTATACGCGTGAATACATTATGAGAGAGTACATAACTTTTGAGTAGACTGTGGTAAATGCGTATATAGCGTAGCGGACGTAAACTGAAATTAGTTTTAGAAAATTAGTAAATAAAGAGGAAGAAACAGTAGCTATGTTTCAGTGTCTGTTATCTAATGTGTACTTTCGCAGGTAACTCCAATTTTTAATTTTTTATACTTCTTAATAAATTTCCATTTCTTCACTTTCTTAATTTCATGTATATTTATTTTTAAATGTGTAATCACCATTTTTAAAATTGTATTTATTTAAGAAATATTGAAGTTACTTTTTAAATAAGCAGAGAAATAGGCAGCAAACATTATTACTCTTCAAAAAATTGTCACGTCGCATAAAATAATGATGATAAAATATTTAAGAGTCGTAAAATACTGTACATAATATACATTTGATTTTCAAAATTGAAAGCTATTGCGATTCTTTTGGAAGCAATCAGCTATAATATTATAAACGTTGAAAGCAACTTTGTAACATATCAATAATAATATGCGTAGTGGTAGTAAATTTAAAAAATAAATAAATACAGTAAAATAAAGAAATGATTATATAGAACTCTTTCCAAAAACATACAGGACATGAAACGTAACTCTGATTTCGTTTTCATTGCCAGTTTTGTATTACAAACGCTCATTGTAGCTAAGCTTGGCGTGTACAAAAGAAAGTGTATAAAACAATAGTAGAATAAGGTTAAATTTGAACTAACGTGAACTATTAGCCCTAATTTATCCATTCTGATACGACAAAGGAAAACTTAGGAAAGACGGACCCAGATTACGAGGCAATTACTCCTTCACATCGCTTATTTGAATGCATATAATAATTTGTGATTTAATAATTTGAAATGAATAGTAAAAGTGTATTAAAGTTAATAAATATCATTTAACTAATAATTCTGACATGCTTTACAGTACAGTTTACAAGTCATTTTTGTTCCAGTCATTTTCCACTATTATATGTTTGTAATCGGTCCACAAGAATTTTTAATAAAGTCGTCTTTACTTTTAATATGTTTTTAATAAAAAGTCCTTTTGTTTGCTTGTTTCAAATTACAACTTAATATTGCAGTATTGTAATATTATATTGGGTATAATATCAAGCACTTAAGAAAATTAAAGAAAAATGCACAAATAATATGTACAATTTCTTAGGTTTTTTTTAATTATATACAAAGAAATTTCATAGAATTGCCTTAATTGGACAGCAAAGTCTAATATTTCGTTGTAGCCCTGGGCTTTTTAGGTGTTTATTGAATAATTTTTCCTATTGTAACCGCTTCATTTACGAAGTTGCACTGATGACTTGTTTCTAAAAGTATATTAGCTTACCTATGAATCTCACGCAAATACAATAAACGTTGTATTGAAGTATTCACCGTGTCCAGATTTTAATGAAATATTTTCGTACATTTTATCTTGAAAGGGAAAATTACACTGCATTGGGATTTCGGATGAGGAAAGCATCTAAAAGGAGACCGAGAAAGCAAGGCTATTCCAAAGAGCTGACAGTAACTTGCACGAACTTAAAATTTGAGCTTGTTGGTCAACTTTGGTTACTGGATTGATTGTTGGAATTTATCATCAATTGAGAATAATATGAATTTGGTATGTTATATGATACAATGTAAACTCTTGTCTATAAATTACTGTACAATATGAACGTTTAGTAATGGAAAGCAAGTATATAAAAGCAAAAAATGTAACAATTCATTTTTTTCCAACCAAATATTGATATAAAAACATTTTATTATTGATCCAATTCTATGTGAACTTAAGTACACTCCGCGCTACAGTGTCAACCTCTGGAGTGCAATATCACAAGCTCGAATCACAGTGAAGCGTATTATTAGAAAGTTGCTCATATAACGAATGGTTCCATGATTATTTGACTTATTTATTAATTTATTACTTTGTTAATGTATGCACATACCTATAGGAACGACTTCCGCAAAAGAAAGTAAAGGAAAAAGAGAAAAAAAGAATTGCAACGTACTTCAATGTAGTAGTTTGTACTTGAAAACAAATAACTGTTTTAGAAACACGACTAATTCTTTCCTACTTTCTGTCAAACAAAATAAATTTGAAGCGTCAAAATAGACTTAAAAAGAAACAAACAAAAACTTGAAACAACCTTGCGTAGAAGGCTTGAGAAACTTACGTCATAAATTAATTTGCCTTTTTTTTTTTTTTTTTTTTTTTTAATTATATGAACGCTTTAATCTCCGTACGTTCAATTCAAAACCATGATGTCTACTGGAATTAATTATATCCGTCAGTTGCATAAGTGAGATTTTCAATGATTGCATAAGGACTAGATGGAAAATCTAGAAAGAAAGTTGAATGATGCTTCAAATTTCAGTTTCAAGAGAGCCATAGCCATGTTCTATAATTAACTCGTGATAGGTTTTATATATTTACTTATTTATTTTTGTTAATATTCTGATTAAAAGAATTGAGGTCTTAATTTGTAACCACTAAGTGTGCAATTTCTTTATATATTTAAGTAGTATATAATACCGGTTTCATCATTTGTATTGTATTATTATTGTTATTATTTTAGTACAGATTTTATATTGCACTTTGGACTTAATAAGATATAAACAAAAATATGATTAGATATAAATTTTTAGAATATACGACAGGACATGAGCGAAATAACATTTGTATTGAAACAATGTTGGATCATAAGAATATAGTTTCTTCAGGGTGTCTACTGATACTGGAAATGCTTGAATTATACTGGAATTTAATTTTGATACTACTGGAAATATACTGGAATTTTGATCCACATACTGGAAAAATTATGAAACTGGTAATATGTCAACAATACTTTTTTGTAATTATTTTAGTAGTCTTAGAAACAATTTTGTATCCATTGAATTGTAAATTTTTCCAAAGCAAGAGTTATATACATTTTGTAATTAGACATTTAAAGCAATGGGTGGAGTGGAGGGCTGTGAGGGGAGTTGGGAAGCCCTTTAAAAAATGTTAAAAATTCATTGTATTTTTAAAAAATCAAAGTTAACTAAATTGATTAAAAATAAAATATTCTTTTGATAGTAAAACAATTACAAACCTGAAATCATCAAGAGTGTGATTATTCTTAAAGAACTTTTAAAAAAACTCATTGTATTAGGTACAGGAATTTTGCTGATAGGTATACTAAATATACTGGAATTTTGAAAATGAAACTCAGTACACACCCTGCTTCTTGAAGAATAAGCATTAGGAATACTAGAAACAATAATTTTGTTAGCGATTCTACTACATTTTTTTTTTTTTTTTTTATCTGGTCATACTGTGGTGAATTGTCGTATTAATTAAATTTGAGTTTTCATTAAACTGTAAATAAATGTTGATAATGATGACACAGATATTACCTGTTCCTGTCAGAAAGCTAACGTAAGATGATTTTTTAAAATTCCAGTGAAATATTATTTGCTTCCTCGAAAACAATGATAAGTTAAAATGCTGAAGGTAAACAGTTGATGATACAGTGTCTTACATAAAATCTAATCTGAGAAAAGCGATCTGAAAGCAGAAAATATTAAAAATATAAGAAAATGTAAACTAATGCTTTGCTTGCAGTTAGTGCTGATCTTAAACCAGAATTTTTTTTTATTTATTTCAAGCCTTTCAATTTTTAAAACATGTTTTTAGTTGGTATTATATAATATATATGAGTCCATTCGTAGATCTGAGCTTTTTTATTTTGTAAAAAGTGTATTTTTTTTATTCAGCACTTGTAGGGATTTGTATACAGAGCTTATTCCTTTGGTATAAAACGTGTTAACGTTGAAGTAAGAATTTATTTCACAACATAAAACGAGTTTGTACTATAGGGGATGTGCTATGTGAAAGCAAATCAATCATTTAGGAAAGTCTGTAAAAGAATCTGCTCACAAAAATATGATATAAATTGATAATTTACTGACATATACAGTTTAAGGTGTATTAAAAGTTGCTTTCATGTCGGTCTTTTTGTCCTCCCCCTTCCCCGCCTTAAAAAAAGTCATACGGATGTTTGTGATTCGCGCTATGTAAAATCGAGGTCCATTTACAATGGTTTTATATAAGTTTGTTCATCAACGAACATAAGGAAATAAGTTTGAAAATTAAAATATACGGTGTATCAAAAGTCCGGAGCCAAAGGCCAACTCCGTTATATAGATAAATATATGGAAAAAGGGAAAAGTTGTTGGAAAGAAGTGGTTTTCAATCTAAAATTGTGAAATTTTCTCAATCACACAAGTCGTTTGGTGTCCGCATTGGTAACACGCCCTATGTTAACCGAAAAAGTAATTATTATAGTTTAGCAGGCTTTCGAAAGAAAGCGTACATATTGTGGTGTGAGGGAACATAGGATATCTTGAGTCCGTTCTCAACAATGCTTTATTGTTGGTATGATAAGGACCCAAGAGAACAGCTTGATGAAATGACAATGTTGCTTTTTTAACATAGGGCACTTCATCAGTATAGAATCCGTACGGCTGGTGCAATTGATATAAAAATCGACCATTTTAAATTGAAAAGTGTGCATGTGTATTTCCAACAACTTTCTTTTCATTCCATTTTGTCATATCTTTACTGATAACGAAGTTGGCCTACGCTTCTAAATTTTTGATATATATGCAAATGAAGAAAAGTTTTATTAATCTACATCTTAGGCAAATTTCGTAATATGCGGCAGCAACCTTTGTGCGTTGCAGAGTAATTTTGCTGTTAAGATCCTACCTTAATGAAGTATATGATAGGGTTGGAAATTTTCAAAACAGCAACGCCACATTTCCTTGCAATAACCAATGGATTATATCCAAACTAATTGTTTCTAGGATTGTTTATGTTGTTTTCTATTCCCATTATGTAGAAGCAATGTGCCGTTTACTTATATCTTTCTCCAGAAAACTTCATATATAAAATACGAACAAATTATGAAGTGTAGATTCATTTATAAGGGACGAAATATCTGCATCTACTTTGTTCAGGAAAAATTGCTATCCATAAAATGAAACTTTTGTTCTGTAAGTACACGTATACTTTTTGTCACCAGTTGATATATACCTTATTATAAAGACGTAAAATTCAAACAATTTCGTCTATGTGAGATGTATTTTACAGTTGTATATATGGGATCTGAATCACATGTGCGCTACTGTACGTAAATTCCAGACCTTGCACTAAAGCATTGCAATGAGTCGTGCTTATGTGTGATAATCATCCCGTTGTGGAATTTTCTTGTCAAATGTTAAGATCTTAATTCATTGCAAATAATATTTGTTATATGACCTCAAAAGAGCGGATAATTTGTTGCCTCGGGATAATGCAAAGCCTATGATTGACTGTTATCTCTTATAATATTTTTATTTCTTTATAAAGATTACATGCACGTGCAAATAGGTAAATTGTGTAGTTTTATTAACGAAGTGTTTCTATATAGGGTAAAATACAGTGAGAAGAAATGGATGTTATAAATTGTATATATATAACATGTGTAGTGATTGAAGATCAACTTTTAAGCAATTCTTTATTATTATAAAATTTAAAAATTATGTACTAATACTAATATGAAAATGGAGAAGGGAGCGAAGTTTGTTGCGATATTATTGGATTTCTTTTTTTAAAAAAGATAAATTTGCAAGTTATTTTTAAAGAAATGTGGTACAAAAATTAAAAAATCTGGAGAGTAAATCTATCTAAAATAATTTAAAAAAATAAAAATCTATTTATATAGAACAACAACAACAACAACAACCAAAAAAAAAAAAAAAAAAAAAGTACAACCTAGGTATCAGGAAATATTTCGAAATTAAATTTTCCGTAGAGTATGTGCTTACCAAGTGGCTAGTAGTACTTAATGTTCTTTATTTATCTCACCCATGCTCAGCTTCTAATGTGTGTGCAGCTCTGCTGTGTATTGTATATAGAGAATATTGATTTTCAAAATATACATTTATATAAAGTATACTTTTGTTGTGGTGGTTCTGGTTTTTATGTGGTATTTCATTAGTTCCATATATACATATTAATCCCACAGATTTATCCTTCCGTCCTACTTTCTGCGTTAATTAACTTGTATTTAGAGGTAATGAACAGATTGAATTATTTTGGTAAAGATCTACTTCGACAATCAAAACGTTTAAGATATTCGGAGACTTTTTTTTTTTTTTAATAAGTTTCGTTAGATTTAAGATCTAATTTCATATGTCGTATTTACTCGAATCTAATGTGCAAACTTGATTTTGTACGCCAAGCAATAAATATAACTGGATGAATTTTGCTGCTAAATGACCTATCATGTACATATGGAGTCATGTTTAATTGCTATGTACCAAATGTTTCCAAAAGACTGGCAGTTAATATAAATTAATATTTTGGAATTAAGGCTCTTTGCTTACTCCCGCTTCTTACATTGTTAGTGGATAACGTAAAAAATAATGAACATCAAAACTTTAGAAAGTGAGCGGATAGTGTCTTTAAAGTGCTATTGAATAAAGTAGTCTAGTGAAACGTTTCAATAACAGACGGTGATGGGACAGGTGTCCATTACAGAGAGGTTACATTCATTTACGTTATTCACAGCTGACGTGGTAATTGTGCATGTGTAGTAAACACAATAGTTGTAAAAATAAATTTAAGCTAATATCGAAACACTGTACTCGATATTTAAATTGAGTTGATTTTGAGTTTAACGTCCCGTTCAGCAGCGAGACTATATGAGACGTGGAATCCAAACTACATGAGCTCTCGCCGGAAATTGAACCCGGGTCTTCCACGCCAAAGGCGCGTACGCTAACCGCTTAGTGTACTAGTTGTTTGAATTACAAGTAATAAAGGGAATATCCTCTTTAAAAAATGACGCTGAAGAATATTTATGTCGGCGAGTACTGCAAAATATAATGATCCTGTGTTAATTTTCTTCAAGAACAAGTCACAGTTCTATAAAAGTTCTTCAATTCGCTTACTACTTATTAAAAATAGAAGTAACCGAATAAGAAAACGTAACATTATTTTAAATACTAAAAATGTAGCAGAACTAGTCAATCCTGACTGGTTTATGAATTTCTTGGGGGGAAAAGTCTGCAATAGTTGTCTGCCATGCAATCTTGCGAAGTCAATTTCCGAATCGAGATTTGCTTGTAAGTGCCGAATGAATTAAACGAATCAATTGAATTTATTTTCAAATTGAAGAAAATATTTTCTGTGCTGAATATGTGTAATGGAGTGATTGGTGTGAAGGAAGGTATGACGTAGTGTAATGTCTTAGTGGATATAACACAAGATAGAGAAATGTAAAACTTAGCGATACTTAAAGCCAAACCCACTATCTGCTAAAATTTTTTAGAAGATTATTTTCTGTGCTGAATACGAGTATGTGTGAAAGTGAGAATAATTTCTGACCGTTATAAAGAGATTACTAAAACGTTGCGGTAAAAGACTCGTCCGTGTCCGTAAAAAAATGGAGGGTTCTCTTCCATAATATCTGTACAAAAGAACTTTGTCTGTATTATGGAAGTGCCCGTTAAGGGAGGTTTCACTATAATTGATTTTCAGGAACTTTCGAAATGTCCAGAAATTTGAGTGTCTGACAATTATAACGTTATAAACTGCGCATCCAAAGTACTGGCTTATAAGAGAAAGTCTGTAAGTAGATTTTAGTTGATTTAATAGCATTTCCCATATACTATCTGCCTCTCTTTCTAAATTTTAGGTGTGTGTCATTGTTCTTAAGTTTTTACTAATATTCAAATAAATGAGAGTGAACGCAGCGAAGAGCTTCACACCCAAAGTGACGTAGAAAGTAAAATGTTAGATTTGATGTATTTCAAACATTGAAATCTCACAAATATAATTTGATAAAATCAAATTATAACTAGTAATCATATGTGAGAATTCAATTGATTGATGGTGGGGGGGCACGGTGGCTCAGTGTGGAGCGCTTACCTCTGGTGCATGGGGTTCTTGTTCGATCTCTGATAAAGTTAGTTTGTGGTGAACAACATCGTGCTCGTGGGTTTTCTCGTGGTATTCCAGTTTCCCACCATTTTCACACTTCACCAACTCTTCCATTATCATTCACTTGCTTTAATCATCATCTCCCATAGCCTAACGGGCATAACGTGGGACGTTAAACTCAAAGATTTCATTTCATTTTTTTCAGTTGATGGATGCTTATATATATATATCTGTAAATTATACTGCTGTGAGACTACATTTTTAAGTGCAATACAATGATATTACGAGTATATATAAAATCATTGTATTGCACTTAAAAATGCACATTCTCACAGCAGTATGATTTTCTTTTTCTTTCTTTTTTTTTAATTGGATTAATTCCGTCAGGTTATATTTGCTAATTTTGCTCTTTTAACTTGTTTATTATAACGCCGCACTATATTTATGCGTGAATCTGAGATACGTAGATACCATCGATTCTGACTAGCACCTTAATTCCACGGTAAAAATTACGGTACGCTTTGATTCAAGTAAGTACAGCAAATGTCTTCAAAAGAAATATTTCAGTTTCTGTATTTAGCATATGTAAGTTAATATTCCTCAAGAGATACAATTTTCATTTTATAAAACATTTGTCAGCAATATTATTATTTTATGTTGAAGTTCAAATATTGCACTATGTAAAAAAGAAGAGCTCAAAGGCCTATGAATTCCATACTGCACACGCAATAGTAAAAGATATAGTTCGATGAAATAGTTATCTTTCTGATCTTCGGAAGCGAAAAGTTACAGGATTGTTAATGTAAAGAAAGAGTAAGTTGTTAAGAACTAAAGTGGAATAATTCTAAAATTGTCACAACAGGGATTTAATATGGTTTGTTAAACTTTATCATACCCAATATTTAAGTTATCCTTCCTATAAATAAATAAATATTCTATTAGCCGAGGAATTCCATTTATCTTATATATATATATAAAAAAAGTATTGATCTAGCTTTCAAATAATTATTGCCGACTTTTGTAATAAAAAAAAAAGTCGAGAAAACTGTAAGAATTAACTAAGTGAACTAGTGCAAAGGTGTGGAAAAGATACGGAAATAAAAGCAAAACGAAAGTCTAAATATCTTTATATAATCCAGCAACATAATTTGGCAAGGACGAACATTAATTTTAATTAACTTTTTTCCCTGAAGTTTAAAGAAAAATCGAATGAATAAACGGTTAAAAATATAGATCTGTGGTTTAATCAGCGTGGAAGAACATAGCATAGCTATATAGTTCTTATTCTATAGCAGTTATTTTTCAAAATGAAGTGAAAGACTGAAATTTTACCAAATAAAGAGTGTGACATGGATTGAAAATTACAGATATAAATATTAAGGTGTTTTATCAATATTTAGAAGTAGTTGAAAACTATATCAGCTCAGTGTTCTTCCATTATTTTGCTTCATAATATGTATTTGATTTTACATAAATGTAATATTATTTGAGATATCCTTTTATTTATCCTTTTTTGAAAAGACTGTTTTATTGTAAATCTAAGCTAAAAAAAGTTCGCTGTATAAAAAGCATATGCACACGAAATTGTACATATAGATTTTTATAGCATGGATTTTTTTGTGAATACGAAGAAAATAGAGGAGTTTAATGGTATTCTAGGATGTTGTGATAGAACAATGTCCTTATGTGATAAAAGAAGGTGAAGTGAAATATGTATGTATAAAGTAAACCTGAACATTTTGTATATACATTCTGAGTTCCTGCATCTTCATGTAGCTTCTTCATTTCTTTTGTGTATGTAAATATATCAAATATCATACAATAAATGTAAATAGAATGTTTCATTATATTTTTCATTTTACCTTTGTTATGGAAAATGCCTGAAATACAATGCTACATTCTGGCACCTATTTCTTCTCAAAGGGAGGAAACTACTTTCGAAAGCAGACGCAACTCTACGAAGCAGCAGTGCAAGAACTTTGTGCCGTTTATCCCGATTGGGATGCCGCGAAAAAGAAAAAAAAATTATACAAAGAACTTTTAAAATGTGGAAAATATGAGACAAAGAACAGTAAGTTTGCAGGGAAGAAATATTGAGAGAGAGATCCATGCTTCTGAAAACGAATTTGTTGCACTAATTTTAACGTGTATAGTTTAGATATTACTCCTGAAATTAGATGGCGGTGAATATCGTTACGAAGCGAGGAAAAGTTATTGTTTCAAACATGCAGCTACACGCTAGTCTTTTTAACGACAGCAACCACATTTTAAACTTGTACCATGAACTAATTTTACTAAGCTTATGGATGAAACTTAATGTGAATGCAGTTCCCAGTTTCATTTTCTAAAACATAATTTCTGTATATTGTAAAGCTTTTCAAATCTATGCTATAATGTAGTGAGCGACGTCTCTGCTTATGTCTTCTGTAATATAATTAGATTTATTTGGAGTCCAGCACCAATGATAAGCCTACTTTGCGATTTTCTACTCGAAATTCACATGACTTCTAGAAAACTCTGTCTACTTGTCATCTTTCTACGTTAAGACACATTCTACTCACACAGTTTTATTAATTACTTTTAAAACGTCCAAGAACTTAGAAGCTGTTAGACTCCAATATGTACAGTCGGCGAGAACTATCTTGGCAGTGACGTCAACGCTCTCAGTTGCAAGGCTACCAACTTGCGCTATTCACAAATAGTGCTTAGATGGTACACTGAACGCTTCGCACGTCACGTCGTAACTACAGTTTAAAATAATGCTGGTAGCGAAGTAGAGAGAATTTAGATAACAATGTATTTGAATAATACTAGCATATATATGTGCATTGTTATGACAAAGAAAGAAAAAATAAGATTAGACCCTATATTTATGTCGTCAAACGACAATATCTTTCCTTTCAAAAAGCAGTTTTCTATTTCCAATAGAATTTTTTTAAAACCTAAATCTCAACATGCGCAGTATTTGTTGTAATGCCCACTCAAAACCTTTGAAGTCAATGCTTTTCTTAAGTTCGCACAATAATTTATTTAAGGTGGCGACAATGCCTTCAGCATAGAGATTGTGAATTGTTCTACGAACTACTACTTCATCGAAAGAATCTAAATTTATTTGTCTTTTCTGTGTATTTGGCCTTGCTTTACAGGGTGTTACGACGGGTTGTCCAGACTTTACTCCTTCTCTTTCACAATTCGTCACACGGATCTCTCACTGACACATGTTGCTCGGGAGGTTTCATGAACACTGTCAGATTTATTATTGTTTGCTGCAAGAAAAGTTGTAAACATTAAAAACAATGTCTTCTGTATCACAATACAACGGCTTGCCTTTCTTTAGAGTACCATCACCCATTCTTATACACAAAATTTCGAGAACGAGAATAAAACAAAGGATTGACAACTTTCACCAGTCAGCACAGACTGTACAGCCCTACACAAAGAAAGCACGCGCTTTTCAGTTCATTTCATTTCGCTTTTGTTTTTTGATTTGTTTGTGTTTTTTTCCTGGAAGTGCTGTTCTTATGTCCTATTGGTAAATGTTATACTTTTCGAAGCTACATTCACTAACCCCCACGTTGTTTCCGCGACCAGGAAACACGTTCACATATCATCCTCTAACTCAAGAACCGAGATATGTAAAGACATGGGAGTTTCTTTAAAATAAACTTTGGACTTCCCTTCCCATTTCGTCCACAGCATGTTTGTGTCTATCTTCAATAGAACGAAAGTTTGTAGCATGTTGAAATCTGAGTGTTGTTAGAACATAATAAACATAAATGGCTATCATTTAAAATTATTTTCCACATACTTATAATATAAAATTCAAATATAAAATAACCATGTTCTTCATGAAAGTTATATAAATATAATAGCAAAAAATGTAGCATTTGTGTCTCCTCGAACTCCAGTTATCGTTATACAAAGATGAGAAGTATATTTATCAAAAATGAATCTCCCATTTCGGTTCATTTCCTTTCGCTTTCCTGTTGTAGAGAAGGGAGCGTGCTTGTAAGTTGGTATTTGTGTTCGCGCATTTTCTCTTTCCTGTGATTGGACGTTGAATTGAACGAAGCGTCTGCTATAACCAGTGGGATAGCATTTAAGCAAGAGCGAAGTCTACGCCACTGCCAGGTTAATTCTCGGGCACTGTAGTTTGCGTTTTAAAAAGTGAGTTTCGTTTCACAGTGCGATAACGGCAGATTTCCAAACTAGGCGAATTCAATATGACTCGAAGTAGTATATGTAGAACTTCTGGTTGCAATGAAGGATAATATCAAAGATAGAACCTGTTTCTTGGACGCTGAATCCATATCAAAAATTAATTATTCATTACCTCTCTGGTGTCAGTTTTTGCTGTATGGAGATCAACACTGAAACCGGAAATAGTAATAAATTTTTACAACTTCCGGTTTTAGTAAAGAGATGTAGGTGAAGAAGTATCTTTTCTTCAGATACTGAGACTATTCCAAAAAAAAAAAAAAAAAAAAAAAATGCTTATCACTATTATCATTTCTTGCTGTATACCGATCGACAGTGAAACTGGAAGTTAATTTTTACTATTTAGTTTGAATAAAGGGTTAACGGAGTAGACGGAACCTATTGCAACGCTCAAAACCACTTGTCACTATCTCTTACTGTTTTTGCACTGTGGCGATCAATATTGAAACTGGAAGTTTTTACCGCTTCCGGTTTAGTAAGAGAGATGCGGGTGAAGAAGATATCTTTTCTTCAGACTTAAAGTCTCGCATATCGCTGTCTGACTGTCTTTGTTTTACGGCGAGCAACATTGAAACCGGGAATCGTTAATTTTTACCGCTTCTGGTTTGAATAGAGAGTTGTAATAGATGAGATGAAACTTACTCTTGGAACGCTGAATTGATTCCAGAAAAATCGTACTCGATATCTTTTACCTGCTTTGATCCATGGTTTATATAGTTTGGAAGATGAGATGAAAGGATAAGGTACGAGATGATCTAAGGGAGAAAGAATGGAGAATAGAGGGTGCCCAGGATAGAGGAGAATAGAGAAAAAGAAAGAGAAGGCCAACTCTATATAAAGAAGGAAAAGGTGGAGAAAAAGAAGTGCAAGTGAATGCGATATTCGTATATTTAAAAATGTGTGCTTTTATGTTCAAGTGTTTCAGAAAAAGATTTTCTCTTTTGCGCCCACCATATTAATTTGGTTCTATCCCTTTAATAGGGAAATTTCGGACATATGAGCAAGTGAATGCAATATTTGTGTCCTTTATGACAAATCCACAGAACAGAATGTCCTCCCTTTACATCCAATGATTCAGAGGAAGATTCTCTCTCTCTCTCTCTCAACATGTCCGTCACTTCTTTGAGGCAGAATTTTTTACTTTCCTGCAAGTATGAGTTATTCACATTCTGTGTATCTAAAATCACTAATATAGGCCAATCCCTGAATTTACGAGTATCTGCAATCGCTCAGAAAACAGCTAATAATAGTTGATTTTCTTCTTTCCCCAAATCTTCCTGGAATGTTTGTGTTCTGTGTATCAAAATGTCTTCATACAGAGATGTTCTCATACCCCTAGTTTTGAGAATAACAGAAAACACTGCCAGTGTGCCTAGGTAATTTTAGTTGATATTGGTGCTTTCATGGTCACAGACAGCACTGCCTGGTATCCCTGTTTTCAAGCACACTCTAGTATACCTGCGTTCATGGTTACGTGGAGCATTTCAGTTGTGAACCCATGGTTGATGCGAGTAGTCACAGTAACACAGTTGGGGAACGGTTAATCTTGAGGGCATGTATGGTTTAGAGATCGCTTTGGCAAAGACCCACTTCATAAAGCAATCCTGTCAGAGAAACGTGCATTTGCTTCACGATACGGGCGCGCACCCAGAAATTTTTGTTGAGAAGAGTCCAAGCAGCTTTGAAGGGGGGGGGGGGGGATCAATACAAACCACTAAGTCTTATGTAGTATTGAATGGGTATTGTTCTGCACTAGAAAAATGATAAGTAATTGTAAAATACTTTCACCTATATTTTCAGAGAAAAAATGATAGAACTTTTTTTTTTTTTTTTTTTTTTTTTTTTTTTTTTTTAAAGAAAAGTACAGATGAAGTGTAAGATCAAATCTTCATGCTACACTAATATTTCCTGTTAAACAAGTAGTTTTATTGAGAAAATGTACAAATGTATGTTCAGTTAGTTTTTTTTTTTTTTTTTTTTGAGGGTCCGGATCCGGTAGATCTCCCCCTCCGTGGTGCGCCCCTGCCTAGATACTTAAAGTAATGAAAGTCAGAATAAGTATAAAGTTATGTTTCCATATAACTCGCAAAATTAGTATAACATTAACAAGTAAATTATGATTATCAAACCATACAGCTATTCATTAACGTTTTAATTTAATTCTACTGACTATACAACATGCTTTCTCAACCTACTTCGTATCACGACCTCCTTTTTATCACATATTCTTGTTAGCGACCCCTATAAAGAATTTTCGGTTTCTACGAGGGCTATCCAGAAAGTAGATTACGTTTTGGAATAAAAAATCAACAAAGTATAGGAAACAAATTTTATTATATACAGATGAAAGCCACACACAAATACTACTTTTCGACATAGTCACCATTCAAATTAAGGCATTTATCGTAGCGATGTACGAGCTTGGAAATTCCTTCGTCGAAAAATTCGGCCGCCTGCGACTTCAACCACTTCGTTACCTCTTCTTGCAGCTGTTCGTCGTCATCAAAACGCTGCATAGCCAGCCACTTCTTCATTGCTGGGAATAGGTGGAAGTCGCTCGGTGCCAGGTCAGGACTGTACGGCGGATGAGGAAACAACTCCCACTGAAAAGATTCAAGAACTTCACGCGTGACATTTGCCGTGTGGGGCCGGGCGTTGTCGTGAATCAACAAGATCTTAGAGCTCAACATTCCTCTGCGCTTGTTTTGAATTGCTCTTCTGAGGTTTTGCAGAGTTTGGCAATACCTTTGAGCGTTTATTGTAGTGCCTCTTTCCAGGAAGTCCACCAAAATCACACCTTTTCTGTCCCAAAAAACAGTCGCCATCATCTTCCTTGCCGACATTGTTTGCATGCATTTCTTGGGTTTTTGGGGAGAACCTGTGTGCCTCCACTGCATTGATTGCAATTTCGTTTCACAGTTCACGTGTTTCACCCATGTTTCGTCACCAGTAACGATGCGATCGAGTAAAGAGTCACCATCCTTATTGTAGGCGTCCAAAAAGTGCAACGCTGCAGCCATTTGCTGATTTTTGTGGTCCTCTGTCAAGATTTTTGGAATCCATCTTGCACAAAACTTGTGGTAACCAAGCTTTTCGCTGATGATTTCGTGCAACAAACTTCGCGAAATTTGTGGAAAACTCAAAGAAAGTTCCGTTATTGTGAACTTTCGATTTTCACGGACTTTAACATCGACTTTTTCGACAAGTTCGGCAGTCACTTTGCTGGGTCTCCCACTTCGATCTTCGTCGTGAACATTGGTTCGGCCATTTTTAAATCTTATGACCCACTGTCGCACTCCACCTTCAGTGATAATGTTGTCCCCATACACTTCACACAGCTGCCGATAGATTTCTATCGGTTTACAGTTTTTTGCTGTCAGAAACCTTATTACTGCACGCACCTCGCAGCTCGCGGGATTTTCAATTAACGCAGACATTTCAAACCGTCACAGTATCTTAACGGAGCACAGCACGAACCTCTCACTAGCACGGCTAGATGCCGACTGAGCTGCGCAACGCTCTGACCCCAAGATGGCCGCGCTAGCCCCGCCCCTAGCGGACACAGACGAAAACGTAATCTACTTTCTGGATAGCCCTCGTACCAAGCCTTTTGCTGATTGCTGCTTATCGCTTGTGGAATCAAATCAGGCTCAGTTTTCACACTAACCTAGGCCTATACTTTGAATTTTATTTTAATACGTAGATTTTATTATTGTTGTATTTCAATATGCAATTTTTCACGTTTTATTCAAATTCTATTCCAAGTACCTAAAACATGAGATTATAGGTTAAAAAAAAAAAGACCCATTTGAATAACATGGAGAATTTCTTCATTCCCCCTTTAGACCCCCTAAAAATTAAAAATATTTACTTTTGGCAATTTTACTGTGAATTAGTCCCGAAAAACTACAGTCATGCCAAATTTCAACTTTCCACGTCAACTGGAAATACTTTTATTTATTTTATGTCATTTCATATAGTTTTATATATAGTTAGGATTCTCTTATTTGTTCAACATTCTTTGCAGTATATGGCAATATTTTTGGAAACAAAAAATATGTTTGTTAAAATAAGAAACTCAAAATATTTTTTTAATAATACTGCTGTTATAAATTAATTACGTTTATCTCCTTCACCTCTATTAGCGTCTCCCATATATTCCTTCCGGGGTCCCGATCCCAAGTTAAGATAATGAAAAGAAATTAAACCTTTTAGTTTAACGTCCCATGATTATGCCTGTTAGACTAAGGGAAATTATAATTAAGACAAGTGAATGATGATGGAAGAATTGGTGGAATGAGAATGCAGGGGAAACGAGTATTCCGAGAAAACCGAGGGACACCATGTTGTCCACCACAAACTTACTTGGCCGAAGGTCGAACTAGGAATCCCACGCACCAGAAGATAGTGTTCTACCACTGAGCTATCGTGCCCCTCTTCCAAGTTCAGAAACCTTGCTTTACATCATATTAATATATTTTCAAAAAAATATTTTTAAGATACTGTATTCATTTACTATAATTAAAGAGTTTGACTATTCGAAACTGTTTTATATATCAGATTGTCTAGAAAGGATTGACCCTTTGGAGGTCAAAATTGAGTACACATTTATTGTTATTTGAAAATAGAGCCTAATATTCTGAAACCACATATGAACAATTTTGTTCGATGGCCTTCTGCCATTCTTCCGCTAACATCAAAACAATTATGACGTGGTTTTCGCACACTTCTCTTATAACAACTCAATACTATTAAGGGAGTTCTGCAGGGACCGAAACACATTATAGTCTAATGGAGCTACAACTGGGCTAAACGGTGCACTGATTAAAACCTCCAAGCCATGTTCTTTCAATTTGTGGCAGGTCATTAAATATATATGCGGACTGTCAGATTGATGGGGGCCGGGGTGGCTCAGTGGTAGAGCGTTCACCTCTGGTGCTTGGGTCCCGGGTTTGATCCCAGGTCCCGCCAAGTGAACTGTGTGGTGGACAAATACCGTGTGCGTGGTTTTTCTCGGGGTTCTCCCACTTTCTTCATTCATTTCTCATAATCACCGTCTCCTTTAGCCTGACAGGCATAAGCATGCGACGTAAAACTTAAGATTTCATTTCATTTCACTGTCAGAGTGATATACGACACTTTTTCTGTTCAACAGTTCCAGCCTTTTCTTTTTAACTACTAGGTACTCTCGCGCTAATTTTCAACTGTATAGATCAAGTCTATCGCTCTGTCCGGTCGCAGCAGGTCGTGATATATACGATACCCTTTCAATTTCACCAAATGCATAGTATAACGTCATTGAAACCAAACTCCTTCACGTGGTTTGCTTTATTAATAAGAAGTACATTGTTAACTTTTGAAAATATATCAGCAACAATAATAGTGAACAATTATCTTTCAACTATACTCTCGGAAGTCCGAGTTTTAATTATATAAATACGTGCTCAAGCAATGTAGCTTCATTAATATTTTGTCAGTTGTTAGATTAAGATAGTAGCATATGGCTGTCATCTAGTGTACATCAAAGCCTTGTACTTTTCTGTGTTTTTTCTTCGGGGAAAACAGATGTATGGTGTTTCGATAACTACTTCCATTTTGTAACAATTTGTTGGAGTTCTAATGTCGAAGTTTCCTACAGGAAAAACGGAGAAAAGAATATCAACCAATTGAGGAAAACAACTGACCCCACCAATTACAACGCCCAACAGGACTTCCTCCAATGTTTTACCCTGAGATGACGAACCTGAACTTGGCAACACCGGACATTACAACCTGAGGGAGGAAGCATCCTGTTTCTACCCGGACTTGACCAAGAAGTCTTCGCCTCTACTTGTGTCTTCCCGAACTGCGACAACCCTGGATTTGACTAACCGTGCCCATGGCTTGAGGACGTCCTTCACCCGGACTTGACGCCCGACACACCATGCCTTAGCGTGATTTCTTCTGGTTGAAGTTATGTCCATACCTACCAAGACAACCCGAAAGCGACTACCCCGATTTTTCAACAACCACGAGCTTACCAGAATCGATGATTCGCGGGTATGGTGATATCTAAGGAGGAAGTGGGTCAGAGGAAGGTACACATTTCGGGCTAAATCGATTTTGTCATCATCGACAGCATTGAAGTTCTTTAGTTGATATTAAATACTATGGAGTCAGGACCGGATCTTGAATCCTGCGAACTATGCATTCGCAGGAGGCGCCAAAGGGGAAAAGAATTTTTTTTGTTTTAAATGTGAATATTTATTAGAGAAAATGTTAGAATGAAAAACTTTCCAAATAGCTTCAAATAAATATTGTGCAGACTGAGATACAGAAAAAAATGTATCAAAAGTACAATAAAGTCGAATATTTGCGTCTTTGGCTGTAAAACATCCATTTACAATTGAAATTGACTCGTACATCAATTGGCGCTAATGCCACATTCACAAGTAATGCTATTTTGAGGAAAATTTCCTGCGGCTTAGGGAGATATTGGAAAGAGCACTACGACAGAACTAAAGACGGTGGCATTCTTTTCTCAATCCCACCATATGCACAAGATCCAAATCTAACAGACTCTTCGGTTACGGGTCTGAGTTGAATTTAATGTATTTCAAAATTTGTTTGAATACAATTAGTTTTCACAGAGTAAATTCGTATGTAACTCGAAAACTTAACTTTAATCGAAATCGAAACTGCAATTGAAAGATCATTAGGACTATAATTTAAAAAAAAAAAAAAAAAAAAAAAAGCTCGTTGTATTATGACAGTATAACAATAATTTCAATCCTTTCTCTCGTATTAAATTCAGATGGAGCGACATTTTAAAACACTTGGTAATAGTCCTAACGCAAAGTACAGTTTCATTGTTACTTGTGTTCAGAGCTGCACCGACGGAGGTGGTCCGAGACTGGATCTTCCAAAACTTTTAAGAAAATTAGCATAATTTCAGAGGACAAATACACAAAATTATTTGCATTTTGTAGGTTACTGTGGAAACCTTCGGAACCAAAATAGAAATCTTGGGTGCCCAATTGCTTGTGATTACATTGTGTTACTCATTGCCTGATTCGAATATCTATGTTGGAAAGAGACATGAAAGGACTGAATTGTTTTATAGGCATAAGGGGCCCTGAAAAAAAAATTCGGAAGACCTCATTCTGATGTTCCGTCAGTGGATCGAAGACAAATTAAATATCGATTAAGGCACACACTTTTGTCATTTGTTGTGTATTAAACAAGTTCTACTAAAATTAATAAAGAATTATTTGAGATCACGAACAATTAAATAAACTAGTTTTGATAATCATTGAAAATGACATATTCAATGAAATGGATACAGGGATACAGATATAAAATAACAGATTTTGCCAAATTGGAAGCCAGAAGGGTTTTAATAACATAAACTTTTCAGCAATAATAATAATAATAATAATAATAAAAAAGAGGAATTAAGCTAATTAGCATAATCGTATCACCAGAAAATACTTTGTGAATTTACTTTTCATAAACCATAAGAGCATACCTGTTTGTCAAAATCAAACGTGTGTTAATGTTCGACTTGAAGCTCATGAGTTTTATTCTGTTTTAACTTTTGTGTGTGAATTGAACTTGTCAAAATGCAACCTAGATATATATTTTAGTTGTAATTATGTATAAAAAATGCTATTAATTATTAAAATTGGAACTTTGTTCAGTATTTATCCACAATTAGTTATAATTTCGCCATTTTCCGTTAATATTCGCAAAGAGATTACAGATATTGAAGAAATTTGCAATTGTAACAATTATTTGAAGAAGTTTTGTCCATTGCAACTTTCTACTCTTTTATCATCATTTAGGTTGGAGTGTCGAAATATTGTTTGCTTACACTTAAGAAATGTCTAGAACCAGCCCTGTATGGGGTCCAAGCTTTAACCTCTTGATATCACTTATCTTGGAACCATCACTTAAAATATCTCGTTATATGAAGAAACAAGTAGTTTCGTTTTCGCTGGCCTAGATGAGATCAATGTTTTCTTCAAATTATGCTAGATGTCACTGTTGGAAATTTGTGGGCCAGAAAATGTCGTATAAGGACGTGGTTTATTTTGGTTTATGCAGTAATATGGATCTGGTGCCTGCATAAAGTTTACTGATTTTGAGCTATTCTAAAAGATCTACTGGTTCCTAATATTATCTGGTCTGTGATTCTCAACTCCATCTATGTTTGTCAGTCTGAAAGATCTTGGTCTTCATTTTTCTTCTATGTATGGATAATATGAAGTTAGAATGTATACACGTATGATTATGATGGATCAAATAAGTTTCAAGAAGCTAGTTGTGTTGCACCCAGATTATCAATATACAAGTATCAAACGTTTGGATCAAATGCAATATGCTCTCATGGACCATCGAAATCTAGATCTGGTATCGCTGTTTACTCCATCACTGAATAACAACCTGGAAGTATGTGCTGCTATTGGAACATACTCTAGAAGATCAACAAGCTGTCATTACCTGGAGCTTATGGACCGATAGATTTACAAAGCATTATATCTCATAGACCATTAGCTTATATCTTTGTGCTTGATACTTGCTTTACTTCGATGCCTACCTACATTTGGACTGTATAGGATCATCCATATCGTCAACATATTTGCAACTTGGGACTCTTTATTATATAGCAAATCTGTTTTAATGATCTAACTGTGGGCGTGCAGATCGATCCAGTAATATATTTGTGGACCTCAACAAACAACGAGGGCTTGATGCCATTAAACTTATGAGCTGCTGAACTTTCCATGTTTGATCTGCGTGTGAATTGAGACATGTTATGAAATCTACTTCATGGATATTATGGACTATCCGAATCTAGATTTGTATGCTGATGAACTACATTGGACCATGGAGCACTAACTTACTCTAAATATTTGGTGCAATTTATGGACTGTCTAGATTTATTGGTGTTGGACCCATGATTTCTTGGCATGGAATCTACTGGTTTTATTTCTAGACTTCCATGTCGCTTGTGCATGATTTTCTTGACCACTCTAAATAAGACGAATATATAGATCACAAATATATAAAGCAAATTATTGTACTTTGAAACAAAGGGATGGCAATAAAAGTGCTGCAAAATTTTCCTAAATAGTTTGTTTTTCTCTACATGTGTGAGAATGTGTTAATTTAATAGCATTCGTGTATCTAAAAGTACAGTTGTGAACAAATTACGTACGCTTATATGTACTTACTCTTTTGTCAATGGTTTAGGAAATATTAGTTTGGTGCGAATAAAATATCCTTTTTGAAGTCTGGTAGGAAACTCACCTCAGCAACAAATCTCAGGGATGGACTAAGGTCATCACGTGTCTAACGTCACTAACTTTGTACAAGTTCAACAAACAGGCTGGAATACCCAGACAGGCAAGAGATGGTTCGTTGCTGAACACGGACACATGAAAGTGTATCATGTAGGGCACACAATCGCGAATGACTTTTCTTCACGAATTCAAACTGGAATATTATGCACAGCAAACCGAGAAAAAAAAAGAGCAGTGTATTTGATCTAGGAATAGCGAATTGACACTCATTCACCAATGATTGAAGATCGTTCCGATGACATAGTATTGCAAAATAAACCTGTAGGCCGCGACTTATAGCATGTTCGGACGAGATACTCAGCAATACCATGGCAGCGGACCTTCGGAAAAGTGTTCATGCCATTGCAGGTTAGTTAAGGGTACACCACACCATTGTCATTCGGCAGCTGCGTGCAATTGGTAAAATGAGAAAGTTTGTCTCACAGGTGTCAAAGAAGCTCACATCGGCTAAGAATTGTCGTCTGGAGGTGTGTAGTTGAGTTGATTTTGAGTTTAACGCCCCTTGCAGGAGCAAGGCTATACGAGACGGAATCTACTGATTAACGTGGGACCCGAAGCATGAGCTTCCGCCGGGAATCGAACCCGGATCTCCCACGCTAAAGGTGCGTACGCTAACCGCTTAGACACGAAGGAACTCTGTAGATGTTCTCTGAGTGGATGGAATTACCGTGAAAATTTCCTGCATCGGATCATCACTTATAATGGAAAATGGATCTGCTGTGACAACCGTAAATGTTGAAGCTAATACATTACTTGTGATTCTTTAGAACATAGCGTATATGTTTTGGGCTTAGACTTCTGTTTATGATTGTATAATTGCAGATAAATATTTTCTTGGTGACAGACATTGAATCCCAATGCATGATCCAAAAGAAACTTCCGTTCACGCTTGAAGATAAGTCAGTGGAATGAAAGGCAATATTATTAGTAGTAGTAGCAATGGTACCAGCAATAATGGAGTATTAGAAGAATAACCACATCGAAATGGAAGCTGATGGTAGCAATATTACAAAAAATGCAAAAAGATGGGACAAACAACAGCCAAAATACAGTTGTTTCCTTGGATTTTAATTAGTGTGTGAAATCCTAAAGTAAATATAAACTGTTAATGTGCTTTTGTGCAAGTTAGATTCGGGGAAGCTTATTCTTCTTTCTCAAAAGCCTTTTTTATCTTCAATTACGATCTGAACAAATACGCACATACCTTGAATAATTGTGTATATTATATAACAGCGATGTACCGCTGTTCTGAAATTGAGACAGATACGATATTACTAATTTGACAGTTTTCTTGTCAAAAATGAGCATTTAAGAGGACTTTAAGAATAGCTGTCACTTGACCAAATCTCGGATTCTCCCCTTCTATTTTTTTTTAAAGAAAAATCTTGACATGCAACTCGATTTAACGATCCTATATTTATATTAAAGTAATACTTGAAGTATTTAAGTAATATAAACTTATGTATTTGAATCTGAGACAATAACAAAACCTGTAATTAAATAAATTCAATTTATGTTATTCCATTCGTGTTTCAACTTACGTTTCGAATGCACTAAATAAAATAATATATAAATATATTATTTTATTTAGTGCAAATAAAATAATAATAAAATAAATAAGAGTAATACAGGTATACCATTAACTGAATTTACTTAATTAAATCGTGGATAGTATATGGAATATACGGGGTTCGGCACAAAAACGTGACGTTTTTCAAATTGAAGTGAAAGTGTTTTGCTTACAACTAGTAGTTATGAAACATATCACACTTACCTACCGAAAATTACGCTGTTACATTTTTAAAAGGTTTTCCCCATATCTGAGAGCCATATTCACGACTGGCGTCACTGAAGCTTTGTGTCTCCTCTTCTTTCTTTCTTTCTTTTTTCTTTTTTTTTTTTTTTTTCGTTTTTCGATCAGTTCTGCGTAGATACGATTGCTGAGAATGACCATGACGTTGTAACTACATCCAGCATTCATTTAAAGACGTTAAAAAAAAAAAAAAAAAGTGAATGATTGCTATTCAGCGTGCACCTCGCGTTCATCAGAATCACAGCATTCCAGGTAGCAATACCAGTGTTGCGGGTTAGAAAATTAGAATCGCAAGATAGTAAGCACAATTGGGAAAATATAGATGAACGGTATAGATCTACGAATAGTAGGTTGCTAGATTTGGAGTTTAACGCACCTTTTCAGCACTAAGGCTGCAGCAGATACGGACCTACATCTTAATGTGAGATCCAAAACATATGGAGTCTGAGTGGAATCGGATATCCACGAGGGAGCTTCAGAGCTATAGTAAACAACCACACTTCAATTCACATTTAAAACTGAGAATGTTTTCACCTCTATCACGAAGAATACTCACACTACAGACAGGAAAATAGACTCGAACTTGTTCTCTAGATTTTGCGTTAGTTAAGGTGCAAACAGGCTAGACCGTGGATCGAGTCCCGCTTCGAGCTTATTTGTAGTCAATTTCTAAGCTCTCAATATCTATATACGTGGTCCCAAATTAAATTCCCGTCAAGGTATTACCTAGGATACAAACCTCTGTAGCGTTCGAGCTCCACTTTAAGCATTAGCTCCGTCTCTTATATCCTAAGTGCTGAAATGGGACATTAAATTCGAATCAATCAACCAAACCAAGTCTCCTAGGCTTCCTTATGACTTACCACATTTTTTCACCATTATTATCACATACGCGCTCCACTACTACTTCAGGCTATAGAGTCTAAAACTCATAAAACACAATAAAGGTCTTGGAATTCACATATTTTCTGGAAACCACGCTAATATCTTTCTTCTTGATAAGGAAATAAATATGACCTTGGTAAGTGATATCCTCCCACAGAGAATAGGTTAGGCATCATCTTAAATGACAGAACGATTCTTATTGAACGTACGACGAAAGTCGACTTGTTCTTGGAGTCTCATTTTAGACAATGTTGACTAAAACACCACATAGACTCGTAGTAACAACTACTACACACTTCCCTACACTACACCGAACTAGTTGAGTCATTGCTTCCATTTCGCCCAGAATTACAGTCAACTTACCTGTGAACTACACGTAAAGGATGTTTCAAGTGTTGGGAGTTCCATGGTGGACATCATGCACCACTGACGAAAATTCCTTACACGAAATGTTGCTGGGGAAGGGGCCATAGTGGCTCAGTGCTTATTTCCGCTGCGTGGGGTGTCTGGTTGGATCCTAGCTCGTGCTAAGTGGGCAGACAAATACTGTGTGCAAGAGTCTTATCAGAGTTGTCCAGTTTCCTCCCACTTTCTTCATTCCATCATTTTATTCATTATCATTACGACTGCACTGCCTTTCTTAGTCTCAATGCATAATCGTCGGTTGTTAACTTAAAAGAGTTGCTTATGATACGAAGAATATCTTTCAATAAAATTAATGTGTACTTCTACTGAAGCTATTGCTATTAAGAATTTACAACATCCATCATGTCAAGACACTCTACTATCACTTATTATTAAAATAAATAAATACCAGGTAAAATAAAAAAAAAAAAAAAAAAAAAAAAACGCAGAAGAAACACTATTTCCCGCCTGATCATGCAGTTTTTGTCTCTTCCCGTCAGTCATCGCTGAAGGGAACAACACAAGATGCATTTATACTATACAAAAGTACACAAAAATGCATTAACGTCTAACGTCTTTGAAAGAACGATGAGTCAATACTACTGTTTATGTTTATCTAGTAACGATAATGTGGGGGGCTAACTGTCACGTAAGAACTCTTTGTTACCGTTTAGCGAGAGGCTTCGAACTTCACTTTTTGTGACGCTGCAGAACATTTTTTCGTGTTTATGGCAGCGAATTCCATCGCTAGGTTAACAACGCGTGTGAACACACCCGATAAGTTATTGAGGGTGTTGTTCAAAACAGCTATGTTTACTTGCAGGGAGGACGGTTGTTGTATGAGTAATAAAATCAGGTTGTCAAGTGGAGGCCAAAACTGGAAACACATTTATTGTGATTGGAAAATAACATTATGAAATCCTCATATGCATATTTTGTTCGTGCTCTTCCTTCACAGATCTACGCAACATCTGCACTTTTATCGAAATTGAAGTGTAAAATGTAGCACAGTTTTGTGGAAAGTTCATTCATCTTCACGGTGTAATTCTAAGACAAATGAAATGAAATATTTAAGTTTTACGTCCCACGGTTATGCCGGTTAGGCTAAAGGAGACGGTGATGATGAGAGAAAATGGTGGAATGAAGAGAGGGAGGAAACGGGAGAACCCCGAAAAAACCCACGAGCACGGTTTGTTCACCACAAAGTCCACACGGCGCGAGCTGGGATCGAACCAGGGACTCCAAGCACCGGAGGTGAACGCTCTACCACTGAACCACCGCGCTCCCGGTGTAATTCTAAGAATTCCACACTTTTTGCACATCTACCACTTTCAACTATCAGCTATCAAATGCTGTTAAACCTCACCCGCTGCGATTCAGATGCCCAGATTTGGGACACAAATACCATCTCGTGCGAAAAAGCTCAATACTTTTTAGACGACCTAATATACTCCGAAAATTACGGGGGGGGGGGGAGCTACATTTGTAATTTACCAGGAAAAGGGGTTCAATTTCAAAGAGGTGACGTATGAGGATGATTCAGAAAGTAATGCCTCCAAGCTCACTACTTGGCTAATAGTACTGCAAACGTTCTTCATTGTTTATCATTAATGCATTGATGTTTAATCTATAGAATGCCACTTGTTTCACCTTTCTATATCTTTTCGTTCCAGAGTAATGGGGCAATCCATGGCATCCAGTGCTGATGTCCGGTTGAAACAGCGGGCTGTCATTGAATTTTTGACTGCTGAAGGTTATGCGCCCAGGAATATTTATCACCGGCGACGAGTCGTGGATACACAATTACGACAGGGAAACAAAGCATCAGTCGATGGAGCACCGCCACACGTCCTCTCCTCCGCCAAAAAGATACAAAGGCGTCCTATCTGCTGGCAAAGAGTTACTGACACTCTGCCTCATCCTGCCTATAGTTCGGTTCGTGCACCCTGCGACGCGGAGGTGGAAGCAGCAGTTCAGCAATGGTGTCACCAACAGCCACCACAATTCTTCGTCGACGCATGGAAAACCTTGCTTCGCGTTGGCGCAAGTGTGTTGCCCGTAATGGGGAATATATTGAAAAATAATGCCACCATTTGTAGCTGACATTGTAAGCTTTCCACTGATACATGTATCGGTGCTATCTGCCAAACACAAAGGTATCACCTTGGAGGCATTACTTTCTAAATTACCGCTGTACATGGAACGGAGAAAATGAAATCTTTCAGTTTTACGTTCCATGGTTATGCCGATCAGGCTAAAGGAGACGGTGATGATGAGAAATAAATGAAAATGATGGAATGAAAAAGTGGGAGAAAACAGAACCCCGAGAAAACCCACGAGCACGGTGTTTGTCCACCACAAAGTCCACACGGCGTCAGCTGGCACATAAAACGGATAGCATGTGAAACAGAAATTTATGTAATTCTTTTACAGACACGCCTATGAAATTCTCTGATGCATTCCTTATGGAGTTTTACGGGTTGTGTTGAAACGAGTGTTCGGGCGTAAACACCAGCTCATATTCGTCGGTGTTTGGAAAGTCTGTCAAGAGGAATGGAACATACTTGGATCAAATTGTGCTTCACCACATGGAATGTGAGATGCTGGGCGACAGCTAACAGAAAGAACTTTCATATCTAGCACAACTACTAGTCGTTAACAAGTGGAAAAATGATCTATCATCAGTGTACACAGAAAATTTGGAACACTTGAAATTATTAGTAGTAAATTAATTTAAATACGAGACCCTATTTTTGAGGTTTAATTAACAGCTAATCTCTTAACAGTCTTATGATTTTAACTTAGTTACTTTCACACAGAATCTGCAACAACGTCAAGAAATCTAGCTCGTTTTGTCACTTTATGTGTTACAATGTTTCTGACAAATTTGACGATTGAAAAAGACACTAAAAGCTATGGTTAGCTCCGAAACTGTAGTAAAAAAAAGCACTAATAGTCAGAAACATACTTGTGAAGCTACAACGCATTCACAATACTAAAGATTATAGGTGCTTATAATCTTTGCAGTGGTACAGTTATGAGCCTGGAACAACACTACCAACTTCTCATCCGTTCAAAAGAAAGAAAAAAAAAAAAAAAAAAAAATATATATATATATATATATATATATATATATATATATATATATATATATATATATATATATATATATATATATATATATTTTCATTCCCTATAAGTTTTTTTTTTTTTTTTTTTTTAATAATAATAATAATCAATTTTGCAATTGTGTAGGTTTTAGAGTTTATTTAATACGTAATTGAAGCTTACCAGAAAGAGAGAGAGAAATTCTGTCATGTTTCAGTTCTTTGTTAATTGCTTCTATGCTTCTTTTCCTTAGAAGATGCTGCATTTGTTTTAAGCGGGATAAGCTAGAAAATTTAAATTTTTTCAAATAAAAATAATATTTTCTGTTAAGCGCAACGACAATGAAGTATCGAAAAAAATATGCAAGCAATGCGCGATCAAGTTTTCAGGCTTCTAGACAAGCTTTTCTCATGAGATTATAAATAATTTACACGTACAAACGTTCATTACTTCCTTGTTATGCAAAGTGTTAAAGTTCCTCGTCTGAACTATTAACGATGATTCTGAAAAAATAAATAACGATGATTAATGTGACACAAACAAATAACAACAGAAGATCCACAAGAAAGAATGGAAGGTAAACGAAAGAAAATACTTCATTATAACTCAGTCTTTATAGACAGGAAATTGATTCGTACAGAGATCGTTTTTGCTTTCTTTTTGCCAATTAAGAATATCACAGTCTATTCCTTCTAGGATTTTTCCCTCCTTTAGTTCATACGCTAGTTAACCAGACGATGAAACTCGATTCAACAGTAAGACAGTATCAATTTAATCAAAAACACTTCTTAAGCATAAGATAAGGGTAAGCAATCAGTGAATACCTATGTTTTGAAAAATTAAAACCTGTGTTCCTTTCTAGGTGCAATACAAGTTCAAAAGCCCCTAATGGAACACATTTTAAAAGGGAATAAATACATTCGCTGTAAAAAATCTCAGTATTCTGACAACTACAAGTTGATTGCGAAAAACAATGTAACTTACAATAAAACAAAATACTATCAACAGAAAAGAAAACAAATATTCACAGTTAATTTATTGACATTTAACGAACTTAGTGGAGCTTTCTACATAATATTAACAGATGTCATTCAAATGATCATTTTTTAAAATTTTTATACTAGAGAATTTCCAGTATCTTACTTTCTTTAGAAAAAATAAATAATTGAAAACCTGAATTTAGCAAACAATTTTCTACAAATTCAATGGATGTGATACACGCTAGCAACTCGAATCATAAAACTTTCACATTGCGTGGAGAAACATTGTATTGGCTACGCCTTCGTTTTACTTCCTTCTCTGGCCACCACCTCCGGCCAAAATTGTGGCTATCCGAATGAAAATGTTCAGCGTATCCAAATAGATGGAAATTGACCTGTACGAAAGAAATAAACTAATTAGTGTCACTTTATTAATAGAAATAAAATACTACTATTAATAAGCATCTCTATTCGTTATAATCAAGTAGTTTACTGCTATTTCCGAGACGGATCTGTACCAACTATAAGTGCTGAGAGGAGAGGAAACAGAACATGACTATTCTTAGGATATTTGAAATATAAGTTTTAGTTTGATTGGCAATACCGATGTATGGTTTTGTGTCAGTTAGTATTAATTAATAATAATAATAATAATAATAATAATAATAATAATAATAATAATAATAATAATAATAATAATAATAATAATAATAATAATAATAAAAAAGATGAAATGTTATTTGTGAATTGAACATTACAAGATTTACTAGACGGTAAGATAAAGAAGTCTGAACTGATTATACAATTATATAATGTATTTCCAATTGTATAAAGAAAAGGATATAGCTGTCTCGATTCCTGATACATGAACTGCTATGAATTGATGTGTATACTACCCAAAATAATCTAGGCGATTAAACCTTTTGAATTTACATGGTTTACAGAATTATCTCATAAAGTGAATCCATCTTTAACGGAGACCTCCACAATACTTTTTTTTCTTTCAGCAAAAACATAAATAATTACGGAACAGACGCCCCAACCCCTTGTATTATAGACACTCTCTGATATGGATAGTCTTTTCTCTCCAATATTTTAGCAACCTCTTCATAATGGACACGACTATTCTGGGGTCGTAGGTATTTAGTACAGAAAACACTTCCTGTAATCTGAAAGTACATACAACAGAGAAGAAACAAATCTCACACAATGTCTTCAAAAAATAGTTGCAACTGAACTTGAAATGCTTATTTTGTTCCTCCACAATAAACTGCTCTCTGGTATATAGAATTCCTAGAAAACTTTAAATGAGTAAAAGCAAACATGGAAGGTCAGTCCTATGACCAGGATTTCAATGAGAAACTTCTTCCATTTGATTACAAAGATAAAGGAACAAACGCCGCTAGTTCTACGATAAAATTTCAACGCGTAATATCTGTCTTCTCACTTTGTTTCGAAACGTCCTCCAGTAACCTGAACCCCCCTCCCCCAGTAATTCGAACACAATACAGCATTTGAATATTATTTATATTTATACCTAATATCTAAAATAGGGTTTATCATTTACAATTACTTCATGAGCTGTGAGTAATCTATATTTGTGTAAATTGTGTGTAACAGACACCTATCATTTGCAAACAAATATTCATATTCCGACCGTGTTCGCTATATTCAAAGGCTATACTGCATCACGTTTCCAATTACATTTCCTATTTTCACTAATTATCAACTATGAAATACTATCTGTGACCATAAAAAGAGAGATTAAGAAATAAAAAAATATTTTGAAATCGAAAACGCTCACTAAATAACTCGTGAGAAATATGGACTAGACGAATGACCAATGAAACAACAACAGCAAAAAGCAATTACAAGAAGCCTTCAAAATGTAAATGAAATGAAATAAATTCTTTGAGTTTCACGTTCCATGGTTATGCCGGTTAGGCTAAAGGAGACGGTGATGATGAGAAATGAATGAAATGGTGGAATGAAGAAAGTGGGAGGAAACGGGAGAACTCCGAGAAAACCCACGAGTACGGTGTTTGTCCACCACAAAGTCCATGCGGCGCGAGCTGGGATTGAACTAGGGACCCCAAACACCGGAGGTTCACGTTCTACCACTAAGCCACCGCCTTCAAACTGTAATTAAGGAGGATAATTGAAATTATAAAAGGCATTCCGGTAACTGCTGTGCAAAGACATTTGTGACAATGAAAGAAATCTGAACTTGACAAACATCCAGAAACTACAATGGCAATAGTTCCCTGGTATCCTGATGTTTCGCACTTTTTGTGAAAGTATCTGATAATCATGATCATACCCTGTAACAGTACACGTTGATAGGAATCTTGAACTTTTACACTGAACTAAAAAGTCAGCATGTTGTCCGATGATACCACCTCAATTCAACAACCAATGTTGCAGAAGCTTTAGTCTTTTTGAAAATAGAAACATAATATGAAGATTACCTTTGAAACATTTTTCCATTTCCAATAGGAATTACTCAACAGATGAGATTAGTTTCAATTTTAACGGTGTTGATTACCTGTGCCATCTTGGTTTTCAGTTCACTGATTAATATGGGGAATTTTTTTCTGTTTTCTTTGAACTAAAGTGGAATATTATTGATGCAACTTAACTGATTTTTTTTTTTCAAAATTATTTAAATGTCTCTTTTCTCATGAACACTAAATTTTATATACATATAATTTTAATATTTAACAATATTAAATTTATATGTAATGGAAAATAATTTTGAAACAGTAAGACACATTTAACTAGACTCGAAGAAGAAGAAATCTGTTAACACTAGAGGGACCAAAATTTTTACCTCCCTAGAAGTACCGAGCAGTCATTTTGACGGCTATTTAAATGAAAGAGATATATATCATTTTTCTTTATATTTCTCTTATTTTAGTTTTAATTTAATATGTTTAATCGACTAGCTTATGATTTATGTAAGTTTTTCTCGTGATATAATACAGGGTGATCCACTAAATTCCGTCAATACATTAAATATAATATTAATATCGAAAGTTTGTTCGCAGGACAGTGACATGAAAAATTAAAATAAAGGAATAATACGTACATTCCTACATATGAAATCCTTTTTTACTAATCACGTGATCACACTACCTGCCCTGTAGACATTGGCTGGGCTATTTTTCTTTAGCACAGACCCAGTGTATAATACACCAAAATCATTATATTTATTTCAAACTTTTTATTACATGAAGGTGAATTTACATTTTCAATACATTTTTATTTCAACGTGTATGTACTGAACTCAAGGGAAAAACACTTTTCTCGCGTTTACACTTGTGTACTGTGAGTGGATTTTCTAATTGATATCCATAAAGGTTAGTAGTGAACATATTCTTTTCTTTCTGATTCAAGCACATTTTGGAAAGTTCTCTTCTATTTGGACGCATACTACCAATCAAGGTCAAC
The DNA here is from genome assembly GCF_964235325.1 of Thermobia domestica. Lineage (NCBI taxonomy): Eukaryota > Metazoa > Arthropoda > Insecta > Zygentoma > Lepismatidae > Thermobia > Thermobia domestica. The sequence continues at coordinate 123,030,069 of NC_137461.1, forward strand.
TGTTTCTTTTTCAAAGATTCGGCTAATTTTTAACTCGTAAGAAAAGTTATCGCATGTAACATTCAGTCCTCTGTTGAGAAAAGAATCCATCGTCTTCAGAACAATATATTCGCCTAACTCTAAGTCCCGACGTCGTTCTTAGTCGTTTCCCATGTATGGAATGCCTTTTAGTTGATACCGTGACTTTAAAACTGCAAGCAGCAACATTTGAATCCAAATTTGTCAGGCTTGTTTGTCATATATGTATTTGCATGTCATCTTACTAGAGAATAACTGTTCATCCACACAAACACTGTCGTGGGTTTTATAGTGCCTGATACAATTCTCAATGAATAAGTTCTGCACAGATGATACCAAAGCAAGCTTGTTTGCTTTCAGCCTTGAAGAGCTAGGGCACTTTTCATCAAACCGAACATACTTTTTTATTTCAAGAAATATCTTTCTCTCCATAATATTTCTGTAAAACACTGGTCCACAGCTTACGTTCTATAGTTCCTTTACAGATATATCTGAAGCTACACGAAATATCAATATTGCTAAAAATGAAAGTGTTCTGCAATTGACAATGGCCAAAGAGAATCTTGACTCTGTCTGAACTTCAATAACGGTGCATTTCAGAATGTTTCTCAACATTGTCTCGTCTATGTACAAGCGAAAAGCACTACAAAAATCACCATCTTCAATATGATGTAGCGCATAACATAACGAACATGTTTCTCGCGAAGGATGTCGTGTGAGGCAGTACACCCAGCATTGTTCTGTCAGTCCATTTTACTCCAACGCGTCCCATGATCTGCTATAAAAACATTTGATTGATTACTTCTGGAAACTTCTGTATCTGTTTCCTTCCTCTTATCCGAAGAAGTAGCTTCAGTTGAGTTGAGTTGATTTTAGTTTAGCGTCCCTTTCAGCAGCGAGGCTATATGAGATGTGGACCTACTGATTAACATGGAATCCGAACCACATGAGCTCCCGCCGGGAATCGAACCCGGGTCTCCCACGCCAAAGGCGCGTACGCTAACCGCTTAGCCACGGAGGAGCTCAAAAAGTAGCTTCAGGCACTGCATTCTAGTTACTACTGCTGGCTTCATCGAAGCAATCTCCCTGTTGTTCTTCCACGCGAAATTCATTTTCACTCAAATCTTATAAAGCACGTAACATTTTATCAGGTCTCATGTTGCTTTTGTAATTAATCATATGTACCTTCAAGAAAACCTTTATTTCTACAGACAACAATGTTACCAACAAGATACGAACATAATTCAAGAAGAAATCAATTAAAGAAGAATTAAATATTTTACCTTTACAGCAATGAAAAGCAGAAATAAAAGATATATCAAATAGCAAACTCGTTGGAAAAATAACGTAAAATATTTCAAAATTTATTGTTTCTAACAGAAATATTACATTTATTATTTCCATATAGCGTACAACCTATAAAACAGTCCACATCAACAACAAAATATATATTTTTAAATGAGGCAGTCAAATTGACGGTTTAGTCCTTCTAGGGGTATACAACAAAAATACGTATTTATTTAAGATAGACACACAATGTTTATATGCTGTATCAAACCTCTCTTAAAAATAATAAAAAGTCCTAAAGTATGGGTTAGTCAAAGAAATATATGAGATATAGAAAATTGTTTTATGTGATGCCGTCAAAATGACGGCTTGGTCCTTCTAGTGTTAAGCCACATCGTTAAAATTTCACTTTAGTTCGAAGAAAACAGAAAAATAATCCTCTACATAAATCAGTGGGCTAAAAACAAAGATGGCGTACATAATCAACATCGTTAAGTTTATTTAAAAAGAGAAAATACATGTGCTATTAATAAGACCTTCGATATTAGGGAATGTAATGGAGAAAAAGTTACAAGCAAAGTACATTTTTATGACATGATATGAAATGCATCAGAAAAAAAAAAAAGTTTGTTAAATGTAAATCTAGAAGTAAAATGCAAAGAGTGAATGAAAAAGTGCATGAATTGGACCAAAGCTCGAACACGGAAATAAAAGGAGTATTATTGAATTCGCACCTGCAGAGAATTTGGTGTGTAAAAAAATAAAGTAAAATCAAATAAAAATAAGTTTAAATCGAGTGTTTCCTCCTCCCATTAATATAATGATAATACAATCGTTACTGGTGTTCTGAATATGGACACTGGATTGTCCAAGCACAACAGCTAGGTTGGAGTACAGACCTACCACGTGGTTTGAGTGGAAGAAACCGAAGAGCGAGAGACTATATGAAGGGTACGGAGAAAAAACAAGGAATGTCCATGTATGTGCTTTTTCGGGTGCTTGGTCCTATTTGCTGGTGACTCTTGGTATTATTTGACTGTATATGCCATGCATGCGTAAATGTAGAAATGTCCATGTAAAAAGGGGCAAAAGATTTAACTAACCCTATTCTTTTTACGCAGTTTTCAATATTAAAACGCCGTTTTCTCGAAAATGTAGTTTTGTGACATTCCTTTTTTTTTTTTTCCTTACCCTTCATATGGCTGTTCTGAGAGCGGACTAGGTTGAGTAGTGGTTTATGCATCGGCACGGTACGCCGAGGATCTCGTGTTCGAGTCGCGGTCCAGTCATGCACTTTTTCATTACGTATATCATTGAATTCGCACCTACAGAGAATTTGGTGTGTAAAAAGAAAATAAGTTTAAGTCGGTTGTTTCCTTCTTTCATTAATGTAAATAGAAAAACGTTAAAGTGATTTTTAAAAATGGCAAATATACATTGTTTAAAAGTCTGCGCAGGTAAAAGTTTTCCACTTCCTTAATCTCAGAAGTACAATGCAACAGATAGTGTCGCTAAGTTTACACCGTAAGTCCCATTATTCCTTCTCTAGCTCAAAGAAAGTTTGAATGAGGACGCAAGTGACAGTGATTTACATTAGTATGTAAAGAGGATAGTTTCATCTTTATGGTAATGGATTGCACTCACCTGCCCTGCACTGTAACCCCTCCCTTTATTTATTTATTTATTTTTATTTATTTACCACCGACCATGTTCAACATGATATCCCTGGCGATGAACAATTGCACGACATCGGAGCTTCCATTGAAAGAGGCTTCTTTCAGTACAATCTGATCCAGTTTAACACACTCATCCTTGGATACTTTTCAAGGATCCATAAAATGTTCTAGCTCGACGTTTTGTAATGTTCCATTTAAAGTTCAATGGCATAAAAGTCAATGGGTTATGCATCAGGTGATTTAACAGAGATGTGTCTAAATGAAACAGCCTTGGTACCTGTCTAATGTTCCATACAAGCTATGTAGGCCATCGTTGTTTTGGCAGTGTGACTGCTGGCCTTGTCTTAGTGCATGTGACTTTAGCGGGCTCATTGTTAAAGCAATTGCATATTGGCGGTATATGAGATCTAAGACACTTTGCTACCCTCATGCCTCTCCATTATATTCCAACCAATAAACTACTTTACACTACTGGACGAGACAGAAGTAGACGGAACTTGTAGACTTCACCAGGGTGTCGCTACTAATACTTTCCGGATCCCCTGGCTGTAGTTCAGCAGCAGACTTATGGTGTACTGTATTTCTTCAAAGATGCACAAAATTCTGCAACTGGATAATTGTAACTTCATCGGCAGTACCAATGTGAAACGTGACTCATCTGTCCAGGCAACCTTTTCCCATATTTCCACGATCCAGTGGCGGTGTTCCTTTGCCCATGTTAGACATTGTTTCCTGTGTCGTGCGGTTAAAAGGGATACTCATGTGGGCCTATGGCTTCTGTACCCCATGGCGAGTAGGTGGTTGTGGGTGTGTGGCTGCTAACACGGCGTTGTTGTCCTGCATTGAACCTCTCCGCGATTTGAGATACTGTGGCCAATCTATCGCTGTTATGATGCACGCCAGTTTGCGCCTACCCGTATCATCGACATGCCCCTGACCACAGCACTTTTCCCGTGCGGGTGCGGTTTTATCGGAAGCCAGGTACTCATGATACACCATTGACATACCGCCAAGTGAACTTTGTGGTGGACAAACACCGTGTGCGTGGGTTTTCTCGGGGTTCTCCCGTTTCCTTCCACTTTCTTCATTCCACCATTTCATTCATCACTCATCATCACCGTCTCCTTTAGCCTAACCGGCATAACCGTGGGACGTAAAACTCAAAGATTTCATTTCATTTTCACACCACTGACATAGTTGCCTTTGAAAATCCGAGTGCCGCAGCCACTTCCGAAATCGAGCCACCCAGCCTTCTGGCCCCTACGATTTGACCACGGTCAAATGCACTCAGGTCCTTCGTCTTGCCTATCACACACTGCACTGACACGGATACTGAGAGAGGAAACACACAGCAGCAGTACACGTGCGATGCGTTTCCTTCACATGGAGTGGTGGAGCCTCTGCAGGGCGGTTTCTGGAACTGTCCTGCTGTCTCAGAACTAGTAACACGTAAATGAATTACCACAAGCTATCAGTCAATTATAATAGACGTGCAATAAAACGAAGGATTTACTATTTCAGCAATCATACAATTACATTTTGCACATTGTTTTGGCTTAATGCAGTGGAGGCAAATTGTAAACATACAACTTATGTTTTATTACTGGAGAGAGAGCTTTTTAACATTTTTAACCCATCTTGGATAATATACATCCTCTATCATTTTCTTTGTTCTTCTATGTATCAAAATCTAAATGTTGTCAAATAGTTGCTGCGACAGTAACAGTGTTCAGGATATTATATTGGTCATAAACTTTTATATTAAGAAATAAATAAATAGACGTTTGTTAATGATTACTATCTGGACTTTAACAAAATCACACATTGTATTTTGCCTGAAATACAACTGTAGCTACTATGAGCCAAAAACGGCCCATTACAACTTGCTGTATATAGTAAGCAGCATTTACCTTCACATTAGATGACACTCTGTATATAAGAAGCTTCCCCTTGGTAGAGAAATCCGCCACTACCACAACTCTATATGGTCACTATGCCTACCCTTTTCATTGGCAGGACAGTAGGAAATTGGAAGCACCTGCTTTGACCAAGTCAAATTTAGGATGATGACACGACACCATCTATCATGCGCTAGGTTACGCTGATATAAACGTTTACTTGGACTCGTTGTGCCTTTGACCTACTCAAACGGAACAACACAAAATATCGAGCCACAACACTTGAGGACTCTGGAAAATATGCAAGGACAAGTAGTCTTAATTAAATTAGGCCGTGCTGAATAGAAGTCTCTTTCAGCAGAAGCTTTGATGTGAAATTATTCATCACCAGGGCCATCATACTAAAGATGATCGAATTGAGTTGAGGTGATATTGAGTTTAACGTTCCTTTCAACAGCGAGGCTATATGAGACGAGACCTAACGATTCACGTGAAATCTGAACCACATGAGCTTCCACCAGGAATCGAACTCGGGTCTCCCACGCTAAAGGCGCGTACGCTAACCGCTTAGCCAGGAAGGAGTTCTGAAGATGATCGGTAGTGGAAAAAGGATTTTACAATTTACAGCAGACGGGTATAATTCATTACCATAAGGATAAAACGACCTTCTATACTCTGTTAAATAGGGATTGTTGGTTTTTGAGAAGCTCAAGTAGTACTATCATGAATATTATGAGTATGATCCTACGAAGGGTTGAACCGCTGTCCCAAGCATGGCTAAGGAGCAAAATTTAACAACGAAGATGGAAATGCATAACGGAGCAGGCATTAGTACAACAGACGTCAAAGGAATCAACCAAAAAACTCTCAACAGAACTTAGTATCCCCACACAAAGACGCAACGTCATGTGATGCAAGATTTAAGCCTGAAACAATTCGGCGACGTTTGTAAATGAACTGAATAACAAATTCAATGATAACCTCCACATTATTGTTAATTCGTGTGCACCATTTCAGTCCGCGCCGGATCCTTTGTCAAAACTTGCTACGGTTGATAAACTGCTTTCTTTACGTTGTTCAAGTAGCTAGGCTGTAAAACTATAAAAACGCAGGATCATTTGAAAACAATAACCTGGATATTACTGGTAAATCTCCCTTTTCTTTTCAGATGATCCTGGGTTTTTATAATCTTATCGGGTACCACCTTCAACAATGTAAAGAAAACAGTTTACCAGGTGTGGTAGATGTTGACAGCGCGGACGGAAATGACGCACATGAATAACCAAAATTTTGGTCAAGATACACGGGTAGATTATTTAATTAAACTGATATGCATTCTACAGCATCCATCAAAATGAACTGAATGCTAATAGTATAATTTAAACTGTATGTTACAACTAAGTTTGAAAGAAAGAAAGAAAGAAAAAAAAGAAAGAAAAAAAGAAAAAAAAGAAAGAAAGAAAAACTTAATAGATAAATTGAGAAGTTGTAGCTTTACAAATAATTAAGTGAAATTCTCAACTTCACATTCTTATGTGCGTATCTTTTAAACAACTTTTGTGACATCCTAACGAACTGTTCTCTTGTCAAATAAATAGAGAAAAATATAAAAAAATACAAAATAATAATAATAATGAATAAATAAATAAATAAATAAATAAATAATAATAGTTGTTTAATAGAAATCACAACCATATGGGTCGTAAGGGAACCAGATATTCCGTATCTTCCAGTTACAATTGTCTTCTAGCCTACTCTGGCGTGCAATAAACGTCTAGTCAGTGTAAGTTATTGAGTGTAACTTGTTTCTTATTTATGATATATATATATATATCATGCAGCATCTATCAGCAAAAACGTTGAAAGTAGTTACCTGGATACGTAATATACTTTTAAATACTTTCAAGCAAGAATCTCATTACTTGTCAACTTATCCCAAAGGAAAGAAGAAAACACTATGCTACGATGCTACAAAACTTGGTAACAAATAGTTCCTAAGTTCAACTGCAGAATACTTACGCATTCACAGGATCGAAAGGTCTTTCGGCGACGACTGGATATACTTCAGCTGCTCGAATAATTCGTTGCGTATCGTACAGTAAGAAAGCGGAGAAAACCAAAAGACCACCGTACAAGCTAATTGAATACAGTCCAGCTCCTAAAGCAGTTGTTGGAGGGAGGAACATGCTACCTGCAAGTACACATAAACAGAATATATACCTTAATGGTAATCTCATTAGGAATAACAACATAATATATTCTTACTTTGTATTACCAGCAGTCTGCTACTTTCATCAGTAATTTTCTTTAAAAAATTGCTACACTGGATCCACTGTTGATCTTCTCACCTACTGAATTATTTTAGAAGAATTTGTACAAAATATTACAAGATACGATACCTCGATACACAACCACCCTATTGTAGAATTTGGGACTATTACTGACTATAGCTAATAATTGTTTGTATGTATACTTCGTACCTATCCGTGTGCTATATATAGAGAAAAAAATGTCGACTTTTGTTAAATACGATGTATCGTTTGATATATTAAAAGATGCAATTTACTTTGTTTCCACAGGAAACATCGATTTTACAGTATTAAGATAGTTTTAAGCTTAATTAGTTTAAAAAGTGTATTTTCCAGTTTTGCTTTATTTTTGTGTTTTTAAAATAAATTCTTACTCTTCAAATGCAATATTTCAAATTTCTATTTTCATAAGAAGTATATCAATATTTTGAAGGTTTTATTTCAGTCATATTTTAATAGTTCCACCTTTGCTCTTTTCGATCTTCTAAAATTTTATTCATTAGCAGCATTGTCGTTCTTAGTCTCATGTAATCTTTACGTTTATGTCCCACGGTTATGCCGGCTAGGCTAAAGGAGACGGTGATTATCAAAAATGAATAAAATAGTGGAATGAAGAAACTGGGAGGAAACGGGGGAACACCGAAGAAACCCACGCACACGGTGTTTGTCAATCACAAAGCTCATTTGGCACGAGCTGGGATCGAACCAAGGATCCCATGCACCAGAAGTGAACGCTCTACCAGTGAGCCACTGCGGCCCATTTTTCTTAATTCTCATCTTTTTATTGGATGGTGTCCTCTATATGTTGTTATCTATCATTAGATTCACCACCCACTTCTCAGTTTTTGTCTAGCCTCGAATCTTCATTTAGTTACTGAGTAGTTTGGCGAATCTAATCCTGATGGCAGACATATGAAATTCTGCTCCTTAAGTTTTAGTAGCGTTTCACCGCTTCTGATCAACAGAATAATGAAAAACTTACTCCTGTCAGATGTAAAATCTAGTGTTGCTTTGAACTTAGTGAAATAATGTTTCAGCCAAGGTGCAATTTGGGCAGTCATTTTGATAAAACAAGTTGATCTATTTCACTTAGACGAATACTGGTGGAACTTTTTTTTTTTTTTTTTTTTTTTTTTTTTTTTTTTAATGTATTGTGAGGTTAAATTTATTTAAACTAGTACGATCTATTGCAAAATTAAAATGCAAGACTGGACCGAAATCGAAGCCGACCCTTAGACTTCCCGTGTTGATGCGTTAACCACCACGCTATTCACTCCGTTCCCTCAACAATCATAATTTCTATTCTTAACCCTTTCCCTGTGTTCGGCGTAATATTACGCCCACGGCCAATCAGGCACTTACAATGCATTTTCCTGAGCGAAACCCTTTCCATAGTGTGTAATTTTTTGATAACTTCTGCGCATGGCTTACACCAGTTTTGTGTATATATTGCTTGTTCTGACTTCAAGGACCACTTAGTATTGTATTTACTATTATTGTTAATACATTATCATCATCGTAACCATCACAGACATTATCATCATCCTTATCATGATCATTTCAATGTTGCTTATTTCTTTCGTATTTATTACTGAATGGAAAATTATGAGCAGCAACTTGGTTAGGTTATGTTAGATTTGGCTATAGAATAATATACTTGGTCTTAATTCCAAATCTACTTCTTTTTATGGGAATATATTGAACCCATGACAACCGTCCTCTCCGCAACATCAAACTTTCATCAACAGGCAGTTGTCTTTCTGGTATATGCACAGATTTGAATGCAGGAACAAGGTCGTCTAGTACAGGTTTTATTTTCCAGTTTTCGATTGGAATTATTGTATGGTTTTGAATTGAGCAAAACAAGTCTGTTGTATAGCATAATATGTCCAAAAGCTGGTGTCTCCAATATCATCTTTTTGCTGTAATGCACAGGGAGTTCGGGTTTCCACACAAGTCCCTGAAGAATCAGAATAGCCAAGAACAACCACACTTCAGCTGTGACGTATCGCTCCACGCAAAGTCGACTTCTCTTCTTCAGGAGACTCGTTTCTTCAACATCGTTTGACTTGAAAACCTTTTAGTTTCAAGAACAATCAACTGCACAAGATCATCGGAGAAATATAACTTCAACAATTCAAGAGCATTATCTTTATCGTTCATATCCAATTTCAAACCACTGTTGTTACAAAACACTTCTGCTAACATGCGTGTACGTAGTCTTGTCCACGAGAGGTACCAGCAACATCTTTCATTTCACTCCCATTGTCATCCATCAGAATCAGAGAAATCAGAAATATCGGATGAAAAAAATCGGTTATTTCCTTCTATTATCACATGTAACAGAATTACTTCGCCTAATGCTTAAGTAAATATTTCAAACATTGTGACGTTACCACAATTTGTGAAACGCAAATATTTACCTAGCTGTTTGTTCATAATCTGCCCTCTGAAAACAAAAGAATACCTGCTAATATTATACACAGTAATGCTTGAATTACTTAAACCTAGGTCTCAGTTATCTATTATGCACACTCTAGAGGTAATTAATATTCAGATAACAATATGGGCTTTTCTGATTTGTAAGAAATTCCTACCTATTGAAGATGCGAACACAACTCCTAATCCAATGGCCAATGGACCGCCTATTGTAAGGAACCTTTCACTTGGAGCGCAAGCAGCTACAGTAGACAACCCTCCAACAACTCCTGCTGTATACCTGTCAAGCAAAAGTAGAAGTTAAAATTAGGATCAACACTTGGAAAATAATTATTTTACTAATTGTAACAACTGCAGATGAATGTCTGATTTCCTGACATTTCAAAGCTGTTCAGATTCAATGCTCAATTTTAAAGTTCCAAACACGGGTATATACGTTTCGAAAAGCAGAAAGGAAATACTCTGGCAAAGACATTTCGCACTGAAGTTTGAACTCAATAAACATGAAACACATGTCGAAGGATTGTAAAAATATAGTTTTGTTTTTTGTTTGTTCATTTCTAATGTGACATGTACACAAAGAACGGTTCTCAGCAGTACTACAAAAATATTCGTCAGAAATACCACTTAACAAAACTATATAGCTACATTCCCATTAACGTAAAAAATATTTCAAAGAATAATGTATAAAATTGTATCTAACACGTACTACTTACCATGCAGCTCTGATAAGTATGGGTCCACCAATAAAGCACAAGGGAGCTACAAATGCTCCAAGAATAGCTGAGTGTGCAATCCACGCCATTTGTTTCGGTCCGAAACCTGGTTTGTAAGGAATGCTCTGTACAACCATACCAGTTCCAATAATCGCCGCAAGTGAAGCACCAATTGCCTAGAAAACAACGAAAGCAGAAAAATACAACTTTTGCTTTCTTTCTGTCCTTTTGAAATATTATTGGGTTTAAAGAATTGAAGTTTGAATGTTTAACAACAATCACATCACAATGTAGGCCATCCTCTCCTCGCATAAGAAATGGAGATATGTTTTAGTGCATTAGTAATATTTTTGTTTACCATACAATAGGAATCCAATTATTTACTTAATGAGTTATTCTCTTTAAAAACTGCAAGTTATATTAGACACTAATATGAGCAGCTCGGGGGAATATTATAAGTGCCATTCCGGGTAAAATTGAGTTATTGGGGGAATGGATTGGGATCGAATCACAAAATAATATTTAGGCAGTTTAATTTCGAAAATGTATCTGGAGATGGAAAGAAAGCTTGTTTGTTATGTATCATTGCATTGTATAGCATGGGAAGGTTAAAACTTTCTTTTTCAGTTTACTCAAAGGTCAGAAAATGTTACATACCACTGTGTTTCCCTGAGCAGCTCCTATAAGAAATGTAGTAGAGAGAATTTGCTAATTAATGATGAACAGGAGGCACGTTCCAAAATGATGGAATTAAGTGGTAACTAATTCAACTGTCTTTATTGTAGGCATTTGCATTTGTAAAATATTCCTTCGTAACTGAGTACGTACTGGAGTATTAAGTTGGACAATGACACAATCAGAGATGTAACGATGTTCGATGTTAAAGCACATGAAGAATGTACTGACTTCAAATGTGTAAACAGAGGGGGAGGAGGAGGAGGAGGATGAAAGAAGAAGATGAAGAAGAAGAGAAAATACTTCAACACTTGATAAATATTTAATAATGCTAATTGTTAACGTTTAAATAATTACTTACCAACCAATGGTTTTTAGTGACGAGATTAAGGAGACTAGGCGTTCGAAAAACTGCAACTGCGCTTGCTGCGGTCACAAGAATTGAGCCTCCGAAGTACAAGTAAGTAGCTTTAATTCTATCTCTAACATGTTGTGGCCATAATCTACAACGAAACAATAATTAATACTTAATTATATATCATCTGTTATTTAAAATTACTAACCTCTTAAATACTTTGTACTTAGAACTATCGACACTTTTTTACTGAGACAAAGAAGTTTAAAAGATAAAGAAAATATGCCTTTGTTTGCTAGAAATCTTTTTATGAGTACATAGTTACTGGGTCGATGCATTAAGTTCGTGCGGTTTTCTTTTGGGTTGGCAACAATGCGGCGTGAAGCGATTGTTTATCGTTATTCCGTTGTTTTACCGTAGTTTGGAATTTGTGTGTTGTGAAACACATGTTTTCTTGATTGTGAACGTATTACTGTATATATTTCAGACAAACTAATATGGAATGTCAAGTTGAGAAAAGTGATCATTTCCGTCACAATTTACTCCTCGAGTTTAACCGAGGATCCATACAGCAGAAGCTGCGAGAAAATTTGTGCAGTATACAGGAATGAAGAAATTTTTGAAAGAACAACACAGAAAAGCTTCTCTTGAGCAATGGCAACACATTTCTTCTAGTCAAAACCAAAACAATTCTACAGGCGAGGCACTAATCTGCTACCTGAACATTGGCAGAAGGTCATACTAGATAGTGGAGGTGAATACATCACTGAGTGATTGTGAGTGACAGTAAAATGATGCAAATGTATTATTACACTATGTTACGTCTATGTTATATTTGTATTTGTATTAACAGACCAGCAGAATAAAAATAAAATATAAGAACCGTACGAACTTATATTAGAACCGTACTATGCAATATTTCCACCCTCTTGGCCTTGACTGATTCAATTACAAACAATACGTACGATTCCGAAGTTTAAACAAGCAAACTTCCAAATTATGTGAAAGAGAACAAAGAAATTAACTAAAGACTGATTTACATCAAAATCTGTTGATCCCTACTGAACACTACCAAAAATAGGAACCTAATATAAATAGAAGTATTATATTCGTAATATTTCTTTATCGCAAAGATCGAACGCACAAGGATCATGTCAACATTAGGTTTGCCAACCCTGATTCAAATAGCGTGATCTAAATTTGATTACACGTTGCACGTTACAAATTAAGACCTTCACATTTAAAATTCTTAGTTTTGAGTGAAGTAGTGTGAAACCAGTAAATAATTTATTAACTATTTAGTGTGGATATTGTTGCAGAGTAGTAAGTGAATACAATGAATGTAAAAGAAACGCAAAATGTAGGTGACAACTACATTTCATCGTCTTCAAGGTAAGGTGGACTTAAAAAAAATGAACCAGGAATTCTTTCAGGTGCCGAAATGATTGTCCTATGAAACAAAGAAAATATATGCAAGATAGTCCATCAGTTATTTTTATTCATACGTACGTATGTTTTATACAAAAATAAGAAGCTTAATGATAGTTAAAAAAATTATGAAAAGACTTTAACAAAATGCAACTTAAACTGATTAACACGGATATTTATTTAAAGATATGATTTCAAGCATTATTTACATAGTTTGTAAAATAATAATAGGGTCATTCCATTCCAAATCATCACAGAGAAAAATTTCACCAATTTCACCACCTCAGATTGTGATGAAAGTTGATGAAAAGCAAGAGCTTGTGGAGTAACCAACATTTGCCAAGTTATAAGCTCCAGTGACAAAAGTTGTCAGATAGCAGTGTTGCCAACCTGGCAAAAAAGTGCTACTTTTCGCAAACATGCTAAATAGAAAAAAAAAAAATCATAACTTCGCTCCTAATTTAGTTAGAAACGTCATGCTGGGCTTGTTGTAAAGCTGAAGGAATGTCCCTTCAATAATAAAAAAAAGTTCAGACCATTTCTGTTATTTTTGGGAGTCAAGGTTTTACACTTTGATCTTTGACCTCAAATATCTGAAAAAATGCATCTTTGATTTTCGTTAAAAAAAAAAATGTTGTGTAGTGTCATGGTGTTCAGCTGTTGTGTAAATTTCATGTTGGGATGCTACGGGAAGAGGAGTTACAGACATGAATAAAAATGCCATATTAAATGGGTGGATATGACGTAAGAATCTTTCAAGTGCGATATAAATCCCCTTGAAACAAGTAAATGTTGCACATTTCAAAATGATACTTCGCTGCAAGTGAAAATGGTGTTGCTTTATCCTTTGCATTCTTCTCTCTTGTGTGGTAATAACGTCTGAGGTGGTAAATTATAGGTATTTTGAACCACTGCCATCAGAAAAATAATATCTTAGATACTGCATTGTTTTCTTTCAAAAATGTAATCAGTCTCTTCTGAAATACAAGTACAGCATTGGTGTCATGTTGCATGCAGTCCGAAATAATGTTACAATTAGTGTGTGCGATTCCACCTGCAGAAGTTTCACGGAAATAAACAGCAAATGGATGAACAGTGGCTTGTGCCTTGTTCCAATGGAAACTTTGGACAATGACTTGCAAAATAAAGGAATAATTTTCCGCAAAGTCACATAAAACAACAACTTCATCCCCAGTTAACCCACCTTTAACGTCCTTCATATACCTTGCCTGTTGCGTTTCAATAAATGCATGTGCCTTCAAGAGTGTTAATTTAGAAATAAATAGGCCAACAAATTCGTTAGTTGGCTTCACTAACGTCTCAAGCGCACATGTATTAGAAGTCACCCACTGTTTGAAGTTAACATGTTCAATTGCATTCTGCTGTAGAACAGTATCCAGAATGCCCCTCACCTTGTTAGCCCCTGGGCATTCAGTGTACTGCTGGAAGAAGCACTACACTTCAAGTGGGATGCACATCATAACTGACAAGCAGTAGTGGTACATTGATAAGCAGACTTCCACATTTTCCAACAACTTACCCAACTTACATCCCCAACCCCCTGATATTCTGACTTTTCCAATCATTCATGTTCTGGCTTCAATGGACCCATGCACAGCTCCTGGTCGCACATATAATTTACCAGTTACAGACATTATTACCACGCAAGAGAGAATGCAAAGGATAAAGCAACATCATTTTCACTTGTAGGGGAGTATCATTTTGAAATGAGCAACATTTACTTGTTTCAAGGGGATTTATATCACACTTGAAATATTCTTACACCCATTTAATATGGCATTCTTATTGAAGTCTGTTAGGTTCATTACTTTGTAACTCCTCTTCCCGTAGCCATCCCAACATGAAATTTACACAACAGCTGGACACCATGACACTACACAACGTTAAAAAAAAAAAAAAAAAAAAAACTAAAATTAACAATGCATTTTTTTAGATATTTTAGGTCAAAGATCAGTGTGTGACCTTGACCCCCTAAAAATAACAGAAATGGTCTGAACTTTTTTTTAATTATTATTATTATTGAAAGGACATTCCTTCAGCTTTATAACAAGCCCAGCATGACGTTTCTAACTAAATCAGGAGCGAAGTTATTTTTTTTTTCTTTCAATTAGCATGTTTGCGAAAAATGGCACTTTTTTGCTAGGTTGTCGACACTGGTGACAACTACTTGTCACTGGAAGTTATAATTTGGCAAATGTTGGTTACTCCACAAGTTCTTGCTTTTCACCAACTTCCATCACAATCAGAGATTGTGAGGTTGAAAAGTCCTCTTTTTTGTGATCATTTGGCGTAGATTGACCCATTAATAATAACTTACTGCGTCCAAATGTACTTTAATTGTACTAAACTTTTTCAGCACTCTCTGCCGCCTTCGTGAGTAGCTTTGGGAAACTCACACATATCTTTTTTTCACTTTTCCGAATGTAATTTTGCAACATGAAAACAGTATAAAATAACATCCCACCAAATAATAATAATAAACTCATGTGAGGTTTCTAGAGTTACTGACGAAGGCGACAGAAAACAGTTTAGTACAATTTCTACAATATAATTTATTAAGCTGAGAAAAATGACATATGTTAGTATAAAAGCTCTTGCGTAGGTTTCATTAAAAAACTAATTTCTTTTTAAACCTAAAACCTGATGACATACGAGAATCATGCCACTTACTGAGATCAAACTTATATTAAAATATACCCTCTTTAGGTTTTTAAGATTTTTCATTATGATACTACCACGATGACAATACAGTGTATACGATATTAATGAGATATAGCCTACAGTATAATTAACTCTTAAATTTTAATTCCTGTTTAACTTAAATACTGTTCAAAGATAAGACACAGATCAATCAATAGATCACATTGACCTAAACAAACAAAATAAAACAAAAACTCACATGCGTAGTTTTCGAGGAATCTAAGAAAACAACTAACCAACTTCAATACGTTTATGTTCACGCATAATTTCAACATTGGTGAACTGATTTTGATGGTTCTTTCTTGGATTAAAAGAGTAAATATTCCCGGTGGCCTCACTAAGTTTAACGGCAGTCTTTGGAGATAGGTATGAAATACCTTAAGGTGTGGAGTGTTAAAACCGTAGTTAACCGACTTAACTTTGACATGGATGTGCCAATTTTAATGATTTTGCTTTTATTTGAAAGAATTTATTTTGTTGTTAACATATTTTTTGGAGCTAGAGCCTATAATTTTTCAATGGATGACAGATACTGTAATTCACCAATTTCATTGCGCGCAACTTCAACACGGATGTAACCATTTTGATTATTATTTTCTAGTTTCAAAAAGTGTACTTTCTCGCAGGATCCACATCAGTTTTATTAGAATGTGATAAGTCTTTGGCGGTAGATTATGAAAACTCCTCAACAGCATGGTATTAATACCGTGAGTATATTCGCGTATAATTTTATAATGCGCAAACCACCGCAACGGCTACAAAAACTGTAGAACGGTCACTGTAGAAAGGTTAAACACTGTAGAAAAGTCAGACTACATGTAGCTTGGCAAAAATTGTCTTCCTCATGTGTATGGTTCTAAAATGAAATCTTTAAGTCTTACGTCCCGCTAATGCCGGGTAGGCTAAAGAGACGGTGATGATGAAATAATGAATGAAATGGTGAAATGAATAAAGTGGGAGGAAATGGGAGAACCCTGAGAAAACCAACGCACACGGTGTTTGTCCAACACAAAGTTCACTTGACGCGAGCTGGGATCGAACCAGGGCCCCCAAGCACCAGAGGTGAACGCTCTACCACACTGAGCCACTGCAGCCCCCTTGTATGGTTGCTGAGTTATGGATGTTAACTTATCCATCACAGTTTAATACGTAGACTAGATTGAAGAAACAGTGACGTCATACTGAAAATTGCCCAAGGATGCTAAGGTGGCTTCACTCAAAATGTGAAAGAGATCATTCCGTTCTACAAAGTATAATAAAAAGCACGAAAGAAAAAGAAACTTTATGCCGCACGTTATAGTCCCCAATTTATTTCTAGAATGACTTCAAATAGGAATTGTGTACCGTATAACAATTTTCTCAATTACGTCGTATCCAATTTAACTATTTATCCTGAAGAAAGGTATTTTCAGCAGAAACGTACCATTTATCAACTGCTCACGGTAATCTATTGTACCGATTTTACAAGCAATACTACCGATACGTGAAGGACAAACAACCAGGGAGCCTCCAAGTGACATCCTGTGATCAATCTAACTAAATGTATAACCGATGTTTAACTAAATGTTTAATCTAACTAAACAGTAACTGATTTGTTCTTCTCGGGTTTCGTGTTTAGCGACTGCCTGAAGCCGAGAAGGGGCGGCTATATTACTCATGAATCGTTTCCAGAGGATAGTGGACTATTCTGCATGCAGCACAGTACCCAAATATGTCACCGATAATGGAATAATCTATGCAATCTCTTAAATCCTTTATTACCATAGCAATCCCTAGAACTTGATACCCACTCCGTTACGTTATAGTATATATGATTTTTTTTTAAAAAAAATAACTGTGAATGTAACTACTTGGATTACTGAAAATACTTACACAGCACGATCGATGGCACCAGCTTCTTTTGACAATCCCAACCCGTAATAACATAATGCACCTAATCCAAAAATAGCGCCTCCAGCCACAGCACCTTGTCCAATACTAAAAGCTGTTAAAACAAACAAATAAATAAATAAATAAAAATAATAATGCAATACATAATAATGTCTAATTTGCTACAATCCTTACTCAGAATTTCATACTTAACATGTATATGATAAGGTCGGCTCATTCCACGTCAAATCACCCAGGTCATGCCACCTAACAATCCAGATTTTGATGAAACTTCGTGTACTTGTTGACACTACTAAGGTATGAAGACCTGTAAAATTTTTCTTCCGAAATCCTAATAGTTTGTGAGAAATACAACACCAAAGTTTCAGAATTTCAGGCATCCCGGTAGTTCTCGAGGCCATCTAATATTTCGTAGAGCTTAATACAAAAATTTGTATCTCAGTATCTACGCAATGTATCACTTGGAAATTTCTACTCGAAGTTTATTTAAGTCTGTAGAGATAATAAAAAAACCCATCAAGATTGCTGTACATTAAGGGTGAAAAATGCACCCTTGCACTTCTTCTTCTTTTTTTTTTTTTTTAGTAAATTTCTAATTTTACGTAATGCGCATTATCGCTGTGAGGACCAATTACCTTGCCACTCTTTTTATTAAAAAAAAGTGAACCCTAAGGTATGTTCTAAGAGACTGTAAAATAAAATTAGTGGTTTTTTGAATGCTTCGGTTAGTAATTCTCGTTTAATCCTTCAAGGCCGATGCGCCAGGTTTTTTTTTTTTTTTTTTTTTTTTTTTTTTTTTTTTTTTTTTTTTTTCCGTCGTCGTCGTCTGTAAAGTGTTATTGCCATTGATGTGAACAACGTATTGGCACAATATTGCTCGATTCAGTCACACAGGTCTCAAGTAATCACTAAGTATACGTGTTGTTTGTGTTGAAGTGTGCGGGGGTTCAGAGGAGCGGGATAACCAGGCTAGAAACACATTTTGAAATTTTATAATACATATTTTTTTTGCTTGCCGAACTATTATATAATCAAAGTGAATTTAATGTTAAAATTGAATTAATTTTCCAAATCTACAGTCCATTACCTTTCAAATAAAGTAGAAATGAAGGTTATATAACAGTCAAGGGGAAGCCAGTGCCAGATGTAAGTCCTGCCAACCGAACTTAACCTAACCGCACGAACTAAAGTACAAGCTTTTAGTCATAATGCAAGGTTTTGTATGACCTGAAGAGTATACATTTATTTAATAAATTTGTTGATGCATGTATCTATAGTGTCAAAGATCTTATGTTCGTAGTTGTTAAATATACAGGATGTCTCAATAGTCCCCTGACATAGGGTAAGTGTTATTATCAGAGTTACAACAAAATGTAAGAGGGAAAACCGTTTCCAAATATGACGTTATCAATCGAAAGTGAAGGATATTTTTAAATCGGATTAGCCGTTTGGGCTGTACACTCTTTATGCGCCCAATGTTAAATGAAAATGTAACGTTGCCACTAATAGAGGGGCTGGGGGAAGTGGATAGATTTTGTAAAAGTATGGTGAGTGGGAGTATGGTGAATGGAAGTTGTACACATGGAGAAGCGATTATTACTTGAGAATTTAAAAGAATTGTACTCCTCATTTAAACATCAACATCCCAACATTAAAATTGGATTTTCTAAATTTTGCACGTTGCGTCCTAATTGGTGTGTATTAGCAGATTCTTTTGGGACACACACAGTGTGCGTGTGTACAATATATTATTCTCCTACTGCATGCATGTCATATAGAAGAGACATATCAAGACTTGATCCGTCATCTGGTTTGCTCTGTGTACATTCAGGATTGCATGCTGAGGCATTGTTCCGAGTGTCTCTCCAATTAAAATTTGAGGCAGCTTCTGTTTGCAAAATTCGAGGATTTTGATCCTCTGGGGAGGAAGTAACATGTTACCAGTGGGTATCAACGGACAGAACAGAATTGGTGAAAAGTAGTCACACTGGACGAGTATGTGACAATTTTGATAGGAAAGCTTGAAAAGTTTGTACCACGAAAAATTGTGATCCAGAGACAGCCGTTGTTCTGCTGGACTTTAGTGAAAATTATTTCTATACAAATCAGGACGAAGTTCATGGATATCACTGGTCTACTGATTCCTGTACCCTATACCAAACAGTACTACATTCACGTCTTCCTGGATCTGCAGACCTGACTATTTCAAGTTTTTGTGTAATATCAGATGACTTGTAACACGATGTTGCCTTTGTTTATGAGACTCAAAAACAAATAACTTCTTTTCTGAAAGAGCCATTTCCATATGTTAAAAATGTAAATTACTTTAGTGATGGATGTGCTGCGCAGTACAAGAATTGTAAAAAACTTTATGAACATGTGTTACCATTATGAGAATTTCTCCGTAAGTGCATCATGGTCAATTTTTGCTACAAGCCATGGTAAATCCCCATATGATGGTATGGTGGAACAATTAAACGTCTGCTTACTAAAGAAAGCCTTCAAAGATGTTCTGATTTTGTAAATATGTCTTCTGACATATTTAAAAAATCAGAACATCTTTGAAGGCTTTCTTTAGTAAGCAGACGTTTAATTGTCCCACCATACCATCATAGAAATTTTTACCTTCTGTAGATCTAGCATTGAACATACAAATTTCAGCTTGCTGAAAAAAGAAACTCTCATAGATATACGCAAAGAACTACAAAATCGTTTTTCTGGTGCAAAAACAATTCCTGGAACACGATCATATCATTAGTTCTCTCCTCTAAGCCAAACCTCGAATGGGAAAAAGCGAATCAGTGCTGATCCAGATTTCACTTCCATTTTCATTTTACTGAAGAAAAGACATCTTCTCGAATGAGCATCGCGGACATCATCACTAATTTGTATCTTGCACATGTTTACTATAACCATTGATTTTTTGGGTTAGCATTAACTAAAGATGAAGAGGAAAATGAAGTTTATGCACCGTTTTCGACCAGCTCCACCCTTTTACTGGCCTTGTGTAAGAAGACGTGTGCCATGTTCCGATATCCAATATTATTTGTTCTGTGTGCGCCGCCTTTACCAAAGGTATTGGAAGAGTATATTATTTTTCAGATAAGGAGGTTCAGTTTGTGGAGGAACAATACAGGTCGTGTTTTGCTTATAAGTAGCATGTTTCTTCGGTCTCAAACAGTGAAACCTAATTACTGTGACTGGTATATGCTGAGGTAAAAAATTGGTTTCATGCACAAGGAGTTTTGCATATTTCTTTGGTTATGAATTTTCAATCTAATGTAGTGGAAAAGTTCAATCATTATGTCTATAAAAAGTACGTTCCTATTTGTAAATTACGTTTATGAAGGTACGTCTTCCCAATCGAAAAATAATCCGGTATCCCCCCTCCCCCCAACTGTCACATAGCCTTCATTTCTACGTTATTTGAAAGATAATGGACTGTAGTTTTGGAAAATTAATTCAATTTTAAAATTAAATTCACTTTGATTACATAATAGTTCGGCAAGCAGAAAATATATATATATATATAATAAAATTTCGAAGGCCTGGTTATCCCGCTTCTCTGAACTCTCACACACTTCAACACAAACAACACGTATACTTAGTGATTACTTGAGATCTGTGTGACTGAATCGAGCAATAATGTGCCAATACCTTGCTCTCATTAATGGCAATAACACTTTACAGAAGACAAAAAAAGCTGGCGCACTGCCTTGAAGGGTTAAACGAAAATTACTAACCGAACCATTAAAAAAAAACAAAAAAAAAAACTAATTTTATTTTACAGTCTCTTAGAACAAAAGAGCGGCAAGGTAATGGTCCGCCTCACAGCGATAATGCGCATTATGTAAAATTAGAAATTTACACAAAAAATAACTATTTTAAGTGCCAGGATGCACTTTTCACACTTTATGTACAGCAATCTTGATAGTATTTTTTAATTATCTCTACAGACTTACATAAACTTCGAATAGAAATTTCCAAGTGATACATTGCGTAGATACTGAGATATAAATTTTTGTATTAAGCTCTACGAAATATATTAGATGGCCTCGAGAACTATCGGGATGCCTGAAATTCTGAAACTTTGGTCTTGTATTTCTCACAAACTATTAGGATTTCGGAAGAAAAATTTTACAGGTCCTCATACCATAGTAGTGTCAATAAGTACACGAAGTTTCATTAAAATCGGAATCGGTGGGTGACATTTCGGATTTTTTCTGGGTGATCTGAAGTGGAATGAGCCGGTCCTAAATTATTTGCCTCAGATTTGGGATTTGTACTGTAAGAATATGTATTACCAGGTATATTCTCTTGCCACAGGTGTTACTGTTTACCACTACTTATGTATGATTTGATTTTGACTTTCAGTTTAGCGTCCCTTTCAGCAGCAAGGCTATGTGAGACGTGTATACAGCCAACATGGGGTCCGAACTACATCAGCTTCCACCGGGAATCGAACCCAGGTCTCCCATGGTAAAGGCGCCGCTTAGTCATGAGAGAGCTCTTTATTTACGTAAGAGAGAGACATGCATGAGTTATAGGTACAAAATTTTATAATAAAAGTGACGATTTAAAATGTTCTGTACCTTTCCTACTATATACACTATGATGCAATCTTATAAATGGACATACTTTAAAATCACATACGCACATCTCCAATTAAAATAGGAACATAATCTGTTTCTGTTAGCATTACTTAAATACGAGATCGAAGAATTAATATATTTAATAGTTTTTCACATACTGAGAATTTTCAAGCATGCTGATGAAGAGCGGTTCTTCTTCGAAATATCGCAAATGATTTTCTTAATTTTATTCTTTGATCTAAAGGAATACTGAAGCGTTTCATTTGTATTTTGTGCTTGTTTAATTACTTCAAAATGCTTCCTTACATATTTAACCTGGTGTACATCATCTCAATAAGCACATTTCTACAGGTGAGTGTAAATTAAGGCTGTCAAGAAATCTACAATATTGGCTTATACGCGAACGTTCAGGAAAATTCACACAATCTTTGACTTTCTTCGAGAAAGTAGATGAAGTAATAGTCTCGTAAATAATAATAAATAAATAAAATATTTTACAAAAATAGTTTTATGTATGGTTTATTTATTTATTAAAAATAAATAAATAAATAAACCATATTTACTATGAAGTAACAAATAAAACACAGTTCTGACCAGAGCAGAATGAAATATATTAAAAACTATACTTACAATTTGTTACAGTTTCAAGGACCTAACGTCCTCTTCATCAGACACAAACACGTTAGGTCCTTGAAACTGTAACAAATTGTAAGTATAGTTTTTAATATATTTCATTCTGCTCTGGTCAGAACTGTGTTTTATTTGTTACTCTACTTATCCAGAGCCATGGAGTTTGTTCATTACTATGAAGTGAATGTAATTTTAAAAGATAAATAAGAATATTTAACCCTTTCAGTCGATCTTAGCTTTCCAGCTGATTGATCCTTGTTTTCATTATTTTTTATTCTGTTTCTTGTTAAGGATGGTAACTTAATACGTACTCAAAACAATAAAAGGTCCTTATTTTATTGACAACTTCAAATTATTGAAGAAAACCATACAATTTGTTCGATTCCATCAAGGGAAAGTACGCATCTGATTCGCATCCTTGAATCGTGTAAAACTTACTAATTTTCAATTAAAATTGCTACGCTGATTTTACTAAAGGGATATGATAGGAAACAAAAAAATCTTAGTAATGGCCATACTAGGGATGTACCGATACCACTTTTTCACCGATACCGATACCGATACTGAAGAGGCCGATACTGCCGTTACCGATATTAGATATAAGGCCAAAATTTGACATACAAAGATAAAAAGCAGAATTTCGTATTAGGTTCAACATAAAAAATTATATTTCCTCTAAATTTAATCCAGCTCACATAAAATGAACTAAAAAACAGCAAATACTTATATAATTATATCAATTCTAAGAGTCAGTAATCGATGTTTAGAGTGATAATGTACTTTGATAATTGCATTGCATTTACTAGTCCCTATTTCATACATATAGTGGCGGTGATTGGACGTTAAAAGTGGGGGAGCAAGATATAATCTGAATATCTGTATATTAATATCAACTTTCCTGATTGTTTCTAACACTTTGACGAAAGGTTGTATAATCAGTAGGATACTATTTTACAATTAAAATACCGTATAAGACATTTCATATTTTATTAAGTAAATTGGCAAGAGCCCTTTGTACTTTTAAACAACGAAGATCTAAGAAAAGATTTGATTCCTTGCTCATGAACATCTCAAAATTCTGTCTAGAAAATAGTGTGATTCGGCCAGCGGCCAGTTAGTTAGTGGCCACCGGTTACTATTTAGTACCAAAATGTTCACCATCCTCTTAGGTATTGATCAATACCAATATAATCTCTCTGACTTACCGTTCCCAAGATACTGGCTAAAAAGTTCCGATTTCGGGAGATTTAAGAAGCCGTATCCCATATCTCGAGAACCGTAAGTCATAGAGAAATGATATTGGTATTGATCAATTCCTAAGAGGTTGGTAAACAGTTTGGTACATATTTAACCTGGTGTACATCATCTCAATAAGCACATTCCTACAGGTGAGTGTAAGTTAAGGCTGTCAAGAAATCTACAATATTGGTTTATACAATAACATTCAGGAAATATTGGCTTATACGCAAACGTTCAGGAAAACACAATCTTTGACTTTCTTCGAGTGTCCGGTGGCTACCATTCCCCAGATACTGACCAAAAGAGTTCCGATTTCGGGAGATTTAAGGAGCCATATCTCGGGAACCGTAAGTCATAGAGAGATTATATTGGTGTTGATCAACACCTAAGAAGATAGTAAACATTTTGTTAACAAACAGTAACCGGTGGCCACTGGTGATATCTTCATTTTCAATATATATACGGTGATAAACAGTGACAGCTCAATATAGCTAATTCAACAGATCCCCTAATACGCAGGTTCCAAATATGTAAATATACTAACTCTTGAATTTAATCAAATACATTTAATATACAATTTCATATAAATTTCGAAAAAAATCTTTTTAAGCTCATTAAGGCAATGCTCTTTGAGCATTCTCAATTGTTTCTTTCTTGTTTTCTGTTAAAAGAAAAAGCCAACGAAAAGGGGTTTGCTGCGTCTGCAAAATGAGCATTGTTGTGTCTGCTAGTTAAAAAAAAGAAAGATTTTTCTTTCACCAATAATTTGTAACAGCGGAATATCACAAATGCCGTAGGCAAAACAATGAAAAAGGTAGAAGCTGATTCTTATTACTTTCCTTACTATTAGAACGAAGAAAAGACATTTAGGAACTGTCGATTTTTGTGCAATTAAAAAATAACTTGTGGAAGACTTTTCTTGTTTTGCGAAATGTTATCTCAATTAGTTTCAAAGCGGCTGATTAAGATATGAAAGTACCCTTGTAAGAAGAAATGAAAGTACCCTGGAATTGTTGCGCTACAAAAGGTTAACTTTCGGGCCATTTTCCGTAGCAATTAAAACATAATTCCTGTAGTTTTCTTAACTCCCCAGGAAGACAAATAACCAATACGTACTCACGCAATGACAAATATTATATGGCACCATAAAAAAAAAAAAAAAAAAAAAAAAAAAAAAAAAAAAAAAAAAAACAGTAATACACACAAAACTTTTAATGAACAAACTCCATGGCTCTGGATAAGTAGAGTAACAAATAAAACACAGTTCTGACCAGAGCAGAATGAAATATATTAAAAACTATACTTACAATGTGTTACAGTTTCAAGGACCTAACGTCTTCTTCATCAGACACAAACACTGAGAAAAGACAGGTGACAGCAGATCTTATATACATGAGAAAGTGAAAGGCCACGCCCCTTCTTCTCTCTCATTGGTCGGAGGGAACCAATGAGGATAAAGTCAATTCCGCGCGAACAGAAAAATATAATGAGCCCTTTCACTTTTCTAACAGTTCTTTAATGAGATGACATACAAAGAAAGTAAATAACAAATAGAAAATATTAAATAAGAAAAAAATAACTAAATATATATATAAATATATAAATTTAAATAAATAAATAAATATTAATAGCCTATATGCACTTTTCTTGTTCCTTTTCTATCACATCCAACAATTTCTCCCATTGCTCGTGTATATTCATACCGCTTGTCCAATTCATTAGGTTCTCCTCTTGTTCTCTCTTTATTCTTCTAGCCTCTTTCCACTTTCTAATAATCTTCCTCTTCTCTCTCTCTAAACCCCTAGCTCCCTCCCAGTCTATTTTATGTCCCGTTTCCTTCACATGTTTGTATATAGCGTTATTATCTCTTTTCAGTCTAACATCATCCTTATGTTGTTTTAATCTGTCCATAAGCCTTTTTCCCGTCTCCCCTATGTATTTCATGTCACACTCACTACACTTCACTTCATATATCACTCCTTCTTCCCGCTCCTCTATATGATTTTCCTCCTTTTCTATAAGTCTTCACACCACCTTTTCCTTAATAACTTCTTCAGCACTTCGGTCTTTTCGCCTATGCTCTGAATGCCATACCACTTCTTGTCTTCCTCTTCTTTCCTATCCATATTATCTTCTTTTCTCTTTCTCCTAAACTGCTCTATCCTATATCCATTATTGTTCAATTGTTTGTAGAATTTTTCCAAATCTTTTTTCTTTCCCTCTTCCTCGCTGTTGATGTTTTCTATCTTCCTTTCCATGTTCCTAATGAAATTTTTCTTAGTTGCTTTGTCTACATCACTTCTCCAGTGGCAATAAATACCTCCCAACACGGTTACTGATACCAACTAGTAGTCACTTTCTCACCTTGCTTCTCTATCTTCATATCCATGAAATTGATAGAGTTATTTTCTTCAACTTCTAATTCTAACCTTATGCCTTTCTCTTGGTCTTCTATACTTTCAACATATTTCTCCAGTTGATTTCTATTCCCTGTCCATATGCCTAAACAATCAACAACATACCTGCAAAAGAATAGTAACTTTCCTCCTGCTTGTTCTGTCACTTTTTTCTCCCACTTGTTCATTACTATTTCCGCTAGAACTGGACTCAGCTTGGATCCAATGCTTAAATCTTCTTTTATCTTCACTAGTCTTTCTCCAATTATGCAATAGCTATTTTCCCACAAAGTCTTAAGCGCTCTTATGACTTTCTCTTTTTTCCACTGACTTATAACTTTCCCTTCCATCTCCTCTTCTATTGCCTTTATGACATAATCCCTTCTTATACTGGTGAACATGGCTTTAACATCTACACTAAACATTAACACTTTCTCCTGATTCCACTTAATCTCATCTATCCTCTTCCTCAATTCTTCCGTGTTCTTCACTCTGCATGTCTTTTGTCCTTCTCTGATTTCGTCCATTATCTCTCTTAATTTCTCCTCTAGTGGTTCAAAATAGTTACCTCTGCAGTCCAGTACTGGTCTTAGCTTCACGTCCTTCTTATTTATTTTAGGAAAACCTTTCATGACAGGAATCCTTCCTTTTTTGTTGATCATCTTTTTAATCCCCGCCTTTTTACCTTCTTGTACTATCTTTTTCAACACTTCATCTTTCATGTCCTTGTTACCGACTACCTCATATGTCTGATCACATAACTCCCCTAGCTTCTCCTGGTACCATCCTTTCTCCATTCTACCAACGCGCCTCCTTTGTCCGCCTATTCCACTACGATATCCTTTCTTTTCCTTAATCTTTTCAGTCCTTCCTTCTCTTCTTTCCTTAAGTTACTCTCCTTCTTGTTCATATTCTGCCTAACAATCGACAATGCTTTTTTCCTTATTCTCTCTCTTTCGTCCTTATCCTTTATGTCTACAATGGCTTGTTCTACTGTGTACACCAATTCCTTCTTGTCCACTTCTTCCTCTTTAACCTTAAATTTATGTCCTAGACTTAAGCACTTCTTCTCTTCTTCCGATAAAACTATGTCACCTATCACTACCACTCTGTTCCTATTATCCTTTTCTTCTCTCCAACCTAGCAATCTTCCTTTGTTGGCTAATCTGGTATTAACTTTTTCTTCAAAACTCCTTTCCCATTCTCTTAGATCTCTTATCACTGCTTCTCTCATAAAAATACTGACACCGTCCTTTATATGTTCCATAAGTTGGTTAGACACTTTCTCACTTGTTTTCACTTCCTTACTTCTTTTCCTTATGACGTCCCAGATTACTTCTTTTTCAATTTTCTTAACTAGTTTCTTGAACCTCACTGATTCACACACTAATCCTTTCTTTCTCACCCGTAGACCTTTTGGAGTAATTCCCTCTTCCAGACACCTCCTCAAGAACTTGATCTGCTGCACATACGAGATTTCCTTCCTCCTTTTGTCTTTCCACGTGTTAATCCTCCTTTTCAGACTTGGAGGTAGATCATAATGAACAAACTCCATGGCTCTGGATAAGTAGAGTAACAAATAAAACACAGTTCTGACCAGAGCAGAATGAAATATATTAAAAACTATACTTACAATGTGTTACAGTTTCAAGGACCTAACGTCCTCTTCATCAGACACAAACACTGAGAAAAGACAGGTGACAGCAGATCTTATATACATGAGAAAGTGAAAGGCCACGCCCCTTCTTCTCTCTCATTGGTCGGAGGGAACCAATGAGGATAAAGTCAATTCCACGCAAACAGAAAAATATAATGAGCCCTTTCACTTTTCTAACAGTTCTTTAATGAGATGACATACAAAGAAAGTAAATAACAAATAGAAAATATTAAATAAGAAAAAATAACTAAATATATATATAAATATATAAATTTAAATAAATAAATAAATAAATATTAATAGCCTATATGCACTTTTCTTGTTCCTTTTCTATCACATCCAACAATTTCTCCCATTGCTCGTGTATATTCATACCGCTTGTCCAATTCATTAGGTTCTCCTCTTGTTCTCTCTTTATTCTTCTAGCCTCTTTCCACTTTCTAATAATCTTCCTCTTCTCTCTCTCTAAACCCCTAGCTCCCTCCCAGTCTATTTTATGGGTTAGAGAGAGGGGTTAGGGAGCTAGGGGTTTAGAGAGAGAGAAGAGGAAGATTATTAGAAAGTGGAAAGAGGCTAGAAGAATAAAGAGATAACAAGAGGAGAACCTAATGAATTGGACAAGCGGTATGAATATACACGAGCAATGGGAGAAATTGTTGGATGTGATAGAAAAGGAACAAGAAAAGTGCATATAGGCTATTAATATTTATTTATTTATTTATTTAAATTTATATATTTATATATATATATTTAGTTATTTTTTCTTATTTAATATTTTCTATTTATTTACTTTCTTTGTATGTCATCTCATTAAAGAACTGTTAGAAAAGTGAAAGGGCTCATTATATTTTTCTGTTCGCGCGGAATTGACTTTATCCTCATTGGTTCCCTCCGACCAATGAGAGAGAAGAAGGGGCGTGGCCTTTCACTTTCTCATGTATATAAGATCTGCTGTCACCTGTCTTTTCTCAGTGTTTGTGTCTGATGAAGAAGACGTTAGGTCCTTGAAACTGTAACACATTGTAAGTATAGTTTTTAATATATTTCATTCTGCTCTGGTCAGAACTGTGTTTTATTTGTTACTCTACTTATCCAGAGCCATGGAGTTTGTTCATTATGATCTACCTCCAAGTCTGAAAAGGAGGATTAACACGTGGAAAGACAAAAGGAGGAAGGAAATCTCGTATGTGCAGCAGATCAAGTTCTTGAGGAGGTGTCTGGAAGAGGGAATTACTCCAAAAGGTCTACGGGTGAGAAAGAAAGGATTAGTGTGTGAATCAGTGAGGTTCAAGAAACTAGTTAAGAAAATTGAAAAAGAAGTAATCTGGGACGTCATAAGGAAAAGAAGTAAGGAAGTGAAAACAAGTGAGAAAGTGTCTAACCAACTTATGGAACATATAAAGGACGGTATCAGTATTTTTATGAGAGAAGCAGTGATAAAGAGATCTAAGAGAATGGGAGAGGAGTTTTGAAGAAAAAGTTAATACCAGATTAGCCAACAAAGGAAGATTGTTAGGTTGGAGAGAAGAAAAGGATAATAGGAACAGAGTGGTAGTGATAGGTGACATAGTTTTATCGGAAGAAGAGAAGAAGTGCTTAAGTCTAGGACATAAATTTAAGGTTAAAGAGGAAGAAGTGGACAAGAAGGAATTGGTGTACACAGTAGAACAAGCCATTGTAGACATAAAGGATAAGGACGAAAGAGAGAGAATAAGGAAAAAAGCATTGTCGATTGTTAGGCAGAATATGAACAAGAAGGAGAGTAACTTAAGGAAAGAAGAGAAGGAAGGACTGAAAAGATTAAGGAAAAGAAAGGATATCGTAGTGGAACAGGCGGACAAAGGAGGCGCGTTGGTAGAATGGAGAAAGGATGGTACCAGGAGAAGCTAGGGGAGTTATGTGATCAGACATATGAGGTAGTCGGTAACAAGGACATGAAAGATGAAGTGTTGAAAAAGATAGTACAAGAAGGTAAAAAGGCGGGGAATAAAAAGATGATCAACAAAAAAGGAAGGATTCCTGTCATGAAAGGTTTTCCTAAAATAAATAAGAAGGACGTGAAGCTAAGACCAGTACTGGACTGCAGAGGTAACTATTTTGAACCACTAGAGGAGAAATTAAGAGAGATAATGGACGAAATCAGAGAAGGACAAAAGACATGCAGAGTGAAGAACACGGAAGAATTGAGGAAGAGGATAGATGAGATTAAGTGGAATCAGGAGAAAGTGTTAATGTTTAGTGTAGATGTTAAAGCCATGTTCACCAGTATAAGAAGGGATTATGTCATAAAGGCAATAGAAGAGGAGATGGAAGGGAAAGTTATAAGTCAGTGGAAAAAAGAGAAAGTCATAAGAGCGCTTAAGACTTTGTGGGAAAATAGCTATTGCATAATTGGAGAAAGACTAGTGAAGATAAAAGAAGATTTAAGCATTGGATCCAAGCTGAGTCCAGTTCTAGCGGAAATAGTAATGAACAAGTGGGAGAAAAAAGTGACAGAACAAGCAGGAGGAAAGTTACTATTCTTTTGCAGGTATGTTGTTGATTGTTTAGGCATATGGACAGGGAATAGAAATCAACTGGAGAAATATGTTGAAAGTATAGAAGACCAAGAGAAAGGCATAAGGTTAGAATTAGAAGTTGAAGAAAATAACTCTATCAATTTCATGGATATGAAGATAGAGAAGCAAGGTGAGAAAGTGACTACTAGTTGGTATCAGAAACCGTGTTGGGCAGGTATTTATTGCCACTGGAGAAGTGATGTAGACAAAGCAACTAAGAAGAATTTCATTAGGAACATGGAAAGGAAGATAGAAAACATCAACAGCGAGGAAGAGGGAAAGAAAAAAGATTTGGAAAAATTCTACAAACAATTGAACAATAATGGATATAGGATAGAGCAGTTTAGGAGAAAGAGAAAAGAAGATAATATGGATAGGAAAGAAGAGGAAGACAAGAAGTGGTATGGCATTTAGAGCATAGGCGAAAAGACCGAAGTGCTGAAGAAGTTATTAAGGAAAAGGTGGTGTGAAGACTTATAGAAAAGGAGGAAAATCATATAGAGGAGCAGGAAGAAGGAGTGATATATGAAGTGAAGTGTAGTGAGTGTGACATGAAATACATAGGGGAGACGGGAAAAGGCTTATGGACAGATTAAAACAACATAAGGATGATGTTAGAATGAAAAGAGATAATAACGCTATATACAAACATGTGAAGGAAACGGGACATAAAATAGACTGGGAGGGAGCTAGGGGTTTAGAGAGAGAGAAGAGGAAGATTATTAGAAAGTGGAAAGAGGCTAGAAGAATAAAGAGAGAACAAGAGGAGAACCTAATGAATTGGACAAGCGGTATGAATATACACGAGCAATGGGAGAAATTGTTGGATGTGATAGAAAAGGAACAAGAAAAGTGCATATAGGCTATTAATATTTATTTATTTATTTATTTAAATTTATATATTTATATATATATATTTAGTTATTTTTTTCTTATTTAATATTTTCTATTTATTTACTTTCTTTGTATGTCATCTCATTAAAGAACTGTTAGAAAAGTGAAAGGGCTCATTATATTTTTCTGTTCGCGCGGAATTGACTTTATCCTCATTGGTTCCCTCCGACCAATGAGAGAGAAGAAGGGGCGTGGCCTTTCACTTTCGCATGTATATAAGATCTGCTGTCACCTGTCTTTTCTCAGTGTTTGTGTCTGATGAAGAAGACGTTAGGTCTTTGAAACTGTAACACATTGTAAGTATAGTTTTTAATATATTTCATTCTGCTCTGGTCAGAACTGTGTTTTATTTGTTACAAAACTTTTACATTTACAAATGAAACTATATACATTAGGAGGTCACTTCAAAAAAGTAGGAGGAAATGTCCCTTCTGCCCCTCTAATCGCCGTCCCTGTATACATACAATGCAAACTGATACTACCGTTACAAATTTTTATTGTTTCAAACGCGTGGTGAACCAGGTATTGCTGTGTACACAATTAAATATAAGAGGGTTATTTAAGCGAAGTCAAAAACGATAAAACTATTTAGCCATCAATTTTAGAACTAATTGTTTTTAACCAGTAAATAGGAGAAAATAATGACAAAGTGCATGTCTTGTGGGTTTGTTCCATGGCATCTTCTTCTCAATCGAAACCTCTGTCTCGTTTGGGATTCAAATGACGCCCATGCTATCCTGACCATGGGCGCCCGAAGAGGAAGAGCAAGGTGAGGCCCGGCCCCTGCTCACGAAAATGTATACGTAATATAGCAAACCACGTATATTAAATACCAGACGTAATATAGCAACCACGGAATGAGCCTTTCCTAGAAAATTTTCTTCGGGCGCCAATGATCCTGACTGAGGACCTTTGGCTTTTCTTCACCAGTGTTTTCGTATGGAGGGACTAAAAATATCAGCTGAGTACGAATAGTGCAAAGGCATACACATGCATAAAGAAATCGATAAAATATAAGTGTCAATGTTAATACTAAAAAATTGAAAATAGTTAGGAAAATGTATCGGTGTCCTTTTGCCGATACCGATATATCGGTACGTCCATAGTGGTCCAGACACTCTGTAAGAGCTGGAATCAGACGTACAGTCTTCAAAAAGTTTCCGGCACTCACTCTACGTTAGAAGGAAATGTTGCGTCAGCCATACGAAGACAACTCTGATAATTTCGCTCTCTAAATAAAGATCTTACTTGGACAAAACAAAAACAAACAAACAAAACAAAAAAAAAAAAAATCTCGCGTTTAAAATATTAATTCCAACTGTAGGTAATATGTTTACGTTGTTACCACACAAAGGGCTAAAATGTTATTTGTACTTTGATATAATCTTACCCCCACGAATAATAAAAATCACACTTTTCTTCTTGTCTTACCTGTTTCTCCTGCGGGCTCAAGTGCTGCTTCTTTCAGTGTGCGTCGCCTTCGCAGCCTGGTATACTGTCGAGAATCGTCAGCAAAGGACCGGATAAATTGTGCTCGAAAGTTTGATGTATTGCCACATAAAGCTGATTTTATGTTCGGTGGCTGAACATATAATACTGATTTCGAAACGGAGATTCTGGTCGCCGGTGCCAGAGCAATCTGGCAGAATCTCGCTGCTAACATGTTGTAGTTTTTTACCTGTTTGGATAATAAAGGCAATTAATTTAACAGCTGATATATCGACAAATCTTCATTAGTTGATAACTGAATTGAATTAAATATATTCATACAGAGGTTTAAAACTAAATCTGAACTAATACGACTACGTAGACAAAACATGTGCATGATTATTCACTCATTTATTTTCCGTTACAGATATATTTCTATTTTTTGTTATATTTATCACCAGAAATTATTAATACACACAATGGACCTAATTACCGCCAAGGGCACGTTGGTTTAGTTGTAGAGCGACCATCTTTGGTGCGAGGCGTTTTTGGTTCGGTCGTAGCCCAAGTGAGTATATGGTGAACATCGCGTCCTTGTCTCTTCTCGAGGTTCTCATTTCCTCCCACATTTCATTCCACCAATTCTTTCATAATAATCCTATTTCAGAGATAATCTGTCTCCCTTGACTTAAGAGCTATAATCATGTGGTAAAAAAATTAAAATTTCATTTTTTTTATTTATAGTTACCACCACACCTGTACAGTGGTACACCACCACCACACCTTGTTGTACGACACAAATATGGTAGGGAGACATTGCTCAACGTACTTGGCAATACCACGAGCTTAACAGTGTTGCCAACCAACCCAAGTGTTTTTTTTTTTTTTTTTTTCATTGGCACTACATCAGGCTGGTACATATTTCAAATCTACGTCTAAACCAAAAACATACAATACTGCATTTGTCATGCTGTGTTGCAAGCTAAGCTAAGGACGCTACAGCATCACGCAAACAGAAAAACAGCCCTATTTTGGAAGGTTCTACAACAGTGATAACGCAAGTAAAACGGACGGGGTAATGCAAATTCGAAGTAACTTAATGTCGAATACTACGATCGCCATGTAACATATTTCGAAAGCGCAGAAACAAGGATTGGAAGTCACAAAGGATTGAAAAGCTGCAAGTTGACTTTTTTCAAAGGATTTTACTTAAAAAAAAAAAAGTGTTTAGATAAGTAGGCTATCACATACAATTACGTATATGGTTTTAAACAGAGTTTGAAAAAACCCAACCAACCTGGCCCCATACAAGTTTTTCGGGTATTTACGGGTTTAATTTTTTTTTTTTTTTGCCACACCTGTAATAATTTTCTATTCATTGTTGTTTTGAAAAAATGGCCGCCATTTTGAAATTTTACACTGGGTCGCCGAGAAAATCTTCACAGCAAATTTAGAATGTCTCGCGCTTCTACCCTCAAAATTTCAACTTAGGAGACAGAAAATTGCGCTTTGTAGCGCGGATACGTTTTTTTTTAAAGGCCGCCATTTTGAAATTTTACGTTGGTATGCCGCCAAAATCTATACAGGAAATTTAGAATATCTCGTGCTTGTACCCTCTAGTGTGTGTGGTTCAGGCAGACAAACGAACAAATGTAGAACAAGTCATTCCAAAGCCGCATTGACGTTCGTCAAATATGAATACCAAATATATTAATTTAAAACAAAGATACAGCCTAATTCGTGTTTCATAAAATACAAATTTCAAAATGTCTTATATGAAATAAATATTTTCCAGCGTAAAATAAATGGCTTTATTGTTAAGGTTCACTTCCGATACTTTGCGTGTTCAATTACGGGACTTGTTGCAAGACAGTCCTTTCCCGCAAATCAAGTTAAAACAGTTAACCAAAATATAATTCATATTTTATAAAGTAAATATTTCAAAAATGTCTTACATTAAATTAAATATCTTTCAACGTTAAAAAATGTCTTATTATTGAAGTATTCACCTCCGACGCTGTGTGTGTTCAATTGTGGGAATTTCCCTGAGTACTTCTTTCACGACGGGGTTCACCCGAAAATGCAGCTTTCTTTACTGTACATCGAAACTTCCACTAGTACAGAAGTTTGAATTCAGTATTTGAAATAGTAAGCCTGGAACTTCGAGCGTTAAGTTTCTTAAATTTGACAAGAAGTTTTACGATGTTGCTGGTGTTGATTCTCCAGAATGCCTACTGGAAGAGTAGCAACAAATTACTAAACTAAACTGTTGTTGGAAAATCAAATTTTACTGAAGAATATTTGTGTTACCATAAAAGTAAGGAATAATACTAATGTATTTACATATCTACTGGTAGTAACGGCACTTATGGTCTTAAACCCGTAAAATGTATGAAGGATAACGTCCTTCGGCGTCGTCAAGTCGGCGAGCACACTATTCACGGAAACTATTTTCTAAAATATAAAACTGCACGTGTTACTTCAAATAGGCTATAAGCATCATCTATACATTAATTTGTTCTATAATCATCTCAAGCTAAAGTAGTTTTATTTATTTATTTATTTATCAAGTGCATTCAGAACTTTATAAAGCTCTTATGTTGAATGTTATTGTATAACTTAACGTCAAAGCGTCTAATTCGCCAAAGGCAAGTCCAAAATATGATAAAAAAAACACTTTCAATGTGATCACCTTAGTTGTACCAATAATATAAAAAGCTCAAAAACCCAGGTGGGTCTTTTAGGTGTGTACAACTAAAAATTTTCGGACTGGGCCCACTCGGGCAAACTCTGTTTTAAATGGACATAAAATAAAGATCATAATGCTGTTTACATCAATTTGATATCTCAAACCATTCGGGAGATATGAAAAAATGGTAAAATTTGATATATTGCTTAAAACGGCGTATTTGTGGGAACTTTTTAAAACAATTTTGTATTTACTTTCCTTCCATATCTTACACGAACACTTTTAAGTAGATGTAATTAAATAAGTTCTCGAAATTAAATAATTTTAAGCAGTATTGCAAACTTTACCATATCTCCATGGTATTAAAATTACAATTCTACGAATTACATAATTTTAAGCAGTGCTGCAAACTTTATCAGTTTTTACCATACCTCTAGAACGATTTCAGGTACCAAATTGCTGTAAATGGCAATATAATCTTCACATCTATCGTATTGGATGAGGTACTTATCTAAACATTATTTCGAAATAAATGCGTTCGAAAAAAAAAAAAGTATTAAGCCCTTGTAACTCTGTTCATATTCAATCGAATCCGTCATACTATGATCATAGTATTAAAAACTAAAGTACTTTTGATGTTTGTGATTTAGCGTTCTTAGTGTGCAATACTACATGACAAGTGTAATGTTGTAAGTTTTCGTTTAACAGGTAGATTTGAAATATGTAATAACCTTACGTAGTGCCATTTGAAAAAAATGAAACTTTACGTTGGGCTGGCACGCAACACGATTAACCTATATACGCTGAACAATGCCTCCCCACCCCCTCATGCTGATATTTCATGGTAGAAACTTCCAGCGTTTCTTGTCCATTAGCTTAAAAAGAGGCGTATAAACATAAACTATCCAACCAAGGAAACTACAGTGTTAATCATAAATTATGTACGAGGAAAGTAATCACCACAATTTCAAGGTCCGACCCGGTACCAGGTCATTTGTCCGCTAACTATACCGGATTCTAGCCCCAGTCGTAGTTCAGAGCACACGTTAGTACTAGGCCCCGTACTTCATAACATAGGCAGAGTGCTGTCTATGTTGAACAGAATCGGATGAAGGTGCAATTGGGACAAACACATCTGCAAGTGAGTTTTCGTTACAAATTCCAATTAGGACACTCTGCACAAACCGCAAAAACACTTAACAGTGCATTTCGGCCACGAATGGTGAATGAATGCACCGCACAATTCGCCGTTGGTTTGTCAACTTATATTCAGGTCACACAGCATTTACAATATGAGCTCCGCGGGTATCAATATCATGTTCCAATGAGCTCCTCAGAAGCACCGTGGACGCAGATCCTCGGAAAAGTCTTCGTGTCATTGCAGATAAACTAGAAATATATCATACCACTGTCGTTCGGAGACTCCGTGCAATCGGTAGTAAGATGAAAAAGTTGGGACACATGGGTATCCACGTTGAGTTGACACCAACCAACAAGAATCACTGTATAGAGGTGTGCAATTCTCTGAGTTTACGGAATAATCGGGAAAGTTTCCTGTATCGGGTTGTCACTTCGGATGAAATTTGCTAAGACAATCGTAAAAGGTCAGACAAAGGTTGGATCGTGATCCATGTCCAGAGTGGTTTTCTAAAACACTTCCTCTCCACCCACAGGATTGTTGTGCTATGGTGGTCTACGGTGGGAGTAATCTAACATGCCTTACTCAGACGAGGTGAAACCATCAACGCGGATCGTTTTCGTTACGGTTCTAATTTTCATTAAATGCACCAAAAACTTGTTTGCAAATACCCAGCAATGGTCAATAGACATGATGTCAAGTTGGACGAGGATGCTCGCCCATATGTTCTGCCAAAAACGGAGCCGTCTCTCCATGAACTGCAGTACGAAACATCTTCCTCACCCAGGTATTCCCATGATCTTTCTTCTTCTGACTACCCCAGCTTCTTGGTTACTTCATGAATCCCATATAGTTTATCATCACAGGCATTCTGCCATTATTGGCAGGTCAGTTACCAAACTGAGAAGCTTCAATGCGCCACGGTCTTCAAGTAATCTCTTCGTCTTTACGTATGATTATTCTGTTTTAATACCATCCATCAACTGTAGCCTCCTTTGCTCCTCCCTCTTTTTCCTGCTACCATATTCTCTAGCACATCCCTTATGATATAGTTCCTTCTTAGCCTATGTCTCAATTAGTTTCTCTTCTTCTTTTTAGTTATATCTAACATTGTTCTATTCCGTGGTACTATTCCTAACATCTCCTCATTTGTTTTCTGTGCTCGACTGGGCTAATTCTTCTCCACACCCACATTTCGAAAGCTTCTAGTTGTTTTTCATCATTTTTGCGTAATGTCCATGTTTCTACCCCATAAGTCTTTTCCTTAACTCTTTATTCAAGGACCACAAAATAGACTTTTCTTCCTATTAAATGTTTCTTTTACCATTCCTATTCTTGCTTTTATTTCACGTTCCTCTGATGTTCGCACTTCATGTCAGCACTTATAATACTACCCATGTATCGAAAACCAGTCACTTGTTCTATTTTCTCCCCTCCTACTGCTACATTTGACACCATCTGCTTCGTTTCAATTACCATGGTTTTTGTCTTTCCAACATTTATTTTCGTTCAATATTTTTTACAGACAATGCTTCAATATTTTCGTTCAATATTTCTAACATTTTACTGATTTTCCTTTCAGATTTCGCAACAAGCGCCATATCATCTGCAGTCGTACACACCTAACTTTTGTACCTCCTAGTGAAATACCGTCTTCATTATGTAGGCTGTTTCTCACGGTCTGTTGTAGATAAGATATAAAATAATGTTGGCGAGAGGCAATATCCTTGTCAAATTCCTCTTCTAATTGCGCTCTCCTCTGTTAATTCTTTTCTTATTCTTCACATACAGTTAGACAAATGAAATCTGGTATTCGGACATTTTCTTTAAAATAATTAAATACGTATTTCAGCTTTCTTTGATATTTGTTTCAGAACGAAATAAAAGAAATGAAAAGAAAAAACGGTGAAGGGTGCAGTTATTATAATAAGATATTCATATCTTTGAATCCTTTACGGTTACACATATGAAACATGGTATTTGAACTCTTCATTTAAAATAGTCAAACATGGGTTTGTAATCCTTAATGGCGTGGTGATGGTAGTGGTTTACTAAGATTCCCATACGAGGTGTTCGAATTTTCTGCGACACTTCGAGTTTAGTCGAATTTTACCATGAAAGATACGGAATATTGCCTGCATTAACACGTGAGTCATTTGATAGTTTAAGAATATAATTATTAAGAGCTCCGGAGGATTAAAACTTAACGTATGTATTAAAAGAAAATACTAGTAAGAATATGGAGCTAAAGCCTTTTCTTTTAACCACCTTCCAAAACCATATTTCTTACGCATATTCCTTATAGCATTAGGTACTTAATGTGCAAATATGAGCAATTCCTTAAAGTAAGGCAAATATTTGTGATTAAAATTTCACAATAAAAACAAACTATAAAATATATCTCGCAATAATTCTAAAATCTGTAATAATCAACGCTAATTTCAGGCATTCCAATGCTAATGAAAAAAATATAGGAAATCACGACGAAAAACTATAGGAGGTTTCGTGAAGCTGTGAAAAAGGAACAATCTAATTATCCAATAGGTAGAAATAATAATAAAAAAAAATCTTGTCTGAGCATCTTCGTCAGTCTAGTAGCTACTTCAATATTTTTCTATCCTGTTTCTTCCATTTCATTTAATTTCTTCAGAGACGATTCACTCTTTGAAACTTCCTATGATATAGCTTCTTGCTTTGCATTTCTTAACGCACCTTCTTCTCTGGAAAGCTTCGCAACTGCGGCCTCTTTAGATCTGCATTCTTCTAAGTAATCTTTATACTTTCTCCAGGCGTTCTGCACTTGGCGAATACCTTCTTTGGTATCGATGACACATGATGCGTCTTTACCGTAACCAAGGAACTTTCTGTTATCGTGTCTTGTTGTTTCTGCAGTTTTCTTTCCTTCTTCGGTACTGCTACTGGAATGGAGACTATGAATTTCTTATCTTCATTTACCTGTAAAGACTCCTTGGCCCAAATGAAATTTTCCTTAAAACCTTTGGATGCTGAATAGGACAAGAAACGCTCTGCTGCAGTACATCCGAGTGCATCACACCAAGAATTATTGCACAAATCTTGGGCGGCTTTGAGAAAGTGACTCCCAATTTTCGGAATTTGCCGAAACAATGAATTTTGAATTTGGAGGATCTATGTAAAAGTCTGACGAGGTTCTAACCAAACTGGAATTTTGATTTTCCGCTAACTTACTTTGTTCTTTCTGGAGAGTTGAGGAATCCATCTCGCAGTCCACACTCTCCCCTAATGAGGGCTACGATATGCATTTCCCAAATTATTCCTATTTGATTTCGGTGGCTGAGTCATCGTTGGTAAAAACGTCGGATATTGCGGAGGCC
Organism: Thermobia domestica; assembly: GCF_964235325.1. Classification (NCBI taxonomy): domain Eukaryota; kingdom Metazoa; phylum Arthropoda; class Insecta; order Zygentoma; family Lepismatidae; genus Thermobia; species Thermobia domestica. The sequence goes on from NC_137461.1 coordinate 123,070,055, forward strand.
AACCAGTGGACATAGCCATGTTCACCGCTGGGGAAGGAGTGGACGTGGGAGTCGCGACTCCCCGTCCAGGAGGCGAATACCCTGGATAAGCTTGCGCTCCCGCTTAGATCGTCGGATTTGGCGCGCACGACTGAGATGCACCCCGATGATACCAAAACTCATCACTTCCGGTTGAAAAGATTTGTTGTAACCATACGGAGCATTCCGATTTCCACGGTCTTCTCTTTCCCAATTTTGTCTTCCATTATTGGGCTAAGGTCTTCGTGACTGGAAGTTTCTTCTTCGACCCCTATTTCTTGAAAATCGGTTCTCTCTCTCTTCTTTTTTTCCATTGGAGTCTCCGTCATTCCTTTTCCCTTCGTCTTCCTCCGTTTGAGACGAAGTATCCTTGGTCTGCTGTTTTCCTGTTTTATCAGACTTCTTTCCTAATTTTGCCTGGAGCATCTGGAAACGTCTGAATTTTTTATCGGTTACCGGCTCAATCGGTTCCGGATGTCCTTCGGCTCAACAGACCGCAGTAACTTTGCATCACCCGCTGGTAAACAGTCCAAAACAAATTCAATCAGCTCGGTTTCATCCGGATGCTGCGCCACTGCATAATATGCTGCAATGATTTTCCAAGCAAAATCCGTCAACCTGTTATATTTGGCTCGATCATATTTCATACCCTGTATGAATTTCTTTTGTAATCTTTCCATTCTGGCCGAAAAATAATGTTTCCTGAATAAGCGCACGAAATCTGCATAACTTTTGATTTCTTTGCTAACAGTCTGATACCAGGTCTTAGCCCCAGATGTTAGACAACAAGGTACTAAGATCAAAGGTTCATGTTCTGAAGCCAAAATCACTCTAAAGGTTTGTTCTAAGTTTTCTAAAAAGGCTCTGGCCAAACCGTATTCTCCTGAGAAGGTAGGTAAATGATTTAATTCTGATAGTCTTAGATTTAATGTTCGCTTACCAAAACATTCCTCGCTCCTGTTGGGATTCAGGGGAGAATTACAGTCAACCACGGGGCGCTTTGCACCCGAACAATTTTGTCCAAAAGTTGGGTAAGGTTGATAATTTTGACCAGAAATTATATTGCTTGGCATTGATACCACCGTGTGACTACACGTTCCCTCCTGAACTCCAGCAAACGAAGAAGTCATGTCTGCTACATTACTTGAGGACACCACATGATTCAACCGACACATGCTAGTTGAAGAACCTGAAACCTGAGGTAATACCAACAAGGGATTCGACATCCTAGACAAAGCCTGACAACCTATTGTCTCCGCACAGGATAAATTTGGATTACGTGTGTTCGAAGAATGTGAGAGGAAATTCAAAAGGAAGGACATTTGCGCCGTGAATACTGATCGGCTGACAGACACAGACAGTCACCGTGGAGACAGCACGAGTCTCCCTAACAGAAGAGACTGGTAAATCCACTTGGATGTCTGACTCTGTTCCATCAGATTCGATCCCATCACAAGCAGCAAAGTCACGCGATCGTATTCGCCCACACCGACTGTCTTTTCTTTGCTTTTGACTCTCCTCTAAGGTTTGAATCTTTGCTTCAAGTGCGTTATACGACCTCTAGGTACTTGACTCGAGCTGTGATAACTCTTTAACCAGGCGACGGAAATTTTAGGTTCGAACGTTAGTGCTGTAATGGACATTTGCGATGGATGTAATACGGTTGCCAAAATGTGGTAGAACCGTCTGCTCGAGTAATGTCTAGGATTCCTACTTACAAAACTAAACCCAAGGCAGTTGCAACCAACGATATATCACGAAATAACAGATTTCTACGTGCATTGTTCTCATCCATTAATGTTCACAGTTTACAAGTGTTTAACTACATGTGATAAAAGATAATGTATAAGGAGAGCGAAAGTTGTGTTTATTTTCTTATATAAACAGTTCTAAACATAGAACTATTCGGGAGGCGGAGGGAACTACACTTCCAAGGTTACTTCATGGTAGAAGTATGGTAATGTAATGATCATTTGTTTTGTAAATATGGCTGATGATAAACAGGAAAATCTAATAAAAGTAGAAGCCATGGCTTAATAAATCTAAAAATAAATTGCAGAAAACGCGGTAAGCAAATAACTGTAAATAAACGTGGGGAAAGTTATACTTTTCAATGTAACGGTAAGTGACATAACAAACATTGCGGCAAGGTTCTAGAACATAGGGCCCCCTTCCCATTTAGCTGTAATAAAGACAGAAAACAACGTGCTCTGTGGGGGTCCTAACCTGCCTTCACTCGCTTACGCTCGCTCGGCAATACTATGTGAATATAAAACATTGGTACACAAAGGAACCAATTATTACACGTTTAGCCAAAAACTAGGAAGATGACCAACTTCGGAATAAATACCGAAACGTAATCTAAAGCGTACGTTAGCTTCTAAGAACATAGTAGTCTCTATGAAGCCATGATTAACTAACTGAATTCGTATTCGTCAATGTAGTATGTTAAGTTATGATGCGCAACAGTACGGCTCTTCTACATGATTACCATGGTAGGGTTCTAGAACCCTGATCAACATCCATCAACCTGTCTACTAACCCGCCTTCGTTTGCTATCTCTCGCTCCGCATTACTATGAATTAAGTAACTGAGCTTTGATAAAGGAAGGAATCAACCTGCCTACTAACACACCTTCACCTATGTGTGCAGGCCAGCATTTTACAACCTATCCCATGTGGCAACATGAGAAACATCATGTTTTTCTATCCTAGCTTACGTGCACGCTCACCAGCTTTGTCCTCTTCTGATTTGGTTCGATTCACTTCTTGTTTTTACCGATCACCTAGCATACGTAGTTTCTCTGCACTGTAGTTTTTATGGCATATTTCTGGACACTGTATTTATACTCATAATGCTTAAGCCCTCTTAAAGTCAATCTGCAGTAGTAAATGTACCCTTCAATGTAACTCCTCCTCAGAAAAAATAATGGGATGGCATTTAGTATATTCCCCAACTCGTTTCATGGTTCCAGAACCGAGTACCTTGTGTTTGTCTAAATTGTGGCAAAGGTAGAAGTACAAGGGCCCTGGGGACTTCTAACTCACTTCGCTAGCCGTCCCTAGTTCAGCTATATTTTGTAAAGTAAGTAACACACTGTAAATCTTATATATGCAAGATTGGGGGAGATACTAAATATCAGCCAAATAATTCATAAGGCATTAACCCCTTGCATTGAAATGACGAATCTAGTTCGTCATGGCCTCCCGGTGCCAAATCGCACAATGACGAGCTACACTTGTGATAAAATTTAAACTATTGTAGCATCACCCTTCTAAAATGAAATGAAATGAAAATGTCTTTATTGAAGCGGGCGAGATTCAGCCATGGCTGCTCTACCACCTACCCCTTCTATAACTTATACTTCAAGAAATTTGATTCAACGGAAGGAATTAAATGATTTAATATTGGAGGTAGTCGCTCTGTTTATCATAAATTTCAGAAAATAAATCATAGTGGAAGGGGTTAAGAGTCCAATCGTAATGACAGAACTACATAAATCATGAATTCATGTACGGTGAATCTGTAAAATAGGATAGCACGAACAAAATGCTACAAAATAGGAAAATTTACAGGAAAAATGAAGAAAGAAATTATGATTTGGAGTTCTTATGCGATGTTTAGGTGTGTAAGTTTGACAATAAAGTAATAATTAATACGAAAAAGGATATGTACAAGTGGGTACTATTTGCTAGACGCGGAAGGTTTCGATGATTCAGCAGCCTAGGAATCGTATAGGATTGCGAAGCAGTGCATTGAATATGATATTTCCGCATTGTGTTTTACAGAATTAGATAAGAATCTATTATATTATTATTACTACTATTATTAATATTTATGAGAACCACATATTACTAAATTTAAGTGATAATTGAAGGATTCTATGAGAACCAGTTCCACTCTAACTAAAGCCTTATCAGGTAAACTGACCTAAAAAATTTTAATGTTTTAAATGCTTTTTGGTATATTTGAAATTGAAGGGGCACCTCTAAACTTAATCCAAAATATATTCCGGTCCATAAATTTCTAACTGCGTATATATGAAGTAATTACGCTAAAGAGGACGACTGGCAAAATGTTATCGTCTATGTTTCGAAAATTTGTAACACTAAATTAATTAAGATATACCTTTAGTTCAGTAGAAATACTACTTGTAAATTACAGTAAATTTAAGACACCACAACAAAAAATGTTAAATCACCGTTTCACTTTCCTAGAGTAATGAAATATGCAAGCAGTCACCGCAAAACTGAAATCAATCATAATATTGCTTCTATTAAAATCTTTTGCTCATTACTTGTTGCGTAAATGGTTTATAATAGAGCCTGATAATATACGATTTCATAACGAAAACACTATCTTACCTTTAAATAAATATTACATCTAAAATAGCTGACCTTACATCAGACAAAACGAAACCTCTGGAACTTCATAATTTTCATTTCTATACGACAAGGTAGTACATTTTAGTCTTTATGGAGAAGTTTAATAACTTAAGATAATTATTATTAAAGCTATATCCCTACCTGTAATTTTATTCTACAACAGTAGATTTGGAAATAAAGAAATAAACAAAAACACAACTACAACAGTAAACTCTACTCACTTGTTTTCTATTACTCCGGTGCACATTCGCACTCGCAGTTAACTTCACTCACTTAATTTCCAGTAGAGGACTCTGCTGTGTTTTATCTCGAGCAGACCGCAACCTGAAGATGTCTCTGAAGTGCTCAATGCAGTGGATTGTGCGGTTATTGGAAGATGACGGGATGTCACCCAAGAGGATATGTATGACAACAAAAAAACATTAATTCAAGAAGAATCAAAGTGCGATAATTACTGGAGAAAATAATTTAAGGTAATTTAACATTTTATTCAATTAGAAAAATATTTTCCAATATATGTTTCACTAGGCTTCTCGTTTAGTAGGTCACATAATTTTAAAAATCTCTGCGATCAATTCTAGCTTGACAGCTGATCTCTCAAATAGGAAATGAGCGCACACAGAATTCAGCATGTCTCGGAAATTGAAAAGTAAACATTCTGTGGATAGTGCTATAAAAATGAAGCTTATTGAACAGGAATATCAATTAACTATCGACACAAAAGATAACTCAGCAGTAAATATCTTACATTACTTCAAAAGAGCAGATGATAATAATTCAAAATATCATAGTTTAAACGGGCTTTAGTTGCACAAATATTTCTCAGATTTTGGCATATTTGTCCTGCATTGTAAAAGTACCGTTTGTAAGTAGCTGGATTTATATTAGTAGGATGCATTTATGTTTTAATTGATTGAAGTAAGATTTAAATGAACTTTATTACTCACATTTCTTATTGTTGTGCGAAGCATCAACGACTTCCTCTATCATTTGATTATCTGATTAAGTATAAGCGGTGTTAATAAAAGACTAATAATAATAATTAAATAAAGGGAAAACTTTTTTAGGTGATTTTCAGAACAAATTTATGTGTATAGTCTTCCGGACATCTATTTTACTTCATATAATTTGAAAAGAAAGTAGGATTAACAAATGTATTACTAAAGATAAATGTATTGTTTCAATGTTATCAACATCAACGTCTCATATCGTGTACATTTCTTGTTTACACCACCGTGCTTTAAAAAGAAAAAAAAATAACAATTGTTTTTAAATTCTCTAATGATTTATCACTTTAAAAATAAATGCCGCCTAGCAAACTTTTAAGTTTGATACGTCCGATAATTCGGTACCATATATTTCAAAGGACATTTCTGATGCGAACTTTTAGGATATTTCTAAAAGTTGAACTCGGCTGATCAATTAGACTTTCAGCACCAAGGTTCCATAACATGGAACTTCCTATTTAAATTGTGGTCCGAGGTAAGTATCTGCAATAGAGAATCGAAACCGGAACCACGCTCATAGGAAGCAGACGCGGTAGATATGCATTTGCATTTGTCTCTTTGCGTATTGCTCGATAACTTACCTAAAATTTACCGATTTTAATGAAAATTGGTGTATACTCTTTTCAGAATCAAAAAATAACCCAGGTTCTTGGGAATAAAATTGTGACAAATAAGAAAGTAAAAGGGACAAATTTCACTCCAAGCTGGACGTTAGTGCGTATACACAAATTCTGATGGTATAATAAAATGATTTTTGATCCCATATGACATATATTACGATGATTTTATTAGTTTATTTTTCAGTTTGTTAGAGTTAAATCTTAGAATTTGAAAATTTTCATCCACGTCCACACTACCTAAAGCTCTGAAATTTTGTATAGATACGTAAGCCCGGTGATAACACATTATATTGATATAATGTTCACTCAAAATTATTGTTTTACCATAAAATCAAGAAAATTATTTAGAAACTAGATTTAATACCCGTTCTTCGTACATTGCGGATAACACTTATACAATACATAATTTGAAAATAAATAAATAAGGAACAGTGACCATTAAGCAGCGCCTCCAGCGTTGTCCTTGCCAGTATCAATGAAATATATGAATAACGAAGACTAACGCCTTGGGAGTTGACCCTGACGGTATGAGTGAAATAAATACATAAATAATGATAAGCAATGCCTTCGACGTTGCCCCTATCGATTTACCACCAGTTGATATGTTCCTTCTCGCCTAAACTTCGGCTTAAATGTCATCGGGACTGTCGCCAATCAGCTTAGCAATCACGAAAACTTATGGATTCGACACTAATGTAGATTATTTTGGATATGTTATCATTTCATCCACCCTCCTCCGTGGCGATGGGGCTAAGCTTGAACTTTAACGGAGCCAAGAGTGTCACTATTCATCTTAGCGACCCCGAAAACTATGGATTTGGCACTAATATTCGTCGGGACCTCCCTCGTGGCTGTATGATTAACATACACGTTTTTGGCATGAGAAACTCGGGTTTGATTTCCGGTTGCAACTGATGTAGTTCGAATCCCCCGTTAAGTTGTAAGTTCATGTCTCATATAGCCTTGCTGTTTAAAGGGACGCTAAGCCTCAATCCACCACTATATCCGTCATCCTGGGTATTTTTTCTGTCCTTTTATGATACACATTTTCATCCTCCCAGATCCGATCCCTCGATCCGAAAATAGAAAAAAAAGCTTCGTAGGCGATTAGGTTTAGTAAAGATCTATCTATGTAGAAAATTTAGTGGATTTAGTGTGTATCTCTTATCTCGTATATATATGTAGAATGCAAGATAATTTTGCGGAAATGTTCACTCCAGGTGTAGGCCCAGGTGTATGTGTGTGGTACTCCATTTCTTGCTAACTACTGGCCAGTTCTGATCGTCGAAATTTGGTGGGCAAGAAGACTATCGTCTAAGGAATAAAGACTATATTTTGGGCCGAGTTCGCTATATTTTGGACCAATATATATAACAATTAATCCACTGACTAACACACTGATTCACTCATCATCAGATCTAAGAAACTACTAGAGCTTTCAAATTTTGTGGAAATGTTCTTCTTTCACCATAGGTTGTACATAAAGCAAGATTTTTTGAAGTATCAATTTTAAGGGGGATGGGGGAAGCTTGAATAATTGTTTTTCGTTCGCCAGGTCTCTATTAGACATAGAACCTTGAAATTTTGTATAAATATTCTTCTTGCCTATGCCACAAATAAGATGAGGTTTTGAGAAAAGCATATTTTAAGAGGAAGAGGGCTTAAATATTTTCTTTTCGGGTTCGCCAGATCTACGAAACTATTAGACGTATAACCTTGACATTTTATATAAATATTCTGCTTGCACCCTATCCTACAATAAGGTGAGGTTTTGAGAAGTGCATGCGGTGAGAGGGAACGGTGCGTTGAATAGTGTTTTCGGTGTTCGCCAGATTTCCGAAATTATTTTACGTAGAGTCTTCAAATTTTGTGTAAATATTCTCCTAGAACCCTACGCTCAAGATTAGGCAAACTATCGGGAATTTCATCTCCTTATAAGCATGGGGGCTTAAATAGGTTTTGTAGCGTGCTTGTATCATTCTCTTTCATTAAATATCGAAGACGAAGAGGAATAGAACGCATAATGCGCAAGAGATGAAATATCCGTGCAAGGTAGACAATAGTCAGTTTTCAAGATGATTGTCGAGTACCTGGTGTTTATACAACCCAAATTTCGTGGGAGTTTAGCCGGTTGCAGACCACTAAGTGTTCTATTGAATGCTTTTCAAGGAGTTTGAGTTCGTAATGAAAGACAATAAAATTTAAAGTATTGAATATAGACTTTAAGAAAACCGTAAGACTTTCGAAAGTAATGCTTTTATAAAATAAGCTAACAATAAGAAGAAAAAAGTATTTTTGGGTAAAGTAATTCCGTGTCATTGCCATATAACAAAATTATTTTTAAAAATATACTGAAAAGCTTTCTCTTTTTGAGTAAAATGAAGTAATTGGCCTCAGATAGAGTGATCAGACGTCCTATTTTATCGAGATTGTCCTTTCTTCGTAAACAACACTTTTTTTCTTCTCCCGGCGTAAGCGTATACGAGCTTATAGTTTCACTCCAAGTATATATATATGTGTGTGTGCGTGTGTGTGTGTGTGTGGTACTTGGTCAGATCTGATCGTCAAAATTTGATGGGCAAGGGATCGTAAAGGCCTGAATAGCCATAGCTCTGATTTTTTGCAAAGGGTTTGGACAAATTGGTGCAATGCTGAGAAAAATGCCTGAATCTCAATGGGAATTATGTGGAGAGGTGAGGAGGAAACCACCTACACATGTACGTGTAGTTTACAAATATATCTTAAAAGATTTTTTTTTTTTTTTTTTTTTTACAGCTTAGGGTAACATTATATTGAACGATTCACGTTATCAATTTTGCGTTAAAATAACCTACATTTAAATTTAAAGTTTGTGTGATTGCAATGTGAGTCTTGAATCCTTTTTTTTAAGCAATGATCTCACGTACTATGATATTAAGAGATGTAAAATTAACTGTGAGGGGAATACTTTTTTAATTGGGAGGATTGGCGTCACAGCCTTTCGGGGGGAATTGGCACCCTTGCGTCATACAACCTGTAAAAGCCATTGCTGGTTGAAAATACACTCTTAAGGGTATTTCTCGTTTGTATTAAGCAGCGCAGAAGCAGAAGATTGTGGACTTACTCATCCAGAGTGAACGCACAGAAAAGAGCTCTTGAGTTCCAGTAGTAGCAGAGATAGAAGAGAGAAGATAGAGATGACTGCAAGTCTTCATCGATATCTTTTAAAACGCCATGATCTTCAGTTGAATACTCTGGAAACTTAACGGTGCCGATTAAAACGGTTAGTGGATTGGGGACAAAATAGTTAGCCTTTTTTTTTTTTTTTTTTTAGATAGGTTACGCAGCTGGTCTTTTTAGATAGGCTGCATAAACATATTCTTCGTAATAAGGAACTATTGACAACATTATACTATAGACACCGCTATTTAGAAGGAATAGGCTTTTTTGTCAGCTAGACTCCCAACCGCAGACTAAGATTCGCACTGGTTGTATATATTGAACAGGCTTTGCTAACAGTCGACTTACAGGAACTCTGTACTATCGCTTTTGGATAACATAGAGAGATAATACATCTCAATTAGAGAATCTAGCCCTTTACAGGACGAAATCCAAAGTAGAACTTTTGGTACTTTTTAGTCACATAGATCTCCAACATGCCAAAATCAAAGATCTCCACCTCCAAGCAGCAGATAGAAAGAGAAACCACTCCAAGGATACAAACAGTAGCTCAGAACACAATCAGAAGGTAGGCGAAAGATGTAGCAAAACCAAGACTCATACAGGAAGAAACTTTAGAGATGAGAAACCAAAAAGCTCAAGAAGCCGTTACTGACGACCAGGAGGAGGTGCAAACACAGAGCTCTAAAGAAGGAAAAACTAGTCCTTTTCAGAGCCAGTACACCCCAAGCTTCAGCATGGAAGAGCGCGAGCGTCTACAAGCTCAAGCACGCGAAGAGATTGAGAAACTCATACAGGCTTACGTACAAGCAAAAAGTCATACAGGTGGATAATCATTCCTGCTCAAAGGTGTAAGGTCAAACAATTGCACACTCAGACACTGATTTTATGGAGGTAAAGTCGAAGAAAAACACAAAGTGAAAAAGTAGTTACCGATCAAGAGGGAGTGAGAGACAGTCACAGACAATGGGTTATCCACACAAAATCGAACCACTTCACTAAACAAGAAAGTACAAAAGACATCTCAAGAAGATTCCAGCAGAAAATCCATTCACACACAGGTGAAAAACCACAAAACCCAGCTTGGAGAAGAGGCAAAAACAATACAGAAAAAAGAGAAACATGCTTCACTAAAAGTTTGCTACACAATAGAGAGACAGACTAATGATTCAACAAACGGACGCAGGAGGCAGCGGGGAATCCACTACAATCCCACTTGTGTTATCACAGGTATTCCCATAACCAAAGACACAAAGGTCCTGAAGACTCAACTAAAATTACAACATGTTTGGTTCACAAATCTAAGCAGAATCCAAACTGAAAAGGGTCCAGCCCTCTCATCCGGCTCTTTTCAGAGCACATAGAAGATGAAAAACTGCTTATGCATGAACCACGAACACCAGACAAGCACTACGAAATACAGATATTAAGAGCAGAGCAAGCAGCATTGCATTAATAAAATGGTAAGCAACAGATGTGGACAGACCCATACCAAAGACTGTGGAAAGACCATCAACCCCAACTTCTGTGCGACTTGCAAGGTAGAATGACACAGGACTAGAAGTAGCCAATGCCCATCCCGACCACAGTAATGTTGTAAACGGCTCGAGCAACAGCAACAGCAACTCGAGCAACAGAGCCGAGACAACAGCTCAAATAACCCAGCCGGCTCGAGCGCTCGGCTCAGTTGGGCCGAACCGAGCCGAGCCGATAGCTCACTCCAACCGAGCCGACTCGAACCGATGGCTCACCTGAGCCAAGCCGAATCGAGCCGGCTTGAGCCGATGATTCAGGTGAACCGAGCCGGCTGGGAGCAACATTGTACTGATTAACAACAAAGTAAAAATACAAGTTCTCTTAGAAATATTTTTTTCAGTTATTGATAAATATATGGAAGTAATAAAACAAAACTAGTCTCTAGATGAACACACAGGATAACTAGAAAAACTGCATAGAAGCTGTACACGACCTTAACAATAATAGTTGTAGGCGTACTCGAACTTTTACATATTTGTACTTTTATTTTATTAGTTTTTCGAATGATATTTACAATAGAGATCAAACTAGTGCTCACTGATTTAAGAGATTGAAGTTGAGTGGAAGTTAAGTGGTAGTTGCAGTTCGGAGGTTGAAATCGAACCGAATGAACTAGTGTTGGCAACGGCTCGAGCGGCTCGGTTCACGGCTCAGTCACCACCGAGCCGAGCCGAGAAGTGAGCTGAGCCAACAGCTCGCCTAACCGAGCCAGCTCGAGCCCTCGTCTCAGTTGGGCCTAACCGAGCCAGCTCGAGCCCTCGTCTCAGTTGGGCCGAACCGAGCCGATGGCTCATCGCAACCGAGTCGGTTCGGGGCGATGGCTCAGTTGAACGGAGCCTAGCCGAGCCGGAGCTCTTGGCTGGAGCCGAATCGGTTGACATTACTGCACCACAGGAACCTACTGAAACATCCAAACCTAATATTATCATTAGAGAAGTTACAAATCAAGAAAGACGCAGCGGCTTTAATAAAGCCCAGACCCAACAAGAAGAAATCTAATCTGCCCTTTTCAGGACCAGATTTCACATAAAGAAGAAGAACACAACAACCAGCAAGAAAATGTGAAGCAATAAATAACCCAATCAACTCAATCAGATGAAATTGCAAAACATATTAAAGATGTAATTGATGTTGCTATTAATAAGATTGTAACATGGTTTACTTCTATCCTATACTCAATGTTTCATCAAGGAAATAGACCACAACCTATGAAGATGATTCAATGAAAGACGCAAAAACAGTACATGTGCTTTTTACATGGTTTTCCCACCTCTTGCTAGTGTAGCTTAAAAAGTAAATACTTGAGCATGACCGATAGGGGGGTTTCCTGGACTCCATATGTTTCCCACATCCTATTATCCAAGGCAATGGTGAGGCAAAAAGTCTTCACGCGCTTCCCTATCTTCTTTTTTACTCCTCTTTCCTACTCTAACACACGCTATCCGGAAAATAGAATAAAAACTGCGACACGACACAACATTCAATATGCTACTTTAGAATTCGAACTGCATGTAGGAGTGCATGTAGATATACGTAGGTTAGTGCATCACTTATGGGGCGAGCTGTCTTGCTAAGGGGGGCTTTTATCTCTAATTTATTTTCGAATACAATCATATCAGCTACAGTAGCCAATATGGACAGACGACGTGAATTTAGTGAGGCGGAAGGAGGGATGATCATTGGAGCCCACAGGTTTACACATTCGACCCGTGAGATTTCCAACAAATTTCAGATATTCCGGTCAACAGTGAGTGATGTTATCGTGAAGTGGAAGCAAGACAGGTTTATGTCATGCCAGCCCAGGCTCATTAAAGCGAAAATATTAACCAATCGGATCGTCGATGCTTGAAATTTGTCGTGAAGTCAAACAGGAAAGCGTCATTTGAAATGGTGGCACAGGAGTTTCGATCGGGTTCCAAAAGTGCTGCAAGTGATCGTACTCCACCAGGAGATCACCAAACGGACTCATGTCAATCTAAAGCAACATGTCCATTGGAAAGCTAGAAATAAAGCTTATGAGTTTAATAAAAATCATCTATTTGAAAGTAAAGTTAAGCTTTTACAAGTTGATAAATTCACGATCCTTTCTTTGTTCTTTCTTTCTTTCTCTTTCTTTTCTTTTCTTGTCCTAGAGAATTGGAGTCAGACGAACTAAACATATACCATATTTAATGAAAATTAGATAATTTACAAAATTTTTAGACTGTTATATATGGTGTTCCAAACTTATAATTCTTACGTTTATAGCACAAATCCGACACACAAACTGCTTTTAGCGCAGGTAGTCTTTCGTAAAAAGCTTAATCTCCGCGTGGAATATTGTATCCCACGCTCGCTGTAGATTTTAATTTAGCTAGGCAATAATCGTTTGCTGGAGCACGGCTAGAGATATGGTGGCGTGTCCATGGGCTCAAAAGAACTGAGGTCCTGAGACCTAGTTAGCATTAGAAGGCATATACTAAGTAGAACAGACTGTGTGCTGGAGGTACAGGAACGAGCGTTATCATACTGCAAAATTAGGTTTCACAAAGTGTTCACATAAGGTCGGATACGGTTTACAAAGTCACAAATGTACGACACGCTAGTTTTACTGTCGTAAATGATTACCAAAAGTTAATTCCTATTCCAGAACTCTAACATGATTGTCACTTTCATAGGCAGAAACAAATTTCATCATGAAATATTACTGCCTCCAATTGATCTCACCACAGTATTCTCTCTTGACATCCAAGATGTCATGGATAATTGTGCGAGAGGAATGTTGGAATGTAGATCTGTCCCCCAACAATCAATTGTTTAGTGTTCTTCTGCTTACATGAGAGATTCGATGCTTCTGATTGCACTGGTGTCACGGCTCTATCAATTAGGACAGTTCTAACAATCTTTCTATCAAGTACCTTCTCGGTGCGTTGGGTGAGCACTTATAGAAAACTCCACGTTCCATCCTGTATAACACCGATGGAACGCTAACAAGTTATGACACTCACGGGCAGCAGTACTGTGAAACAACTACCCGTTCTTTTGTACCCCCAGTATAAGAATATGCTCGAAACTACTTATTTCAAAGTTGATGTTGAGTTTAACGTCCCGTTCAGCAGCGAGGCTATATGAGACGTGGACCTACTGATTAACGTGGAATCCGAACCACATGAGCTCCCGCCGGGAATCGAACCCGGCTCTCCCACGCCAAAGGCGCGTACGCTAACCGCTGAGCCACGGAGGATCTCTACTTATTTCAGAATAGGTGTTTGCTGGTATTGTTCTTACGTTAGTATTGCAGACATTGACTGTGCTCCAATCACACACACTTAAACTCAGTCGTCCTTGAAAAACCTAGCAGTATGCCGTCTATAACACACTATGAACTGCTGAAAATTTGAAACTAAGGTCAATATACCCTCTAGAAACATGTATTATGATGTTCGAATTTCATTCACACTACTTTTCTATATAATCACCACGTAAAATTCAAACACTTTATCCTGTACTGATTTTTTTTAAAATTCCTGCCTAATATTGTTCTATCGCCAGTACCTTGAGAAGAAGTGAACTTTTAGATATCCATCAGTGTGAAAACTTGTGTCTCCCCCCAAAAAGCCTATGTAAATAGATAAAAGAAATGTAATCGAAGAATTTTCACTGAAACTGTTGAAGAAGTTGTAATTTCTTCTCAACAATATAAGGTCTGGCATTGTCATGAAGGAGCATGATGCTGATTTGTTTGTCGGTGAATACTACATGGTTACTCATTTCTTGCATTTGGAAATCTAATTACAGATTTAACTTCACAAGAGATAGTATTTTAATTGATTAAAACATTCACTGAAGTAACAAAAGCATTCATCATTATAGGTATTCTGCCATTGTTGGCAGTTGGCAGGTCACTTACTGCAACTGAGAAGTTTCCATGCTCTACGACCTTCCGCTAACCTCTTCGTCTTCACGTACGATTTCTCTGTTTTGATATCGTCCATTAACTGTAGTCTCCTTCGGCCTCTCCCTCTCTTTCCTGCCATTATATCCTCTAGCACATCCCTCATGATACAGTTCCTTCTTAGCCAATGTTCCAACTAGTTTTTCTACCTCTTCTTATTAAATCTAAAATTGTTCTTTTCTTTCCCACCTCATTCGTTTTCAGCTCGACTCAGCTAATTCTTTCCATTCTTCTCCACACACACATTTCGAAATCTTCCAGTTGTTTTTAACCATTTTTTTGTAATGTCCAAGTTTTTAACCCACACAGCACAATATTCCCACGAAGCATTTTATACGTCTTTTTCTCAATTCTTTATTCAAGATTCCACAATAGTCTTTTCTTTTACCTAAAGGCTTTTTTCGCCATTCCTATTTTTAACAGCGCAATAAAACTGCAGACAGTGAGTAAACAGATAAATAGTTGACCCTAAATACCGACTAATCCAGCCGCCAGTGCTATACACGGCACGAATGTGTACTATTTTCTGGACGTCCTCGTATATATAGTTAGATACAGGGGCGGATCCAGAACCGACTTCTGGAAGGGGGGCGGTGGGTTGTCATACTGCTACTTAGAGCTACTTTTAAGGGCTTCAAACTCTGGGATGGTTTTTATTTATATATATAAAAATAAGAAAGTCTCCTCCTCTGGGGGGGGGGGGGGTAATCGCCCTCCTGGATCCCCCACTGGTTAGATGTAGATATAAGTAGAGGGATAAAATGATTCCTAACGGCCAAATGACAGTTGCGACTCGAGGGAAATCACCTAGTGTGGTTAAATGTTCTTATTTTCCTACGTAACTGCAATTGACAGATTTTTTCCCGTCCATCTTGTATTGAAAAGATGTTTAGGGTTTCATAATATTTATCTAGTTATATATAAGATAAGAATTTTCATTCGTTCCATATTCTTACAGAAAACTCGAAAATATTGCGCATGAAGTGTCCAAACGAAAATATATCAAATACAGACTATGAATATATCTTAAATTATGATTGGGACTGTAAGTCGAAATTTTAAAGCGGAATGTGGACTTAATCGATGTATACCGCAGTACAAAAATATATTTGAAATATTTTTTCTTTCTTTTTAAAACAATACATCTTCTAAAGTCAAGAAAATTTAATTTAGTCAAAATATATAAACTCTATGATACTTTTTCTGTTTTATATATACGGAGTGTGATCAAAAAGTACGGTGAATCATTTTATTAGAAACAAACTAATAAGAAATTTAATTTAATCTCCCTCAAATTACTGTCCATGGTTAGCAATGCACTTATCCCAACGTCGAAGCATTTCCGGAAGGCTTCTTTTGGAAGAGCGTTCAGCTGCTCTGTCGTGGTCCTCTTAATGTCAGGAATGGTGTCAAAAGTTTTCCTTTAAGCACGGTTTTAATTTCTGGGAAGAACCAGAAGCTGCATGGTACTAAATCTGGTGAGTTAGGTGGGTGTGAACAGAGACACTTTTTCCGGCCAAAAACTCGCGGATCAAAAGCAAGGAATGACACTGCGCGTTTTCGTGGTGAAGAAGGAATCCATTTGGTCATTTAATCGGCGGTTAAAATGCTTTACACGGACCTATACCAAAGCTTTAGCTCTTCATAAAGCTCTCGAACAGTCATTCGCCTGTTTGAACAAATCATTTGTAGCACTTTTTGCACGTTTTTGATGTCGAATGACGTTTCGATTGCTGCTCTTTCAACCGACTCCTTGCTGCTTTTGAATCGCTCATACCATTTGTAAACTGTCATCAATGCCCCTGCTTCATCGACATACACTGATTTTGACATTTCTTGAGCATCTTTGGCACTTTTTTGCAGCAACACGCCCTCACTCTTCTGTCTCTCATGGAAGCCAACATGTCACAACTCGTTCAAACTTGACACTGACTGTACCAAGGGTTTAGGCTAGCGGGCTTACTAATTGAAATGGATACAACATCCATAGATGGCACTGTGCAACTACATTCACTGTACTTTTTGATCGCACCTTGTATATACATTTTAATTTTTCCCAATATTTTTGGCCTAGTGGGGACTAGGTTTGCTACCAGAAGGAAAAGGAAAGGAAGCAACATATAGTTTAAAAGAAGCTCATTTTTTCTTTTGGGTCATTGTTTCGCATTATTAGCATGGACAAACAAAATTTTGCGATCCTCATAACTCAACTGGTTGCGGGTATGTTAGATGGATTACCTTTATAAAGATGATCTTAAAGAGATAAGTCATAATCCTTATCTAATAGCATAAACACAGTTATGGCACGTGCACCTGCTAAGTATCGCGACATTTGCCCACATTAGCAGGTATAGTTTATTAATATACTTCATAAAAGCACTTGACGTGGAATTATTAAACGAAATGCTCTAGTGCATTAGATGCCGAAAAATCTGCAACAAAATAACACGTCAAGCGGTTTTCCAATTACGCCTCCCGCTTGTGTTTTTGCGTCAGTGTATGACGTCACGCAAACCGTCTAGGCATGCAATGTTACCTGGGGGAACGCTTTTCGCCTGTCTGATGACAAAATGATAACATGAAAAACTGCTGCTACGCATTTAAAAAAAGGATTAAGAAATCTCGGAAACAACTAAACAAGGAAGTGAATGATTTCTGAGCGATTAAAACAAAAAACCTACAGACGCCATCTTTTATCACGATATTATTTTGTTTTTTCCTTTTGTTTCCCTTTCATTGGCGTGTGTCCTAAGAGAATATTGTTCTACATTTCTGGGGATATAAAAAGGAAATGTGTCAGTGATCGAAGAAATTTATGACAAGCGGGGGTGTTGAGGTCGAACTTAGATTTAGAACTGTTTCAATACGAGATGGATTGAACTAGGTCATTAAAAAGAAAATAAATAAAAAAAAAAATGGAATGACCGATGTATTCGATTTACTGTCATGATCACTGTAAACAATGCAAGCTCTTTTTTTTTTTTTTAATTTTGCATGCATGGCAGAGTGAATTATTCTTATATCTCGAGAGATCGCAATAATTAGAAAACACACTCGTTACAATGTGTAGCTGTTCACTCTATTATGTCACGATTGTAAAACCTCTACGGATGTTAAAATTCCTAAAAGATAATTTTCACCTAAATTCCTAAGATATATTTGGTCTAGGAATTAATTCGTGCGGGTGGACAAGAGATGGCGCAACGAACGGAGCGTCCCACAGTTCCGTGTATCCACACATGTGTTGCAAACCCCTGTCATCGCGTATCGTTCGTAGTATAGGGCAGTGGATTAAAGCGTCAACAACACCAGTTTGTAGTTAAGTGAACATGGCGCAATTTGTGCCTGATAAAGTGTTTTTGCGGGGTGTCCTGCTGCATTACTTTAACATGCAGAAAAGTGCGACTGAAAGTCATCGTATTTTGGTGGAAGTGTATGGTGACCATGCTCTAGCTGAGCGAACGTGTCAGAAGTGGTTTGCACGGTTTAGAAGTGGTGATTTCGGCTTGGCAGACCAAGAGCGAGCTGGACAGCCAAAAAAATTTCAAGACGAAGAATTGACAGCATTGCTCGAGCAGGATTCGTGTCAAACGCAGGAACAACTTGCAGCAGCATTAGGCGTTGATCAAACAACAGTCTCCAAACGCTTGAAAGCCATGGGAATGATTCAAAAGATGTCACATTGGGTTCCACATGAATTGAAAGACAGAGACGTTGAAAGACGAAAAACCATTTGCGAATTGCTGCTTCAACGACAGAGCAGAAAGGGGTTTCTGCATCGAATTATTACGGGTGATGAGAAGTGGATCCATTACGAGAACCTAAACGAAAAAAGGCCTGGGTGAAACCAGGTGAACCAGGTCCATCACAACCAAAACGAGATATTCACTGTGCAAAGGTTATGCTGTGCATATGGTGGGATATGAAAGGTGTGGTGTACTATGAGCTGCTGCAACCGGGTGAAACTATGAATGGAGAACGTTATCGATGACAATTAATGCGTTTGAAGCAAGCTCTGGCCAGAACACGACCAGAATGGGAGAACAGACATGATAAACTTATTGTTCAACATGATAACGCTCGCCAACATGTCGCAAAACCGGTCAAAACCTATTTAGAAAATGCCGGATGGGAAGTTTTACCCCACCCGCCGTATTCACCAGACGTTGCTCCTTCGGACTACTACTTGTTCGATTGCATGAACAACGATTTGATTGGACAGCGGTTTACTTCTTCAGAAGATATCGAAACATGGGTCTCTGACTGGATCGCTTCCAAGGATGAGGACTTCTTTCGCCACGGAATCCGTACATTGCCTGACAGATGGGCGAAAGTGGTGGCTAGCGATGGACAATATTTTTCTTAAGGTATTTATGTATTTTGTGTTTGTACTACAGCTTCAATGTGTGCGTACCAACCGCACGAATTAATTCCTAGACCAAATAATATAAGGAAATTTATTTATTTATTTTTTTTAACGGAAAACATATTATCTAAAACATGATTTTCACATGGAAACTTTTGAAGTCTTTACGGAAATCAAATTGTGAAAGACAGCGTTGCCCAATTTTTATAATACATTCCAGGTCAGGAGAAAAGAAGAACCATACAGAGAGCCAGGCAAATTAAAAATAAACACAATAATGGCTATTTAAGAATATATTTTATGTAAAATAAGTTTCGGTCGTCTCGTCTTAATTCTCAAAGAACTCTTTCTCGTCTCGAAGTATATATCGTCCCATTTTGTAAATTTATGCACATATATTCTTTTTTCTGAATTTTACCTAGAAGTTATCAGTATCCTTCCGTGTCACGAGAAGTGCACAAAAGGTGTGATATAGCAAAATTTAAACTATATTTATTATTGAAGTCTATCGTGTATCTTTAAACGTTGATAAATGCTCTTCATTGTGTTCGTACACAAGGGCGCCCATGTTGTGGTTTCCAAGGAGGGGGGCAAGTATAAGCGACGTTTCAAATATAGTTTCAAATTTTGCTGTAGCTAATGTAAAAATTCTATTGGATTTTCGATATTCCCAAGTACAATTTCCTCTTGTCCCCCCTGATGGGCGCCCTTGTTCGTACAATTTCTTTATCAACTTATAGTTTTTGTACTATAATAAAGTAACACTAAAACACTCTAGATCTAAGACTTGGGTGGTCTAGTGTTGCTTACGAAACTAGAAATGTCTCGTGGACAACACTAGGTGCAGAGGAAGAAGAGCATGGGATAAAGAAAAAAAAAAGCAGAAGAAAAACTAGCACTTGGTTGCATATAAAAAAATACTATGTTTTAGTGTTTGAAGATGTATTCAATCTACACTAGAGAGAGATTTTAGTGGCTGCTCCTCTTTCCAAGACACAGTAAAGATTCCTTTATTTTATCTGACATACAAAGTTGAATGTTTCTTTATATGTCCTTTATACAAATCCACGTCGTTAATGGCATATTTCTGTGTAACTAGACTGAAGGTGTTTTGGAATTTTATAATACATTTCGCAAGAGGATTTAAAACTTAAAAAATATCAGAAGTCCCACAAATTAGACAACCCAAGCAGAATCGGATTTAGGTTTGGTGAAGCCCTAAGCTACT
The DNA here is from genome assembly GCF_964235325.1 of Thermobia domestica. Taxonomy (NCBI): domain Eukaryota; kingdom Metazoa; phylum Arthropoda; class Insecta; order Zygentoma; family Lepismatidae; genus Thermobia; species Thermobia domestica. The sequence continues at coordinate 123,090,308 of NC_137461.1, forward strand.
GAAGGTAATGGGTCCCTTTAAGTATCAAGATGAACGTGGGCACCCTACATACGGAAATGAAGAAACTAATAATATTTTAGAAAGCAGGCTAGCAGAAAGGGCCCCACTACTTATATCACTCTACTTATAGAACTCTACACAACACGAAGCACTGTTGTTATATGTAGATTTTACTTTATTATATTTCTTAAATTTTGAAAATATACATCCACTTGTTTCCTTTAATTTTGGGGGGGCCCAAAAGAGTGGAGTCCTAAGCTATAGCTTGTTTAGCTTCTATATAAATCGGCACTGCTCAAATGGATGTACTATGTTCCAGATTGCAAAACCCTGCAATATATTCTCTAACCTGAAAATACTACGTTATTTATGCATGACCCTTTATATTTTCATTTCCAAGAACATTTTACAAGACTTCATTCAAAATTTTTGAAAAAGGGATGTCTTTTTAAGTCTTCCTGGGAGCTTGGTGGTAAGTTTATCTTACTTTGAAGGTAGTGGTGGGTTGTGACGCACGGACGTTAACTTCGAACTTGCGAAAGAACATTGTAGGAGTCAGTAATTTCTAACTTTCCCATTAGAGGGACCACATAAAGGACTCGAACCAGCGTTGAACCACTCTGCCTCGTGACTATATGGCTAGTGTACATGCCTTTGGCGCGGAGGACCTGGGTTTGATTCCCTGGATAAAAACTTGTGTAGTTCGGATTCCACCTCAAGTTGTAGATCCACGTCTCACTGCTGAAGGGGATGCTAAATTCAATTCCAATGAACCACTCTGCCATCAATTGAAATAACGCTTAATTAACTAAAATTACCTACACATGTGCGCAGCCTAAATACTTTTGTTTTAGTTTAATGTCCCGCGTTTACGCTCTGAGGCTGGAGGAGACGATGATAATGAACGCAATGGTGGAATGAAGGAAGTAGGAGGAAATGGGAAAAACCCGAGAAAATCTACGTACACGGTCTTGGGCACGAAATTTACTTGCCGAAGGGTACGAACGAGCCAGGGATCTAACGCGCCACTGGTGAGCGCTTTGCCACGGAGCCACCATCCTAAATATAGTTGTCATAATTTATTTTACAGTATAAGAACAAGATAGAGTAAGAGCTATGTGAAAATATTGTGTTGTCATCGGGTTTAAGAATATATACAAAATTTCAGGGCCCTAGTAGTATTGAAGTACGTCAAATTTTAAGTTTCATGAGTTGGTTCTAACAAATAAACAGAAAAGTGACCTAATAAGAACATTGTTAAAATAAAAAGAACAAAAAAGATGCTTTCCTATGTAAGTAAATTCTTGCAATCACTCATGATAATTATGGGAAGTTCTATACAATTCTTTACATAAAGTCACCAATTAATTTCATTTATCATTATTATATTGTCACCATTACCATTTTCAACTTTTTTTTTTTTTTGTCTGTTTAATTGTACAATTGTAAGGGCTTTTCCAGCAATTAGGGATCCAAGTCACTGAGAAATTTTAGAATAATCAATTTCAGAAATAAAAACTGATGCATTGGGTTTTTGCAGGTCGGGAGAAGTTTAGATATATCAAGCAATTTCACTTTAATAAAAAGGAAGAAATGAATGGGATGAATGGGAGAAAGAAAAAAGCAATTTGAGTAAAACTCTGCTGTGTGGGCATTGTGTGTTGTAATTCCTGTGGAAATGATAGTGATAATATTCTAGCTGCCACTTCAACGAATCAGCGTAGAGCAGAATAGCTCTCCTCGAGACAGTTTGGCAATTTGAAAGAGAACGTAAAAGGTCTTAAAGAAATGTTTCTAATCGCTGCTGGACAAAAAGAACCTGACACCAGTGCTTACATAAATTTTTATCTTTTAATAAGTTGGAAAGTACAATCATATAAAACAAAAAGATTAGGAATATCTTATTTAGCCTATATTTTACAGTAAAATCAAAGAATGGCTGCTAAGGCTTTATTACTAGAATCTCATATATTGTTCTCAATATCAAGCACTTGTTAGCAGTAGATAAAACTGGAATTCACTTTCAATGCAAGAGACGAGAATTCCGAAATTATATATCCATAGGTTCTTTCGCGATAAATTCTTACCATGCTTATCGTGACCGCATTTACAAATGAACCAGGTTCGATTTTCTCTGAGAAATTTTGTGGTTGAGATCCCTTGTTAAGCGATAGCTCTACTTCTCATGTGATGTAGTGCAAGTGCTGAGAAAGAACACCAAAACAAAACAAAAAAAACTAAGATTATAATTAATATTACGTCATCTACATGATCTTTTCATGTAATTTTAAAATTGTTATAGTTTCTCTAATTACTAATTTGTAGTCAAAACCATTCTGTAAATAAAGATCTACTAAAATGCACACTTTAACTAATTTTGTTTTGCTTAAATAACGTTCTTAACTAACTTGGTTACAAGCGTCTTCCTATCTTCTCTCTTGCATTAACACCTCCTATTAAGGGTGGAGGTCGCGGTAGCTCAGTGGTAGAGAATTCACCTCTGATGCATGGGGTCCCTGGTTCGATCCCAGCTCGCGCCAAGTGAACATTGTGGTGGACACACATCGTGTGCGTAGTTTTCTCAGGGTTCTTCCGTTTCCTCCCACTTTCTTCATTCCACCATTTCAATCATTTCTCATCATCAACGTCTCCTTTAGCCTAGCCAGCATAACCACGGGACGTAAAACTCAAAGATTTAATTTCATTTCTCTTACTAAGGACTCTTTCCAGTCTGATTCCATGTTGGTTCACACACAAACAATCCTTTATTTTTCTGACTTACACTAAAAATACAAATCGCTGGGCAAAGGAACGTTTATTTAAAAATAATTAATGTGTGCCAGTTTCGCCAACTAACTGAACATACGGCTTCATCAGACACTGTCTTATTTTTCTAATTTTTTAAAAGAAAGATCGTGCAAGTTTGTGTCTTTATAGTTGAAAAGACCTGAACCATGTTCTAACGTTACTTTTTTTCTTAAAGACATGCTAATTCAAAAAATCTACTTACCTCAACCCCACCGAAGAGTAGAAATGGAGTAAACGGAGTCAGGGATGTAACACTAGCATTCTGATGCCCGTAACGCCTTGAAGCGGATACTGTTGAAATCAGTTAATACATTAAAATATGACTGACAAGTTGAAATTTCTTTGGAGCAGCATTGTGGATATTTGTGAAAGGATGCAACTTACCTTGTGCCACCGCGATTTTGTCCAGTGGATGTTAAATGTACTGCACTTCCCCCCTTCTCCTAAATCTTGAGTTAAATACTGTACGGCTATAGTTTTAGACGGAAGCATTTATCGTACCATTTCTTGTAGCAAAAATCGTATCATCGATATTCTATCGTGTAAAGTTGCAAATGCTATAGCATTTCCCATGATGGCATATTCTATGGCATTTCTTGTCGATAGAACCTGCTCTATTTCGTAGCATTTTCCCCAGCATTTCTGGTCCGATTGCAGCGCCGTGGTGTGTTAAAAAGAAGCGAAAGATTTTGTGCCAAATATCCATGCTCTTTGTTTTGTGTGGGAAATTGAATTGTTGTAAAGAAAAATGAGTTGGAGTAGGGATGCTCTTTGCCCACATACTTCTTTGTGATTTTCGTTTTTTAATATGACCGGCGAGAACTGTTGTTACAATTACTATAGCTCACACTACCTCACACTTAATTACGCTCTTCTCCAGTGATTTGTTTGCTACGTCACGACATATGCTTATGAAAATGCTACTTTTTAAAAACACCATATACTTTTGGATGCCATAGAATATTATATGAAATTTTTGGGAGCACATCTGCTACGAAAATGCTACGACAAATGCTTCCGTCTAAAACTAGACTAATAAAATTTCTTATCTTTTTCAAAAGCATGTCAATATGTGAAGTTTGTTAGAGTCACGGTTATAAGGCACGTTTCAAAACGTCAAGCGAAATAATGCTGATTCTTCCGACTCATAAGATTTGCTTTGATTAGATCTTTCTCTCTTTGGAATTTACTAGTCTTTCTCACAAGAAAAGAACATGAACCTGTCTACGGGACTTCCTAATCAAACCTAGTCCATTCCATAAACATAAAGATATGTTCATGCACAAAAAAATAGGTGCCATGGACACCGAAGTAAGTTTCTGGGACCCATTAATCCTGTTGGTATAAAGAAAATCTTAGACTCGCAGTGAAATAGCTATAGCATCAACACTCTTCATTGGAAAGTCATGATTTACAGTTCATTCTCTTCAGCATGAAACAAGCTTTCCACAGGTGCTATGTATTGGAGCCCATAACATACATGAACAGGGAATATTGAGAGAATGTCGGGAAAATTGTATACCAAGTTCTGTAGTAATAGACAGAATAGGTATGAGGGGAAAGCGTGTATTGATACAAGCTTTTCCCTCATATCTATTCCATCTATCAATACAAAACTTAGTATACAAATTTCTTATCAAATATAGTATTTTTCTAACTAAATTTGAATTGTGTGCTTTTAACAGGGGCCGCTCCAGAGGGGTACATAGTTGATGGGAGTGATTTTTGTAAGGAATTTTCCCGACATTCTCTCAATATTTCCTGTTCAAGTACGTTATGGCCCCAATACATAGCACCTCTGGAAAGCTTGTTTCATGCTAAAGAGAATGAACTATAAAACATGACTCTGCAATGAACAATGTTAATGCAATAGCTATTTCACTGCGAGTCTACGATTTTCTTTATAACAGAGTAAATGGGCCCCAGGGACTTACTCCGTTCTCCATAGCAGCTAATGGTTTGTGCATGAACATATCTTTGTTATATTTATCGAATGGACTAGGGTTGATTAGGAAGTCCCGTTGACAGGTTCATGTCCTTTACTTGTCAGCACAGAGAATATAGTACGAGACCTACTGTTAAAAGCAAAATCCCGTTTACTACTCGGGTTGCTATTCAAAGCTTAATATCCCCATCGGATGTGGGATTCAAGTCCTCGTATACAGAAAACACTTAACTACGAATGGGCGATCACTTCGTTTATTTTGAAGCATGCTTAACAATGAGGCAATGACTGGAATAACTACAGTATGTAGGAGACAGTGACATAGTCACTCACATAAGTACCTGGGCCCCTGACTGTTATAATTCCATTACTTGGGGTCCAGGTCATTTGCAGTTGTGAGAACGCTTAGACAGACGCAATTCGGCACTGACAGTAGTTGGTAGCACTGAGTCATTTCTTTATGCAAGTAAAATTGTGAGTAGATGACGCACGAAACATTTCTCCATTCTGAGATGAATCTCTCTGGTCAGAGCGTGTTGTCCAACGAACATCATATGTTAATCTCAATATTGCTGTGTATGTAATGTATTATTTCATTATGTACTGTATATTCAAAGAAATAAAAACTCTGATTACACATGAATCAGAAAATGCTTGAAAATAGACGAAAATATCAAATCTAGAACAACTGCTGGAAATAAGTTTGCAAATGACTGTATCCATTGACAGATCTCCGATTCTCCTTATTCCAACCTCTTTTAATTTATAGGGAAGAGAATATTTTACTTGCTTGTCACACTGAGTATGCATTGAAATTGAAATTGAAACAGTTGAAAAGGTTTCAGCCTGGCCGGGACTCGAACCCGGGTCTACCGAATAGAAGTTCAATGCACTAACCACTCACCTACTGCGCCACGTCATCTTCCACCCAAACTAATACCTAGTTAAAATCGTTTCATGGGAAAATATAAACAAGATACTAATGCTTATACGACTGTTTTAATGACTTACTTGATATTTCCTTTTTTAACTCAAAAACAAGTTATATAGACGTTCCTCAATGAGAAAAATATCACGAAACGTTCTTCAAGTTGAGGCTACGTCATCAGTTGCAGGGATGGTCCCGATTTACATTACACTTCTTCTTTAGCATAACTTCTAATTTCCAAAGAAGAAAAGACGACAGAAATTATTTTCAAATTCTTTGAATTGTATCAACACGTGGAGAAATAGATAGTTCTATGTTGATGTTCCATAATTCCTAGTTTATTTTATTATATTCATATGAGGAATTTGTGGCAAATTGAGCCGGTGATCTGGGGCGTTCGGCTTCTGATCATGAGGCGAAATCCACTAGGGGTTCGAATTCCTCTGTAGAGCAAGGTCGGAATTTTAATTGTCCTCAGTATTTCTGTATTCGTGTCCTGTAGTGTTTGGAATACGTCGTAAGAACATGAAGTGCCAGTGGCGGACAATACTCCGGTTGGGACAATTTGTTTTAAAAAAAATGTGAAAGCAGGAAACTTCCATTGTAGCTACCTGGGTTCAACTCCCGTCGTGGCAATTATTAATTTTTCTGAATGGAAAGGTAATGTTTATGTAATTGGTATTGTAATTATGTTATTGCTTTATTATTATTATTATTATTATTATTATTATTATTATTATTATTATTATTATTATTATTATTATTATTATTATTATTACCACAGAAGGAAAGAAAAATAATTAACAGAGTCGAAGGTATTCATAGGAACAGTTAAGATATACAGTATGTCAGATGTTCCTTAGATTTACACATGAACGCAATAATATGATTACGTTTATGGATTTACAGATAGATTATCATTTTATGACAACAAGAAATGGAATATAAATATTCGTTAGCTGATAACAGTAATGCATTTTGTTTCGCTCTTCTTCTAGGTAAAAAGGTGAGGAGACATCTTAAATAGGATTGTTCTCGTGACTAGAGCTACAAGTTCGATCACTATTTACAATTTGTGCGCAGCTAGGAATAATTCCTTGAAACTCATTTTAGGCCTATACTATACCAGTAAGGACGTGTTTAGCCCTTATGTATTCATCAATTCTTGTCCAAACACGTTACGTTCCCAGACATTTACGAATGATGGTTGATACGGATGACGTAATTTTGTGTTGTTGGCATTTCACCTGTGAAGGAAGTCGTCTCAACTCTTAGACCCAGAGAAATTGAATATTTTTCATGTTATACACCATTATCATCAATATTGCAAATTATAAAAATTTCCTGAATTGCCACAACCGGAATCGAGCCCGCAACCCCAACATTATGAAACTAACGCTTAAGCTACTACTCTAAGACATCACTGTTGAGGAAAAAGGAAAAAACTAGATGTGCAATGAATTCAGTAATTACAAACTTTTACGATTCCAGTGTAATAATGCTGAAAATTTCTGGTTTCAGTCATGATAAAATAATAAAGTATTATGCAGATAGAATAGCCCAGAGAATTCAACTTTAACTTGACAAATCATATGTACGGAGGCGCTGCCGTATGCTCTCGCCTCGGGCCCTGATTTTTCATGGTACGGCATTGGACAGATACTCATATTGTTTGGAATCTGATGTTTCAGGACATTGGATTACTTTTTTTAAAAGTTAACTAATATAACGAAATTTCTTTAGTACCTTGTTTCCTATTTTTACATGTTGTACTTACTTTTACAGTTTTTTCCAGCAACTCTTTAAGAACAGGGACAAAAACACAGAAACATTGAGGACAGTAAAAATCACAAACACTATTCGCGCGTTCTTTCCTTGCCTGAAGTAAAACAATAAAATATGGTGAACATGCAATTTTTGGTCTTCCATCTTTGTGTTGTTAAATCCAAAGTTGGAGTGGGTCAGTGGATCAAATGGGTCGAGTTTTCTGAGTAGGTTACTGAGTCGTGGGTCAACAGCATGCGACCCACCACCCACCGTGACCCACCACCCACCATGACTCACCACTCACTATGATTCACTATGACCCACCGACCCACTCGACTCACTGCCCTGATCGATTGTAGACAGTATCTTTTGAACAGCATATTTTTTTCACCCTTGACCCTAGCCATAGAAACTAAAAACACGTTTCTGATTGGTTGCAGCTTGTGATTGTCCAAACCTTCTGGTGTATGTATTGTGTATTATAGTAGTAATAGAAGAAAATTGCCACTTTGTTAGAATTGAAAAAGAAGAAAATTGAAGAAGCAGTTGAGGTTAAATTTATATCATAGCAGTCAAGATGGAACAAAACGAGCCCTGCGGGGCTTCTAACTTGCTCCTCCTCCTCCTCTTCCTACTACAACTACTTATACTGTGGATTCATATAGAAAACTGCACACGTAACGTAATCACTTTTTTGAGCGTTATTTTCATCTTAATGAAAAAAGTGTTTTGAAAATTTAAAAAATAAAATATAAAAATAAAAAATCCTTGGCCCAGGTTTGAACCCACACCCAAAGCAATTGTAACTACTAGCCCATTACGCTAACACGCTCCGCCACGAAGATCGCCAGTAACAGGCACTTACTATGTTTATGCTACGTGGCGAGAAACGGATAACTCCAACTAACCAGAACCGCATATTTAGCTCCTATGAGTAGAGTCGAGCGTGATTTAAAAATATGCTTCTGAATACTGGTCAATTTGTCTACATTTTACTTTCAAGGCCTCCATTTCCCTTTTTCATTTGTTTCTGTTTACTTTCCTGAGATGAGTATCTCTAAGTGAAAAAGATCTTGAGGCATTTTTGGATATTGATATTTGAAATTGTAATAATAGCAATAGGAATAGGACGTATACTACTATTTGGCTTTCGAGACACAGCCTGTGAGTTTTAGAGGAGCTAACTACTGGAAAATACATTTTTGAATTACTCTAATATATAAATTATTACATGAAAAAAATGAATGTAATATGTGTGCCTAATCATCACAGCCAAATTGCAGTCAAATGAAATGACTTTTGATATATAGTTAGGCCTTAATCCAAACTGGGATGTTATCATATTGCTTTCATTATAATATCCTAAGGAATAGTGGAGATCCAAATTTTTGCGAAAAAAAATTGAATATCTCACGTGCCGTTAAACTTACGGAGCTGAATTTCAGTATATTAACTCTTTATTGAAAACGAACAGAACGACTCCTAGCATTTTTTAAAACTCTCCTTTATTGGGAGGGGCGGCACTTTCTACATATGGTAAATTGATAGTGGGTTAGTTTGTAAAAATAATCGAAAACGATCGATATTAGTTGAGAAACAAAAAATACAGTGCTTCGCACCACATAATGTGGCGCTTTATAATAATTGCTGAGGTTTGCTTATTATATGAAGCGCTTAGAGGACAAGGCAATCAAAACATAAATTGTGAGAAGAATAAGCATAAATTTGTAATGTAAGCTTCTGTACGTTGGTATACTTACCTTGGTTTGGGACTTTCAAATTTCATCCGTTTTTCCACTGAAAAGTACCAGTATCGTTAAATCAACAAGGAAATAATTAGACCATGATAGTTTAATTGAAATTTATCGTAATTTTGCCCATGACAACCACTTTACCATTTTATATCGTAAAGGTCAGATCAACCGTTATTGTAACAGAACGGTGCTTGAGCGATTGGCCGTATAAATTCAAACTCTGATTAGTTAGAATTTCACAACCTGGTTTTATTACTCTTTAGTCGGTAGAGGCCGTGGGTCATGTGTCAGAGTTAATGACGATGTGATTTGGTGGGTCAGATGTTCATGGTCGGTGGTGGGTCAGAGTGGGTCACGGTGGGTGGTGGGTCAGTGTGTCGTGGGTCAAGTTTTTATTGACCCATGCCATCTCTGGTCAAATTTGTAAAACCAACCAAACGTAGGGCAATATTAATACACAAAACGCTCAACATCTTAGCTATTCATGACAACTAGTGCATGATCCGAATAACTCTAGTATATCCACAAATCATTATTTGTCATATTTTACCGAAATACAACATGACTTTTCCGACAAACTGATACTTTAAATGTTGTTAATACGCAAAGTTCATTGATCTCATCACTTATTCACTTACTCTCTTATGATCATCAAAACCTTTAGCCTACTTTCCGTAGATATAGAAAGGTGAAATGTAGTATCCAAACTTGGTGTAGCGTGCAAGTAAACAAATAAAAAGAACAGGATAATATTTCCCTCCCCCAAATACCCTAGAACGGAGTGTATTGATTATTCAACAAAAAGGCGGAATCCAATCAGAAAATTCATAAAATATAAAATATGTAGCCAAATCTCGACTTTGCGTTATTATTATTATTAATAATAATAATAATAATAATAATAATAATAATAATAATAATAATAAAAATAATAATAATAAAGAATAACAATTACAATATCAATTACGTAAACAATACCTTCCAATAAAGAAAAATAAATGCCACGACTGAATTCGAACTCGGATCGCTGTAATGACAGTTCTATACTTTCACACTTTGCCATCAATTTCTCATACAAAAATACGAAAATAAACTAGTAGTTATGTTAGATAAACATAACACACTCTATTTCTACACGTGTTGATACAATTCAAAGAATGTGAAATTAATTTCTACCCTTTTTTCTTCTTTGGAAACTAGAGCTCCCTCGTGGCTAAGCGGTTAGCGTACGTGCCTTTGGCGCGGGAGACCCGGGTTCGATTCCTGGCGGGAGCTCATGTGGTTCGGATTCCACGGTAATCAGTAGGTCCACGTCTCATATAGCCTCGCTGCTGAAAGCGACGCTAAACTAAAATCAACTCAACTCAACTCAACTTTTTTGGAAACTAGAAGGTAAAGAAGAATTGTACTGTAAATCGGGACCATCGCTGAAAACTATGACGTAGCCTTAACTTGAAAAACGTTTAGTGATATGTTCCTGATTGAGGAACTCTATATAACTTATCTTTGGGTTAAAGAAGCAAATCTTGAGTAAATCATTGTGACATTCATAAGGGACGTCTCATTATACGAGCATTAGTATTTTGTATAGTATTACATGCAACGATTTTAACTAGCTAATAGTATAGGTGAATGATGAGATGACGCGGTAAGTACCGGTAATATTTAGCGTATTGAACTTCTATTCTGCGGACCCCGGTTCGAATCCCGGCTAGGTTGAAATATTTTCAAATGTTTTAATTTCAATTTCAATAAATACTCAGTGTGACAAGCTAGATTTTCTCTCCTCCAGAAAGAATAAAGATGTTGGAATGAGAAGAATTGGAGAAGGTCTCTCAATGGAGGCAATCATTTACAAACTTGTTTCCTGCAGTTGTTCTAGATTTGTTATTTTCAGCTACTTACAAACATTTACTGATTCATGCGTGGTCAGTATTTTTATTTCTTTAAATATACAATATATAAAGAAATAATACATTACATACACAGCAATATTGAGATTAATAGGTATATGGTGCTCTTTGGAAAACACGATCTGAACCATAGAGATTCATCTTAGAATGGGAAACTGTTTCGTTAGTCACCTACTTTACATTTTACCTGCATAAACACCTCGATCAGGGCTACCAACTGCTGTCAGTGCCGAGAAAAGTTACGTGTAATTTGGGTTGCACATGTCTAGGCGTTCTGACAACTGCAAATGACTTGGACCCCAACTACTGGAATTACGTCAGCGTTCCAGGTACTTATGTGAGTGACTGTGCGTAGAATTTTGTCAAGGGGAAGGGAAAGTTTAAGCTCCCAAACTCATCTCATTTTAGTGTTGGTATAGGACATATCTCAATCCGTATTATCTTACTCAAGTGGACAGTTAAAATCAGGACCTCCATCCTTGCGTGCGCCACTGCATGGGGGGAAACATTTATAGAGGGAAAATGCAAAAATACTTTCCTATCACTAGAATAAATTGACTGGCTTGAATCAAGTTTCCCGAGTGTAGAAAGAAACGAACCTGATGGAAAATCGTTTTGATATTGGTTTAAGTTAATTTCCCGAGCCTACACTAACCGCTTAGTCACGAGCGACCTCATGTATCGCTCGATGTATGTTTCACTATTGAACATTTTTGTCTTTCGTTAAACGCTAATAATACCGTATTTTACTGTAGCTGTAGAGAATACAGTAAATTATTATTATTATTATTATTATTATTATTATTATTATTATTATTATTATTATTATTATTATTATTATTATTATTATTATTATTACTGCTACTCCTTCATTAATTACAATATTTGCTATAGCAGAAAAGATAGTAATAAATCAAATTTCAAATTATACTATTGTAGTTTTATTAAATGTCAATAATCATCTAATTGTTTTCATTAGCTTGCAATGTTTACCGGGATCAGGGCAGATCATAAGCCGGGACAGCCCTGACAAATGTTGTCCTGTTGGGGCTCATGAAAAAATTATTTCTTAAGTTTTCTTCATTCAATTGTATTTTTTTTTTTTTTCAAATTTGAAATTCTTAACAACGACAAAATAATCCTATATTTTTCTGTAGATTAAATTAAATGAAGTTATTATTACTTTTTTAAATTATGGAATTATCAACTCTCTGGTGACAAGAATAAAGTTTAGTGTAGTGATAGTACAGGAATTTAGCGACTATTCGATAGTTACTTGACTATTTTACATAAAAATTGAGTTTACAACAGAGAAAAGGATAATCAAAGCTATGGGTGGTCTCTGCCGGGTTGATTTTGGGGTAGAACTCGAGAATTTAACTGAAGAATTATGTTTAATTAAGTATTCCCCCCGAGGAAACAAAATTCCTTCAGTTATTTTTTCTTAAACACTTGAATTAGGGAATGAAGAATGAAATGAATTATAATCTGTATATTTAGTTTTATGTTTAGACTAAAGAAGACGTATGATTAATGGGAGAAAATAATTATAAAATAATTGCTGAAACGTAATTGAGGAAGCAAAGCAGAGAACCTTATGAAAACACTCGGACATGATGTATAACACAAGATCACATATCCTGCGGGATCGAACCACGGTCCTCTCTTACCAGATGTAAGCGCTCTACAACTGATCCGCCGTACCTTCTAGAAGCAAGAATACTACTTAATCATAGAACATTTCTCCTTTTCACCATTCAAGAAGGATTCATATTCCCTCCCAAGCGAAAATGGCTGAATTCATCACTGATTACATGCCAAGGAAACTTGGAAGTTTCATAAAATAAGGGAGAGAATTAAATTTACCCTTGTGATGTTAGTGAATTCGAAGCAAGTTCCTAGAGCTCTTTAACAGTTTCACTTATAATCTAGATTAGAACTTGTATTTGGAAAGACATTTACTGGTTTATATTTAATAATTCCGTACACGATGGTTTTTGAATTGTACATTAGCTTGTAGAACAGTTTAGTAGTTGACGACACTTTTTTGGTCACGGTACAGTCTACTATGTTGAATGCACCCATAGCACATTAACATATCTGTAGGCTACATTACCAGAGATTCTCATTAATAACTTGTGTCCATTCTTGAAGATCTATTGAAAATAAATATTTTTAGATATTTGGAGTGCTTTTCTTGTTCTTTTTATATATATATATATATATATATATATATATATATATATATATATATATATATATATATAAAAATAATTTTATTATTTTTATTTATCACCTTCATAGCATTACGCCAAACCCCGCGGCACACCGGCATAGAACCACTTTTGTAAAGTCCTTTCAAATCTTGTTACATATATCTATATATATGTATAGATTTTTTTGCCTTATATTCCTACAAATTTCTGCTTGTGGGTATATCTATATCTATCTATCTATCTATGATCACACTGACCAGTCAGAACATTATGACCACATACCTAATATTTGTATGTTCATCTTTGGCTCGTAGGACAGCAGCAATGCGGTTTAGCATGGAGATAGTGAGACCTTGGTAGGTAGTTGGAGGGATGGACCACCACATCTGCAGACACAAGTTACTTAGTTCCTGCATATTCTGCGGACGGAGTTGATGAGCTCGAATATGACGTTCAATGACATCAAAATGATGTTCAATTGGGTTAAGATCGGGTGAGTTTCGAGCCCTTTGCAACAATTAAAATTTACCACTCTGCTTCTCGCACCACTGCAGCATATTGCTGGCCTTGTGACAAGAAGTGTTGTCCTCCTTAAATATACCATTCTCAACTGGAAATATGGTCGACATGAATGACTGTATGTGATCAGCGATGACCTGTCGATAGGTAGAAGCTATCATTGTAACGTTCAGACGCACTACCGGGCTTATGGATGACCATGTGAAGGTTCTCCAGATCATAATGGAGCTACATTAGCTTGTCGTCATCCTACTGTGCACGTATTTAGCAATTGTTTCTCTAGAAGACGATGGATTCTGACCAGCCATCAATGTGAAAAAGGTAGTATTATGATTCATCGGACCATGAAGCGTTGTGCCATTGTTCGCCAGTCCAAATACGGTGGACATGTGCCCATTCCAGTCGTAATTAACGATGCCGTGCGGTTAACATTAGTACACATCCGAGATTTCAGGTGCGGAGGCCCATATCTAACAGTGTACGGTCAACTGCGTGCTAAGACGTAGACGCATGCTCGGTTCACTATTGAAGTGTGCTGTTAATCATGCCACAGTCCTATCCTGTTGTATCCACCTCGGAGTCTACGACGTCCAACATCCTTAATGAGGTGTGGCCAATCTATACCTGGTCGTTTGATGCTGATTTCACAATCCTTTACCCACCTTTAGAAACCACGCCAGCTCCCGATAAGTGACGCTGATTTCCGAGACGCTCGTTCCCAGTCATCTGGCCGTTACAATCTGCCCTGATATATCGCCGGCCTTTTCTATTCGGCGCTGAAATCTCTGTCACCGTCTGACGCCCGGTTCTGCTGTGCCCCGTGTCTCTTACGTCAGCCCAACGACTTCGTTCCAAAAATAATGGGTAGTCATAAGACGATTAATGAAGTCACTGCTTATAGAAATGTTTTAAATATAATTTTAAATAGTACCACGTTCCAATGGTTAAGAGGATATTTTTCTTGCAATTTTATTTAATGAAAGAAATTTAATATAAATAGGAGAAATACTAGATCTGCAGAAGGTAATTAAGATTTAACCATTTATTTCTATATCGAGGATTTTGCTCTGGCGAAGCAGAACAAAAATAACTGACTCTGTATTTGTTAAATTGAAGAGAAATTAGCCATGAAATTTAGGGAACAACATCATGGCAATTTAAAATATATAGAAAAGCTGTTTCTTCGTTGTGGCCCTCTCTAATTGTGCGTTTAGAAAATTAAAAAGGGTTAAGATGAAAACTGATTGATGCATACTTTTATGTCTTGCAATAACAGTGAACATTTTGTTTCTTCTTTTGTTTTGACAGACTTAGCCACTGTATTGGGAAGCATTGCCTGTCGCCGCTAAGAACACGATGCAATGCTTGGATGCCTCAGCCCCCGAGATCCTTCCGTGAGTGTTTGGAATCAAACGGCTTTTGGTTGGGCTCCCGCCTGGTTTTATCGCTGCAACGGAGACAGGAGAGAAACGGAAAACGAGGACTTTTTTAGGTATACGCTCAATACATGTGTTTTGCGGCATAGCGTGCTCAAGTGAACTCATCTGTTAGCGGGCATTGGTTGGAAACAAGCCAAACGCTTTCCCAAGAAAAGCCAAGAAGGGGGGAAATTGCAAATCCCAGTAAGTAGAACAATACTTGCTCTTGTCTTATTATTTTTCTTTCTTTGGTGTTATATTATTCGTGTTGTTTTGTTTTCAAGGCTGCCAAAGAGTTTACAGTTTTTTTTTTTTTTTTTTTTTTTTTTTTGCTGCGAATTGCGATCAAGAAAGTAAGATCTCTAGAGCATAAGGCTCAAGAATGAGTATTGGCAGAGCTTAAAGGGAAGATATAGTTTCTTTTATCTGATTGTCGTTTCCAACTAAAGCAACTTTTTCAATAATAGGATTTATCATGGAAACTGAGTCGTTCGGGTAGTATTTTAAAAAATCGTCAAAAAAGATATATGTTGATGATACAAAGTTGTTAACATGTTCCCTTCATATAGCGTTTTCTATTGTACAAAGTAGCTCGTAAGTCCCTACCCCTCCGTATGTTATGTTATTGGATAGGCCAGTAAACTATTTCTCATATCTCAATAAAGTATAACCATGATTTATACCGAAACTCTATACAATTGGGATCAGAGAGGATATTTCGTTTCTACAAGACGGAAATCCAGCTCATTTTGGTCTCTGTGTATGATTAACAGATGAATAGGTCGTGATTCTGAAACATCATCACCCCCCATGAAATGGCTCGCAAGAAGTCCGAACTTGGATAACGTGATCTCTCTCTCTGGGATACACAAAATATATTCTGTGAAAACAACGTTACAAAACCGATTACCAATTGGTGGGCATCTGTTACCGCGGCATTTGGAACGATAACCCCTGTTATGTTGCAAAAAAATGCCTCACAAAACAAAGTATTATACTATACAAATATTATGCAGCAAGAGTAAGTGCAGCACACAAGTACAGTAGGCAATAAAGTGTGTGAATGGGTAGGGACTTACGAGTCACCCTGTACAAAGCAAAATCGTACATATTGTTGCAAAAAGCTATGAAGAACTGATTAAAATGGGATTCCAACCACTAGTCGAATATCATCCGTGTTAATTATCCTCACTGGGAATCGAATCTGCGCTCATGCATGTAGTTTAAGCCAAGAGACAAAACAATAAGATAATCTGCGATTCCCATCACAAGCAATCTAATGGTTAAATCTTAAGATGGAAAGGCTTAAACCAATTGTAATGTTTAGTGGAGCAACGCGTGTTAGTAGCAATACTAATATAAACTGTTGATATTGTATCCAGTGGCGACGCCAACTTTAATTTCTTAGGGGGAATCGGAAGAGAAAATACATTTTTTTTTGGAGGGTAACAATTTTTTGTGTGCCGAAAATAAGATTTGTATATTATTTGATCTACATTACAATACAATGTCTGTGGGCAAGTGGGGATAGGACGATGCCACAGAGGTGAGGTAGACTGCCTCTTGTCCTCCTCTAGCGTCGTCACTGATTGCAGCTCATAAATGTCTATGGCCGATTATACGCATTCTAGTTGAGGCATTAAAATGGCCACCATACCTATTTCCATCAGTAACGACGCCAGAATGGGGCAAGTGTGACGAGTGCTTCCGTTCGTTGCGCCTATCCCATTCTCAGACATGGTGTAGCTCTATTGTACTTACATCAAGTCAGTGTTCGAAGTGAAGAAAAAGCAGAGGTGGTATGCTTTATACGACTTTGACTCGACATACCGGCTATCTAAATGCTGAAACGCAGTGAAGGTATGTTGCCTAAAAGATTGTATTTCTATTTACATAATGACTAAAAACCATTGGAAAGCTTCTCTGTAGTAACGCAAGGGGAAAGGATATGGAAAAACATATCCCCCACTTTTTTAGGGGGATATTCAAACTTAGGACAGCTTATGGGGGATAGACTTTCATTCCCCACCACCAACTTTCTGAAAAAATTAAAATATTCCCTTATGTTGTATTATAGAGAATTATACACGAAAATGTTCAAAACCCGAATGAGGACATTAACAATTTTCTGCGGAAAACTCCTGGCCTCCCACTCGACTGTAGGGTATGCCAAACACCCGGAAAGTCTGCCCCCACAGCAGACAACCCGTAAATCCGCCCATGCTCGAAACACGATATTTATATGCATTAAGGCAAGAAGATACACACATATATAAAACAAAGAAACAGTTCAATACGAAACATCATCAAAATATAAACTAGATGAACTTCTTTGTAGACACCTCATTTTAAACACGAAGAAAAATGTGGGTGTAGTCAACTTAGAAATTATTTCTACATTTTTTTTTTTACCTGCAAAGCTATTCGTCAATTACTGTGTATAAAAAGAGATTAATAAAAGGTATTTAGCATCTACTTTCCAGTGATGGTATGTTTAATCAATGAAAAACCAGAGACGGTATGCCATACCACAGCATACCGTCTCACTTCGACCACTGCATCAAGTAATATAAAACAATCTTTTTCGGTATATAAAGAAATATGGCTTTCTCTCTGCAAAAAGTTCTCTGCGCCTCCGTTAGCTTTTCCAATAAATAAATGCTGGCGTCGTCACTGGTTTCTATTGGCATTATACTGGAAATAGGATGAAGTTTGCGATAGGTGGGTTAGCCACAAGTCGGTTCTGTTGTTGTCTGTCATAGTATTGCATTGCAGATATACCAGCAGTTATTATTGTCAAGCTTGACACTAATCTGACAAAGAGGCTAAGGACTGCCAGGCGCCCATTCCCCCCCCCCCTGTGAGTAAATATAAGCATTCTCGCCTTCAGGACGAAAGGTCACTTCTTATATAGCCTCACTGCTGAAAAGAAACATCAAACTCCAAATAAGTAAACACGATTTCTGGTTAATTCGACCGCGTGAACTCAACCTGATTAAACTTGACTATGGCGTTAACTGTGAAGCAGCGTAATGATCAGATATCGTGCTGTATCTATTCTGTTCATAATAAATATAATGGACAAGACAGTTGTATTATAGTCATCTGCCAACCCTTAACCGCAGCCTCAATTATGTGCTAATTTTCACGATAAAGGGATAAAACAGTTAGGAAATAAGAATGCTGTGACAAATTGCACTAAAATCGAGTTGTGGCAAACCGCACGTGTTCAAACTGAAGTTTCCTACTTCTAGTTCGATTAGTTTTGTGGTAGACAAACACCATTTGCGTGGGTTTTCTCGGGGTTCTCCCGTTTCCTCTCACTTTCTTTATTCCACCATTTCCTTCATTTCTCATCATCATCGTCTCCTTGAGTCTAGCTGGCATAATCGTGGGACGTAAAATTTAAAAATTCCATTTCCTCCTTCTAGTTCGAGTAACTACCAGGTCAAATAATATAAAACTACTATTTTCGATACACAAGGAGAAGCCGCCTCCCCAAAAAATGCCTCTGTCCAGTGGTGTATATAGGAGGGTGGCTATCGGGCTCAAGCCTCCCCCGAAATTCCACGTACAACAATAATCTTTTTTATCATTTCTAAGGAAAAATATAAGTACTTATTAACATGTTCTGCATAGCCTCCTAAACAAAATCGTAAATACACCACTGCCTCTGGCCCTGCACTTGTTCCTCAAGAAATTAAAGCTGGCGTCGTCACTGATAATTTCCCATATGTCCATAACCTTATGCCAAATCAAGGTCGAAAATTCTTTGTCTCTACCGGAAATCGAACACGGGACTACGTATACCAAATAGGCACGTTCATTACCTATTGGCATGCGAGGAATCAACACAACGTTAATATTGATCTCTGTAGTATAGAATAATTTGTTGGGATGCTGAAGTTCCTTTGTTTTAGAATGACAGAAAAATCAGATGACACAGCGACTCATTTGTGAGACATGTTCCTACTTAATCCTCCTACCGTCTTATTGAATTTGTCGCTGTTCTGAGAATAAGTTGTTCCCTTGTTCCAATTCGTTATAGAACAGTTTTCTCTATGCCAACCACAAAGAAAGGAGGTGGCACCGTTTATCAACATTTCTGTGTGTGCATGTTGTGTTTCTAGTGATTCACGTGATGCTAGAGCTAGAAGCTTTGGGCTTCCGTGAAGCTTTTGCGACATGATAAACACGAATTAGAGTAAGGAAGGTCGTCTAGAATGGCTAACGACACTTTCTGCCTACTTATATTCTAATGTTCTGCGTAGTTGATTTGCCCATTTTGCGTCTACTTTACTTTTCTTTCTTCCTCGTTACTGCGAAATCTCGGAATTTATTGCAAAATGCTATTATATTTTGCCTATTTTTCAGTTTTCTCTTAAAAATAATGTTATTTTTAATGTTTTTTCTAAAACACCATTACTTTTTCACTTCTTTCATTATATTTTAACAGCGATAATGAAAATATATTACTTTTACTCAAGGGCCCGATCCGGGGGGGGGGGGAAGGGGACAAAGCTCATGTGGACCCCCTCGCATTGTATTTATGAACATACAATATTTGGTATAATTTGAATGCAATTTGTCTTTAAATCCCTATATATGCCTTCTACATCTGGATGGGCTCCCCCCAAATTTACAGAGAAATCGGCAGCCTTGCTTTTCCTTCTCGCAGTTATAGTCTATCCTTTAGGCTAAAGGAGGCAGATGGGTAATGCAAATTAGTACTTATGAAATAATTGGTTGAGTGATAATGTGGGAGGAAACGGGAGAACCTCGAGAAAACCCACTAACACAATGTTATCTACAGTGATAATTTCAGTTAGATTCTAGGGAAGATTTTCAGTACATGAAGAGTGGAAATAAAAACTGAGAAAATGTCGGTGCCCATGTTGAGCACGATCGAAGATATGCTTTGTAGAAAATTATTCCCCGATCCACCTGCTGAAATCATCGTTGGTTGGCCACCACAAATTCGTAATGCCTGGTATCGAACAAGTGACCCCTCACACTAGACAGCGCCCTGCTATTGAGGCACCATGTCTCCTCTAACGTGCTTTGTAAGCTCCTTCGTATCTAAGCGGTTAGGTTCGCACCTTTGGCATGGGAAACCCAGGTTCGATTCCCGGCAGAAGCTCATGTGGTTCGAATACATGTTAAGGTTGATTTAAAGGGACAAGTTTTGCCGATAGATGTCATTACAGTCTTCATCTCTCTCTCTCTCTCTCTCATGTATTTTTACCTTTCACGAAAATACACGATTTCTCCTACAAATTTCAGGCTACAGACTTCAAATTTTTAGAGAAGGAACTTCATAACCTATTGACGGCAACAATCCGTGCCAATTTTTTATTTAGAATTTTCTTCATTGTTAAGATGGCTTCATTGTTGATTTGGGTGTCCAAATCTTTAACAATGGGACTGTTTCAACAATGAAGAAAATTCTAAATGATAAATCGGCACGGATTATTGCCTTCGATAGGCTATGAAGTTCCTTCTCTAAAAATTTGAAGTCTCCAGGTTGAAATTTGTAAGAGAAATTGAAATTTTCGTAAAAGGTAAAAATAAGCCTGCCATACGTCCCGTAAAAAACGGGACAGTACCGATTTTGGGCCCCAGTGTCCCGCGTCCCCGTAAATTTTGTCGGGACAGGCAAATGTCCCGTATTTTAATTCCATCTCATTTCTGCTATCAATATCAGTTTATTCGAAAAGTGAAAAATAAAAACTCTGACTTTGGCTCGGAATCCTATAATTAGTGAATAAACAATAAACTGTAATATGTAGTAGCTTCGAGTAAGTTATCACATAGCCCTCTCCTATTTGATAGCGAGCGAGCCAATAGACTCGCAGCGCAGAGTTACAGTTATCCGTCAGCAATCAAGGGGATCTGCAATCTTTGATAAAGCATGAGCTGAGCTTTTTAGACGATTCTTTTGTAGTTGGCTTGTAACTATCTTTACTCCGTGCAATTAATTGTAGGAAACGAAGAGAGAAAAGTAGCTGCAGTTTAGGGAACTTTTGCCTATTTATACAGTTGTCCATAACCGAAGCTACGGTTCATTGGATTGTGTTCGAAAGTTTAGGCGGGGGGATCGAAGATGTCCCGTGTTCTCATGAAAAAAATATGGCAAGTTTAGGTAAAAAAAAAAAAAAAAATACATGAGAGAGATACGAAGACCGTAGTGACCTGTATCTTTCGTAGTGACAAGGGGCAAAACTTGTCCCTTTACGCCAACATTAAACAGTAGGTCTACGTTTCATACAGCCTTGCTGCCAAAACGGACGTTCAGCTCAGCTCAGCTCTAACGTAGTTTGTATTATAGTTTATATTGCATATGATTATGAATTATTAATAGTGTTGTTACAATGGCTGAGTGGTCTCAGGATTTCGGCTTCGGATCATTAGGCGCAATCCGTTGGAGGTTGAGTTCCTCTAAAGAGATGATAAATTTTTTAACATCCTCGATACTTCTGTGTTCGTGTACCAGTCATGTTGGATTATGTAGAGGATTGAAAAAGATGATGACTATGAAGACATCATACACAAAAAAAATAGTGGAAAAGTGCTCAACTTTCATGCACGTTTGAGATAGACAACATCATTCTGTGGATTTACTCTAACCCCCCACCCCCACCCCCACAATCTCATCGTATTAATGCAATCCATAAGCATTCATTTTCATTCATCAATCATTTGTCTCTTTCATTCAGTCTACAACAGTGGTTCTCAACCTTCTGCACAGACGTATCACCATATTTAATATAGAGAATATTAATGTACTAGTGGCCAAACTTATTCTGGAAAGGCTTAATTTCTTTGTCCCAGGAGAAAATTGCGTACCTATTGACTTGTTTTGTAACGAAGCAATTTAAATTTCTTTTATTAAATTTCGCGCATATATAACGGTAACAAAGAAAGTTCTGTCGCTATTTCACCTATCACCTTCGAACATCGATGTATCATCTAAGACGTACCTGGAGGATCAAAAATAGTCCCCATCAGCATCGACGACCTTCTTCCAACCTTCTGGAAGGCCGTTGATTCCATCGCGGTAGATCTTGGTTGGCCGTAAAGCGAAGAAGGTATCAAGTGAATTTTGCAACTCTACTAGAGATTTGAACTGGCGTCCTCTAAGGTGATTGTCCAAGGAATGGAACAGGTGATAATCGGATGGTGCAATGTCCGAGGAGTATGATGGATGTAATACTGTTTCCCATCCAAGGTGTAGAATGGTGTCCCGGTTCATCCTAGCAACGTGGGGCTTAGCGTTGTCCTGTGATAGGAAGACCCCTTTACGATTCAGAAGTGCTGGCTCCAAAGTTTTGAGTTTTTCTTGAACGTGGCTCAACGCTGACAGTACACAGTTGCATTGATGCTCTGACTAGCTGGTAACAGTTCCCGATGCACCATGCCGCGAGCAGTCCACCAAACACATGAGAGTCTTCTTCTGGTACAGTGCTTGTTTCGGCTGTTTTGGAACCGGTTCATGGGATGTTAACCAATGATGACGGGGCCGTGAAGCTCCGTACAGGACCCACTTCTCATCACATATCAACACCCTGTCCAGAAATGACTCCTTCCTCAGACGAAACAGCAAAGAAACTCAGATGTCTGCTCGCGTTGTCTTCTGGCCCGGAGTTAAATCATGTGGTATCCATCAACCCAACTTGTAATGCTCCCCAGGTTGATGGAGGTGCTGCCGAATGGTTTCTCCACTCACACTGAATTGTACTCGTAGTCCCAGTTCCTCACATCTCTGAGCACTGTTCACCTCCATTGCTGCCTGAAGATCTTCATTTTGTACATGTGTTGATCTTCCGGTACGTGGTGCGTCTTCGAGTGTTTTGTTATCGTCATTAAATTGTTAAACTACCACCGCACTGTCCGTGTAGTCACGACACCCTCATCAAAGACCTGGCATATCTTCCGCCCCGCTGCAACGGCGTTTGACCCCAGTTTGAACTCGTAGAGCATACACGCCCTTAAATAGCAACCCATTCTTTAAATCTACTAAATAAATTGTTTATTAAAATACACCAATTTTTAAGAAGTTTGATTTACTAAAACTCTTATACAATAGGGTGGCCCAAAAGTATATAGTCCCGTACTGTTCAAGTCACAGCATTTTATATAATTTCTTATTTCTATTCAAAGTTTCTTTATTATTTGTTCTTAATGTATTTTTACTTATATCTTAAGCTCGGACCAGCCGAAGCAAATAAACCTATAAGCTAGAATATTATACTTGATCAACGCAGTGGTATTACAGTGGGACTTCGATAACTAGAA
Source organism: Thermobia domestica (assembly GCF_964235325.1). Classification (NCBI taxonomy): domain Eukaryota; kingdom Metazoa; phylum Arthropoda; class Insecta; order Zygentoma; family Lepismatidae; genus Thermobia; species Thermobia domestica. The sequence goes on from NC_137461.1 coordinate 123,113,871, forward strand.
GCTGACGAGAATAGATAAAAATTCATCTTATCGAGTTTTTCGAGTAATCAAAGTTCGAGTTATCAAAATGACCACAACAAAATTTCGAAACGTTCTGATTCGAAACGAACGCCGAGATTCTGCGTTCCTCATGAAAAGCTACTATATAATCTGTAACTCGAAGTTGTCAAAGTTAGATTGTTTAATTAAATAAGGCGACTAGTAAAAAATAAAATACTAGACATGAGTAAAAAATAATTATAGTACACATTAGCAACAATGACAGAACTAGTAATAATGGCAATTAGGCAAAAGTACAGAGCGATGGCTTCAAGTTATAGAGCTTATATCAACAGAAATTCAATTATAGAGGTAAACTTCCACTCGTATAGGGTCGCAGATACGAAAGTTCGAGTTACCGAGGTTGTTAAATATGATTATGAAACCCTTAAAATTCGACTTATTGAGGTTGTAATTTTTAAACATTCGACTTGCATAAGTTATTTTAACATTGAGAGTTAAGGAAAGTTCAAGGGAATGTAAAAAAAAGAAAATCTAGTTTATCGAGGTCCAACTGTATTTACACTGTGTCCGTTCGTCCGTCCGGGATAAAAAAAAATCTTAAAAACTCCTTCATGAATCATCATCAAATTTGACCAGGGTGTAGAGAGTCAGAAGTGAGGAATCATGTTCGTTGATAGAGGAGCTATTCAAACCGGAAGTGCTAGAAGTAAAACACTTCCGGTTTTCACGCTGATTCATATAGAGCAAAAACGTTAATAGATAGCAAGAAGATGTTCTGTTTATTCGCTTAAGCGTCTCAAGAATACATTTAATCTCTATCCTTAACTCGTAAGCACGGTGGCTCAGTGGTAGAGCGCTTACTCTGATATGCGGAGTTCTTGGTTCGATCCCGGGCCAACGTAAGTTTGTGGTGGTCAACATTGTGTCCGTCGGTTTTCTCGGGGGTACTCCCATTTCCTTCCACGTGCTCATTCCACAAATTCTTTCATCAGCATTCACTTACCTTAATTACCCGTCTCTCTTAACCTAAAGGGAATAATCGTGGGACGTTAAACTAAAAAAAAAATCCATTTAATTTTCTATCCTTAACTCTCTACTAATACTGGAAATAATAGAAATCCGCTACAACTTCCGGTTTCAGTATTGATTTACATGGAATGAAAGCGATAACAAGTAAAGAAAAGTGAATTTGGCATTTTAAGAGTAGGCCACTGTACTGTCTCCTTTATTGAGTGTATTCCTTAATATATAAATTGGCAATACTGTGGGAGACGGTTTCGTTTGCAATCTCAAATTTTTCATTAATGATTAGTGCCCCTTAATTAAACATATCTGAAAAATAAATAGTTATAGGCATTTGGAATAAGACTATTAATTGGTAACTACCTAAATGTCCGTTCCTCTCACGAGGAAAATAGTTTTATAAAAAAGTACTCGAAGCCTTCTCCCTATAGAATTCTCATGTTGGATAAATTTGGATTTAAACGGCATCTTGAGTGTCATTATTCATCTCAGCGACGCCGAAAACTATGGATTAGACTAATATCGCTCGTTTTCGATTATTTTTACATATAACTCGTTCCCACCCGCATCCCTCATTCTCATGCTTGGAGGGGGTAAATTTGGACTTGAACGCCATCGAGCGTCTCACTATTCATCCCACGGCTTCGAAAACTCTGGGTTAAACACTTATATCGATGGGTTTCGATTATATTTTCACGCTACCCTCTCCCTTCCTTGCCGAAATTGTGCTGAAATTCTGTTAGGCCAGAGTTCACTGGTACACCACAAATAATCAAAAATCGATTCAGCGGTCTAGGAGGAGTTAGCGAGCAAACATTGTTACATTCAGTTTTATTTATATCGGGTGTTCTAAAAATGGTGCCCACGCGCCCCACGGACCACAGAGCACCATTCTACAGGCCAAAATAAAGCGAAAATGTTATATTATGGTATGCCCTCCGGGACCTCCTTCAGTCGCTATGGAGAAACAAAATTTCACAATGTGGCAACGTCGCTCATCAATTTGTAGTCATTAGCATTACTCTACGAGTACAACAAGCAGTTGAATCGATTGCTACGCTAATAAGTGATGCAAATATCAATCAATATTGACTTCCGCTGCCATCTGGAAAGAATCGATATAACTATTTGATAGATTGATAGATCTAATCTAATCTATGGTTCTTTATTTGCGACGTTGTCAAATAGTGCAATTTGTCTCCCCAGACGAAGACTCAAAAAGTATATACATATATTGCTTACTTGTAGAATTATGCTCTATGGTCCGTGGGCACCATTTTTAGAACACCCAATATAGATTACATAATTGATATTTCCACCTTTATTGTCACATTTCTTTGAAAGTTTTGCGGTAAACATGCCAAATCTCGCGGCACACCAGCTGAGAATAAGTGTTCTACGAAATGTTTGTATTCTGCGTAGTACTGTGCAAATATGCATTGTTTAGACCCTATCTGAAATCACTAAAAGATGTTCTATTTTCGTAAATGAGTTCACTTGCCTCTTCTCCCCCCTCCTCCAATAAAAGATTGGAGAAGATGAAGAATAAATAAATGAAAAAGAAAGATGCAAGTATTGTGGAAGTGTTCGTGGAAGGCAAAAGGAGAAGAGAGAGAGAAAGAAGGAGAACGGAAGAAGTGAATGTGTCATTTCCTCGAGTGACCCGCTGAGAATGTCGTGTTATGGTGTCGTATCCAATGTTCTGTGTGGTCGTGGATCGATGCTTCTCCTCGAGAGATGTTGTGTGACTCACTAAAGACAAGGAAAGGGAACAAAGCCGCATACTCACTTTTACAAAAGTAAGAAAAGAGAAAGCACTTCGAATTGGGACATTGATGCTTCCTTTTCCTTTGTTTTATATTTTGCACGTATATTATCCTCTTTCAAAAATTAACAATATACGAACATTTATTTTCAGTTTTAGAGGATACTGTTAAAATTTAATTCACGTTGTCGTTTTTACATGTTTAAAACGAAGAGTGATAATTATTCTTTAATTGTGGCATTATACAACGAACAGCAAATTATCTATCTATCTATCTATCTATCTATCTATCTATCTATCTATCTATCTATCTATCTATCTAGACAAAAGTCCCCTAACGTAGGTAACTCGGTTATTGTCAGAGTTACAACAAAATGTAAGAAGGGAAATCGTCTTCAAATATGATGTTTTCAATCTAAAGTTAAGTAATTTTTTAAATCGGACGAGCAGTTTGGGCTCTACACTCTTTATGCGCCCAATGTTAAATGAACATGCAACGTTGCCATTTATCTGAACCCACAACATAAGTGAATGAAGTTACTGTCTTTTACGCTGACATGTCGACGGCCAGCCCCCATTTCAAACAGTAACTTCATTTACATATGTTGTCGGTCCAGGTAAATGACAACGTTGCATTTTCATTTAAAATTGGGCGCATAAAGAGTGTACAGCCCAAACGGCTCGTCCGATTAAAAAAAAAAATACTTCACTTAAGATTGAAAAATCATATTGGAGATGGTTTCCCCTCTTACATTTTGTTGTAAACCTGATAATAACAGTTACCCTATGTCAGAGGACTTTTGAGACACCCTATATGTATATAATTATATGGCCGTTTTTAAGGAGGTGCACGTGCAACCCTCTTCGTTGTAAATATACTGTATATTATTTCAAGGGAGAAACTAGCAGTGAAAATAGCAACATTTTTTCGAAAATTTGTGCTGTCAAGTTTACGTAAGGAGAAGGCAGACATTGGTAAATGAATTTCGGGTCCACTTTTCGCGAGATGGTAGTGCAAATTTAAAGTGTTAATATTACAAACTGGGAGAGCGCAATAGCCAAAAATAAGTGGAGAAAAAGCGTCTTAAAATTTTCGACTGGCCGTATATATCGTACGAGGGGTAGAGTTATTAAGTAACGGCGTGGAAGAGTAAGCAGCATCTGCGACTCACGCACAGTGGGTTCCGGATTCGATTCTCGCTTCAGTCAACTTTTTTTGTTTTTGCTTCAACCTTAAAGTAGCCATTTGTAACTACAAGTAAAATTTTAATTCACCATATGTTTATAATGAATATAAATAAAATGAAGAGTTTGTTTGTGTGTGTGTGTGTGTGTGGGTGGGTTTGTGTGCGGCCTAGGAGCCAGACGAGTGGAACCAAATTTTGGTCACGGGTATCTTGGTTCAGGCCAGGGGGGGCATTTACCTGGACATGTAAAAGTAGTGGAAAATTACCGATATTGGTGTCGAATTCATAGTTTTCGCGGTCGCTGAGGTCAATGGTGACACTTCCATTAGCGATGACTTTCAAATTCAACATCATTGTATGCGGCCCGGGGATCACCTAGGAGAGAAGTACCGAGACAGGTAAAAAATGATCCAAAATGATCGATATTTTTTCCCTTCCGTTGTTCAGTTTGTTTGTCATAGATATTTTATCTGACTCATGCGAAGAATGGGTATTTCAGCTAGTAATGAATAAAACAATAGAAATGTTCAAATCAGTTTAAAATCTTTCAATGTTGCATGTTAACTAGCAACGAAATGTAATCTATCCCGTAAATATATTGATATCACGAGTTATATTATGGTTACCACAGTCGTTGTGTAAAAAATGTTCTTGACGCTTTGTGTTTATATCTGTGGAAAGTGTGCGAATTACAAGGGGAATGAGGGGGAAATCTTTGGCTATAGCAACATCCAGTATTACCAACGGGGATTTCCCTTCCATTCTCATTGTAATTCGCACAATATCCACAGATATGGACACGAAGCGTCAAGAACATTTTTACAGAACGATTGTGGTAACTATAATATTAATAATTCCTGATATCAATATATTTACGGAATAGATTACATATCGTTGCTAATTAACATGGAACATTGAAATATTTTAAACTGATTTCTATTGTTTTATTCATTATAAACATATGGTGAATTAATATTTTACTTGTATACTAGTTACAAATGGCTACTTTATTGAAGGAAAAACAAAAAAAGTTGACTCGAGCTGGAATCGAACCCGAGACCTTTTGCACATGAGTCGCTGTTGCTGCTCACTCTATCACGCCGTCGCTTGCCCACTTTATGTGTTGTACGATACATGCGGCGAGGCAAAAACTTTGACTCTTTTCCTACGCTATTTTTGGCTATTGGGCTCTCCCAGTTTGTAATATTAACACTTTAAATGTGCACTACCACTTTCCGAAAAATGGTCCCGAAGTTCTTTTATTAAAGTCTGCTTTCTCCTTGTTGGAAGAAAGCGGAGTAAAGTTAAAGGAAAATGATCCATTGATATCTGACACATAACATTTTCAGGGCAATTCCTATCCACACCAGATACCTAAAGACAATTTAAAAAATTCAAATTCAATTCAAATATACTGGTAGTTATTGGTTCATCCCCATCAGAAAATCCAGGATCCGACCCTGTATATATGTAGGCCTATATGTATTAGCTAGTTCATTTAAATAATCAAATACATATAAATCAAGATTATATAGACCTTTATTAATTTTCATTTTAGTCAAAATACAGAATAAAATAGGTTTCTAATGTGTACAAAGCTAGATAAGAATAGTACAGTATATAAATTAACTCTGTAATTTTTCACGCTACCATTACTACTTTGCTGCTACTTCTATTTATAATGAGTGTGTAGAATATTCAACGTTATATTATGCTGAGAACTTGAAAAACTCAAAATTTTAATCTTCCAAAGATGAAGTAGTTTCTTCTTTCAATTTACTATTCGTTTTTTTGCTGTGAGTGCATTCTCCGACCAAATTCAAATTCAATTGATAAAATAGGAGGAAGAGAAAAGAAAAGAAAAAATAAACATATCCCTTGTGAACAAGATGGCAGTGTTGCTGCGAACAAACAGGGATATTAAACGGCACTTATTCTTAGCTATATGTAACTATTTACTCTCGCCACAGAGCCAGTGCCTCCGTTGTTACTTACAGCAGATCCATGTGGTGAGGCTATGACATCAGCTATTTCTTTCATTTAGATACGTGTTTACATTTCTATAATTGAACAGTCTCTATTATTCTTTTTAAAATTGTGGTAGAACTCAAACTCAAATGGGAAATCTTATAGTGCGAGTTGCCGGTGAAATGTTGGAAGTTCAGTTAGATCTTTTTTGTTAGAAATGATCATAAACTGAGTACGGCGCCAACAGGATAGTTTTCTTATGGGATGCAAGGCAGATCAATAACTCGTGTTAAATTCAACAGGATTATCTGATGCAACGACCAAAGACCCTTCGACATCTTTTTCCGAACCATCTTCTGCTTCGGGAAAGCAATCCTGGTTGAGAAAATCGACTCCGATTTTCAGACGCTGGTGAGTCAGATAGGCTGTTACGGGGGGCAAAGTTTTCTTCCTTTGGTACTTCCAACATACTTTTACCTAGAACTGTTGTCCAATCCCTGAATAGCTTTTCTTTCTTTGCCATTCCACATTTCAGCAGTTTTCTTCTGCTCAAATCAAAAACGATTATCAAAGCAGCGTAATGACAGATGTCATCAGCGTCCCTTGTTATAGGATGAATCTTAATCCCCAACAAATGATTCGATACAGTCCACGCAAGGAAAGTAAATAGTTCAACTGGTCCATAATTAACAATAGCGCAGCCAATAACAACTCCATAGTCCAATGCTGTAGGAAGAGCTGTTGTTCCACGCCAGTCGCTTCCAACGAGAGTAATATAATTGCTGGATAAATCAAATATAACAGAAATCTGATCACAGAACACGTACGGAAGTCCTTGATCGTCAAATTGACTAGGAGAGTAAGATGGTAAAGCTGAGAGTTCCCCCATTGCATGCATCAATGTCTCTCCATGAATTGTCATCAGTTGGAAGGTTGAGGAGACTACTCTATATGAGAAAGACCATCTCATGTGCTCTAATATCCTTCGAAGTAGCTTCTTTCTTCTTTTTCTCATAAACAACTCTGATGAAAGCAATGCTAGGTTCTGTTCCTCTTCTTCCTTTGATCGACTGTGTGTTCTGTTATATCTAGTCCAGAAAGCAGAGAGTCTTCTACGTCTCTTGCGAATCCATTTTCTACAACGTGGAACCAACTGCCGCAGGCTGAATTGCCTTTGCTGCTGAGTCACTGTGTTGCTGGTAAACGCAAAATGCTTTTCTTTCAACCTATGTAGTGCATCTATATTGTGAAGCAAGCGTTTCCAGTTTCTGAACAGTTTTTCCTTCTTAGCCAAATGCCATTTAAGAAGTCGCTTTGATTTTAAGTCAACAATAAGAATTAAAGCTGCATAATGACAGATGTCGTAATTTTCTCTTGTAATTGGGTGGATCTTTAACCCCAGAAGATGGCCAAACACTGTAGACTCAACAAAAGTAAACAGCTCGACTGGTCCATAATCAACTATTGCGCAGCCAACCATTAGTCCAAAGTCCAGAGCAGTGAGAAGAGCTGCTCTACCGCGCCAATCCTTCCCATATATTGCGATACTGTTTGACGCAGAATCATGATACACTTCGAGCTGGTTACAAAAGACATACGGTAGCCCTTGGTCATCAAAATGCTGTGGCGAGAAGGATGGCAAGACAGAAAGATTTCCCATTATCTTCAGCATGGTTTCTCCATTGATGCTTATCAAGTGATAGGTAGAGCATAAACCTCGATGTACAAAAGACCATCTCATAAATATTACCGTCTTCCATAATTTCTTTCGTTTTTTAGCCAGCAGGAGATCATTTGGCGAGAAATTACACTGTAGCTGGTTTGGCATCATTGCATTACCTTTCAAATGCCAGTGGAAGTCATCATTTGTTGTAGGTGTAGCTTTTTCGTTAGCGTTTCTTGTTCGTCGTCTAGGAAAGATCCTTTGTAATCTCATTCGGAGCCACCGAGTACAACTAGACATCCAACGTTGGCAGGAGGAGTTCCGTGCACCATGTTCATTTCCTGATCTGTTGAGGTTCCCCATACGACTCATCGATTGATTATATGTGGGATTTAGGCATATGTGAGACTGTGTAGGATGCAAACACGTAGTTGCTGATGTAGGGCGGACCAACAAGGTGTCAGATGGTCGCCTCTCTATATGATGAAGGTTTATAGATGTGCTTGAAGTCATATTTAGTTTCCGCTTTCTAAAAACACGTCCACTATTCAAGACTCCGTTCGCTCATCTGTTGCTTGGATATTTTGATTTCTAAAACAATATCTGTTCATTGTTGTTTCTGTTATATTAATTATTGTTGGAAATAATTTAATGTTTTATGAATTAGTTTCATACTGTTTAAAAACATATTCAATGATTTTGATTGAGAATGTGCCGTAAGTGACGAATATTGTCTGCTTAAATATATTTTTAGACTTCGTCATACCCAATACGTACAAACTCTTTAAACAATGTAGACTGTAAAGAATCAGATTTTTATGTCAAGAACAAAGATAACTTGAGCGAAAATATGCTAATGCAGTGACGACGTTAAGCTTTATGGGGAACGCCGAGCAAAGGGACAGAGAATTTTCGGGGAACAACTATTTTTCGTTTACCGAAATGGATAGTTTAATATTACTTGGCCTACATTACGATACAACATGACTGGAGGATTAAACAACATGGGTCCCCACCTCTTCTCGCGTCGTCGCTGTGTGCTCGTAATGTCAAAATCCAAGAGTAGTTTTTTAATCGGGACGAAACATAAATAATTAAACTTTAAAACCGTTATGAAAAAAGTGGAAAGCAAAGAAGGGAATACAGCTTACTGCTGTACTTTCTACTGAAGCTAAAGCGACAATTCCCAATCTGTGGAACACGTATTATCGCATACAGTCATGTTTCTCAAATTGTGGTCCGCGAGGCATGAGTGGTCCTGAGGGTCTGTTCTTGTGACAATTTTATATTGAACATTAGCACAATGAAAACAAAATAAACTTTCCTAAAGAGAGTAGAGTATGACTCTAAACTACATTTATGAATGAAGAATCTGTGCTGGTAATTCAAGTGGTCAGTTTTCGACGTACGCAGAAATTCATTTCGGAAGGATTCCAAAGCTTTTGTGGAACGGATATAAACTTAATATGAGGATAGATTACGTTAAAATTTGTTTTAAAAAAATCACTCCTGAAATTGAATAAATCTATAGAAAAGTTGTGATTTCGGGAAGATCCGGATGGGCACGAACGAGTTCGAGCAAGTTTTCTTTGAAACTCGACTCGACTCGAAACAGACATCTTTAAACTCGACTCGAGAATTCGGATCGAAAAATTTCCTCCAATTCAATTCGAATTCGGGTCGAGTTTCGAGTCGAGTCGAGCCAAATCCGGTATGTAGGTTTAAGCACTTTCTTCAAGTATCCTACATAGACAATATAATTATTCTATTTATCAATGATACTACTACTACTACAAGTTCTTTTCTTCTTCTTCTTCTTCTTCTCCTTCTCCTTCTTCTTCTTCTTCTTCTTCTTCTTCTTCTTCTTCTTCTTATTATTATTATTATTATTATTATTATTATTATTATTATTATAAAAACACTGTATAAACATGAAAGGTAGGCGGTTTGTATCTGAATACTAAAAATTAGTTGACTGCTGACCTCGGCAGTCGTGAAATCTAGGAGGCATGGCAAGGCCATCGTTCACGAAGTATCGGGTTTATATTCCGGAGAAGCATCAGACCCGTTGGCCGACGGGGTCAAGGGGTGAACTCTCAAGGTTAATTGACCCCCTGGAACTGTGAGTTGTCATAACCTGTGTGAGAATTTAATTAAAACATGAATTTGCTATAGAAACTAATTTTGCTCTCATGATTATTTTACGTCATATAGCCAAAACAAGGCAAATCCTGTATGTAGTTTTAAATATTCTGGGCCAAGGGGAATGAAAGGGACGAGCATATGAAGGATCACACGCAAATTCAATGTCCACCCTCCGCAACGCTGACGTCATCATCAAGGGAGAGGAACTGGTACGATATATGAGCTTTTTTTAATATAGGTTCCATCCCAACATCGCCTCGAAGATGAAAACAGCGTACCGTCTTTTTTCCTACGTCAAATGAATGGTATCAGGAGAAAATGCTTCAACGCTTATTGCTTGTATCTGTGTGCGCTGGTCAGAATAGGAACGAGAGAGAAGGGGGAGAAAAGTATGGAGATAAACCCATGCACCATGGGTAAACGCTGTACCACTGAGCCGCCGCGGCCCCACTCATCTAACAGAGTACCCACCCTCAAATAGGATATACATACACATTCCCGTGCATCAGGAGTATCCTGATCGTTCACTTAATTCTGCAAAGTATGGGTGATAGTGGGCATGGGGCCATACGTTTTCAGGTACCTATCAAAATAATTGCCCTGGGACATAAAGCACATTCTCAGGGGAAGTGTATTCCTTGGCATCTCTTCACTCAGAAGCTGGTAGACCTCGGATCATATCTATATATATAACTTAATTTTTTGCGTAATGATTGAATAGTATAATATGATACAATGAAAATTCCAGTGCCTTTTCTGTTTCTAGCCATATTCACCCTCCCTTATCCAAATAACTAGCAGAATGACGCCGATTTCTCTGTAATTTTGGCAGGGGGATTCAGATATCTGTGGTTGCAGATAAGGGTCTAAGAAGGCACATATCAGGATTTTAAGACAAATTCAATTCAAATTATGCCAAATATTGTATAATCATAAAAATACATATAACAATAAAAATACATATAAAAATACACATAACAATACATAAAACAATAACAAATACATATAAAAATACATATTCATAAAATATATGGAGTGGCTCACATGAGCTTTTTGGGGGGGCCTGGGCCCCCTCGGATCGGCGCCCTTGCCTAACGTCATGTGAATTGTTATTCTGCGCTCCCCTCGCTAGTTCCACAATACACACTGCTTGAAATTTCACCGAGAAACATTCAAAAGAATGACAGCTCTAGGTCATGACAAATCTATTACACGAGATTTCTTTGCATAAAATAATATAGTTTACAAATTGTCTTTTAATTTCGGAACTATAATATATGATGTTTTTGATCTTCACTTAATTTATAACATCAATGATGTCTTCCTTGAAAAATTGGGGTGTTGAGATTCACTCAGGAAGTGCGCTAACACTCTCTTGCAACCTACGATGCCCCAGTAGATGGACAAGCCCATCTTTATCCCTTTGTAGAATGCCGTTCGAAAAAAAAAACTCATGAGAAACAACTACAATTAAGTTTTATAAGCAAAGAGAGATGTGATGCATTTAGAACCACTATTCCGGGGCAAAATTTGCAAATTGTAGATGAAAAATATATTTCGTGTCCTTTTATGTTATAAACGAGCATTTTTTTTCCGTCGTATTATTCAAGCTATTCGCACAGCCTTAGCCGTGAAAAGGACTATAAAACTCTCTCAAAATAAACAATCCACAGGATCTATTCAATATTTCGATGTTCACGGCTACCTATTATTATCAGCAAAATATTACAGGCACGACCTTTGGACAAATCAGCTAGACCGCTGCTTAGAGAAGCTTTCCTCATCTTTCTGTTGACTGTTTGTGACTCCATCCTCCCTCATCTAGTTATTTGGTGGCTTTACCGCTCCAAAGAAACGTACAGGTGACAAAAAAGAAAGTGCATTTTGTCTGATTTATCGATGGTAGATTTACAAAATATGAAACACATGAGCACAGACATTGTTCCAAAACATAACAGTGTTCCAAAACATAGTTTTATAGCAAGTTGTAAAATATAACTAGTGGATTTCCAGAGAAAGATGGGGGAGAGCTTTCGTGAACACGGCATTGAACCTCCGGGTTCCATAGCCCATAGAGTTGATTAGAGTTAGTATATTTTGTGCTTTTATTTTCGAGTACTCGTTGATTGAATAATCATAACTGAGTGACAAAAATATTTGTTGAGATTCTTCAGAATGAAAAAGCAACTCTTTGTTTCGGTGTTCTAAATATACAGTGTGTTTCAAAACAACACCGACAACGTTTGGGAGGTGTTTCCTGACACCAAGATAAGACAAAAAGTATAGACCATCCTGGGTGCACAAATGCTTCCTTTCGGATGCCTTTATAAGCTGCCGAAAACATGAAAAAATGAACTTTAAAGTTTCAAAGCTCCAAAACTATGGGACCTACCGTAGTCGAGCTAAGACTCCACTGAGAAACTAGTATGTCCCCTATTCAAATATCCATGTTTCAGAATTCTGCGGTACTTCCGCAACAACTTTTATAGAGGTAGTTCGTGAGTACTTCAGTTTATATGCCCGTAGTCAAACTCCCTCTATAAAAATTGTTGCGTGAGTATCTTAGGATTATGAAACATGGATTTTTGGATAGGGCACGTGTTCATTCCTAGGTGAAGTCTTGACCCGACTACGGTAGGTCCCATAGTTTTGGAGCTATAGACCTTTAAAGTTCATTTTTTCATGTTTTCGGCAGCCTATAACTCAGCAAGGAAGTGTTTGTGCACCCAGGTTGTTCTGTACTATTTGTCTTACCTTGGTGTCAAGAATCACCTCCCAAACGTTGTCAGTGTTGTTTTGAAGTAGTGAATTAAAGGTTAACAATGTTTCTTCCGATATTTTAGTGTACAATACGGATTTTTACAGATATTTTAGGCAGAATCTACAGATTTTTAAAACTTTCTTACCTGATGAAAATATGCCTGGAAGGATTCACGCGTTAACTATTTTAAATATAAAAATTTTAAGCCATAAGGAGCTAGGTGTTTGTCTTTCACCGATGAATGATCAAAGTTAAGTTGAATCTAGCTTGGAAAGAGAAAGCAAACTTTGCTACCCTGCCGACTTGGTCAGAACCCTAAGATCAACAACTAACGCACAAGTATCACACACAGAAGTTGTAATATTGTTAATAGAATGAAATTATAGAAATTAAAATGTATCGAGAACTTTAACTATTGTATTTCTCCATTAATATCATCAACTCGTTTCGTAGCGATCTTCAGAAAATGGATACAAGATGTATATACAAAATCTAGGTAATCGTAGATGATCTCAATATTAGGTTTGTACGTTACAATGTGTTGATAAAAAATATTCAAACAAATGCATACCTTAAAGACCAATTCTAATTTACCATTGACACGTGTAAGTAGAAAATAGTACATACGTATATCTTCATTGCACTGCGCCACAAAAATCACTTATAGGCTAAAATTTAACAATTAAAAACTAGTTCGTTCTTCTTTTTTTTTTTAATGTTTCAATTCGTAGTTATTATAATACGCAAATTTACCCCGCGCGACTCATAGCTTAAGATGACACAAATCAATAATAATAATAATAATAATAATAATAATAATAATAATAATAATAATAATAATAATAATAATAATAATAATAATAATAATAGATCCGGAAATGTTTCATTTGGCAAATAGGGATGGCTGGAAATCGGATGATTGATATACTAAGAACAAACATAATAGACGATTACAGATGATAAGTTAGCTCCAACGGGCACGTTCCACATTACAGAAAGATCATGATTATAAAGGTAATTCGGAAGATGGTAGTAATATAAAGAAGCAGGGAACAATCTGTTTCTGGTATCTTATGCGTTCATCACAGGAATTATACAGTATTTTAACAAAAAATATAGGAATAGTTTATAGGTGTTTTAAGACAGTCGACAACTCCAGTATATGGTGTAAATTAAGGTAAATTTTAAGCTATAAACAATTGCGCATTTTGCGCCTCTGATCAGTAATCCAACTAGGTTTATTTTTATGTATTTATTTATTTATAAAAGACTAGCAGCGTTCACCCCGCTTCGCTGCGGTCACCCCGGAACGCAATAAACTTTGTTACTTAGATAATTTTTACTTTTTCGCTTTCAAGTGATATGATAAAAACCATAGAAGATTGCAGTAAATCTTAACATTATATCGCCTGTCATTTATGTTAACCCGCCCCGCTTCGCTGCGGTCATCCCGGTGCTGGCATATTGTAAAAGTGTCTGTAAAAATAAGCAAATCAATTAAAAAATTTTAAACAGAAGATTCAAGCTATTTTCCGCTGTATATCGCCTGTCATTTATGTTAACCCGCCGAGTGACACGGTCATGCGGGTTGCATATAAATACGTTTATTTTTACCTATGATGAACTAATAACAAAGGATTTGTACGTTATGGACACCTGAATGGTCAATTATCTCAAGACACTGGTAATTAAAAATTAAAGTGATATGATAAAAACCATCTAGGGTCCAAATCCTAATAACCCCCCAAAAATGAAAGAAATTGGTTCAGCCGTATTAGCGTGATGAGCGGACAAAAAATTGTACGTTCTCTTTTATATATATAGATAATTAGTTTTAGTGGAAGCAACTACTGTTGCCCCGTGCGAAAACTACAATTTAAAGCATTGTTTCACAAGTGGAGGTACAACTCGGTGGCGCAACCCAGTGGCTACATGTGAAAAATAGCTAAAAAACGAAAATTTTATTAAAGTACTAATTATTGTATACAACAATGAATATATTAAGAAACCTCTATTTACTTACTTCTAAACAATAAAACTTTAATTTTTACCACTGTGTATTCCCTTACAAGCCGCCTCTGGTAAGTGCTAAACTTAAAACCAACAATTTGTATACTGAAAAATAAATAGATCGTGTGCATGAAAATATTTTCCTATATTATAGAAAAGATTACAAGTTCGGGAAAATGCGCATTACATAAATAGGTCCTTGAAATCACAAAGCTTGAAAAGGGCTGTTCTATCAAATTAATACTATCAAATTCAAGAGCTGTTCTATCAATATGTAATATGAATTACTGCAATGTTTTTGGTCAAAAATACTTTATGTATATATAATAGCATCCAACAATTCAAACTCAAGTTTGAACCCTTTTCTGACGTACTTTCGTCTTACATTCCAGTCAGCTATATGTTTGAAATATTAATTACGAATATAAAAAGAAATCAAGGAATTTCTTCTTCTGATAAAAACTGCTCTGCTGAATCGGCTTTTGACTAATGAGACGCTCCATTTTCTTTTCTAGAAGAAGCTTTTTTTTTTTCTTTGTCCTCCAGTAATCAGCATCGACTATCAATAACGAAATGAAGGGATGCTTTTCGAAGGAGGTCAAAATGAATTGAAAAACGCCCACATTGATGTCTACACCATAAGAAAGACGTTCATTTTTCCGTATTAACAATAATAATATTAAAAAGGAAAATGAAGACAAAAATATCCTTTTGAAATGCATAAGAGGTCTGGTACAAAGATTAAACTAGATTTTCTTTTAAAGAGCTGAGTAAGAATTTTATGTTCTAAATTAGCACTGGGAAAGGAGGATTTTATTTTTGAGTTTCTGGATATTTTAACAACAGACCTTACTAACGAAATCACATATATATACAGTTCCTTTCATGAAGATTTTCTGTGAAGATGCAAAGTATTGAAAGTGGTAGTATCTGCTGTAAATTAATCCTTTTCTCCTCTTACTCGTCAACTTCCTGTAATTACAAATAGTAAAAGCTATTCTTGTAATGTTATAGAAGGAAATGCAAGCAACAGTTGTTTTAGAATTCCCCACAAATACACCATTTTAATAAGAATAACAGATTGTTTGAATGTGAATCCTTTAAAACAAATAGGAAATACTTATCACAATAAATGCATCAACATCAGATACTAGGAATTGAACTTTTTTCAAATAACGAAATATAAGTCGAATACAATAGGACTCTATAAGAACCATTATTAAATTCTAAAATGCTACAATTCATTTAAAAACATATTTCACAATTAATTAATCATAGAAATCAAACCCGAGAAAATTCAAAATAAATTTTGACAAAAGAATTTTAGATAAAAATTGGGCTACTATAGACGAAGAATAAGTTTACT
Source organism: Thermobia domestica (assembly GCF_964235325.1). Lineage (NCBI taxonomy): Eukaryota > Metazoa > Arthropoda > Insecta > Zygentoma > Lepismatidae > Thermobia > Thermobia domestica. The sequence continues at coordinate 123,129,762 of NC_137461.1, forward strand.
GAGGAAGTTTTAAGTATAGCATCGAAATATTCCTCTATCTAATTATAGAACTTGAAAATCTATATTATAAAATTGAAAGTGACTATGTTTGTGACTCTTAATCTCTTGAACCGCCCGACCGATCTCGATCAAATTGTTAACGTAGATGTGGTTATGGCCTGGGAGTGTTTTTAGCTGTTCACTTTGACGGTAGAACTTAGGGGAGGGGGAGAAGAGGGACAGAAAAAAATAAATAAAACATAATAACTCTTGAACCACCCAACCGATCTTGATGAAATTTTCAATGTAGATGAGGTTCGGGACTGGGATGGTTTTTATCATTTCACTTTGACGGAGCAACGTCGGGAAGGGGTAGGAGAGGAAGATATACAAAAATCAATAAATATAAAAATAAAAGTGACTATGTTCGTGAATTAATAACTCTTGAGCCATCCGGTCGATCTCAATCAAATTTTCAACATACATGAAGTTCAAACCAGGGAAGTTTCTTAACATCTCATTTTGACAGTAGATCTTAGTGGAGGGGAGGGGAGGAGGGGAAATATATGAACATGAATAAAATTTAATAACTCTTGAACCACCCTACCGATCTCGATCAAACTTTCAACATAGATAATGTTCAGGCCTGGGATGTTTTCTTCGTTTCACTTTTACAGTGCAACGAAGGGGAGGGGGAGGGGGTAGATATACGTTAAAAAAAGTAAAAATAATAGTGACTGTCTTTGTGACTTTATCACGCTTAAACCACCCGACCGATCTTAACCAAATTTTCAACATAGATGAGGTTCAGACCTGAGGTGGTTTTTATCATATAGCTTTAACCCTTTGGGGATCCGATGATACAATTTGTACCATACGGGTGTTTCATGATACATTGCGTTATAACTCTCCTATTTGAGCTTTTTCGTCCGTTTTTTTTTCCAAGTCCAGAGGCATTGTAGAAGACCTTCCGTATGGTTTCACACTTTCCTGCGTCGAGACATAGGAGGTGATATCATAATTCTAAAATATATTTTCTTTTATTAAGCCTATGTTCATTATTTTTTGGCGGGCTTATTTTTGCACCTAGAAGATCGAAATTTTGCACAAACATTCAGTCCACCGAGTAGTATTTAACAGTAGCGTAGCGTGATATTCCGAAAGGGGGATGCCAAAGTTAGTCATTTGTACGATATAGTACTACTGCAAGCAGCAATATATAGCTATCCAGAATGGAAATATAGGGTTATACAAAATTTAGGAGGAAGTCCCCCTAATTGGAGGTCTAGTGGGGCATAGAGAAGCGAATGCGTGGATTACGTTAGAATTTAATAACCAATTGTCTCAGCTCCTTCTTGCCACTACCGTTGTTACGAGAAAACTAGGCCCCACTTTTGTATGAACATTGTTTCCAGTATCGTTCCGTTCATTTCTTTCTCGTGGGCGGCTTTTTTCTCCACATACCACACGTCAATCTCGTTCTTTCAAAAACAAAATATCGCCCCTAGAAATTTGTCATCTTGGGTCCGGAACTCAGACGCCCGTTCGTGAATATGGGCCTGAGTGTATATATCATTTGAAGATGTAAATACAAAGCAATTAAACCAACTCTGGGAGCCTGTTTCTGTATCCAGATACTGAAGTCAAGAGCGCAAATCTGTCTTCAACGTTCGTGGGATGGGAAAGACTGTTCCCATAATCCTTTCCTTTTTTTTAACGATGTTCAAAATATTTATGAAGTTGAAAAAAATGCTGTGGAGGATTAGGGGAGCAGAGTTGTCTATAACATCGGCAGGAGGGCACATTTTAAGGCTTATTGTGGGGAAGGGGAGAAGAGACTCATATTACAGTAGATGAATCAGATTTCTGAGGTAAACCTGTTGTACTCGTATATTATATACCAAATGATGTAGATGAAATAGTGGTACATATCATTATTACAACTCAGTACCGTGAGCACATTCTGAAATTTGAATATATGCATAATAATAATTGACATGTTTCTACTTACGCATCCACAATGATCCACATTAAAATTTTAGGACATTTGTTTTATAACAATACAAATAATGACTTCCCCAAAACTATGAAAGAAAATCAATCAGGCCTATATTGGGCGCAACAATACTCTTATCTGAGCAAAATTATGATTACTACAATAGCATTATAGAAATTGTTACAGGAATTAAGCAAATAGTTGAAAATAGACTACTAATAATTAATGACAATGAAATATTAAAGAATACGATTCTTTTTTAAAAATGAAACAAGTCAAAGGACATGAGTTTCCTTTGTGGCAGTCGGATAGAAATGATCATCATCACAATCTCAAATCGGATTATTGGGGGGGTGGGGGGTGGACAAGATTGTAGGGAACATGTTCCCCTTATGTCCCCGAGATTTGTGCCAGTGACTGAAGGGCCCTGGCACAATCTTTGCGAGTGACGGGGAGTGGTGGCTCTCTTGTCCTACCAGATCGGTGACCGTAATTCTACAGAATGCTTTAAATTTATGCCTGTGTCTGCGAGCTCCTTTACGATGAAGATTACAATTACGATGCATTTAGTTACGATTAAGGCATAACTTTTTTAATACTATTATTTACATAACCGGCATGCTTCAAAAATGCATTGAACTAACCATTTCCGTTTTGTTCTATATCCTTTATATTAGGGCTCGTACGTTCTGTTCAGAAACTATAGCTTAGTTCAAAATATATACAGTTGGAAATACTTGAATATGCCAGCGTATATCTAAAGCAAATGCAGGGTTGCAAGGGATGAGGAGGAGTGAGAAGGGAAGTATTGTGCATGCGCATTCAACAGAAAGCAGACGAAAACCCCGATGCTTTCAGTAGGCCTGGAAGCCCGAGGAAAATAGCACACGACAGGAGGAAAGACAGAAAATGTGCATCTGAGCGACGCGCATGCGTAGGTTCCTCTTGTCAAAGTAAGTCGAGAGAGCGCGCCAGAAGATTGCAGTGGAAATAATTGTGATAATTACAAGCAAACAATTTATATATAATGAAATACGTACTTTTTCTTATTAACAGGGGATGCCGGGCATACCGGCGTTCCCTTACGCTACGCCGCTGGTATTTAACTGATTTTTTTCAGATTTCTGCGTTAAAACAGGGGGGATCCAGAGGGGCAAAAAGTTGAAAAAAGGGATATTTAGACCCAAAAATTCCTTTTTTCGGGATTTTCCCGCCTTAGATACATGATGGAGACATGTGAATGGTACCGCCTGAAAGGCAGTTCTATTCTGAAGAGAATGATTGGCGGATTATAGTCCTAGGGTAAATAGAGATGTCTCAGGAATTTTTTTACCTTAGATCATGGTGTTTTGCGGTAATTTGGGGCATTGTGGGAATTATTGATAAAAAAATTCTCCCGCCCTTAGTATTCAAGATAGAAACTTGAAATTTGGCACACACATTAAGTCTACCAAGTACTATTCATCAGATTTTTTGGAGATCTCTACGTTCACACAGGGCCACTCCAGAGGGGCCCAAAGTGTGAAAAAAATCCCCCGAAATTTTCCCTTTGACATCATTTTCTCCTCTCCTGGTATATGGTATGAGCATGCAAGTAGTACCATTTGAAGGCTAGCTCCATTCTGAAGAGAATGAGGTATAAACCATGATCCTAGGATAAATAGTGACAACGCAGTAGCTGCTTGACTGAAAGTCTAAAAAATACCCCAAAAACCCCGGATGTCGAAAGGATTAACGGTAGAACTTAGGGGAGGGGGAGGGGAGGGGAGGGGAGAAATCTATAAAAATAAATAAAACTTAATAACTATTGAACCACCAGACCGATCTTGATCAACTTTCAACATAGATAAGGTTCGGGCCTGGGATGTTTCCGTCATTTCACTTTTACGGTGCAACCTAAGGCAAGGGGAAGGGGAGACAGTGTTGGGAAGTAACGTAACGCAAGTAACGCGTTACTTGTAACGCGTTACTTTTTAAGTAACGTTTCCTAGTAACGCGTTACATTTTTCCCAAAGTAACTGTAACGGTAACGCGTTACAAATTTTTAAGTAACGTACCTAGTTTGCGTTACTTTTTTCGCGTTACTTTTTGGATGAGTAACTACAATATATGTATATTTTTTTTCGGAAACAAATGTTTCTTTCCTGTAAGTGAATTTCTCAGAATGAAACAATCGAGCATGAACTACGTATGTCAGTGACCAACAGTCACAGACATAGAGAGAAACAGGTAAGTTCATAGTGCCACTTGCTGTTTTTTGAAGATGAGGACAGCCTTAGGGAAATCACGTGTACTGATTGCAAGCATCTGGAAGGTTTTGTCGTAGATTTTGATAGCTCCAAATCAATACATTCAGTGAGTGAACTAGGAGTGCAATGATACCGGTAGTCTATTTTACTTTGATTGGTATTGTTTTTATAAAGATGGAGAACGAAAATATTTTACCGTTCGAACATTTGAAAGAATACTTTTCTCTTAAGAGCTGAGGATGATGGTGGACAGAATTTAAAAGTAAAGTATCTGAAGTACCCCGGCGGAAAATATTAATCAACAACTAGGGTGCCAAATTAACGATTTATAGTAAGGTGTTAATATGAATAAACTGTGTTCTGATGAACAGGCCTGCTTTATTACTAGCAAATAGTTTGCTGATGGTATGTAATATTGATTGGAGTTCTTTCAGATCAGTTTGCTTATCTTAGAGTCCCGTTGATTATAGAGTAGTGTAATGTTTCTCTATATTCTTTATTTTTAATTTTACATAACAACATTGTTATTATTATGTAATTAGTTTAACAGAATAATAATAAGCAACCATTTTTTCTAACGTATAGGGATGAGCACGAGTCAAGCTAAAACTCGGCTCGATTCGACTCGAATTCAAGTCGAGTTTCGAGTGAAGTCAAGGGTAATATCCTCGAGTCGAGTTCCGAGGCGATTCAGTTTTTCGCGTCGAGTTTCGAGTCCAGTCGAGTTTGATAAATGGCTCGTTCGTTTTAACTCGTCTTGAAATCATGGCCTGATTACACTGGAAAACGAAAGCCATGAGAAATGTAAGCTAAACAGTAATATGGAATACTTTTAGTGTTGCTCACGAGAAGGGACACGGCTTGCATCTCGTCTCGTCTCGATAGCGAGATCACAAGAAATTTTTTATAACAAGCTCAGCTCGGCTCGGCTCAACTGAGAAGATGGCTCGAGCCGGCTCACTTGGGGTGAACCATCGGCTCGAGCTGGCTTGGTAGGGATGAGCCATTTGCTCGGTTCGGGTCAACTGAGCCGAGGGCTCTAGCCGAGTCGGTTGGGTGAGCTGTTGGCTCGGCTTACTTCTCGGTTCGGGTCGATAGTGAATGAGCTGTAAGCCGAGCTGCTCGAGTCGTTGACAATTCTAAACCCGGGCTGAGAAGTTTTGAAGATATTTGGCCTGTGCTCTCTAACTTTTAACAGTGTTTGGCTCGAGCTTGAATACTCAAGCTAGACCCTCAACCCAAATTCAGAAGCTTGTGAACAATGTCTTTGACTCCTAAACTTCACGACTACCGAGGTTGGCAATCAACTAGTTTTTTAGTATTCAAATACAAACCTCCTATCTTTCGTTTTATATCGAAAATACACACCGGATTTGGCTCGAGTCGACTCGAAACTTGACCCTATTCGAGCCGAGTTAGAGGAAATTTTTCGAGTCGAGTTCAAAGATGTCTGTTTCTAGTCGAATCGAGCTTCAAAGAAAACTCGCTCGAACTCGCTCGTGTCCATCCCTACGAGTAACGCAGTATGGCATTTTATCAATGTTACATTATACGAAAATGTTCATATATCAAATAAAAATGTGTCCTTGCATGTACATAAAGCGATTCAGAACGTGCAATAATAATAATAAAATTAATAATAATAATAATAATAATAATAATAATAATAATAATAATAATAATAATAATAATAATAATAATCTATATATATAAAAGAGAACGCACAAATCCTTTGTTACCTCATCACGCTAATACGGCTGAACCAATTTCTTTTATTTTTGGGGGGTTATTAGGATTTGGACCCTAGATGGTTTTTATCATATCACTTTAATTTTTAATTACCAGTGTCTTGAGATAATTGACCATTCAAGTGTCCATAACGTACAAATCCTTTGTTAGCTCATCATAGCTAAATCTAACCGTATTTATATGCAACCCACATGACCGTGTCACTCGGCGGGTTAACATAAATGACAGGCGATATAATGTTAACATTCTTCTATGGTTTTTATCATATCACTTGAAAGCGAAAAAGTAAAAATTATCTAAGTAACAAAGTTTATTGCGTTCCAGGGTGACCGCAGCGAAGCGGGGTGAACGCTGCTAGTAATAATAATAATACGGAAAATTTAAGTCATTTTTTTCACATTTTTAAAGTTTCGGACCTAAAAGTAACGCGTTACTTTCGAAGTAAAGTAACAGTTACTTTTTGGGGGCAAGTAACGCGTTACTAACGCGTTACATTTTAAGAGAAAGTAAAGTAAATTGTAACGCGTTACATTTTTACAAGTAACTTACCCAACACTGAGGGGAGATATATATGTAAAAAGAATAAAAATAAAAGTGACTGTTTTTGTGACTTCATCACGCTTAAACCACCCGACCGATCTTAATCAAATTTTCAATATGGATGAGATTCGGACCTGGGGTGGTTTCTATCATATCACTTTGGCGGTAGAACTTAGGGAAGGGATAGAGGAGGGGAAAGATATATAAAAATAAATAAAACTTAATAGCTCTTGAACCACCCGACCGATCTCGATCAAATTTTCGACATAGATAAGGTTCGAGCCTAGAATTTATTTTTATATATTTTCACTTTGACGTCAGAGCTTAGGGGGAAGGAGAAGGGGGATTTATATACAAACATAAATAAAACTTAACTCTTGAACCACCCAACCGATCTTGATCAAATTTTCAACATAGATGACGTTCGGGCTTTGGATAATTTTTTATCATTTAAATTTGATGGTGCAACGTAGGGGAGGGGTAGGAGAAGGAGGAGATATATATATATATGTAAAAAAAAATAATAAAATAAAAATGTAAGTGACTGCCTTTGCGATTTCACTCTTGAACCACTTGACCGATCTCGATCAAATTTTCAACATAGATTAAGTTCGGGCCTAGGACAGGGTTGGCAAGGTAATTTACTTGTTACGTATTTTACGTAAATTACGCGTAATTTACTAGTAATATACGTCATGTAGAAAACCAGTTTTTTACGAAGACGTAGAAAACTCTATTTCTTTCATTAAAACTAAGATCATTTTGAATAGTCGGTTATATTGTAAGCTTAGTTTTCTTATTTAAGCATTAAAACATTATTATCTTCTAAACATTATATTTAAAAGTAATGATTTCATGCCAAATCATAGTAATAAAAGATAATTTTGGATAGCCCCTCGCCGGCCCACTACTACTTTCCACCTATTAGCGCACACCCAAGCACAACCACCCAACATATAAACACACACATTAAAAATATGTGTTGGTTTGGATATGTTTGAAAGTATCAAGTAACCTTTTGATTAGAACAATTTATTGTTATACCTTTGCAGGTTTTAATATAAAACTCGAAACATTTCAGTGTACTTTGAAACTTCTATTAGACAAGAAAAAGAGATTGACTGTTGAGCTCATTTCACCTTCATATTACACACTAACATATACACATAACTGATACGAAAAGTACTGATCAGAATATTGAAATAATGAAATTTTAGAATAAACTGATTTGTTTTTCTTCCACGTCTGAACGATAGTATATATACCACTTCACTTAGCACTGGGACATATTGAATTTTCGATGTAAAAGTTATTAGATTCTCATTTTAAACACACACAACTGAAAAAATATAAAAGCACCCAACAGAACATTATACTACATTTTTCGGAATGAACTCATTTATTTTGCTCTTTTCTTCCAAGTCCAACAACAACACTAAATATATTACTTCCCTTAGCACTTGACTATCATTTGAACATTTAATGTAGACATTTTTCATGCTCATAAAAAATAGACAAAACTGAAGAAAATGCTCAACAGAATATTGAACTACTTGTTTCTTCGGTTTTTTTTGAAAGAAACAATTTGTCTTTCTTTCTAGTTCGAATACTGAATATATTCACTTGGTTCCAATAAAACTGCGTATATCATTTCATTTAAAACTTAGCCATTATTTTAATTCTAAAAAAAAAAAATGTCACATGCCATTTCCATTATAGTTTAGTACAATTCGAACACAATACTCTTAATCACACTAATATTCATAACTTGAGTGGTCTTGTAATTTGAGGGTGTAGTATATTTGAAGTAATTTCTTCGAACGTTCGAAGCTGAGCCGGTTTCTTGTGACGTTATGGTCAAAGGACCAATTTGAAAAAAAAAAGTCTTTCAATTTGCGCAGAAGATGCTAGGATGTTCAGTAACTTCATAGCAAATTCCGACAACTCCTTATGTTACCGAGTAGCGAAATACCAGAATATGCGTGGTGTTGTAATTCCCTTCTTCATAAGTTCTTCAAAATTTCCTCATTTTCCCCGATATTGCTGGTAGCTAGTTATTCCTGAAGAGCCGAGGTTTTCCAACAGAAACTCCTCTACTTGTTCGTGATGCTTTTCTCAGACATTGCAGAAAATCGTCACAAATGGAGACCACGAAGGCTTACCATTGTTGTTAATATTGCACAATAGTTTCTTCCATGGCTTCTCTGGCATAAAACTTTTCTCGATTACAGAGGGTTTAAAACATGAAACATGATGAAATGGGTTTTGAACAGTCACGCGTCCAAAACGTATTATACAATGCTACTTTACAAAGCCAATACAAAATTCCCAGTTTATGCTTACGGATTAAGTTTTGCAAAATCCAGCTAGATTCCATACAATTTTAGGAAGAATTTTTTTAAAGCTCAGCGCGTAGAAAGTTTTCTTTTAATTTGTAGACCTGTTTCTAATTTTTTACGTACTTTACGTATTTTACGTAAATTACGCGTTTCTTACGCGTAGTTTACACGTCACGTAGAAAACCTTTTTTTTTACGCGTAATTACCTAACCCTGGCCTAGGATGGTATTTATCTATCCACTTTGACGATGATCAACCTCGATCAAATTTTTAACGTAGATGAGGTTCGGGCCTGAGATGCTTTCTATCATTTCACTTTGACGGTAAAATTTAAAGGGAGAGGAAGGAGGGTAGGGATGCGCACGAGTCGAGTCGAGTCGAGATTTAAGCCTGTCTCGACTCGTCTCGAGAAAATGTTGTCTCGACTCGAAAATATGTTGCTGTCTCGACTCGTGTCTCGACTCGACAGTCTCTCGTCTCGAAATTCGAGTCGAGACAAAATATAAGAGTTAAAATATACACACACATCAGCCAGACCATTATGACTACCTACCTAATTGTTAGTATGTCCATCTTTTTGCACGAATAACAACGGCAACGCGTCTTGGCATGATCGCAATGTTCCTCGGTGGGTCGCTGGAGAAAGTTGGCACCACATGTGCACATACAGCTGATCTAATTCCCGTAAATTCCGGGGAGGGGGGATGCGCCCTCACGTCACGTTCAATCACATCCCAGTTGTGATCGATTGGGTTCAGATCCGGAGAGTTTGGGGGCCAGCACATCTCTTGGAACTCGCTCCTGTGTTCCTCGAACCACTCCATCACACTCCTGACCTTGTGACATGGTACATTATCTTGTCGAAAAATGCCACTACCGATGGGAAACATGGCCGTCATGAAGGGGTGTACGTAGTCTGCAAGCAGCGTGCGACGCCTCGGCCGTCATGGTGCCTTGCTCGAGCTCCACTAAACACATGGATGCTCACCTGAATGTTCCCCATATAATAATTAAGCCCCAACCAGTTTGTCTCCGTCCCGCAGTACAGATGTCAAGGAGCTGTTCCCTTTGAACACGACGGATTCGCACCCTCACATCGTCATGATGAAGAAGATGTCGGGATTCATCAGACAATGCAACGCTCTGTCATTGTGCCAAGGCCTAGTGGCGATGGTCACGTGTTCATTTCAGTTATATTTGCCGATGTCGTCGTGTTAACATTTGCCATCGTTAGGAGTGTTCGATGCACTGTGTGTTCAGACTACTGTTGTGAAGGCCTGTGAAAAAAACGAAAATTTTGGGTTAAAAAAACAGTTTTTCTTACGGTTTTCCCGAGCTGAGGAAAAAACGGAAAATTTGGGTATTATCAGAATCAGCATTTTTGTTAATCACAGAATCATTTTAGTTAATATGTTAAATCAAACATATATTTCATAGAAATATCTTCATTGTTCTATGTAAAATTCCGGAAATTTTGAAACCATTAGAAAAATCATTGGTTCGGAGATATTGGCAAAAACAGGAAAATATAGTTTAAAAACTATTTGTTGGCCTGATGCTAGTAATCTTACTTGCTGTAACATGTCTGCAACATATACAGTGGGAAGTCGAAAATCCGAATTAATTGGGACCACAGGTATTCGGATTTTCAAATAGTTCGGATTTTCGAAAATGACCAAGAAAATGCCATTTAGGCTTACAAGTACTGTACGGTATGTTCCTCTATCGATACAGTGGTTATTCAGTACGTACAGTAATTACAATACCGTACGTAAGGCTACTTACCTTTAATATTTCTGAAGAACTTGCTTGTACTCTAAATAACACTGTTCTTGTAAATCACACTTAAAACTTATAGGCCTAAGAAAAGATAAAAATAAAAATACATGACAAAAAATTACATATAAATGAACTTTTGTAAAAACACTGACTTCACATAACGTCGATGGACACGCTATTGTTTGTTTAACGCTAGCGTTAAGAGAAAATGTAAAAAGCTTCTAGGGACCGCGTTCGGATTTTTGAAGTTTAGGATTATCGACGTCCTACTGTATATACAATGTATTTCGCTAACGGAAAAATACTTAAAGCAACAGGTTTTAATTCTACTTTACACACATATACCGCACAAGTGAGTAAATTTGAGCAGCGAGAAAAATATTAAGTGACACTTCCGTTAGTTATTATTACAGACTAGCAGAATCCACAAGTTCCTCGCACGAGGAGAATACGTTTCATTTTGGACACAAAGGGCACCAAAACTGTCACCAATGAACTTGTGGAGCCCCAAAACTATGAATTTGACGTTAATATCGATAATTTTCAATTATCTTTACATGTCATCATTCTCCTTAGAGTACTAATGGGGCTGAATTTGTGGATTTAAACGGTATCTTCTGTTCATCTCAGCGAGTATGGATTCGAGGCCATTTTCGATCATATATATATATATATATATATATATATATATATATATATATATATATATATATATATATATATATATATATATATATAAGGTAAACGCACCGGATTTCGACAGGTTAAGGACCTTTTTCAAAATCAATCGCCTATTGTAGCCATAATATTGGTCGGTGTTGGCCCATTTTTTCCCTTGAACTATACAGTCTCTACTAATACTAAACGTTACTTCAAGGCTCAAATGCTAATGTTAGAAATTTTTATGAAACTGGAACTCGCCATTGGAACCCTAATTCGACACACTTCATCTGGTTTCGACAGTTCCGGTACCTGAATTCGACATTTTTAATTATATCCATGTAAAACATTAAGTCGGCATTATTAGTAATAGTAATCTCTTCTCAGCTTCAAATATTGTTTTATTATTATGCAGAAATTATCAGACGGGCAAAAGAACACAACTTAAATTTTCTGAACTGAGTAGTTACTACGATGATCCTCAATTCGACATGCTGGAACCTGATTTCGACATCCCATCTCGAACTCAGGTTACAAGTATCGGAGAATTATGCAACAAATAGCTTTATGAAAGACTTTGAACATACTTGTACGTTTAGATATTCAGTTAAAATTATATTTGCAATACTGAGCATGAATTTGACAACCTTGTCGAAATCCGGTTCACGTTACAAATAAAGGCTCATGTTTTCGACAATCCCCCGTTCATGTTACATCACAACCTTTGTCCTCACAGAAGAAAACAAAATGCACTGATTGAAACCCCTTTACAACATTAAAGTACCACTATTTGCTTGAAGCAAACCTAACTTTAATAAAAGTCTTACGAAAATAAGTTGCCGTCTTATGATTTCCTTAAGATTATGTGTTTTTTCACGAAATGTGTATCACACACACGACAATATACTTCTTTTCTCCATGCGTATGACTCATCTACTGTAATCGCGCTTCTGACTCGAAAAAAGACACTCCCATAATGTTGCCACTTCTATTCACGATTGCAGGGATGACATCTTACGCTTATTTCACAACATTTAAGCACAGGTATGTCGAATACGGGTACCTGTCGGATTCAGGCGCGTTTACCTTATATATATATGCTCACTCAAAACTTAGGGGTTCAGCTGAAATATCACACAAGACCTTAAGATAGTGTATGAATAAGCTTGTGTTTGACTCATATATATCATACAAGAATGAATGTTTTAAGATACACTAGAAAAATGGGGCACATACTGGTGTTGGGGCACGGAAAACATTGTTCACATGGCTCATAACACAAGACGGTTATGTGTGCACCTCTCGAACTGCTCACAAACAGGCAAGGTAACAACACTGATTGTTCCTTAATATGTCATATGATCACTTCGAATAGCCAACAGAGCCTCGCACCTGCGTGGCATGGATTCAATCAGATTATCGATGAGTTCTTGGGGGATATTGTGCCACTCATCCAGAAGAGCGACTTCCAGCTCTGGAATGGTTGTTAGATTTACTGGCCTAGCGGCAATTCGTCTGCCAAGCATATCCCAGACATGCTCAACTGGAATGAGATCCGGAGAGCATGCTGGCCACTTCATCCGAGCGATACCCTCAGCATCCAGCATCTCATCCACTAACCGAGCTCTGTGAGAACGAATATTATCATCCATGAAAAGGAACGAATCACCAATGGCACCAGCATAAGGAAGAACAAGAGTTTCCATGATCTCATCCCTATATCTGAGAGCCGTCAAAGAGACATTTCGGATGATGTGGAGCTCAGTGCGCCCACCAATGCTGATTCCTGCCCATACCATCAGTCCACCACCATGATACTGGGATCTTTCTCGCACAAACATGGGATTGTGTCGTGTTCCACACTCTCTCCAGATGAAAACACGTCGATTATCAGGCTCTACACTGAATCGAGACTCGTCAGAGTACAAAACATTGTCCCATTCATTGCGTCCCCACCCATGATGTTCCTCCGCCTACGCTCTTCGATCAACACGGTGTTGTACAGTTAATGGAATACACAACATAGGCCTACGTGCGTAGAGACCACCTTCTTGAAGGCGATTGCGGACCGTTTGAGTGGATGTTGTGCGTCCTGTTATTGTTCCTGGTATTGCGGGAGCAGAGTTGTATTCTGACGCCGGTTTCGACGGGCTGTTAACAAGAGATAACGATCGTCTCTGGCTTTGGTTGCTAGTGGAAGGCTCTGTCCTTGTCTTCTTCGAACATTTCCAGTTGTTTGAAATCGATTTCACAATCAGGAAATCACACTTTGTGCCACTCCTATGGCATTTGCCACCTCCCGCCGTGACTGACCAGCTTCCAACCTGCCGACAGCTCGCCATTCCAACGATTCTGGCAAATCACGTTGTTGCGCAATTTCACTACGTAGATTTGTAACGCACTAAACACAATGAGAACAAAGATCCTGGAGCTGAAATGTGTTGGCAGCGCTACACTACAAAATGATATCTGGTAGCGCTACGTCACTGATCACGTGCACAGATGTTCCAAACGGTTCGTTTGCACGTTGGGCCTTCATGATTTTAATCTGAACTGGACAAGATACAGTGTTCTGACATTATTCGTAAGAAGTTTTACATGTGCTTTCATCTGATTCCCTAATTTTTGATCAGTATATATATATATGTATGTATTAGCTAAATATACCCATTCTTCGTATAGAAGTCAAGGCCTGTGGAAGTATTACCCTCATTTCCGCGACTGCGAAAACTATGGATCTGAGACGAAATCGATCATTTTGGACTACTTTTAGATGTCTCGGTATCCTCCGCCCCTCCCCCTTCCCGCTGACTCCCGGCTCGCATACAATGGTAGCTGAATTTGCAAGTGATTGCTAATTAAAGTGTCACCATTCATCTCAGCGACCGCGAAAATTATGGATTTGACACTAATATCGGTCATTTTGTATTACTTTTACTTATCTCTGTATCCCCCCCCCCCCGCTGACTCCTGACCCACATACATTGTAGCTGAATTTGCAAATCATCGCTAATGGAAGTGTCACTATTGATCTCAGCGACCGCGAAAACTATGGATTTGACACTAATATCGGTCATTGTGGATTACTTTTACATGTTTCGGTATCCCCCCCCCCCTCCGCTGACTCCCGGCCCGCATACAATGGTAGCTGAATTTGCAAGTGATCACTAATGAAAGTGTCACCATTGATCTCAGCGACCGCGAAAACTATGGATTGGACACTAATATCGGTCATTTGGATTACTTTTACTTGTCTCCGTATCGCCCCCCCCCTTCCCGCTGACTCCCGGCCGACATTCATTACAGCTGAATTTGCAAATCATCGCTAATGGAAGTGTCACTATTGATATCAGCGACTGCGAAAACTATGGATTTGACACTAATATCGGTCATTTTGGATTACTTTTATATGTCTCGATATCTCAATTCCTTCCCCCCCGCGCATTATGTTCGCGAAAATATAGGGACACATTGAGACTAACAAAGACCGTGGTGTTATCATGTTCGTTTGGCTAATTTTAATAAGGTGAGCCTGATGTATAAAGTCATATTATTACTCCAAGAGCTGTACGATGAAGGCATTAACGTTAATATTAATGGCACTAATGAGCACTTAAAATTGCTCTAACGGTTAACCTCGTTTTTGAGATGATTCTTAGACGTGGGCCTGTTGGCATGCAGTTAGAAGAGCCATACCCATTATTTAAAAAGCACACGTTATCTGTGGAGTACTAATCATTTGCGTCACTATCGAACACTAACGTAGCACTATAGAGACGTGCAAACCCGAAATTGAGGTCTGATGTAAGTGGCTTGTCAACTTCATTATATTTTCCTTATTCATACAGGGTTTATGTCACCCGAGGCAAATATGAAATTCGGCGCCCCCTAATTTATAGGTACATCCAGGGGTAAAAGTGCGTGGGAACGCAGAGGGACGCCATCCCCTCATCTCCAAAAAATATGTACGGCTTCTCTCCAGTTCCTAAAAAATTACAATGGGCAGAGATAGGCAGAGGGACGGCGTGACTTCATGCCGCTACCTACCGTCCCTCCACCTTTTCAAATCCACTTTTATCCCTGTGCACATCTATATATCTATTGTCCTTTTAGGCACCCCTCCAACCACACGCTCGGGGCACGTTCCTTCCCCCTTAGTAGCGGCCTGTATTCATATTTGAAAAAAAGTCCTGACTGAGTGAGTGTCTGACTGACTGATCAACGTTCAGGCCAAACAGCTTAAGCTAGAAACTTGAAATTTGGACAAGACATGCAGTAGGTACCACTAGGAAAGGAGATTCGACGGGGCAGTAGCAGAAGAGGGATGGCAATTACTTTCTTAAAATGTCATATTAGTATTACCCACGAAACGAGACGAGACAAGAATTTTTTTGTTTTGTCTCATTTTTTGTAAAAGTCTCGCCTCGATTTTAAAACGGTTCTTTCTTGTCTTAAATCGATTCTAGACAAGCCTTTTTTTGTCTCCCTTCGAAAACTTCTCATCTCATGTGTCGTAAAAGTATTTACAGTAGACTATCGACTATCCAGTCTAATGTTGCAGAAGAGTAAGCCGGATAACAAAAATGCCGGGTACATTGGAGTACTATGATTGTTGCTCCACACATACCATTAAAAACACTTTTTACATTACATTCCGTCTTCTTAATATTACATTAATACTTAGTACAGACAAGTAATTAATAAATATTTGTTAATATTGTAACACAACGTTTAAACGGTATTACACGAAAAGGAAGTGAAAAAGAATAAAAGTAGTGTACATATTTTAAAATAAATTTAATGTCTAATTTAGTTGCAGGAAACATAAAAAAAAATGTAAATCAGGAGTTCTCAACTTTTGCACGGGCGTACTGCCATAAATAGTAGGGATCATTAGGGATGCGCTCGAGTCGAGACACACTTTGTAAAATTCGAGACGAGTCGAGACAAACGTATTTCTTGACTCGAATTTTCGATTCGAGACGAGACGGCTCTTAAAAATCTCGACTCGACTCGAATGTCTCGAAAATCTTTCTATAATTTTTAATATTATTTTGAAGAAAGTATTCACTCAGAAACAGCCTTGAAACCAATTCCAGCTTTTATTCCTTCAGAAAGGTACAGAACGCATAAAATTAATAGTTAATCTTTAAAGATCAAGATTTAATTTTCAGCTCAATTCAGTTAATTAGAACTATTAGTTAATGTCGTTGTATTTGGTTGTACTGCAAATATAATGATAATAATAATAATTGGTTATCTAGTTTGTATAAAGCTATTGCGATAAAGTGAACTTCATAAATTCTCTGAATGAGCAGTAGGTAGTCTGTAGTAATTTAGCATAGTTATAATTATTGTGTTTTTGTTCCCATGAACGCAATAGGGTTACGTAACTTCTGGATTATTCGCTTGCCCAACTATTTTGAGGCTTTAATATGTTGCAGCATATCAAGAGCTACGGATAATATATAACGTAACATTTGTTGTACATCACATATTATGATACGATACTATTTTACATAGTATTCTTATCTAATATAAATAAAATAAAGTTTGTTTGTGTGTTTGTCTGTCTGTTTGTGTGCAACTTGGGGGCCAGACGAGTGGACCGAGAGTTCCCAAAATTTGGTCACCTGTACCTTTGTTCAGGCACCAGATCAAGACGAAGCGTTTTCTTTTAATTTCGAACCAGGGGGTCGCGGGGTGGGGCGTTTGCTGGGACCGACCTGGGGACCAGACAAGTTGACCGAGAGTTACCAAATTTTGGTCACGGATACCTTGGTCCAGGTCCCAGTATAAGGCGAAGCGTTTTTGTCAAAATTGGAACCAGGCGGGTCTCAGGGGAGCGTTTACCGAGACATGTAGTAAAAGTAATCCAAATTGATCGACATTAGTGTCAAATCCATAGTTTTCACGGTCGCTGAGATCAATGGTGACACTTCCATCAGCGATGACTTGCAAATTCAGCTACCACTATATGCGGGCCGGGTGTCAGCGGGTGAGGAATACCGAGACATGTATAAATAGCCCATATTGATTGATACTAATGTCAAATCCATAGTTTTAGCGGTCGCTGAAATGAATGGTGATACTTCCACATGTGTTGACTTCCAAATACAGCCCCCATGCGAAGAATGGGTATATTAAGCTAGTATTACAATAAATGGACTGCTTGGATGCCAAGAACTAGTACAGATAAGTACCTTTCACTTCTGTGAATAGGTATTTTTTAAAAGGGTTTTTTGTAAACACTAAATTATAAAACAATGAACTACATACAGTAGTTATGGTTTTGGCTCCCAACATAAAAGAAATATGGATTGTTCATGAGATATTGAACTTTAATTTTCACTCCTGGAAAATTTCAATTTTGGAGTTAGGCCACTTGGCATCTAAGCAGTTCACTGTAAGATAAATACATTCCGCACATTAGTAACATAGTTGTTCAGGAGTCTTCGATTTCCATCCTCTAAAATGAAAGCTGAACGATTGCTTGATACATGCTGACTATATAGGAGATATAGTGTATTAAGTTTTCGAGCTTTGGTGCGTATCCGTATTTACACTCTGATATAACTATAAGTTTACACTCAAATCGAGCTAATTGTTTAATGCATTTCGAAAGCTTTTGATTTATGCAGCTCATTAAGGAAAATCTATTTCATAATCGTAACATTTATGTACTAAGAAACTATGAACGTAAAGTGGACTCGACCTAGCCTCGTGGCTGCTGTGACTCAGTGGCACAGCTTTCACCCTTGGTGTGTGAGGACTCTGATTCTGTGTGTGTGTGTGTGTGAACTCCGTGGCTAGTATACGCGTCTTTGTCGTGGAAGACTCGGGTTCAATTCCCGGCTCGAGTTCATGTAGTTCGGATTCCACGTTAATCAGTAGGTCTACATTTCATATATCCTCGCTGCTGAAAGAGACGGTAAAGTCAAAATCAACTCAACAATATATATGTGTGTGTGCTTATGTGAATTTCCTCGTGGCTGTATGGTTAACACATACACCTTGATCGCGGGAGACTCTGGTTCGATTTACGGTGGAAGCTCATGAAGTTGTTACCGGCATCCCACTTTAAACTGTAGATCCATGCCTCATATAACCATACATACAATATCTATGCCGTTGATACACTTATTTTCCGACTTGGAAGCCATCGAAAATTTCCGGACACAGAGTCCGAAATGACCGAAAATGAGACACATGGCTACAGAGTAAAACTGCCATAAAAATTTAAGCTTTTTAGGCTAACTTAATCCTTATATATAATGCAACTAGCTTGGCCAAGTTATAATGGAGGAAATGCTAAAATATCATTTGCAACACTCTGAGAATAGAAAATGTTCGCCAGGTATTACTATCCTCCCCTCTCCTGCAGAACGAAAACCCTGACTAAAACTCAATACTATATAAACTATTTTGTGTAATGTAACAAACAGTGGCGGATAGTATTCATGTTTTCTTGCAGAGGTCCTTACGAGGGTTCGCTTCCATCTTCCTCTCCCCAAGAACTAAGATAAATCAAAAAATTGCGATTACTTGTTAATCTTGTAAAATTGCGATTACTTGTTAATCTTGTACAAAGGACGCAATTAAAGTCCTAGTGTAACACCCCTTCATATTTAGATTTTTGCCCTGGAAGAAAGCCAGTTATTATTGTTTCTTGATTCCTCAGTCTCACCTACATAAACATACGAATAGAATTAAAGGATAGGACATGTTTAGAGTGCTTGCACGTGACATCTAACTATATTTCTCATCAAATGTGTCACAGATGAAAATGTCCGTTTGTACTGCCTCTATTTTCTGGTACACATGTTTCATTTATGTTATGTTGCTAAAATTCGTTAGGAAACAAGTACAGACTGCGCCTGTGTGCCTGACAAAACGTAAATGTACTGGATAATTATTTCTTCACTTTCTTCAAAAGAAAAAAAAAGTAACCCATCTCATGTCGGCTAACAAAAGGAGGTAGCGGACCAAAGATAGCCGTTGTTTACCTAAGGTCGTTACACAGCAGGGGTTTCATTCAGTCAGAGAGAAAAGAAAAACTAATATAAAGTTTCTACATTTGTTTTGAACTGCAATATACTTCTTCCTTTTATTTTAAAAAAAAATTCCTTGCCATTTGTCTACATCAGAAAAAAATGCAAAAAAATCACTAGAATGTGCCTATTTACCCAAAGTACGTACTAGATCACTAGTTCAATAGTAAAATCACTAAATCTAGTATTATACGAAATCATGAATGTGGCATTCCTGGGTTGGAGTGAAAGTAATGGTTGGAGTAAAAACTAGTCCGTATTTCTACTGCGTTCTGTTGTTGAATTCACAGAAATGTTCAAAAATCAATTCAAGAAGTAAAACACGATCCTACAAAAGACTGTTTACCTGCTCACTGGTTTTAGTATTGTGAACTGAAACTCAAGTGCGCAGTCATGTTGAATACTTCTGTCCCTTTCTACTTTACAACTTGACGCGGGATAAGGGTCAGGAAAGATCTAGTGATATGCCGCTAAAGGAAGTGCTTCAATGCAGAGTCGGAAGCGGTATGTATTGTTTATACTACTTACAATGTTACCCCCCCCCATAAAATATAAATTCACCTTTCTCCCTTCTCTTTTTCGAATACAGTGAACCGACTCTTTTGCTGAAGAAAGATGCTAAGAGAAAATTGAAACATCTGTGTCTAAACTTTCTTTGAAGCGCAGTCTTTTGTATTTGTAGGGTTTTGCGAGTGTTTTCACATCAATATGAAGAGATAGTTAGCCAAATCTTTTGCCATGGACTCCTGCTGCGAACTGACCGTGAGTAAACACCCGATCTTGCTGTGCTCAATTTCTCTCGCACACGTGAAATGGGTGTTGTTTCCAAAACAAATAGGAAGTTATCTTGTGCTTTTGCATTTCTGCACGCACACAGGTACCATTGCTATGTTTTAGTGATCAGAAGAAATATCAAAACCATCCGATATATATGATACGAAACAGCTAACAGAGGGAGGCAAAGATTATAGTATACCAAGTTTTCCGCGTGGTACCATTATGGAGAATAAATATTTGATAAAGTCACGTAGATGCGCTTAAACCTATTCCATCTGTCCTTGTAATTTTTCTGGTTTCATCAATTTCTCAGGAGAATACGTACAACATATGTCCAAATTCCATATTTACTCTTTCTCAACTAATGAGTAAACTCATTAAGAACACCAACTGATATCAATAAACAGGAAAGAAAACAATACTTTATACTTCTATCATTTGGTACACATCTCTATGAAGCATAGCTTGTTTCTTTTCGAAATAGCTCCTTCGTGTCACAGCTGTGGTTAGTTTTGTTTTGTGTTAGGATGAAAGAGAGAATTGCAACATTTGCTTCGCGGTGAAGTTATATATATTATTAAGATGAGCGGTGATAAGCGAGGTTTAACAAAGAGTGCCTTTCGGATGCACAATTTAACGGGTAGTTGCAGTCCGTGTTGAGAATCGAACCAAAGCTATGTAAGACATGTCAATATTGAGCTCTTTTGTGGTAAAAGTGAACTTCAGAAACACACAAAAGACTTGAAACATCAAGCTAATGTAAAGCAATTGAAAAATAGCCTACCTATCGCTGCATCTTTTCCGTGGCAAGGAACTTGCAGTGCGCAGCAACACGAATCGTGTTAAGGACTTTTTTTTCAAACATAACATTCCCTCCCACACCATAAAAGACAATATAATGTTTGTTAAAAGAAAGTGCACATAATATTTTAAAATTTTGTTTGTGATCCTATCATGCATAATTATAAATAATGCCTTTCATACTACGAGAATGAGTTCAACTATACGTCATGGCCCCTCTAAAGCGGGGCCGCGGTGGCTCAGTGGTAGATCGTTCACCTCTGGTGCTTCGAGACCCTGGTTCGATCCCAGCTCGCACCAAGTGAACTTTGTGGTGGACAAACACCGTGTGCGTGGGTTTCCTCGGGGTTCTTCCGTTCCTCCCACTTTCTTCATTCCACGATTTCACTAATTTCTCATCATCACCCCTCTCCTTTAGCCTAACCGGCATAACTGGGACGTAAAACTCAAAGATTTCACTTCATTTTTTCCCTCGAAAGCGATATTTTTCAAAATTATTTATTGTTAGATATTGTAAATTTACGGTATCTATTTTAGTGGACGGGAAATTTTGCATGTAATCGGATAATTTCATGGTTTCTAACAGGAATTCGCAGTTACGAAATTTGCATCACTGTCTTTTGAAACGATGCCTAGAAAAAATACTACTAGAAAATAACTGAAAACACAAAATGGATTTGATAGCCAAATTCACGTCATCTTGGTGCGTCATCATTTTTCTTTAAATATTTGTATTTAGTATTAGATTAGAGTTTAGTGTCCATTTCAGCATCAAGGCTATACGAGACGTGAACTTACAAATTAACGTGGGTTCAAAGCACACGAGTTCCCATCGGAAATCGAACCTAGGTCTCCCGCACCAAAGACGCGTACGCTAATCATATGGACAAGGGTGTTCAATATTTAGTAATGTGTACATAAAGTTGTGAAATTGCGCTTGTATAATGGAATGCAATTTCTTCTACTGACATAAACCTTCACAATACTCAGCTGGACAAAGTATCTTTAACCTGTAAGTAGTCGCGCCATTTTTTGTAACTAAGTACTCGCGTGGGGGTGCCACAGACCCCCATATTTTTTGTTGTTTTTTATCTTTAATTAAAATATTGCGGTGAGAATTGCTAGAGAATTCCTTATAACCTTTCTTTTTGGCTCATTGATTAATAAAAGTCAAAATATTGATGTTTCTCAGAAAGGTACTGTAAGTGGTAGCAGTATAACCAACTCCATTTTCAAGAAAATCACTAAGGAAACTTGCTGGGGGTCCAGGAAACCCCCACGCGAGCACTTACGGGTTAAAAAGAAAATGTCACTCTTTATGTTTCAGTTCCTGGTTCGACTGAAGGATGGAACAAATTGCAATGAGCGTTTTTGGATCCTACTTTGTGTAGTTGATTTATCATAAACTTGATATTTGATACGGATATGAACTAAAAACGTACAAATATGAGTCATTCAAATACCTTTAAACAAAAATTGAATATATATATATATATATCGTTCGTGAAAGAGTCATGTTATTTCTTTAATACAAGTACATGAATACAGTTAGCTCCTCTTAATGAAAATAAGTGGTGGTTGGTCTTTAAAACTAGTGTGGAAAGATTAGTAAAGAATCTGGCATAATTTAGAAAAATATATGGTAATTCAGGCCCGTGTTTGGCATCATCGATTGTCTCAAGAGTGGCAACCCTGACTTAAAGGTTTCGCTTCGAGAATAATGAATTCTCTGGGATATATCAGATATACAACTCGAGTTGGAGCAGTATTCTCTATAACAAGCTTTGAAGCAGGCAGCATATCTGTTGAAATAAGGCTATGTGAGACGTGGACCTACTGATTAATGTAGAATCCGAACCGCATGAACTCCCACTGGGAATCAAGCCTAGGTTTCCCACGCCAAAGGCTAGTATGCTAACCATTAGCCTCGAAGAAGCTCCACCATAATTTTAGTGGGCGATAAGAAATATCTCGCCAGTGCTTTTATAATAAATATTTTTTTTAAGTATTAAAGAATAGTGGTAAGAGATTTTATAATAGCTCTTTTATTTATGAGATATGAGTATTTAAAAAAAAACTAAAGAATATGTTGGCGGAACCACAAAAGACTCGTAAAATAAACTTTCTTATAAATACATACGCACCTTACTCACCTTTTATAATTGCTATGCTTACGTTATCCATAAAAACAGAAATTCTCTTTTAGTGATACTTTACACAAGATCACGAAGTGGATTCCAATTTAATTAAAGGCAAAATACAGTACAATAATCCACAAATATTGCCTCAAGTGAGTTTAAAGATTTCTAAACATTAGTGCGAAACCGGGCTCTGTCGTTGCGATCGATTTGCAGGTCTTGAGACGAAAGTAAGAAGGGACTTACGCACATAGTAAGTAAAAACAATTAATATGCCTGTAACTTTCCCCCAAATGGGTGTATCTTAAAACTAACCTCACCATTATTTTCCTAATTAAATTCTAGCCCGAAATTATGTATCATATTACCCTATTCCCATTTTGAAAACTTGACCTTAATTCAAAATGGCGGATTTCAAGATGGCTGTCGTCAAGGTCATACCTACCATACGACTTTCCCACAGGACTTATATGTATCCACATGGTTGTTCTTCACTTTTCTTCATTAACGCTCCGTTTACAAAGGGTAGTAAGGGACTTCTGTAGTAATCTCTAATAACCACATCACAACTCTTAAAAGTTATTTTAAAAAAAATAGAAAACATGCACCATGGCAAAAATTTGTCATCACAAGTAATGCATACATGTCTTCTATCAGCAAAAAAAGTTTCATTGAAATTGGAGCCAGACATTTGAGTGATGTCCCTTGTGGGATGTGATTGAACGTGACGTCAGAACGCATCGCCTCCCTTCCCGGAATTTACGGGAATTAGGTGACCTGAGTGTGCACATGTGGTGTCAGCTCTCTCCAGCGACCTATCAAGGATCATTGCGTGTATGCCAAGACGTGTCGCCGTTTTTATCCATGCCAAAAGTCGACATACTGACAATTAGGTAGGTAGTCATAATGGTCTGTCTGATATATGCGTATATTTTAACTCGTACATTTTGTCTCGACTCGAATTTCGAGACGTCTCGACTCGAATTCGAGTCGAGTCGAGACAGAGACTGTCGAGTCGAGACACGAGTCGAGACAGAAACATATTTTCGAGTCGAGACAACATTTTCTCGAGTCGAGTCGAGACAGGCTTAAATCTCGACTCGACTCGACTCGTGCGCATCCCTAGGGATCACCCTTAGCGCCTTGCGATCAAAATTAACTAGGCCTAAAAGAGTCAAAATATATAGTATCTAGTTTCAGAAAAGGTCCTTGATCGATGACTCTTCTTGGCACAGTCGCGTTTTTATGAAAGCGTTACAAGTTCAGTAAATCGTTTACTAAACATTTCTCATTTTATTACGGAGTTTTCTCTTTTTCTTTCTTTTTCTGTCTCTTAACTAGGCCGGATAGTGCTGAGTATACTGTACTTGACTTTTGGAAATAACGCAAACAGTAGTCTTTCTGGAATAATTTATTAATAGGACGAGTGGCGGCTCGTTTCTGAACCCAGCATGATATGCGCAAAATGAAGTAGCAATTTGCTTTGAAGCTATCTAGATACGATATTCTGATGAACTGTAGAATATCCTCGTGTTCTATTCACTTGGTTTGCACAAAATTAATGTAGGAATTCTGGAACGTTTATTTTGACATATTTCAGTGATAATAAAATATGCTTTGGCCCCGCGTGGCGTAGTCGCTAACACTCTCGTCTTTGGTGCGAGCGGTCCCGGGTTCGATTCCTGGTGGGGACACTCGGTCGAAAAAGTGTAACAGCTTTTTCAGGCCAGCCATTTTGAGTCAGGTTGTTCCTGAGTTTCCCTCATTCACACTAGGGAAATGCCGGGATGGTACCTAACATACAGGTACCAGGCCGCTTCCCTTTCCCCGGATAGTGTGCTCGCCGAGGGACGTCATCCTCATACGTGGGGGGTAAATAGCTATAGATGCCGACAGCTGAGAAATCTAATCCCTAATCCTTACTAAAATATAGTGGTTGTATCCCTTGTTAACATCGTCTGAAAGCTTATGTTTAGCAGATTGTAGAAATATATGTCATAGAAAATATATAGCCTATGTGCATTAATCTATTGTCATGCCTGAGACGATAGGAAGCCAAAATATTATACAATTTTCCAAACTTTAATGCAGCGTAACTATTTAAATTCGGTCGCAGAGGACCCAAAACAAATTGAAACATTAATGAAAGTGAGATATAAATTATGGTAATGTAAGCGAACATACCTAAAAAATCTGTTGTACTCTTGGAGGATAGAGAAGATCACTAACGTTGTTCGGTTGCTGGACGCTACGAATTGAAGCTGGTCCCTGAAGCAGTTCTGCGGAAAACAACACCAGAAGTTGGAAAGAAAATACGTGTTGATCATTCGATTGTAGTATATCATTTTGAGAAACTAAAAAAGGTAAAAAGATGAATGAATTGATCAATAGCCAAAGAAATCTATGATTTACATCTGCTTTACATTGCTCCTACTTATGAGCGACGAAAGCGATACATTTCTCGAACATATTCACACAGTCAAGGAAAACTAAATATTGTACGGTAAGCGACGTCTCCTATCCATGTTTTAAGTTATGTGACTAGTCAACCTTCACCTCGGTGTTGTTAAAATTCAGCATATATCAATAGATATAATAAGTCACAGCTAGGCTTAAACAATGCATATGCATCAAACATACACAACTTGACTCAAAACATGTCAAGTAATCAAACCTATACTAGTTGACTCGTGTTTTAATACCATCCATCAACTGTAGCCTCTTCCTTCGCTCCCTGTTTTTCCCTGCCACCATATGTCCTAGCACGTTCTTCATGACGCAGTTCCTCTTAAGGTCATGTTCCAATCAGTTTCTCTTCCTCGTTTCTATTACATCTAAAATTGTTTTCTTTCCTACTATTTCTAACACTTTCTCATTTGTTTCCCGTTTGACCCAGCTAATTCTCTACATTCTTCACCAAGCACACATTTTCTAAAGCGGAAAATGCTCCCTAAATACCTAAGCTCACTATTTTCAGCAATACACAAATTGGGTACCATTCTATCAACATGAATATTATATGTCGATTATAGGAAACCGCTTCTCGCTATCTATTACCATATTTACTGTATAGTGATTAACGTTAAAACCGGAAATGGTTGATTTGTACTGCTTCCGGTTTGAATATTACATTCATCAGGGAACTCGATTCTTAACAAATTGACTTTGTACATCGTGGCCAAAATTGATGGTAATCCATCAGATAGTGCTTGTGATTGTTTGTTCCCTGACGGACAGAATGAATATAGGGCTATAGAATTTTGGTAAACTAAATTCGTTAATAAGTGACGATGGAAGAAATACAAGAAAGGGAACCAAGAGAATCACGGGAAAATTTGCAAACACAATATTAGCCATCGATTACCATAAATGAAAACTCTACCACTGAGTCATCAATCATCTGCAAGGTGACCAGAACTTTTACTGTCAAAAACGGGACGCCTACGAATTGGCGACGGGGGGTGGGTGACTTACACATTGCATGTTGGGACTCAGCAGTGTTTTCAATTTACAAAATACACAAGTAAGAATGACAACAGCGTTTCTAACTTAAGTACTACCCAAAAATACTTTTAACTACTTCAACACTCAGAATTCCCACTCAATTCCCACTTGAACCACAGAACACTCAATTCTCATTTCAATATTCAGAAGTTCTAGGCACGGCTGAACCTTCCCAATGAGTGTTGGTACGGAAGAGTGTGGAATTAGCATTGACCATTTATATTTTGAATAATAATTACGGGACACCTGGGTCATGTTTGCTTAAAGACGGGACATTTAGGCGTCCCGTTTGAGAATCACAAAAAACGGGACAACGATTGAAAATAAGGGACTGTCCCGGCTAAAACGGGACGTCTGGTCACCTTGAGCATCTGCTTATTAGTTTTATTAATTATTATGTTAATATAAATTAATGAATGCCTGCTTATGTTAATTATTGAGCAGTTACATTGTATACTTTGTAAAGTCAAAAATTATAAATTTATATTTACTGTACGTAGGTATGTTGACAATAAGCGAATGTTATTAGAATGGTTGTTGAAGGTTTACTTGAAGATTTTTTTTCTTTTTGTCTGATTAGAAAGTAGTTTAAGTGCTTTGGAACAGGTGCAGTTGGGAAAGCGATAGTGTTGGAGACATATTGGCGCCCTTTCTGTGTGTGAAAATAACACCTTCCTCATAAAGAAGCAAATAACTGCAATAGCAGTTCTCTGCCTAAGTGATAAGACACATCTAACTACAAGAAACTAATACAAGTTGCAGTATATATTCATTGCTTTTTTTTCTTTTTTAACAGCTACTCTAGGGATCTCTATTTCCAGAATTTTTACTTTCCGGAATCCGGAAAGTTAAATCGAAAAAATCCCGGATTTCGGAAAAATTCTGGAATGGGAAAAATCCGGATTTTTTTCGAAATCCGGAATTTTTCCGAATTTCGGAATTTTCCGAATTCCGGATTTTTCCAAAATCCAGAATTTTTTCGAATTCCGGAATTTTTCCGAGCTCCGGAATTCCTGAAATCCGGAAAGTAAAATTTCCGATTCCGGAAAACAAATTTTCCGGAATCAGGCTTCCGTAAAATTTTGGCCATCCCTAGTATACAGTGTTATAGTTCTTATGTTTAATGAAAAATATTTATCAAAGCACTTTTTCGAAATAAAGTTCTTTGAAAAAGTCGCAATTTAAATTCGTTGCAGGTTTTTATTTATACGAAATACGCTATATCATGATTGTAGGAATCGACACTAAAGTACTTCTGACATGCATTGCCTCGTCCGTTTCACCTGCTTTATTAATGCTGTAGAAGTCTCTAAAATTGGGAAGTTTTTGGGTGTTTGTGATACACTGTAGCATCCTTAGTTTGTGGCACTGAATAATACAAGAGGGGTTCAGAAAGTAAGGTAGCAAAGCCAATATTTCTGGAGTTCCTTCTGTTATAGAGCAATGAGGATAATTTTAATACATGGATTTGATAACTGTGCAGAATTTCAGCCACTCGCTACCTGCGGCGCTAGTTTTATGTAAACACAAATGGCCACTCCTTTGGAAAACTGGTCCCGCGAAGTCGACTCAGTTATTCGATTTCTGTGGAAGAAATATGTAGCCACGGCTGAAATTTACCGGCATCTTGTATAGGTTTACGGAATGACTGTAATGTCTCGTCAGCATGTCGCAGAATGATGTCGAAAGTTGACGGCTAGTAGAAGGAAACTTCACCGACGACCACAGCCCAGAAGACTACCACGCTGTTCAAGCAGTTTCGCTGAAACATCATCGACCACCCTCTCTACAGCCCGGACCTCGCTCTAAGCGACTTTCACCTGTTCTCGCACTTGAAGGAGCAGCTAGGAGAGCATCGCTTCGCTTCAGACGAGCAGACGAAACACTTCATTACAACGTGGCTGAACAAGCAAGAACAAGATTTTTTATCAGGAGGGAATTTTCAAACTCATCCCACGACGTGACAAATGCCTCCACCGATACGAAACCATGTCGGAAAATAATCTAATGTATATACTATCTGTTGGCTGTATTGGTTATATAAAATAATATATACACACACGTTTTACTGCAGGCTTTGTAACTTCACTTTCTGATAAGCCGTCGTACGTCTAGCATTGTAAGTGTTCGTTTAATATGTAGATTTAAAATATGTAATAATCTGACGTATCGCTACTTGAAACTGTTAAATTTTGTTTGGTTAGCAACACTATTAATCTGATGTTATTGTATAATAAATAATTAAACGGCGTTTCTCTGTCAATTTTTTGTATGGTATGAAATAACAGTGCTATTTTTATGTATTAGTTTAAAAGTTACAAGAGCATTAGTTGAAATCCCTGTTATCAACTCGGGAATAATAAGTTTATGGAGAAACATCATACTGATCCAAGGAGCTTAACCTCTCTTGTGTATGTTAAGGTGCTAGCTAGGACCAAGTGTAGCATACGCATTTGTGAGTACAGCACACGTACAACACTTAGAGGGTTAACGGAAGTTTTCACTTTCGGAGGGCAAACTTGCTTTTTGAATCTCATTCATAATCTTTTCTTTCATTATCATCTTCATTTGGGCTTCGGCCCTAGGATTCATCATCACTATGGCGGACTCTGGCAATTCACTTGGACAATCGAATCTTGGTCGACATTCTGGCTTACCGCAAACGCTTCATGCTAATCCAAGCACTTCACTATCACAACCGGCATACCGAGGACCATCCACTCGCACCCGGCATTTCTCGTGGGGAAACGAGCCTTTGCCAAACACATCTAAAGATCGGCATCCATCTAACGAGTCTACACAAACTGCGAAACATATACGGTCCCGTTCACCTCTAGCTTCAATGGATATCGAGGTCGATCCACAGCATAACCCTACTGCGGTGTCTTCAAATCTTGTTTCAACACAAGCTAATATCGAACTTCATCACTTCCTTCTTACTGACTACGACGTTAAATACACCAATCCAAAAATGATCTTTCTTCAAATAATGAAGTACGTCCCTCGAGTACGGGACACCCTAGCTCAAATAGTTAAGACCAAAAAGGGCTATATTCTTAAATCGAAGGATCCAAATTTTGGAATAACTATACGGAATAAGGCTTCTTACGAAATCTTTGGTAAGAATGCTAAACTGTCGAAACTAACGGACAAACGTCAGAAGTAGCCTCCGCCACCTAGAAAACCACCTTTTCTATCAGTTGTGATCAAAGGTGTTTCACCCGATCTGACAGATGCAGAAATTCAGGAGGAACTTAAACAGGAAGGCATTTCAGTTGACAAATGCATTCGCATTAGAAATAATAATATCCCGACATATCTAGTCCGCGTTCTGTCACAGCGACAAGACACAATTGATTACCTTCTTCGTTTTGGTACGCCTATATATAAGCAAATACATCGGGTTGAACCGTCTAAGACTAACGGACCATTACCGATTCGCTGCGAAAAATGTCAGATATACAATGACCACAATACAGCCAACTGTCCTAATCAATCGAAATGTGGCTATTGTTCGGGGCTCCATGACACCAAAACTTGTCCTAATCTCAAAGGGCCACCTAAATGCAACACATGTGGTAGTGGACTTCATCCTACGTACAGCTACCGTTGCAAAGATAAACCAGCACCAGCACCTGAACGTCCAGAATTAACTGTGCCATTAAAAGCAACAGACACTACAGTTCAACCCAATCAATCCATATTACCTCCACTCACAGTAGAAGATTTTCTCCACTTCACCAGTTTAGTTCTTCAAAACATTTTTCCATTCCAGAGCCCATATTACGCAGCATATCATTTCTGCCGCAAAGTCAATTTTTCACATAAATCTTCATGCCACCTACTCCAACAATTATGTTCATTTCCATGTTGGATCTCTGGAAACTGCAGTCTAAATTCATATATATACTTTTCCTTATAAAGATTAGTTTTCTCTTTGTTAATATTCGATCATTTTTTCAACATAGACATTTATTAGAAGCTCTGTTACTCGAGGAACATATCAATGTATTTGCACTCAATGAAACTGCGTTGAAACCAATATATATTAGCTCGCATTCCTGGATATCTACTACTACGTCATGATTATCACGACCACATGGCTCGTGCCCAAGGTGGAGTCGCAATAGGACATTCTCCAAAATATCCGATTAGAACATATACCCCACAAGCTTTCGATAATATCCCGGAATACCTACTTTGTTCCATATACTTCCCATCAATAACCATAAACTTCAGCACAATCTATATTAGACCACGTTAACCTTTACCGTTAGAATATTTCAGATACATAGCGAATGCCTTTTCCAATATCATTATCATGACAGATATTAATATCCACAGTCGGAGTGCTCGAGAAAAAGATGAATTTCAACAGTATATAACTGATCATCATCTTTATATGCATGTTCTTCCTAAGCACACCAAGCCTATAAGCCAAACTACACCAGATGTTGTCATTACATCTCTGAATCTCATAAATAAGTGCCAGCTTGAGGTGCTTGGTTCTATTGGTAGTGACCATAATCCAGTTAAACTAACGTTAACACATGGACTTCCAGCTCGTCCTGTTATTGCGCCTCGCTCTGTCTTGAGATACGATAAGGCTCATTGGCCTGAATTCCGACAAGAAATTGAGGATACTCTTCATAGTGTAACACCACCTACCAATGATATCGATCTCGCTTCTTGTCTCAATACTATAACTACTGCAATACAACATAGCTCTCAACATCACATTCCAATAGAACAAGTTCATCCTTATAAACCGAAATTGCCTCCAAGCTACCTCGCACTTGCACAGAAGGCGCGACAACATCTTCGCGATTATTATCGAACAGGAAACCGTGAATCTCTTCAGCACCACCGTCAATGGCAACGCACAGTTAAGAACTATCTGGATGCATATAAACGCAGGAATTGGGTTAAAACCTGTACTAACTTATCTGAGGATGCACATTGCACATCCTTCTCGATATTGGAAGCGTTTCAATCAACTTGCTGGAAAGAACACCAAAACTACCTATCCTCTCATTGACCATGGCACACCTCTGTTTTCGGATCAAGCTAAAGCAAACGGCTTTGCTACTCAGTTACAGTCAGTATTTACTTCCTCTGCCGCTTCCACACGTTCAGAACGGATAAATATAAGCATCCCTGGTCTGCAGCCCTCCACAGAGCATGTCATAGATCCGGAACATCCTCTTACAGCACCTATCACCACTGCTGAACTTCACACCGTACTAAAGAGGAAAAATAATACAGCACCAGGAATTGACAACATCTCTTACCGTCATATCCAAGAAGCTCCACAATCACTACTGGTCCTCCTTGTTGCAATCTTCAGTTTCATATACAAACTGGTTACTATCCACTGGAATGGAAAGTATCGAAGGTCTGCATGTTTCACAAACCAAATAAGCCTATACATTCTGTCAGCTCATATAGACCAATCCAACTTACTTCAGTGTTCAGTAAGCTACTAGAAAAAATTCTCGTGTGCCGGCTTCATTCATATCTGGAAGCACGCAACATACTACCTCTTCATCAAGCAGGCTTCAGACCACGTTTCTCAATTAATGACCAATTGCTTCGTCTTAGCACTATAATCACAAACCAGTATAACAAAGCATTTCCATCATGTCTTATACTCATGGATTTAGAAAAGGCTTTTGATAAGGTTTGGCATTATGGACTAATTCAAAAACTTCAGTCACTCAACCTTCCTATGTGCTATTTGAGGCTCATTCATTCTTTTCTTACACATCGTATTGCGTACGTCACTGTTGGTAATGTGCTCTCTTGGCCTATATTTCCGTTTACTGGAGTTCCTCAGGGATCAGCTCTTAGCCCCTTACTTTATATACTTTATATACTTTATTTTTCCGACATACCTCCAACTCCGCACAATGTATTTACTTTTCAATATGCAGACGATACGGCTTTCCTCGCTCTTGTCAAAACTGTACATCAACTTAATACTGCTCTTCAAACTACACTCAATAATTTCATCACCTGGTGTAAGAAGTGGCATCTATCAACGAAGAAAAAACACAAGCAATAGTGTTCTTGCCACCTAAAAGACGTTCCAGAATTCACAGGAACCCAACTCTTTTCCGAGTCACCGTAGATGGATATCTTATACATCCTACATCAACTGTTACCTACTTAGGCGTGGTCTTCGATTCCAAGCTCACCTGGAACGCCCACTTGAAGAGGCTCACAGATAAGGCTAAAAATAGATTGAATCTCTTACGCCGACTCACTGGAACAACTTGGGGCCTGAAAGCGGATGTCTTGCTTCACACCTATAAGGCGTTTCTCCGCCCCGTCCTCACTTATGGACATACGGCCTGGTGCAATGCTTCTGCTTCATATTACGAAAAGCTCTGCATACTGGAGAGACACGTGATTCGTCTAGCCTATCGCCTTAAACTACCATATCCCACATGGCTCACCTATGAATACATCTCCTTTCCAAAAATTACGGAACATCTTGCAGAACTACGTATTAGATACGTCAACTCTCGCATACACACAGGTCATCCGCTCTTTTTAGACATCCTTCACTGCGACGCTCTCACCGACTCCACCTTTCGGTACAAACTTTCACCATTAAATAT
The DNA here is from genome assembly GCF_964235325.1 of Thermobia domestica. NCBI lineage: Eukaryota > Metazoa > Arthropoda > Insecta > Zygentoma > Lepismatidae > Thermobia > Thermobia domestica. The sequence goes on from NC_137461.1 coordinate 123,162,947, forward strand.
ATTTATATCTCTATATATCAACAACACGCACCTGACACCGGACGAACGAGAAAACTACGACATTTATTTCATTGGTGATCACATTCCTCATCTTTTTCCATTATTGCACAGAGATCCTCACCATTAACAAGGGCTTCCCCCTGTGTTCATCAGTCCCGAGTTGCCCCGGGACAGAAGATATATCCCTGCATCTGTCTGATTAACACATTTATGTTTGTGACGTTCTAGCACTTCATCTCATTTCTCATCTTCATTACTTTACAATTTCTCTGGCCACATGTTGCACCTATTCCTTATTTTTGATTCTCTTGCACTATTATCTTATGTATGTTTTTTTTTTTTTTGCACTATATCATTATGCACTGTTACAGTTATTCTAGTTCTATATTCTATATATAAGTTTATGGAGAACATTTGAACCTCCTTCCACACAATAGGATACTCATTTCAGTGAAAGTGTGATGAAAAAAAAAAAAACCATTAGAAATTCTGTTTTTGGTATACATTTTGAATCCCCCTACTCATCTTAGGATACGCCCTTTAATCAAAGTAACATGATAAAAGCCCAATTTGAGATAGGTTTATTATGTTCCAAAATTTATTTCAAACGGGTCAGCCGTTTTCTTGTGATGATCACAAACAATAGAGAACGTGCAGAGCCGGATCCAGAATTTTCTGACGGGAGGTACACCAATTACTACCAGTACATTAGAATTAAATTCGATTTTTTAAACTGCCTTTAGACATCTATAGTGTGAATAAGGAATTGGCCCAGAAATGTTGTGAGTGTACAGTACTATATTATAAGATTATCAATGGAATATTCATTTATGAAAAATAAAGAAGATCGTTAGAACAGTTTTACAGAAAATTATATATATATATATATATATATATATATATATATATATATATATATATATATATATATATATATATATATATATATATATATATATATAAATTTCACTCTTCAGTAAATTATCTTTAGTATTGGATAGGAAAAGATTTGAACTACTTCTCCCTGGAGAATCGTATAAAAACTTTAAGTTTCAAGTTTGATCCAGATACATTGAACGGTATTGCCTCTAGATGAATGTACAGTAAGGGACACTTCTGGATGTTACACTTTTGCCGTGAATTTTCATATGGGTGTACCATCCAGAAGTGTCTCTTACTGTACATCAGGACGAATAGACTGATATATAAAGGTAACCAAGAATTTTCTGTCGCTTTTTCACCCACCACCTTCGAACATCGATATGTCACTTAATATGTACCTGGAAGATCAAAAATAGTCCCTATCAGCATCGATGACCTTCTGCGAACGTTCTGGAAGGCTATGCATTCCTTCCGGTACAACTTTGTGGGCCGTGAAGCGGAGAAGGTATCAAGTGCGTTTTGCACCTCTACTAGGGATTTGAACTGGAGTCCTCTAAAGTAATTTCAGCAGCGACGTTTGACCCCAGTTTGAACTCGTACAGCATACACGCCTTTATGACGCTGTGACGGGTCCCATGTTCACTTAGTCCTTACGCAAGTTCACGGTGTAACTGCCAAAACTAGGTAGTATGTTGGATATACCCACACCCATAACTGACCTTCGCCTTATCTCCATTCGCATTCAACTCACAGTGTGAGGGCCAATGGAACACAGACGTACCCAAGAACCGACAGAACTTTCTTGGTTATTTTATACATTGAAAAATCACTTTCTCGATAAGAAGGGACCATGAAACATATAAATCCATTGAAATCTCGAATTATGTTTTTTTCACGATCACTTTTTTTTCTCTTCTATCATTGCTCAAAAGTAAAAAAAAAGAAAAAAACTGATTTTTACTTGAAATAAGATGATATATTAATGATTTAAATGAGAGACCTTTACTACATATAACAATACACTAGTCTTATGTTGATAGAGGAACTTCATACTTGAAGGCACCTCTAGCTTATTTACCCAGAACAGCTAGCGGAGCCAATCAATCCAATGGAACAAGAGTACAGCGACAAATTTCCTTTCATGTTAATGTAATACATTGTTGAATTTGTAGAACCAGTAAACAAGGACACTGAAGTGAAGGTATGTATATTAAAAACTACGTATGTTTCTTTGGAAGGGAAGACCCGGTGGAAGCTTATTTGGTTCAAATTCCATGTTAATATGTAGATCTACGTCTCATAAAAGCCTCGTGCTGAAAATGACGCTAAACTCTAATCCAATCCAATCCAAAAATTAATAATTAAGATTAGAAATACCATATACAATACCATGTATTCGTACACATAAGCTTCATTACCTAGATATCAATTAATTTTCCTCTGATGTGAGACACCCTGACTTCTTATAGTGTCAGGCAACTAGACTGTAGATTCTTCAGACCAGCATGCAGGCTGAAAAAAAAAAAAAAAAAAAAAAAAACTCAGAGGCTCAATTGTAGAGTGATCTACTGTATCTCTGTTGCGAAGGGATGGTTAGCCTTGATTCCTTTCAATTCGTAATTGATTATCCGTCCCTTCAGAATTTTTCGGATCTTCGGGGACCATACCAGCCTAAAGAAAGAACGCTAATAACTGCTTTTTATTATTCACTCGGGCATGAAGGCTCCTGCTTCTGTTCTGTGAGAGACAAGGTGGTGATGAATTTTAGGGATTTAATGACACACAGTCATTCAAAGGGAGAGCTAGGGCTACGGTAAACCAGAAGTCTTTTGAAGACGGTGGTTCTTTTCTGTGAATATCTTCTTGGCACAACGAACGACCTTGTTTCACACTCAGCCTCCTGACGGGTTTCTGTCTTGAAAGGTCCTGGTCCAGGGATTTTTTTTGACTGCATATTGATGTTTCTTCCATGTTTTCCGCACGTGCTTGACTAGCTCATCAAAGTCACATAAGTTATAAATAGGAAATAGAAAACTTGCTGAAACAGTTATAGCTGAATTTACTTAAGGTGAAGCAGTCGGGGGAACTAGGAAAAGAAAAAAAAAATCTGATTTTACACTTGGGTTAGGAGAAAAGTAAAGAAGTCTTTTGTTCTTCATTTCGAAAACAAATGCAAAATGGCGGTAACGAATGTGGCTGACATACAGGGGGATTCGAAATAGATGCTGATGCTACAAAAATTCCTCAATATCATAATTAGTTATATAAGTGAATTTCATCCAGGTGAAAGTTGATGCATTCAATTTCATATCCATCAGGACAATCGTGATGTTTGTACGTATATGTATAGAAAGAGATAGATAGATAGATAAAGAGAGAGAGAGAGGTAAAGATGGTATATATATATAATTGAGTTTTAAGCTTTTGTTCAAATTTTTTCGGAAAGTTTAACTTCATAGAACTACTATTAAAATATAAACCATTTTGAGTAACTTTAAGGATATATTAAAGAATAAAATCAAAGTAAGTCATATTATAGAAGTCAAGTTTTGTGCTTGTAATATGAGATCCTAAGAAAAATAAGTAAAATGGCTGGTCCAGAAAAGTGTATGACAAGCTTATTTATAAATATGACATTTTATTCCATATAATAACAAAACCTCAAAAGAAATATATTATGATGTGAGAACGGATCAAAAATAATTTATTTATTACAAGATCATTTAAAATGTCTAAAATTCATATACAGTACCGGTATATACAAACAGACATCATGTAAAATCAAAAGTCTACAAGAAATAACACTAATTGCAAAAAAGATAAAAACAGAAGCTTTATAAATTTTCAAATCTTTTTTTTTTTTCGAATACCAAAAACTCTCGTAATCCATCCCCCATATTAAAATTGGTGGAGATGAATAATACAGGCCCGAACTTTTTAAAAATTACAGGTGAAATATATCATATTACTGTTCAACGAAATGTATTGTGTAAATAGGTCATTTATGCAGACTATGTATCTAGAGGTAGGGTGAGTTCGCCAATAGTCGACTGCCATCCAATAGTCAACCATTTTTGCTTACTATTGTGTATATAAAATATATCTGATGGTCTTTTGGGGCGGAAAGTGATTCACGACAAAGCTTGCATCATATACCACCTATGACAATCATTGTTTCCCTCTCCCTTGGCCAGCTGGTCGTCTTTCATTGATAAATTTTGACGTATCTGTAGAATCACGACTCAGGTGCACAGTTTACGACAGCGTGTAATGGGAATCTTGCGCACCTGTTGTTTTTCGCTTTTCTGAGGATATAGATAGTACGTGAGGTAAGAAATGTTTTTGTTACATAACTAAGTTATTCTAGAAGCTGTACAGTATAATTTCTCAATAACTGGAAAGTATTAAATGAAAAAAAAAAAAATACATGTTAAAATGTGGTCGGAATTTGGCATTTGTTCTTTCCCATACAAATCAATAGTCGACCAAGGGTGGTCGATTATTGGATTATTTGAGAGTGCGCCAAATTGCTTCAAATTATTTCTTGTTTGGTATTAAAGTCTGTTTTTCAACATGCATGTATAAAATTTTTGATTTCATGACATATTCTAAAAATCGACCGCCTGTTTCTTGTGTTGGTCGACTATTGGAATATTTCTTGCCACCTGTCGACCGCACTGTTTCATACTGTTTCGCGTTTAGGTGACTGGAATTTGTTCAGTAACTTAGTTGAAAGTTTCTTTTTCTGACGATCTACTATTTCAATGTGAAACCAAGTTTTTTTTTACACAAGAACAAGAAGCCCTCCTCGCTGGTGTAATGGGTAGCACCCGTGCCTTTGGTGATCTGTGTCCCGGGTTCAATTCCAAGCGGGAGAGCATAGAACGAATTGAAGCGGTCCGAATATTACTATAAATTGCAGGTCGACGTCTCTACATAGTCTCGATGCTAAGAAGGTACGTTAAATCATAATAAACAAAGAAACAAACAAACAAACGAGAACAAGAAGGGTTTCCTGTACATCTACCACGTCTCCCTGAATGAGAGACATAATAATAATTTCTTGGAGGCATGTACCAGACACGTTGTCCAGTGCCTAGCCAGCTGGATTACGAATTGGGAATGGAGAGATGTGCGGGTTGAAACCCCAATGCCGGCCCTTCTGACAGATTTCTTAGGAGTTTTGTCAGTTATACCAGGTTCATGTCATGATGTTACCTACATAATAATCTCTGGCCGACACCTTTCCTCATCCTTCTTCCTCCCCTATCACGTCCTGTGTCACAAATGCTTAAAGGACATAAATAAATTCGACAAAATTCAGGTAAGTGTTAACGTATGCTGCTTTGTAATAAAGTCCTGGGTTCAATTTCCCATGGGAATACAAATGGTTCGGAGCTCACGTCAAACTCTACGTCTCACGTTCTTAGGACGTCATCATCATCCGATTAATGGCAATAAAAAATATCGATTCACTCGGCTCAGGTTTTTTCAGGTCAGAACCTTCTTTCGGGAAGAACACTGAAATATTAAGATTATCAATATTGAAAAACAACTTTTGTTGATATATCCTTGATTACTTCTGCTTTATAATATAGCAATGCATTTTGTTGTTAGAAATATGGCGAAGCATTTTAAATTTTGTGTATTTTTGACAGATAGCATGGCTCCGGGATATAAAAGAAAATTTTTCCGCTATTCGGAATTTGAAATGCAGTGTGCCTTAGAAGCTGTAAGAACAAAACAACTTTCAGTTCGTGAAGCCTGTAAAAGGTTTGGTGTGCCAAAGACAACAGTTTTAGACAAATTACATGGACGGGTACCAGAAACAACTGGGAAGATGGGACGCTGTACTTATCTCAGTGAAACAGAAGAAGAAGCCCTTGCAAACTGGCTTATTGAACTTTCTCAACGTGGTTTCCCCAGAAAGAAGCATGACCTCTTAAATTCAGTACAGAAAATAGCTGTAGACGACAAACGCAAAACATCATTTAAACACAACAGACCTATGTAGAAATGGTATGCATTTGTCTTGAAGAGACAACCAAATATTGCAGTGAGGACAGCTGAGCCTATAAATGTCTGCCGAAGTTTTGTAAAAGAAGAATATATACGTTCGTGGTTTCATGGTCTTAAGACATACTTCACCAGTACGAACAATCTTTCCATTCTAGAAGATCCACGTAGAATTTTAACGCGGATGAATCTTCTTTTCAGTTGTGCCCATAATCTGGAAAAATTTTGGGACGAAAAGGCTGGAAGAATATTTATGAGGTTCAAGATAAGGAAAAGGAAACCCTTACTTTTCTAGGAACATTTAGTGCTTCGGGAGAAACCGTTGCTCCAATGATTGTTTATCCATACAAATCACGAGTACCCAGAGATATTGTGTCCAATATTTCCTCTTCGATTGTGATAGGACGATCCGAATCTGGCTGGATGATTAGTGAGACATTGATCGCCAGTGGATCGCCCTGGTTTCAATAAATGGCTATTAGATCACGATGTACCTAAGCCTGTAATACTTTTCATCGTCACAAAACTCACTTAACTTATGAAGTAAGCAAATTTTGTGACAACGAGATCATATTGTATGCCCTGTATCCTCATGCAACGCATATCTTGCAACCATGCGATCGATGTATCCGTTTTAAGGCGTTAAAAACAAATTGAAAATTCGTTGTTCGCAGCTATCTATCTTCCATTACAAGAGTTCAGTTTGCACCACTTATTGCAGAGGTCCTAGCAACAGCAGCAACACCGTCAACAATAAAGAATGGATTTCGCAAATGTGGACTGTATCCTTTCAATCCGGACGCTGTTGACTACACAAAATGCATCAAGAGTGTATGCAAAAACATAGAGAATACTTCCATTCAGCCAAATGTTAGTGAAGAAGATCTTCGTACTGCAAGAAAAGTTATTACTGTGTACAAGGATGAACTTGAAAAGGCTGCGGTTGACTTCAACGCAGTTCTTGAAGTTTTGAAACTTCCAGTAGAAAAGCCGATGAACCAAGTACTACAAACTGATGATAAAAGTACCAACTTACAACTAGATGACGAAGTTGTAGTTGGTGAAATTCCTGTAGTTGATGACAACAATGAACACTTGTCTTAAGCTACTCTCACTGTTGGAAAGGATTTACTAAATGATCTTCTCCAGTCATTGGCTGTTGAAGCCAACCCAAGTGAAACAACTGAAAACAGAGTGAATATAACACCTATTCTACCAACGAAACGTGAGGAATTCGACGCCATTGCAGCACAAGAGAAAGAGAAAATCAGTATTGTGCCAAACAAAGAATCAGTTATGTCTGCTCCAACAACAGAATCAGAGTGGCCTTTAATTATTCTGAGAAAGGAAGCGTCTATTCCAGAATTTGTGCCATCAAATGAGAAGAAAGGAAACACATCAACTACACTGAATGAAACTGAACCTATGAAGGATATTCGGCAAGATATTTATTCTCCCAAAGACCCTCCTACTGAAGCTCTGATTCCTATACCAGAAGCACAGCAATAAACAATGGACATTGAAAGCGATGCTGTTACTGGACCAAGTGAATCAAGTCAGAGAATATCGCAACAACACCTAAAACTATCAGACCAATATATATAACGCCAACTTTTAAAAAGCATCTGTTCTGGCGTAAGAGTCCAGTCAAAAAGCCTAAGAAAAAGGTAGAGAAGATACCGTTTGCAATTAGCTCAGAAGAATATCGCCGCGCACTGACTGCAAAACAAGAAGAACAGAAGAAACTAGAGGAGGAAAAGAAACGCAAAAGGGATGAAAGAACAGCAAAAAAGAGAACAAACTGGAAAGTCCAAAAAAAAAAAAAAAAAACGATCGAAGAAGACGACCACTGCTGTTGTAGAAGAAAATCACAATGAAGAAGATGTAATTGATTACGGCGATGGAGCCATATGCGCAGCATGTGGAGTGATAATAAACGATTTTGCTTTGGAAAGTGAGGATAAACCAGTGGGTTGCGATCAATGTGATAAATGGTTCAATCTTCGGTGCACCAATTTATCTGGCTATGTATGGGAAGAACTTGCAGATAAGCTGTTCCTGTGCGCAGATTGTACCATATAAGTGATTTGAATAAACAATCAGTATATGGGACGATAACTCGACGTGCTGAAGTAACAAAGGAGAGAAATCTTATCATATATGAGAAGATAACTCGATGTGCTCAAGTAACACGGAGAGAAACCTAACACCGGAGAGAAACATATTTCACACAGGAGAAAAGTGAGCACTTAAGATTTTCTAAATTATTAAGAGACTCGTACTTTGTTTAGGATTTGTAAAACCGTAATATAAGTGATAAGATAACGTATGCATATAACGCAGGAGAGAAGTCTTGTTTCACGTGGAAAATCTATTTAATATTTAAATCCATTATTCCAAATAAAATAGCTATGTATCAAATCCTAATAGCGTGGTTCTTTCATTTATAATCACTAAGGAGAAAACCTTAATGAAAATTAAATAAAATCTATATAATCGTTTTGTTAAGTTCAAATCTCGCGAATAATACAATTTCGAAATATCACCTAAGGCAATCAATTACTTCTGCGTGATGGAAACGATAGCAATTGCGCGCGGTCGACTAATAGCTTGAATGCGGTCGACTACTGAGCGATGATGGTCGACAAGTGGGAATTTTGATGAGTTTTCGTAAAATGTATTTTTATATCACTGCAAAACTTTTAAAAGTGAGCAGTTAACACACGGCATGGTACAAAAGAACCCAAATAAAACAAATAATTCACTTTTGTCAAATACTATGAAATCATCACGCTTTATAAGTGCTTAGAAGATTTTTTTTTTTCAGCGGTCAACTATTGGCGAACTCACCCTAAGTATTAGTGAAAAAATCACACAAGGGAAGTTAATATTGTCTACGATACATTCCTCCATAAGCAAAACCATTGTGAAGTGAAAGACCTCACGTGAAAGGAACAAGTCTTTCGATGGAGTTAAATCACGTCAGTAGACTTGGAAATATTTTTTTCTCTCTCTCTTGTAACTTACATGACAGAATTCTTTGTTTCATGACTGTACTAACAGTTTGTTTTATTAAAAATGTAAAGTATATGTACTGATGTCTACTCTGATCCATATTCTCAATATGCAACAAAATTATAAACACAATGAAGATATGAAGATACCTGATTTTAAAAATTCATTAGAAAGTATAAAAGTATTATAACTTAATTCCATTAATAAATAATATTTTAATGATTGAACAATATACTCTATTTATCTCGGTATTTTATAATTTGTAATTTTATAATTTTTAAATTTGTTTTTATTACTCTATTACACCATTTGAGTATCATATTGGCGTGTTACATCACTTATCATTTAACTGAAGTATTTGAATCATGGCCCAAGTTGCTATCGCCATTTCACATTTTTCATTGAGGAGAAAAAGAAGAAGACAGAAATGATTTAATTGAATATGTGTCACATGGAAGTCTTTTATTAAAATTTCTTAAAATTACTGAGTAACAAGGAGATCAAACATCAAAATATGGGGCATCCTAACACATACGAATTCTCTCATATGCCAGCGGAAATTATTGAAAATATTTTGTCCTTTCTCTCATTTCAAGAAATTTGTAGACTGCGTTGTGTTTCTCAGAGATTTCGCTATGCTTCTAGTATGCTACTGAAGAAAGAAATTCTTCAACTTCCTTCTAAACTTGAGTTTCAGTGGGAAAAGATACGTCAAGATATGGTAACCACGAAGAACTGTTATGGTAAACTACTGACTTACGGCTTCTGCCGTCGTATGAGGGTCTTGGACTTTCTTCAGGGTGAACTTAATTATCTCAAAGCAATATGCTGGAGATACATTAGAACTAACACTTGCGAATTTTACGCGGGTGAAATCCTAGATGAGTTTCACCGAATGATTCAAAGTTGTACAAGAAAGGATCAGAAACAGTATGATTTTCTTAAGGATACAAACAAAATGTTTGAGCTTGTTAATGCATTTTTGATCCATTTCGAGTCCAAAATAGAAGCTACAGTTCACAGTGACTTGATTATACCTTTTGGGATTGAAATCACTGACCTTTTACTTTGTTGTTCGAATTCCAATTATGATCTTACTTTAACTTATAATGATCAATGCTACTATCTTCGAGGATGTTTTAGTCTGATCGATTTTCAAGGGTCTGATCTAATGACAAAAGTTAAAGATGATGCTCCTGAGGCGACAAATGACAACTTGATTACTACAGCCAGATGCTTGAAACATTTTATTCATTGTAACAACTTACTTATTCCACTTAAGAAACGTTGGAATGATTACACTGTAGATATTTTGGAAGTAGACGAGGCCGATCTCATTGACCTGGGACTGGAAAAAGAGGATTTGGGTAATGCCAGCTGTAGAATTCAGAAGCTCAGATTGAAGAAGAAACCATCAAACAACGAGGGGACAGAAAAGATTAGTATGAACTGCAAAATTCAACTTTGGTCTCCACGCAACATAGTTCCGTTGTTATTTGAAGATAAAATATTATCTAGAATGGACTTCACCAGTGATGATAGTTATGGAATACCAAAGATCTTTTCACGAACAGATTTCTGTTCATCAAACGAGCCAATGAAATCTTTGAGTAACTGTCATGGACATTCATCAATGTATAAGTTCCAGATGAAATTAGTAGAGTAAGATTTTTATACCTTACAAACTTCATTAAGAGAAAACATACTGTATTCAGTATTGTTCAATCAATTAACGAGTCTAAGCTACAATAACTGTCCAAACGTTGTGAATTCTTAATTTGAAATATTTCTTTTCTTTGTCTTTGTGTTACAAAAGGGGAGGGTAGTGATTGACTGCATAAAAGATGTTTATTTTTCGGTTAGTTTAAGTTAATAGGTTAGTTTCAGTTAAATTAAGTTAGCTTTAGTTTACATTGAGTTAGGTAAACTTAAGTTAGAAAAAAATGTGAATCACACTGAGCCCCATTTGGGTACGCTAGATACTTTTCCTGATTTATGGGCTATCTATATAACTGTATTATGATTATGGTAATAAAATTTGCATCTAATGCATAAATTCTCGGTATATTTTTGGAACTGGGGGCAGGAGCGTCATTTCATATTTTGCTTGGGGGGGCAAGACCTTTTGATATAAGTAAAATTTCGCGTTTTTTTTACTGATTTACTACTATTCTATTAATAAAATCGAGACCTATATAAATCTCCAACTCAGGGGGGAATTGCCCCTCCCTGCCCCCCTAAATGACGCCCCTGACCGGAGGCCAGATTATTTTGCTTAAATTTAGTGCTTTCTTGCTATATTTTCTGTATTTTTTGATGGTTTGGGTAGTTTAGGTTAGTTTGAGTTAGTTTAGTTTTGATTAGGTTAGGATAGTTGTATTTGGGAGGCCAGAATTGTTTGCTTAAAATTCGTACTTTCTTCCTATATTTTCTATTTTTTTGATAGTTTAGACTAGATTAGGTTAGGTTAGTTTAGGTTGGGTTAGCTTATGTTGGTTTAGTACTTAGTAATTACACTTACGTAACATCAACTCATTTCTACTGTAAACATGGTGATTTTACTTGATTTTGGCCCCCCAGTTCCAAAATTATCCCAAATTCTCAGTTGCCTGAAATTGCAATGCAATCGTCTTATCAGCGGTAGACTGGAATTTGATTCCCTGCTACTCCACCAATCATTGGAGCTCCTCCGTGGCTAAGCGGTTAGCGTACGCGCCTTTGGCGTGGGAGATCCGGGTTCGATTCCCGGCGGGAGCTCATGTGGTTCGGATTCCACGTTAATCAGTAGGTCCACGTCTTATATAGCCTCGCTGCTGAACGGGACGTTTAACCCAAAATCAACTCAACTCCACCAATCATTGTGTTTATGTTTTTCGAGTATATTTGATAGGCTGAAACTACAAGTTCGTTCTGTTTCTTTCTTAGGCTCACCAAACTCACTAAACATTGTTGTTTGGTTGATATGAGTCTCATGTGCCTTTTCAGCACCGAGACCGAGACTACGTGTGACGGGACCTACTGTTTAAAGTAAAATCCGAACTATTATTACGGTTTGTATCCAAGGCAGTAGAAGATACCGAAACTAGTAAAGAATCAATAATAGTCCTGAGGCTAGCTACGGTTTCGTGTGTACAAAGATGAAATAAATGGAATATTGCAAATTTTCACATTTCCTGGAATTAAGTTACTAAAGCTCCCCCGGAAACAAAATCGTAAATACGCCACTGCCCACACCTATTGAAAGACATCTATGGTTTTTGTTCGAAGAATGCACCCCTAAGGACTTCGTTCCTGAATAACAAGAAACTATAAATTTTGAAGAAAAAGCTATTTAATGATTAACCCTTTCCGGTACCGGGTTTTTTTGGCTATTTTTTTAGACTTTCACTCAAGCAGCTACTGCATCGTCACTATTTATCCTAGGATAATGGTTCATACCTCATTCTCTTCAGAATGGAGCTGGCTTTCAAATGATACCACTTGCATGCTTATACCATATTCCAGGAGCGGGGAAAATGATGTAAAAGGGAAACTTTAGGAGGGAAATTTTTTTCTCGCATTTTGGGCCCCTCTAGAGCGGCCCTGTGTGAACGTAGCCATCTAAAAAAATCTGATAAATAGTACTTGGTAGACTTAATGTGTGTGCCAAATTTCAAGTTTCTATCTTGAATACCAAGGGCGGAAGAAATTTTATCAGGAATTCCCACCATGCCCTAAATTACTGTAAAACACCACGATCTCAGGTAAAAAATTTCCTGAGACATCTCTAATTACTCTAGGGCTCATGTTTCGCCCATCATTCTCTTCAGAATAGAACTGCCTTTCAGGCGGTATGACTCACGTGTCTCCATCATGTATCTAAGGCGGGAAAATGAGGAAAAACGGGATTTTTTGGGTCTAAATATCCTTTTTTCAACTTCTAGCCCCCCTGGACCCCCCTGTTTTAACGCAGAAATCTGAAAAAAATCTGGTAAATACTAATCGGTGGGCCGAATGTTTATGCACAATTCCAATTTTCCAGTGGGAGACCCGGGTTCGATTCCCGGCGGGAGCTCATGTGGTTCGGATTCCACGTTAATCAGTAGGTCCACGTCTCATATAGCCTCGCTGCTGAAAGGGACGCTAAACTAAAATCAACTCAACTCAACTCCAATTTTCCAGGTGCAAATGTAAGCCCGCCAAAAAAATATATATATATATACCGACAATGTCCGATATTCCCGTATACAGAGGGAAATTTTTAAACATTCCCTGAGACATCCCTAATTACCCTAGGGTCATGTTCCGCCCATCATTCTCTTCAGAATAGAACTGCCTTTCAGGCGGTACCATTGACTTGTACCCATCATGTATCTAAGGCGGGAAAATCCCGTGAAAGGGATTTTTTGGTAAAAATTTCCCTTTTTCATCGTTTAGCCCCTCTGTACCCCCCTGTTTTAACGCAGAAATCTGAAAAAAATCTGGTAGATACTACTCGGTGGACTGAATGTTTGTGCACAATTTCAATCTTCTAGGTGCAAAAATAAGCCCGCAAAAAATAATACCAAAAATGTCCAAAATTCCCCTATACAGAAGTATATTTTGTTAAAAATTTCCTGACACTTCCCTAATTACCCTAGGACCATGTGTTGCATATCATTCTCTTCAAAATAGAACTGCCTTTCAGGCGGTACCATTCACTTGTTTCCATCATGTATCTAAGGCGGGAAAATGAGGAAAAACGGGATTTTTGCGTAAAAATATCCCTTTTTTCAACTTTTTGACTCTCTGGACCCCCCTGTTTTAACGCATAAATCTGAAAAAAAAATCTGGTAAATACTACTCGGTGGACTGCATGTTTGTGCAAAATTTCAATCTTCTACGTGCAAAAATAAGCCCGCCAAAAAAACTTTACATACCCCCCCCCCAAAAAAAAAGTATTACAGGAAAATATAAATTTTAGACTTATAACGTCATCACCTCCTATGTCTCGACGCAGGAAGGTGTGAAACCATACGTAATGTCTTCTACAATGCTTCTGGACTTGAAAAAAAAAAAAAAAAAAAAAAACGAACGAAAAAGCTCAAATAGGAGAGTTATAACGCAATGTACCATGAAACACCCCGTATGGTACAAATTGTACCATGGGATCCCCAAAGGGTTAACACTATTGTTATATAGGAAAAAATCCTGTCTACACAATATATCAAAATAACAATAGTGGAAAGTAGACGGTTTTTACAAACATGTGTCAAAGTCGGCCTTACGTTAAAAAGTTGGTTCTGCGAAGATGGACTCCTTAAATTGTATTTCGATATATATATAAACTTAAAAGTAAATGTAATAAACAAGTGAAAAATAAAACTTCAGCATGTGTATTACATATTTCATGTACCCCACTATAAACCATCACTAATCACCACAAACAGCAAATATTCCAAACTGGACTCTATCTCACCCAAAACAGTCTTCACGGAACCAACCCTTGCAGTCGTTAGACTTGAACCAATCCTTCCCATCAATCGCATTGTAATAATCACTACCACTCGTATAATAATGGTTTGTCCTTCGTTTCCCTGAGATTCATTTTCCTCGATCTTCACAACTCTTTTACGCCTGAATGCCTTCATTTCTTAGCTGTTCATTTCTCTCTGTTGCTTCCTGTCAGCCGCGTAACATTTCGAATATAGAAGGGGGCAAATCTTTTTGTTGCGCCCCTCTCTCAACAGCGCCCCCCCCCCTATCACAGCGCGTAATTTCCACTAATCTTTACAGTATTACTGTTATGTATTTTTTTCGTGTGTGTGGGAAAATAATTGTAATTTTACGAAAACAGCTATACATTTGAAAAACTAAAATATTAGACTCACTTGAAGTAAAGACAGCTTCTTCACCCACCCAATGTATTCATTCAGCACAAGAGTTGTACATTAGTAAAACCAGTAGACCTCATTTGATTTGCGTCGGGATACATATGAAGTACGGTTTACTATTAATTAATCACTAAATAATACGACATGATTGCTCCGTATACGTTCGGCACTAAAGCCACATTCTCACTCTCCAGAACTCAGAGATTGAAGACATATCACAACGACAAAATTTTTTTCTAAAGTGATCAACAGATTCTCACAATACACCTACACGCACATTTTTCTTATTTTACTTTCACACCACATTAATCTTCAAATGTTTCAGTACATAGATTGAACTGCACTTTGTATTGATATACTGGACTAGAGACGCAAAATAGCCGGATTTTTAGACGTGCTTTATTTTCATTTAAAAAACGGCTTTAGGAAAGAAAACGGAAATTTTCGCTCTTTTGACACAACTAGGATGTCATAATTCCCTAGTTGGTTGCCTAACCATGATATCAAGTTCTTGAAATTTATACATCTTGAAATGTGTTGTTCGGGTTGCTTAAAGTCAAGCCTGCAGACAAGTAAAAAGTATCACCGCCGTCCCAGAAACACTATTGTTTCAGATACTCTTCAATATCTAATATTAGAACCGAAAAGACTTCATAATTTTGTTCATATTTCAGAAGAAAATGTTTCATTAATAGCAGCAGCATAATATGATTTAGTTTGAGGAACTGGAGCAACAAAGCTTAGTGCGGTGGCTCTTACCTTTTATTTTTCTTCAGAATACAATTTTTTTTTAAAGTTAGACCTTAATGGGAAAAGAAAGCTGGAACACACTGTTGTTTCTTCGCTAAATATGAAATATTACCCCCCCCCTATATTATTAAAAGAAAAAAAATCCCATGCCAAAAAAGCATGGGAAAGATATTCGTTAAAAAAAATTTTTCGAGACCTTATTAAACCACTATTCAGAACAATTATTATTCCCACCACTAACTTTTCACTAGAACTTTTTTTGTCGTTAAACATATTCTAAGAACTGTGCAAACAATTCGTTTGAACTAGAAAACCCTATATGTTAACCCTTTTAAGATTTCCACTTTTTAAGGTAAATTTTAGACTTTCAGTCAAGCAGCTTTTGCGTCGAGACTATTTATCGTAGAATCATGGTTCATATCTCGTTTTATTCGGAATGAAACAGTTTTTTCCTAATTTGTAAATTTCCCTAATATGTACCTAAGGCAATCAAATTCCTGTCAAAATTCGGAAAAAATATTTTTTTTAAAAAAAGTCCCCATTTCCTGCGAATTTCTTCCCTCCGGTACACAACATGGGCATGCAAATGCTACAAAAAAAAAAAAAAAAAAAAAAAAAAAACTTGCTTCATTCCAAACAAAACTAGGTATGAACCATGATACTGGGGTAAATAGTCTTGGTGCTAATTTTTTTCTAATATCTACTATTGTTATTCAACAAACTCTAGTGTCAAGACTCTTTATTGTAGGATCATAGTTCGTAACTTTTGTATTTGTAATGAAGGAATGTTTCCAACTGTACCATTCAAATTTCCCAATTATGTACCAGAAGTGAAAAAATCCCGCTCAAATTGGGAAAAAGGTTATTGTCAGGAAACATGCTAGCGCCACGGCAGTGGTACAGTTCGAAACGTTGCTTGATTACAAACAAAATGAGGTACGAACCATGGTCCCACAATGAACACTCTTGACGCTAGAGCTTATTGAAAAAAATTAAATGAAATCTTTGAGTTTTACGTCCCACGGTTATGCCGGTTAGGCTAAAGGATACAGTCATGATGAGTAATGAATGAAATGGTGGAATGAAGAAAGTGGGAGGAAACGGGAGAACCCCGAGAAAACCCACACACACGGTGTTTGTCCACCACAAAGTTCAATTGGCGGGGGCTGGGATAGAGCCCGGGACCCTAAGCATCAGAGGTGAGCGCTCTACCACTGAGCCACCGCGGCCCCCACTAGAGCTTATTGAATAACAATACATTAGTAACTATTACTCAAAAATGGGGAGGGAAATTTAGTAAATAGCTCTAGCACCAAGACTATTTATTGTAGGATTATGGTTTGTACCTTTTTGTTTGTAATGAACCAGCGTTTTAAATCGTATCACTTGCATGTCCCTATCATTTACCTGAGGGGAGAAATCCCCGCCCAAAATGTATAAAGAAAAGCGGAAAATTCAAATTTATCTCCTCAGGTACATGACAGCGCAATTGTAGTGGTACCGTTGGAAACGTTGCATCATTACGAACAAAATGAGGTGGAGACCATGATACTACGGCAAATAATGATGACATGTAGCTACTTTACTAAAAACGTTGACTTACAATGTGTAATAGGGGAAAAATTCAGATTTTTTTTTTGAAAAATCACTATTTACCCTGGATCATGGTTTGTACTTTGTTTTGTTTGGAATGGTGGTAGGTTTTAAACGTTACCACTCACATGTGCCTGAGGGGAAGAATCCCCCCCCCAAAAGAAAAAATCTGAAAAATCCCCTTTTTTCTACTTTGGGCGGGATATCCCCGCTTCTGATACACAATAGGGAATTTTGAGTGGTACAGTTTGAAACATTTCTTTATTACGAACACAACTAGGTATGGACCATGATCCTAGAATTAGTAGCGATGTGTTAGGATTTTTTTTTTTTTTGAAAAAAGAGCTCTAAAATTTATTCTTTTTTCTTCTTTCGTCCATGTTTGTGATGTCACTGCCCTCAGGCATCGCAATCGTGACTGCAAAATGCCCATGAAACGCATTCTTTGATTCTTCCCCACTTGAACGAATGAAAAAAAAAAACGGTGTGAAAAGCTTTACTAGAGATTTATAAAGCAAATTCCTAAGGTCGAGGACATAGTTCAGATTTGTACCAAAAGTCCCCAAAGGGTTAATATATTTGGCCTTCTTTTTCTTATGAGTGATCGATTATTCTTGATTGTTGAACTTCTCATATTTATTTTTCTTCTGAATGCAGTAATTAAGTCTCTTTTTCTTCTTATAATGGGGAACAAACGTGGAAAGTACTTTCTTCATTAAAGTTGAAAAATTTTTTTAAAAAATCAAAATTTGACAGGCATAAAAGCGGTGGAAAAAACTTTCTTGAAAGCCATTTTTTGAGCCCTTGAGTACGTAACATCTAACTTTTAATATCTTTCACAAGAACGGAATAATATAGTTTCAATTTGATTAAATGTTCAATGTAAAAAATAACGAGCCATAGCTCATTTTGACACAAAACCTGCACACTTCAAAGAGCAGAATTCACACTTTTCCAAAGATAGTTGCACTGTAGGAGCTATTTGTGAATTCTCTACACAGTTCCTTCACGTCCAGTGAGTCAAGCCTGACTGGGTATGCATTAAGAACTGCAAAATGGTTCAGTCTTGCCTGGGTCATTGTGGACCTCAGATAAGTTTTGAGACTCCGCAACATTGAGAAACGTCTCTCAGTAGTTGCAGATGTCGCCGGGATGACAAGCAGGAGACGAAGGACTTTCAACACTTCAGGAAGCAATTCTCTTGTTTCTTTACAAAGTTTCTTGAAGTTCTCAAGCAGGTCACTCAGATTTTTTGAAGTGGGAATAGTGGTGAGTAACTGTTGCATCTGAAGCTGTAGTCGGTCCGGATTGACAGGGCATTCTTTTAAAATGTTACTAATGTCGTGAGAAAAGTTCTCTTCTAGAACTACATCCTCTATTGCACGATACTTCTTCAGTTCAGGCTGATGAAATCGACTAAATTTTGCAAACGATACTGTCCAAACATTCATAATAGATTGCGCGTAATTTCTCTTCTGCGGTGTTGAATTGGTAATTTTTCGCGGAAGTCTGCGAGTGTTCTAGTCTTTCAGGGGTCTGTTTCCTGCGCGGTAGCTGAGGAGATCCTTGTTTGTTCTATCGAAGGCCCTCGTATACAATCAGGGGCGAAAAGAAATAATTAATACATCTATATTGCCCTTGGTGTAATATTACATCTTTGTTTGTTCTATCGAAGGCGCCCCTATACAATCAGGGGTGACAAGATGAATAATTAATATATCTACAGCAGCCTTGGTGCAACATTACATTCTTGTTTGTTCTATCGAAGGCATCCCTGTACAATCAGGGGCGAAAAGAAATAATTAATACATCTATATTGCCCTTGGTGTAATATTACATCTTTGTTTGTTCTATCGAAGGCGCCCCTATACAATCAGGGGTGACAAGATGAATAATTAATATATCTACAGCAGCCTTGGTGCAACATTACATTCTTGTTTGTTCTATCGAAGGCATCCCTATACAATCAGGGGCGACAAAAGAAATAATTAATACATCTATATTGCCCTTGGTGCAATATTACATCTTTGTTTGTTCTATCGAAGGCGCCCCTATATAATCAGGGGCGACAAAATGAATAATTAATATATGTACAGCGCCCTTGGTGCAATATTACATCTTTGTTTGTTCTATTGAAGGCGGTCCTATACAATCAGGGACAACAAAATGAATAATTAATATATGTACAGCGCCCTTGGTGCAATATTACATCCTTGTTTGTTCTATCGAAGGCGCCCCTATATAATCAGGGGTGACAAGATGAATAATTAATATATCTACAGCAGCCTTGGTGCAACATTACATTCTTGCTTGTTCTATCGAAGGCGTCCCTATACAATCAGGGGCGAAAAGAAATAATTAATACATCTATATTGCCCTTGGTGTAATATTACATCTTTGTTTGTTCTATCGAAGGCGCCCCTATACAATCAGGGGAGACAAGATGAATAATTAATATATCTACAGCAGCCTTGGTGCAACATTACATTCTTGTTTGTTCTATCGAAGGCGTCCCTATACAATCAGGGGCGAAAAGAAATAATTAATACATCTATATTGCCCTTGGTGTAATATTACATCTTTGTTTGTTCTATCGAAGGCGCCCCTATACAATCAGGGGTGACAAGATGAATAATTAATATATCTACAGCAGCCTTGGTGCAACATTACATTCTTGTTTGTTCTATCGAAGGCGTCCCTATACAATCAGGGGCGAAAAGAAATAATTAATACATCTATATTGCCCTTGGTGCAATATTACATCCTTGTTTGTTCTATCGAAGGCGCCCCTATACAATCAGGGGTGACAAGATGAATAATTAATATATCTACAGCAGCCTTGGTGCAACATTACATTCTTGTTTGTTCTATCGAAGGCGTCCCTATACAATCAGGGGCGAAAAGAAATAATTAATACATCTATATTGCCCTTGGTGTAATATTACATCCTTGTTTGTTCTATCGAAGGCGCCCCTATACAATCAGGGGTGACAAGATGAATAATTAATATATCTACAGCAGCCTTGGTGCAACATTACATTCTTGTTTGTTCTATCGAAGGCGCCCCTACACAATCAGGGGCGACAAAAGAAATAATTAATACATCTATATTACATCTTTGTTTGTTCTATCGAAGGCGCCCCTATATAATCAGGGGCGACAAAATGAATAATTAATATATGTACAGCGCCCTTGGTGCAATATTACATCTTTGTTTGTTCTATTGAAGGCGGTCCTATACAATCAGGGACAACAAAATGAATAATTAATATATCTACAGTGCCTTTGGCTCAATATTACATCCTTGTTTGTTCTATCGAAGGCGCCCCTATATAATCAGGATCGACAAAATGAATAATTAATGTACATCGCCCTTGGTGCAATATTACATCCTTCTTTGTTCTATCGAAGGCGCCCTAACATAATCAGGGGTGACAAAATGAATGATTAATATATGTACAGCGCCCTTGGTGCAATATTACATCCTTGTTTGTTCTATCGAAAGCGCCCCTATATAATAAGGGACGCCAAATGAATAATTAATATATGTACATCGCCCTTGGTGCAATATTACATCTTTGTTTGTTCTACCGAAGGCGCCCCTATACAGTCAGGGGCGACAAAATGAATAATTAATATATCTACAGCGCCCTTGCTGCAATATTACATCGTTGTTTGTTCTATGCAACACACCCTTATACAATCAGGGGCGACAAAATGAATAATTAATGTATCTACAGCGCCCTTGGTGCAATATTACATCTTTGTTTGTTTTGTCGAAGGCGCCCGTATAGAATCAGGATCGACAAAATGAATAATTAATATATGTACAGCGCCCTTGGTGCAATATTACATCTTAGTTTGTTCTATCCAACACACCCTTATACAATCAGGGGCGACATAATGAATAATTAATATATCTACAACACCCTTGGTGCAATATTACATCGTTGTTTGTTCTATGCAACATACCCTTATACAATCACGGGCGACAAAATGAATGATTAATATATCTACAGCGCCCTTGGTGCAATATTACATCATTTTTTGTTCTATCGAAGGCGTCCCTATACAATCAGGGGCGAAAAGAAATAATTAATACATCTATATTGCCCTTGGTGTAATATTACATCTTTGTTTGTTCTATCGAAGGCGCCTCTATACAATCAGGGGTGACAAGATGAATAATTAATATATCTACAGCAGCCTTGGTGCAACATTACATTCTTGTTTGTTCTATCGAAGGCGTCCCTATACAATCAGGGGTGACAAGATGAATAATTAATATATCTATATTGCCCTTGGTGTAATATTACATCTTTGTTTGTTCTATCGAAGGCGCCCCTATACAATCAGGGGTGACAAGATGAATAATTAATATATCTACAGCAGCCTTGGTGCAACATTACATTCTTGTTTGTTCTATCGAAGGCGTCCCTATACAATCAGGGGCGAAAAGAAATAATTAATACATCTATATTGCCCTTGGTGCAATATTACATCCTTGTTTGTTCTATCGAAGGCGCCCCTATACAATCAGGGGTGACAAGATGAATAATTAATATATCTACAGCAGCCTTGGTGCAACATTACATTCTTGTTTGTTCTATCGAAGGCGCCCCTACACAATCAGGGGCGACAAAAGAAATAATTAATACATCTATATTGCCCTTGGTGCAATATTACATCTTTGTTTGTTCTATCGAAGGCGCCCCTATATAATCAGGGTCGACAAAATGAATAATTAATGTACATCGCCCTTGGTGCAATATTACATCTTTGTTTGTTCTATCGAAGGCGCCCCTATATAATCAGGGTCGACAAAATGAATAATTAATGTACATCGCCCTTGGTGCAATATTACATCCTTCTTTGTTCTATCGAAGGCGCCCTAACATAATCAGGGGTGACAAAATGAATGATTAATATATGTACAGCGCCCTTGGTGCAATATTACATCCTTGTTTGTTCTATCGAAAGCGCCCCTATATAATAAGGGACGCCAAATGAATAATTAATATATGTACATCGCCCTTGGTGCAATATTACATCTTTGTTTGTTCTACCGAAGGCGCCCCTATACAGTCAGGGGCGACAAAATGAATAATTAATGTATCTACAGCGCCCTTGGTGCAATATTACATCTTTGTTTGTTTTGTCGAAGGCGCCCGTATAGAATCAGGATCGACAAAATGAATAATTAATATATGTACAGCGCCCTTGGTGCAATATTACATCTTAGTTTGTTCTATCCAACACACCCTTATACAATCAGGGGCGACAAAATGAACAATTAATATATCTACAACACCCTTGGTGCAATATTACATCGTTGTTTGTTCTATGCAACATACCCTTATACAATCACGGGCGACAAAATGAATAATTAATATATCTACAACACCCTTGGTGCAATATTACATCGTTGTTTGTTCTATGCAACATACCCTTATACAATCAGGGGCGACAAAATGAATAATTAATGTATCTACAGCGCCGTTGGTGCAATATTACATCTTTGTTTGTTTTGTCGAAGGCGCCCGTATAGAATCAGGATCGACAAAATGAATAATTAATATATGTACAGCGCCCTTGGTGCAATATTACATCTTAGTTTGTTCTATCCAACACACCCTTATACAATCAGGGGCGACAAAATGAATAATTAATATATCTACAACACCCTTGGTGCAATATTACATCGTTGTTTGTTCTATGCAACATACCCTTATACAATCACGGGCGACAAAATGAATGATTAATATATCTACAGCGCCCTTGGTGCAATATTACATCATTTTTTGTTCTATCGAAGGCGCCCCTATACAATCAGGGGCGACAAAATGAATGATTAATATATCTACAGCGCCGTTGGTGCAATATTACATCTTTGTTTGTTTTGTCGAAGGCGCCCGTATAGAATCAGGATCGACAAAATGAATAATTAATATATGTACAGCGCCCTTGGTGCAATATTACATCTTAGTTTGTTCTATCCAACATACCCTTATACAATCAGGGGCGACAAAATGAATAATTAATATATCTACAGCGCCGTTGGTGCAATATTACATCTTTGTTTGTTTTGTCGAAGGCGCCCGTATAGAATCAGGGTCGACAAAATGAATAATTAATATATGTACAGCGCCCTTGGTGCAATATTATATCCCTTTTTGTTCTATCAAAGGCACCCTATACAATCAAGGGCGAGATAAGGAATAATTAATGTATCTACAACGCCCCTTGGTGCAATATTATTTCTTGTTTATTCTATCGAAGGCGCCCCTATACAATCAGGGGTGACGAAAGGAATAATTAATAAATTTATAATGCTCCATCATTGTAACATTATTTCGTTTTTAATTCTATCGTAGCATTATGTCATCCGTAATAATGAGGGGCGATAAAGGATTAAGAAAATGTTTATATAGCTGCTTGATTGTCATATAGGTAACTAGCAGCGTTCACCCCGCTTCGCTGCGGTCACCCCGGAACGCAATAAACTTTGTTACTTAGATAATTTTTACTTTTTCGCTTTCAAGTGATATGATAAAAACCATAGAAGATTGCAGTAAATCTTAACATTATATCGCCTGTCATTTATGTTAACCCGCCCCGCTTCGCTGCGGTCATCCCGGTGCTGGCATATTGTAAAAGTGTCTGTAAAAATAAGCAAATCAATTAAAAAATTTTAAACAGAAGATTCAAGCTATTTTCCGCTGTATATCGCCTGTCATTTATGTTAACCCGCCGAGTGACACGGTCATGCGGGTTGCATATAAATACGTTTATTTTTACCTATGATGAACTAATAACAAAGGATTTGTACGTTATGGACACCTGAATGGTCAATTATCTCAAGACACTGGTAATTAAAAATTAAAGTGATATGATAAAAACCATCTAGGGTCCAAATCCTAATAACCCCCCAAAAATGAAAGAAATTGGTTCAGCCGTATTAGCGTGATGAGCGGACAAAAAATTGTACGTTCTCTTTTATATATATAGATTTTTATTTCTTAATTTTATTGTATCAAATGTGTCCTAGACAATCA
The DNA here is from genome assembly GCF_964235325.1 of Thermobia domestica. Lineage (NCBI taxonomy): Eukaryota > Metazoa > Arthropoda > Insecta > Zygentoma > Lepismatidae > Thermobia > Thermobia domestica. Next base: position 123,187,110 of record NC_137461.1, read on the forward strand.
ACACAAAAGGAACAGAAAAAGTGCCAATTAGTTATAATAATAGTAAGCACTGCACTCTATATTTTGTCGAAGAATTGGCAGTGCATACAAAACACTGCTTTTGTACATAAACTTTTCATTCTTCAATCGGCTTTAAAAAAAGGCAAAGTAATTATTAGGCGCCTTCGGCGCCCCCAATAATTTCTACTAGAACTTTGGGAGGGGCAACGCCCCCTTGCCCCCCCGTCTTGTTACGCCACTGCTTCCTGTATGTATTCAAGCGCTGTCAACTCTTCAGAAGACGTACATCTGCGTTTCAACGTGTGTCCAGCAGTATCAAGATGTGATGCCTCCATTAAATCTGCAAACCTCACATACGTGCATTTACATTCGTTGTTCCATGAGATGTTGAAGGCATGGGTTCAAATGTGGGAATTGAGATAGGTGAGTTAGGTCTAGATCTGACTGAATATCGAAGAAGGTCAACATCGGCGTTGAAACCAGTGAATGGAGTAGTTGCACCTGTGGAGGAGGCTGTGACATCGTCTGCAGTAGCCCTAGGTCTGTCAGTAGAATCAGCGATGTTAAAGTAATGTGGTGGAATATCGTGTATCTGTTCACAGGGTATAGACCTGTGCTCAAGAGCCCAGAAACAGCCACGCCTACACCAGCACTTTTGTTCCACGCCTGAGTAATTTTGTTTCTGGTCGCCCGTGCATGCTCCCGACTAAGCTATCTAATGACAGCTAATTACCTGCTTATGTTATGTGCATTCATAAAAATGGAACACGTAGGTGAGCTTTGTAACTCTTGTATTGCATGTCATTGCAGGACACATATTTATTAATCTAAATTCACGACATATTTAACTAGCATAACAACATTTGTGGGGGCTGTCTTACCCCATATGGTTTATGCACAGAAGCGGCCACCTGAAGATGAAGAAAAAAAATCCCTCATATTATATTCTAAAGTCTGCAACAACAACTATTCTATATAAATATGAAATATGATTTTTTTAATTGATGTCTGCACGATGTTTTCAAGACTATTTACATATATTTCCAAATCCGTCAGAAGGGGCTTCATCAGAAGCTTTATACGTATAATGCAAGATGAGCTATAATGTGCGATACCATTTATCACATTTAATCAATAGAAACAACCTTAAATAAATAATAAAACTGGTTACTGGGACTTACGTATTTCATATTATTATTGCTTTATATTCACACCTTGTTGCATAGAACATTTTCTTGTACAATGTTTGTCATTCAGTGACGCACATTGTTAATTATTCTATAGCCTTTAGACTGTTACCAACTCTAGTGCAAGTACTTAGAATGACTCTGTGAATCAAATAGAGTTTATAGATAAGAATAGGTACAGAGGCACACAACTTTTAACAGTGAAGTTTCAGGTCTGGTTTATTTTGTTGTCTGACCGAACGCATAATGCATTAGCAAAGAAGTTGCAGTGTCACTTATACACCACGTGATAAAGTTTAGTTTGTATGGCGTGGTTATTTTATCAATAAAAATTGATACCAGAAATTGTAGTTGTTTTCTACGAATTACAATTTCAGTAATAAAATTAGAGTGGAGATTGAATCTATTTTGGGATCCTTAGTTAATTGCAGACACTGGCGCAAATCCCGAAGGGAATGAGATGGAGATGTTCCCCTCAATCTTGAAACTGGGGGGGGGGACTGTCCGCCCAATAATCCGATTGCAATTTTTTTTTTTTTTTAAAGAGAAATGTGATGATTTGTTTCTCACTGCTACAAAGAAAAATGAGATGAAATTGATGCCCCTTGCTTGTAAAATATACAAGTTCACCTCAGAAATTATTCATCTACCGTAATGCGAGTCTCATCTCACCCCGTCCCAGAATAAGCCTCAAATCTGCCCGCTTCCAATGTTGAAGACAACATTGCTTCCCTGATCCTCTACAGCGTTGTTTCTCAACTTCATAAATATTTTTAACATTGCTTTAAAAAAAATATATATATATATGGGAACGGTCTTACCCGTCTCCCCCAATATTGAAGACAGATTTGTGTCGATGATTGTAAAAATCGCTTTTCGGTATCTTTTATTGGTTTTACTCTGCATAGAACAACGTTCAAACCAATTGTGATTGATTACTGCCCACTTCCGCTTTGGATAGAAAGTTCAGAAAGAAGGTAGTGCTTATTCTCAGAAAAGAATGGTGTAGGTCAATGAAAACTTCACCCACCACCTACCATGACCCACGACCCACTGACCCACCACCCACCGTGATTCACTCTGAACTACGACACACCATGACCCACTTCCCACTAAATTCTTCGCAAAAATTCGGACCCCCACCCCCTTAGGATATGTATTATAATGAAAGCGATATGATAACATACCGGTTGGGATTGGGGCTAATTATATACCAAAAGTCATTTCATTTGGCTGTGACATTTGGCCATGATGATCACGTACACATAGCTACATTCATTTTTTATATAATAATTCATATATTAGAGGTGATTCAAAGAAATATTTTTTTCTAATAGTCAGCTACTCTAAAATTGCAGAGGCTGTGTCTCAAAATCCAAATAAATAATTCCTATTTTTATTATTCTAATACAATTACAAATAACAATATTCAAAAGTGCCGGAAGTTCTTTTGTCGCTTAGATATACTCAATTTAGGCAAGTAAATAAAAACAAATGAAAAAAGAATAAAAATGGAGGCCTTGAAGGTAAAACGTAGACAAATTCATCAGTGTTCAGAAGATGCTGTTACAATACATTGAGCAGAGTAGGTAAAGGTGGGTCGCAGTGAGTCAGATCCTGTTGACCCACGAGCCACTGACCCACTCAGAAATCCTGACCCACTTGACCCGACCCACTGTATACTCCATCTCTGTTCTCAGAACATTAAATCGATGTTAAAATGCTTCTTGCTATCTCTTGTGATTTTTGCTCTATGTGGATCAATATTAAAACTGAAAGTTTTAGTGTATTTCTGTCATTTTCGGTTTTAGTAGATGGTTAATGATTGAGATGAAGTACATGCTTGGAAAGTTTAATCGCTTGCAGGAAACCTCTTCTCGTTGCTCTATAGTAATCAACGTAAAAACCTGAAGGGTTAATTCCTACCACTTCCGGTTTGATTATTGTCTTTATAAACGAACTCAATTCCTCACTTTTCGTACTGTTCATTCTGGTTAAAATTGATTGTGTTCTTGAGATTTTGTCTCTCGCAGACAGACACACGAACGGCCAGAATAATTACATATATAGGAAAATTTTGGTTTTGGTTTGATTTCAGTTTGGTTTCCCTTTCGCAACAAGGGCTATAAGGCATGCTCCTACAGCTTAACATGGAATTTGAACGCCTTGAGCTTCCACAAAAGGAGTTTATGATAAGTTTTCTTTAACATTACTTGAGAAGTCTGACAAATAGTGTATTATAGTATTACAAACATACAGTTGACTTCAAAAACAAGTTATCTATCATATAGGACTTGACTTGATTTTCAGTTTAGTATCTCTTTTAGCACCGAGGCTATCTGAGACGTAGACCTACAGTTTAACGTGGGATCCGAACGACTGAACTTATGCTGTGAATCGAACCCAGGTCTCCCACACCAAAGGAGCATACGCTAACCTCTTAGATACGAGGGAGCTCCATATATATATACCATATATGTTAAGTGGGTATTAATACTTTCCTATGTAAAACATTGTTTATTGGTTGGTTGGGTTAAAATTTAGCGTACTTTTCAAAACTGGGGCTGTGTGACGCGTGGATCAACAGTTTAAGGTTGAATCCGAACTGCCGTAAAGCGTTCAAATTTCAATGTTGTCCCACCGAGAATGAGGAACCCTATGCATCAAAGGCGTCAGATCAGTCAGTAGGGCCATCAGATCAGTCAGTAGGGTAAGTCATACTGTTTTGTTAAAAGTTTAATAATATGATTCATCTTAATAAAAGCAATAATAAACGATTGTCTTCATATATCATAAATTAATATTTCGTTATTATCCTGACAATATTGCATAACTCATTTGTCCTGAAAAAATGTACAAGGGGTAGTTTATTCTTGAGTGTGAATTTTTTCGGATGTTTTTTTTTTAAAGACACGCCATTTAATTCATATTTCATAAATAAATATTGATTATTTCATTAATAACTTATAATGTTCTGTAAATTATTCCTTAAGAAAAAAAATCACAAAACGGTAGTTTACTCTTGGGGATGAGTTTCTTTTCAGACTACTTTCTCAAAAACGACACGGACTATTTTGGTTATATTTTACAAATAAATATTTCTTTATGGAAGTTATTTCTTATGAAAAAAATCTTCTTTTGGAGATGTGTTTTCTTTCTGTGAAATTTTCCGAAAACGTCTTATAATTTTGTTTGTATTTGACAAGAAAGCATTTCATTAATAACTGTAACACAACATGATTTAGTTTAAGAAATTGGAGCGAGAAAGTTTAGTGCAGTGGCTCGTACCTTTTATTTAATTTCCACTAGTAGACTAATAGTATACATGAATTTTCGATCGTTACCTACCATTGTGAGCAGGGTTGATGTATTTAAAACAAAATGCTTAAAACAAGTGTTTAAAACATGTTTAAAACGTGGGCTGTTGTTTTATTCAGTTTGTTTTAAACATTTTAAACAAAGTGTTTTAAACGTGTTTTTTTTTTTCGATGGTGGTTGGACATGTTTAAAACAACTAAAATATCAGATTGAATTAATTTTCTAACAAACAACCCATCCTCCGCAGGATTTGTGAATGGAGTAAATTACAAGCAGAGTTATATTCTTATTATAACAGCAATTACTGAACAAAATTCTGCACATCAATGTGCGTATAACTAAACCAACAGAAATTCAAGTGAAGTAATTGAACATTTCTTAATTTCCAAGAATAATGGAGGTTAAACACGCTATACATTATTCTAAGATCCAAATTCACAATTCAAAATTTGAGTATTTTTTTAGTCACTATCATTTCCATCAGAGGCGGCCTTTGGGGGTGGCGACTGGGGCATCCGCCCCAGGCCCCGCGATAGGATATTCTCTTGTCACAGTCAGCTCAAATATGCGGGGCCTTTGCAACATTCTAATGTACCGTAGCTTAGAGTTAAAGTGAATACTTTGGCTAATAATACGGTGTGGTGGATTTCTTCGGAAACCAGTTTTAATAAACCAGAACTTCTTACTCAATATTTTACTTTTAGAAGCCTTAAATTCTTGAAATCTACACCATTACTATGAAAGTGTTTAGGATGATATTTTTGGTTTTAAAGTACCGTAATAATTACGCCCTTGAGTTTCGGATTAACAATGGGTCAGCAAACAAGGCGACGCTAATACCATGCACGTGACTCTAAATGGCCTTATCTCAACTTTTCTTTGTTGTCGAAATAGAGTGAGAAGTCATGTTGTTTGTTGCTTTTGGGTCAGAAGAGTGGTCCTTTTGCTACGGACACCTCTGAGTCATCGCTTCCAAGAAATAGCTCCTATTGCACGCCTTGTGTAGCACCTCAGTTTGGCTTCGGAATTCGGACCGCGCAGTCGTAGTGAGATGTGGATACGTAATATTATGGTTAGTGCGTGAGTGTCTTCCGATTATTCGTTTATTGGGCAAAGAATAAGTGACCATCATGAGTGGCAGAGACAGAGACAAATTCCGTAAATACGAAAGTGGGGCTGCGAAAGCCAAGAAACGGAAATATAAAGAAGATTTCATTCAGAAGCAAAAGGGATCTTTGGACAAGTTTGTTGTAGCGGTAAAATCAAAGGATCAACACCAAAAACTTGAGAACACGGATGATGATTTGTCTGTGACTGTGAGCGATCGGTGTGATGCGACAGACCAGGTTGTGATACCAAGTTTTGCGTCCGACGAAAAAAAACTAGCCGGCAACAAAACTGTTTCTACGCCCTGTTGTCCCACAAGCAACAATGAAAACTTGGTGCAATTCTCTGGGGACAACGTTGTTGCAACAGACCCAGAAAGTGACCTCTCCTGTGAAAGCGCGACCATTCCTCTGCATACTTCTGACACTCTTCAAACGACGAGCACACTGTTCGAGGACATATACGATCCAGGTAATTGGAAACATATTAACAGTGAAGTGCGTGACATTTTAGTGGAGAAGGGTCCAATCAGGCTAAGTGACTGTGAATACCCAAAGGACGAAAGTAACAGACATTTTTCGAACAATTTCTTTACACGGAGGATGCCGAACGGAGAAACAGTGGATAGGCGATGGCTAAGTTATTCGAAGATCAAAGACAGAGTATTTTGCTTTCCTTATAAGTTGTTTGGCTCGACAGCTACTAGAGGCCAGTTAGCAAACGAAGGCTGCTGCGACTGGAAGCATCTTGGCGATAAACTTCAGCACCACGAAGTTTCTGTAAATCACGTTAAGTGCATGACAGCGTGGTTGGAATCAGCTCGGAGAATGTCCAATGGTAGCGCAATAGATAACATGATGCTAGAACGAATTAGAAAAGAAAAGCTGCATTGGCGCGCAGTGTTAACAAGAATTCTAGCGATTGTACAGTACCTTGCCGAAAACAACAGCGCATTTCGTGGGAGAACGGAGAAACTTTATGCGCCGAACAATGGTCAGTTTTTAGGCTTAGTTGAGATGCTGGCCAAATTCGATCCAACCATGCAAGAACATCTCCGCCGAATTAAGAACGACGAGGCTCACGACCATTACCTCGGGCATAGGATCCAAAACGAGCTTATCGACCTGATGGCGTCAGAAGTAAAGGGGAAAACTATTAATAAAGTGAAACTTGCTAAATATTTTGCTGTCATCCTTGACTGCACGCCTGATGTTAGCCACAAAGAGCAGATGTCCCTAATATTGCGTTTTGTGGACGTATCAGATCCGGAAGTGAAGGTGATGGAGCACTTCATCGAATTTCTGAATGTGGACAACGCAACAGGAAAGGGGTTGTCTGAAGCTCTTCTTGCCGCACTGGCGAACCTCGGTGTGGACATCGCCGATTGTCGTGGCCAGGGGTACGACAATGGTGCGAACATGAAGGGAAAATACCAAGGAGTTCAAGCGCACATTCTTCGCATGAACAGTCGAGCATTTTACACTCCGTGTGGCTGCCATAATTTGAACCTTGTTTTAGGAGACATGGCTAAATGCAACTCCCAAGCAGTGACGTTTTTTGGTGTCATACAGAGAATATATAAATGCTTTGCTGCCTCGGCTGAAAGGTGGAAAATTTTGGAAGAAACAGTGTCTTTCATGACTACAAAATCACTTTCAGAAACGCAGTGGGAGTGCCGCCTGGAAAGTGTGAAAGCGCTGCGTTATCAGACGAAAGAAGTCAAAGAGGCACTGTTGACTGTCGCAGATACCGCCAATGATCCGCTAGTAAAAAGTGAAGCCGAATGTCTTGCAAATTATGAGCTCGAAAGCTTCGAGTTTGTTCTGAGCTTAATCATATGGTATGACATTTTATTTGCTGTGAATGCTGTCAGCAAAACTTTGCAATCAGCTGACATGCAGCTCGATGTAGCAATACAGCAAATCAAAGGCCTTGTTACTTTCTTGAGAAAGTACCGGGAAACCGGATTCTCCGATGCTATGATCGCAGCAAAGGAAATTGCGTCCGAAATGAACGTAGCTCAGAAATTCAAGGAACGAAGAGTCAGATGCAAGAAAAAACAATTCGATTATGAGGGTAACGACGAAGAAACATCTTCGCCGGAGGAATCCTTCAGAACAGGATATTTCTTATGGATAGTGGATCAAGCACTTACCTCAATGGAAAAAAGATTCGAACAACTGGAAGAGTATGCTTCAATCTTTGGATTTCTATACAACTTGAAGGGTTTGCGGTCGTTGAACGACGATTATTTGTTAAAGTGCTGCATGGATTTGGACAACATGTTACGCGCAGAAGATTCACGCGATTTAGACGGAATTGACTTGTGCGCAGAATTGAAGATTTTTCGAGAAATGCTTCCCGATAACATCAATGCCGCCCAAGAGTGTCTTCAGTACGTTTGGCCCATTCTAGATTCATTTCCCAACATCGTTATTGCATACAGAATTATGTTGACAATTCCTGTGACAGTTTCCAGCGCGGAAAGAAGCTTTTCGAAGTTGAAACTTATCAAAAACTATCTACGATCAACAATGTCGCAAAGCAGATTGTGCGGTTTAGCTATTTTGTCCATCGAAAAGGAAGTTGCCTCAACAATGGACTACGAGGAACTTATCAACGATTTTGCACAGCGAAAAGCCAGAAAAGTGGACTTCCGTCTGTGACCGTCAAAGCAGCTGCTTCGTAAGTCAGTGATAGTTTTATTATGTGTTCTAGTTTGTTGATATTGCATGCATGTAAAATGTTTCCGAATCATTAATGTCGTAAGTTATATCGACCCCCATGCCATAAGAACTCCTTACCCCCTCAAAAATTTCACTTATGTTTCCTGGCTTCGGAGGGGGGGCTTCGCCTACCGAACCCCCCACCCGGGGCCCCGCATACTACTAAGGCCGCCTCTGTTTCCATAATAATCATCAGTTCTCACATCATAAACTAGAAGAAATACTCTGATAACTATATAACTCATAGAAAAGAGCAGTGACTAGCCTACAAGGAGCAAATGACATATTTTAACTAAACAGTTTTCAAGACACATCTCTCTTATCTGCAACATGGATAGCTAACAATGATTAGTGTCTACGGCATAACAACACAAATAACCTTTAGACGCCCGCCAGGGATTTTAACAAAATGGTAGACTCTGACGTTCGGAGCTCTGGTGACCCCCCTAATTATCACCAGAGTCATGATTTATACACCATTGGAAAGTTTGTAGATCACAGATTCCAACGAGGTAACATTCGTGAAATTCCCGCTGTATTCGTAGAAAAAGAACAGCCATAAAAATCATTTTAAAAAACAAAAATATTGACTTTGCAGGGCCCTGGTAACCCTTGCAGTCACCCTACGCTGACAAAATGATGCTAATGTGTAGGCCATATACTTGTGACAATAATATAAGAAATGGTAGCCATGCTGCGATTGCGTAATGAATTCGTTTTATGTAGGAAAATTTTATATATATATATATATATATATATATATATATATATATATATATATATATATATATATATATATATGCAGAAGAACATTCATTGAATTAGACATTCTCTCCCCTCCCCCGCCATAGTACCTCCAAAAATGTAACATATATGCCTATTTAGATTATTGTTTTAAACAAAATAAATATTTTAAACGTGTTTTTTTTGTGCGTAAAACAAAGTACTTTGTTTTAAACATTAAAAACATTTTAAACAAAAAATGTTTTAAACACTTTAAAAAAGTTTTTTTTTGTTTTCGTTATAAAAAAATATTTCTTTTAAACCCTGATTGTTCGAAGGTAATTGGATTGCCACACAGTTTGATCTGGAAGCAGTGAATTCTGGTCTCGAAAGTCAGAAACGTCGGCGATAAGAATCGATGTGCTGACCACAAATTACCCAATAAAAAGCCGTCAGCCCGGCCATAACCCCACTTCCACTGTAACAACAGATTTTTAGCTTTTTAATAATATGTTAGTTTATTCGTTCGTGTCCTTTTTCAGCAGCGAGGTTAAAAGAATCATTTAAAAGTGTAATCCGAACTACTGTAATGTGTTCAATACTCTCCCACCGGCAATCGAACTCGGAACCACGTGCAAGAAAGGCGCGCTGGCGCTAGCCACTAGTAGTGCGACAAGAGTTATTTTAATTTTAGTGTTTACTACTGTATCCAAGAGCTCCGTAATTGTAATAAAGAAGTCGTTATATTTTTTAAAACCATTTTGTCGCAGTTGAACCAGGATAAAACTTGCTTTAGCTAGGTAACGTTGGTACGTACGCTCTTCTTTGTGTTCATTTCGTATTTTATTGACATATTTCATTTTTGATTATGTGAATCGTGACAGAAAAACACGTGTGTGCACGGCGTGGGTGACAAAAGAGCCCACCTCGAAGATGTTCTTTCTTCTTCGTTCTGGTTGACTCTCAGCTGATTTACGTTTTTTCTTTCTTTCTTGTAGTGACGTCACTCTACGTAGGTCTTAGCAACAAGAGAGAGACTGAATTTAAGTGTGTGTATAAATATAGATATGTATATATATAATAACTTCATCTGTGCAGTACCTCGCATGGATTTTAGTTGTTCTCTGTGCATCTAGTTTGTTGCTGTCACTTTCTTACAGAGCTAACGATTAGATCGCATTGTATTAGGTAAGATTAGTTTACGTATAAACATGTGTCTTCTTTTATTTTTACTGTTTGTATCCTTTCATAATGGGCAACACGATAATGATCTCCAGTAGCATATTTGGGGAGCTATCGGGCCCAAGCCCCCCCAAAATATATTTGTTAGCTTTTCGCATTCCACGTACAACCAGGCACGAAGCCAGGATTTCGTGAAGGGGGGGGGGGGTCCGTGACATGAAATACTGTGGTTATCACAAAAGGGGCTCGATCACTCTAAACTATTTTACTGGAACATATATTGGTTCGTTTAGCCAGGATTTCGTAACGGGAGGGGGGTGGGGGTGGAAGTGACATTAAATTCTGAAGGCCCAGGAGCTCGATCAATCTAAACTACTTTACTATCAACATATATTGGTTTGTTAGGACAATAAAATGAGGGTATGTTGGCAAGTATTTTAATAACAAACTATGAAGACATTTCGAGCAAAATAATAATAAAAAAAAAGTATTGAAAAGATTTTGCAATATTTACGTCCTTCTCCTGTTTATTTAAATATAACAATTTTTCTTTCGTTATGATCTTAATTATTATAAAAAGTACATACTGAATACTGTCTTGTAAACTATCTTCTAATATAAATAAAATAAAGAGTTTGTATGTTTGTTTGTTTGTCTGTCTGTCTGTCTGTGTGCGGCCTGGGGACCAGACGAGTGGACCGAGAGTTACCAAATTTTGGTCAGGGGTACCTTGGCCCAGGCCCCAGTGGAGTCTCAGGGGGGCGTTTACCGGAACCGGCTTGGGAACCAGACAAATTGACCGAGAGTTACCGAATTTCAGTCACGAATACCTTAGTCCAGGCTCCAGACCAGAGTTAAACGTTTTTGTCGAAATTCGAACCAGGGGGTGTCAGGGGGGCGTTTACCAGGACATGTAAAAGTAGTAGAAAATGACCGATATTTATTTATTTATTTAACAATCACCAGATATAGCTCAGAGGCCACTTTACATTGGATATCCAACAACATTAACAATGGAAAGGATTTGGGAAGGTATCGGCCAGGGCCTGTTTAGTAGGTGTCATCCCGGCATTTGCCTGGTAGGATGAGGGAGACCCTGGAAAACCTCAATCAGGATGGTAGGAAGCGGGATTCGAAGCCACGACCTTTCGAATGCGAAGCCATCCCTCTACCACTCGAGCTATTAGTGTCGAATTCATATTTTCGCGGTCGCTGAAATCAATTGTGAAACTCCCAGTCGCATTAACTTCTAAGTTCACGCTATTCGGCTGCGGGCCAGGGGTCACCGGAGGGGGAGTGAGATAGCAAGACATATAAAAGTAATCCAAAATGACCGATATTAGTGTCAAATCCATAGTTTTCGCGGTCGCTGAAATCAATGGTGACACTTCCATTAGCGATGACTTGCAAGCATGCGGGCCGGGAGTCAGCGGGGGGTGGATACCGAGACATGTAAAAAAAAGTCCAAAATGACCGATATTAGTATCAAATCCATAGTTTTCGCGGTCGCTGAGATCAATGGTGATACTCCCACAGGCGTTGACTTCCAAATACAGCCTCTGTGCGAAGCATGTGTATATTCAACTAGTTTTACAATATATGCGTTCCTTCTTTTGAATCAAATGCTAACAGAACTTTCTTTCAACATAATTTTTTTGTTTTTATTATTCCGTCAACAACTGTCGTTTCTAAATGACAGGTTAAAGGAGCAACAGAAAACTGTTCTTGAAATAGCATGTTTGATACTGCAAGGATGCGATGACGAAAAGTTATGATTAAAAATGTCCACGCTGTTACACAACGGCACTTATGCTTTCGAAAGCTTGAAATCTAAATGACTAGTAGCCGGAATTCTGAGAATTCCATAACTTTTCTTGAAATTTCAAATTCCCTGACCCTTCCAGAATACCTCGCTTACCTCGCCACCATATCGCAAGTAATAAAAATCTCCTCATAAGAAAGAGTAAGCAAAAGCTTCCTGTAGTTTTCTTTTTAAATTTTAACGCTGATCCTTCTTTTTGCCATTTCATTTTGTTTTATCCTTCCTTAATTTTTTCATTTGTGGTCTCGAAGGGAGGGGGGTCCGGACCCCCCTTCGGACCCCCGGACCCCCCCCCTTGGCTACGTGCCTGGTACAACAATAATCATTCTTACCATTTCTAAGAATTTCATTGACTTTTCGTTTTCTTATGCTGTTTCTTCAGAAATAATACTGTATTTCTCACATTTCATTCCATGTAAGAACTGCATTTTTTCTTTCTTTCGTCCATTCTACTTCTTTGTTTCTTTTTCTTAATTATTACTTTATTTCGTTCCTCCTATCATACTTTCGACGGTTGTTGTGATTCAAGTCGGCCGTTGCCAGTAACTCCAAAACTAACAAGGGACCATTCCAATTTGGTGAATTCAATTACTGAAAATGATTGCTAGCATGGCATTCAGCACCAAAAGAAACATAGAACAAAACGTTGTTTATAAATTAAGGCAAAGTGCGAAGATAAAACGTAGAAAATGTCTAGAAATGCCATGTTAATTTTGAGACGAATAGAAGAATTGAGGTAAATTGTTGAATATGAGCAACATGTAGAGCTCCACTGAATAGGCGTAATGTGAACAGTATTTTAATTGTCAATTGTACGCAACTGGTTGTGAGAAGAATCAACAGTGTTACAACCGGCACGATTTGTTGGAGGAAATCATTAATATATCAGAACCCTGAATGGGACAGATGTCTTTATGCAAGATACCAAGCCAGCATTGATCCAGTGGAACTGCTTCTCATTCCATTACACGTTTCAAACATAGGTCTACTCCTTGATGTTCCAGGATTCGATCCTATCTCTTTCTACCCTTCGTGCATACAACGTGCTCATGGACCATACTACAGGGTCCTCTAGTTCCTCATTCCCGTCACATTTACGACAGTATTGATACATTGCCATAGCGTGGAACACTACCTATTACAGAGTCTCAAAATGTATTGGCCATTATTGATTTCAATAGACGGTGTGCGTCGAGCTATGTCACATGACCCCTTTCCCGTATATTCTTCTCGCGCCAAGTCCAACATGACGACTTTTCAGATGTCCCCGATGGTTCACATGATGCATATTCAGTGGAGCTCCACATGCATTTCTCATATCAAACATTTGACCTCAATCCCTCTACTCGTTTCAAAATTAACATGGCATTTCTAGACATTTTCTACGTTCTATTATCGCATTTTGCCCTTATTTATCTTCCACCCTATATACGGTCTGCCACTAAACACCCTCTTTTTCTCTGTTTCTTTAGGTGCTGAATCCAGTGCTAGCAATCATTTTTAGCAATTGGATTAATCAAATCGCAATGGTCCCTTGTAAGGGGAGCTGATATGCTAAACTGGTTTTCCACACTAACTTGCACGGATATCAACATAACAGGACTTTAGTTATTCTAGCAAAGGAATATTTACATCATTTAGTTATAAAGAAGGGTAGATTTTGAATTAAAGAAAATCAAGAGGGGATAATAAGTAGCCCGGGGAACAGTGTTGGGTAAGTTACTTGTAAAAATGTAACGCGTTACAAGTTACTTTACTTTCTCTTAAAATGTAACGCGTTAGTAACACGTTACTTGCCTCAAAAAAGTAACTGTTACTTTACTTCGAAAGTAACGCGTTACTAACTCGTTACTTTCAGGTCCGAAACTTTGAATATGTGGGAAAAAAAATCTTATTACTTCAGTTTTCCGTACTGCTATTACTACCGCTATTATTATTATTATTATTATTATTATTATTATTATTATTATTATTATTATTATTATTATTATTATTATTGCACGTTCTGAATCGATTTATGTAAATGCAAGGACAAATTTTTACTTGACAACTATATGAACATTTTAATGTAATGTAACATTGACTAAAATGCCATACTGCGTTACTCGTAGGGATGGGCACGAGTGAATTCGAGCAAGTTTTCTTTGAAATTCGATTCGACTAGAAACAGACATCTTTGAGCTCGACCCGAGAACTCGGCTTGAAAAATTTCCTCCAACTCGACTCGAATTCGGGTCGAGTTTCGAGTCGAGTCAAATCTGGTGTATAGTTTGGAGTACTCTCTTCAAGTATCTTACATAGACAATATAATTATTATCAATGGTACTACTACTACTACAACTTCTTCTTCTTCTTCTTCTATTATTATTATTATTATTATTATTATTATTATTATTATTATTATTATTATTATTATTATTATTATTATTATTATTATAACAACACTGTATATAAACATGAAAGATATGCGGTTTATATATGAATACTAAAAAAAGTAGTTGATTGCCAACCTCGGTAGTCGTGAAATCTAGGAGTAAAGGACATTGCTTACGAGCTTCTGAATTTGGGTTGAGGGTCTAGGTTGAGTATTCGGGCTCGAGCCAAACGTTGTTAAAAGTTATAGAGCACTGGCCAAATATCGTCAAAACTGCTCGGCCCGGGTTTAGAATTGTCAACGACTCGAGCACATCGGCTCACAGCTCATTCACTATCGACTCAAACCGAGAAGTGAGCTGAGCCAACAACTCACCCAACCGAGTCGGCTAGACCCCTTCGCTCAGTTGAGTCGAACCGAGCAGATGGCTTATCCCAACCACGTCAGCTCGAGCCGATGGTTCACCCCAAGCGAGCCGGCTTGAGCCATCGGCTTAGTTAAGCCGAGCCGAGCTAAGCTTGTTATAAAAAATCTCTTATAGTCTCGCTATCGAGACGAGACGAGATGCGAGCAGTGTCCCCTCTCGTGAGCAACACTAAAAGTATTCCATATTACTGCTTAGCTTACATTTCTCATGGCTTTCGCTTTCCAGTGTAATCAGCCCATGATTTCAAAACGAGTTAAAACGAGCGAGCCACTTATCAAACTCGACTCGACTCGACTCGAAACTCGACGCCAAAAACAGTGAATCGGTTCGGAACTCGACTCGAGAATATTACTTTTGACTCGACTCGAAACTCGACTTGGATTCGAGTCGAGTTTTAGCTTGACTCGTGCCCATCCCTATGCGTTAGAAAAAATGGTTGCTTCTTATTATTCTGCTAAACTAATTATATAATAATAACAATGTTGCTATGTAAAATTAAAAATACAGAATATAGAGAAACATTACACTACAACTGATGAAATGAGAACACATGAACTGGGGGTGAATCAAAATTGCCAATAACTCTAAAATCGATACATGCTTTCTAAAGCTAGTTGTTCCAAACTCTATAACCTACGGGACTTAAGGATATGCAAACTGATCTAAAAGAACCCTAATATTACATACCATCAACATTACATCAATAAAGTAGGCCTGTTCATCAGAACAACGTTTATTCATATTAAACCCTTACTGAATGTCGTTCATTATGGCACCCTAATTGTTGATAAATATTTCCCGCCGGGGCACCACTTTACTTTTAAATTATGTTCAGCAGTGGCGTACTTACGATTTTGTTTCGGTGGTGCTTTGCCTGAAAATGTGAAAATTCTGAAAGATATTTTATATACTTTACTATAGTAAGTAAGATTTCGGGGGGGGGGGGCTTAAGCCCGGAAAACTCACCCCTAAATACGCCACTGCTGTTCACCATCATCTTCAGCTTTTAAGAAAAAGTATTCTTTCAAATGTTCGAACGATAAAATATTTTCGTTCTCCATCTTTATAAAAACAACACCATTCAAAGTAAAATAGACTGCCAGTATCATTGCACTCGTAGTTCACTCACTGAATGTATTGATTTGGAGCTGTCAAAATCTACGACAAAATCTTCCAGGTGCTTGCAATCAGTACACGTGATTTCCCTGAGGCTGTCCTCATTTTCCAAAAGCAGCAAGTGGCACTATATTTTGTTATGTAAATAAACAAATCAAATTGTATCTACGTTGGTAGGCTTGCAAATACATTCATAAAGTTCGTAAGTCGAAACGGGAAAGTGCACATCGAGATTTCCCGTTCCGCCTTGCATTAAGATGAAAAGTGATTGCTAGAGGTCATAAGGCGAAACGGGAAAAGTCGAACAGTGCAGGAATTGTCGGTCACTGACATCGTTCATGCTCCTTTGTTCCATTCTGAGAAATTCACTTACAGGAAAGAAACACTT
Source organism: Thermobia domestica (assembly GCF_964235325.1). NCBI lineage: Eukaryota > Metazoa > Arthropoda > Insecta > Zygentoma > Lepismatidae > Thermobia > Thermobia domestica. The sequence goes on from NC_137461.1 coordinate 123,203,480, forward strand.
GTTTCCGAAAAAAATACATATATATATATTGTAGTTACTCATCCGAAATGTAACGCGAAAAAGTAACGAAAACTAGGTGCGTTACTTAAAAATTTGTAACGCGTTACCGTTACAGTTACTTTGGAAAAAATGTAACGCGTTACTAGGAAACGTTACTTAAAAAGTAACGCGTTACAAGTAACGCGTTACTTGCGTTACGTTACTTCCCAAGACTGCCGGGGAATTAGGTCGACCAAGAGGATATTTCCTTTTTCTTCTATGAATAGAATAAAAGGTTAGATTCACTGTTAAATATTTATGTGTATCATATCACAAAAGATTTATTAGTCTGCAATTCTTGCAATTGAAACTTCAATTTATACATAAATTAAAATATATTTAATTCTGAAACTCAGGTGGGCAATTGCCCCCTACTTTTCCGTGTTAGATGCATAGCCCCCCGAAACAAAATCCTAAATAAACTACTAATGATATCAAAACTCCATTTTAACATTCTTAAAGCTCCTCGCAACGTTCACCGCTCACTTTTTGTAATTTTTTAAAGTAGCTTGAAGAAAATGAAGAATATAAAAAATGCAGAAAATGAACCAAATAAGTGCTTGTAAATAAACTGTTAACTTCCGGATTCATAAGGACAAGAGCACTATAAAATGAGCATGTAAATTTGCACAATAAATAAATAAATAAACATCAAAATAAGCGAAAAACAAGTTCACCAAAATCAAATGTTTGGTGAATCCAATCCTATTCGCAGGTTTTGGCACCCGGTATGTATTCTTCCGCTTTTTGAAAATATATGTGTGCTCCGCGCCACCCTATTTATTAGATTGTCTTTATTCAATTTAATTTGCTATATTTTATCTATGATGTCATGAGTCATTTCAATTCCATTTGCTACATTTTATCTATGATGCCATGAGTCTAAAATTTCACTGAAATGATATATATTCTCCGTAGCTATGTTACATGTTATTTTATGCATTTCTTTAACTCGCATTTTAATGAAAAGATTAAAATGAATTTAAAATAAGGCACATCTTAAATATACCTAAATATTATTTTTCATATTAACCCCTCAAACTTGCATTTAAATCCATACTCTCCTACCCCACTGGTGGGGTACCTGGTTTGATCTCATCTTCCGTTAAATGAGCTTTGTGATGGACATACACTGTGTCTTGGGGTTCTCCTGTTTCCTCTCACTTAACTTTCGTCACTCCACTATAACCATCTATTTCATCATCACCTTAGCCTCGGTGCACAATCGAGGGCAATGGCGCTGACTTTCCAAAATTTATGTGGGTGCATATCAATGGCGGGACGTGTTAGCCTATATGTTTTCAGGGAAGTCTCGGTATTTGATTTATTTATTTTTAGTTAAAATCTTTTATGAACACTATCATAAAGGGCTGTGCTGTGATACAGTAAAATATGCCGGTACTACTGTATAAGGATAAGTTGGGGCTGGCCTAGCTTAGTCGGCACACGGCTAACTTAAACACGGGTTCAAACCCGGGGCTAAACTAAAAATCTTGTGGGTGCGGCGCACCCACAAGATTATTTGTGTGGGTGTCGGAGCCTCAGAGCACCCACGTACTCGGTGCGATTGATCGAGGGTCGTTAAACTATAAAAATGTTAGTTTTTTAATGTATATTTTTTATTCTCTAATTTTATTCCTACTACAGAATATTCTAAATCATTGTTGATAAAATTGTAATTTCTATTATTGTGCTGTGTTGTCGTTGCTAAGAGCAGGAAAATTCAGTGGTGCGACTTAGGTATTATCGAAAGGACGTATATAAAAATAGCTCGTAAGTAAATATGGAGGATTGGTTTCGAAGTTCTTTTATTGCAAAATACGATGCACATTTTCCTTATATAGACGATATTGTCGATACCATCAGCTGCGACAGGAGGTGTACGGAATACCAAAGTAAGGACAGTAACGGTAATACTATATGGAGCTTCAAGTTCGACGAAGAAGTAGTCACAAAATATTTCATATTCACTCTGCGAGCGTATGCCGTCTTCTGGATCTCTCCACAAGAAATGTCTGTGACTGGAATACTTCCTTATGTTAGTATTCGATCTGACTTGAGATCTTTTGTTCAAATACACAGACTGGATGCCAGTGACGACTGTTTCTCTATACACGGCGATGAATCTTCGAACTCATTAATTACAGATGAAGCAGGTGACGAAGTTGAAGAAATTGATGAATTACCGTCGAACAACACCTTCTTATACTTTCTACACACTTCTAACTCTCTCACCACCCTTGACTCAGACGATAGCAGCCGATATGTAACAACTGAAGGGAGCTTTTTAGATGATATTCCAGAATCAGAACTAGATGGAATAATCTTCGATACAGATTCAGACACTCCAGAAAATAAGAAGTCATGGTGGAGCTATATTTTCTGCTGTTTCAATGGCTGTTTCTAATAAAGGATTAGTGTGCTTTTATATATTTGGAGCCTCTATTTCATCTATAGAGCTCAGTTAACAGGGAAGACTTCAGCAACTGACAGCTTCAGCTGACACACTAAACTTGAAGCCCCTGAATCGAAAATACCTATATATGCCACTATCTACTCATTTGGTAAACAAGAAAGGAAGAAAATTTTAATTGTAGATGCAGTGCCTTGGCTCATATTAATGACAATGTTTTGGTAGAAAAATAACGGTTCTAATTTTCCATATTTCGATTTTTATACATACATAATTATGAATTACATTAAACACTACAAAATAGTGAAGAGAAACAATATAATTGAGATAGACAAGTAATCAACTGTGAAGACGGATCATCGGCTTTCTCCTATGAAATTTTGAATCTTCCTGGATTAAGGCTTGTTCAAAAAAGAAAAGAAAAAGAGCTTTCCTTATGAATTTGAGTTACCACATGTGGAATAACATTGTATTCTGTCATATTGTATTAACTGTCCTAATATATTGTAAAGAAGCGAAGCATTGTTGCTTCTATGGTTTGTATTTGAAATGTTACTTGTGTGTAATGTATGTTTGAAATGTAATTGCAAAAATTGTTTGAAATAAATGTAAACACATGTGACAATTCATCCGCAATGAGGAAAGCAATTTTAGTTTGAAAAAGAAAGAAAGAAAAAAAAAACATTTGCTTTGGGAAGTTGAGTGACGACAAAAGGATCACCGTGGAGAAACCAATAGAATTAATGGCTGCTGATGCTCGAGATGAAGGTTTCCAACATATACATCTGATCTTTATCTAGGCATCTTTGGACTTTATTGGAAAGAAAAAAAGGAAATGAAAATTAATTACTGCCGTTTTTCCAAAGATATCTTCAAACGTTAGTCTTCGAAAAATTTATAACTTTCCACTTTCGAATCGAAACAATAATAAATAACCATCCGTTGTTCAACCTGAGTTATTATTTATATTATTGTTTTGAAACCACGAAGAGAAGATCATATAACTTAAAGTATATAACAGCAGTTCTCAACGTCGGGTACGTGAAACCCTTGAGATACGCGCCGAACCGTTTGGTTCACGTTAATTAGTAACAAGAAAAAAAAAAAAAAAAAAAAAAACGACAATCTTTGCTAACAATGTAAACAATGTACACACATATCAAAAAGCCTTAACACAAGGTACACTAGATAGGGAATAGAAGAAAAGTGTAAAACACTAAGTACGAAAGTGCTTAATCAAATAACTAATTTGTATTCGAAGTCTGCAGAATTGAACGGTGAAAGTTCTCAGTAATCAATTTCGTAAGTGAATGAATAATTAGAAAAGGTTGGGTGTAATAGTTTATTGTCCCTTTCAGCACTGAGGCTATATGAGACGTGGATCTACACCTTAGCGTGGCATCCAAATAACATGAATTCTGACAATCGAACACCTATTTATCTCGCCTAAGGCACATATGCTAATAATTATTATTTAAGGACGAGGGAGCTCTATAATTAGAAAACAATGAACTAAGATGACTTATTAAAATTTCTGAAGGGATTTTTGCCTCATTAAGCCAACCACATATCACAAAAATCTCGGGGATACCCTGGGATATCGGATTTGATTTTAGCGTTCTGTTCACCAGCCCGGTACGATGAGACGTGGACTTTTAGCTTAACGTGAAATTTGAATCACAAAATGTCCCGCCAGAAATCAAACTAGGATCTTGGAATGTGCAAGGAACGTCACATTTTTCCCAGTGGATGTCCCATTTTCCCAACGGATATCTCGGGGTCATCCTGTAAGGAACTTGAAGCGAAACTACTCTAATCGCTGTTTTGATTTTTTTTTTTTTAATATCAACGTTAATGGCATAATATTGAAATACAATATTATGCTAAAGAACATAGAAAAACGAATGTTTCCCATGCATTATCACGCTCGCAGTAAATCCAAATGTAGTAAGTTTTATCTCCATCTTCATAGCATTTATGATAATATAAGAAATACGCTTTGCAGTATTTCTTACGATAATATAAGAAGTACATTGGAGCCATATCTCTGTATTGTTTTGAACTACGACTTGAAAGAATCGTACCATGTAAGCGTGATATTCCTACGCTATACGCATGCCCGGAATTTCTTTATTTTTGTTAACTCGGAGATCTATTAGGATGATATAGCAATAGCAGAATGAAGTACTAACAATAAGGCTACCGGTTGAGAGAACTATAATATATATGAAGTCGAGGCTTGCCTTAGCAGACAAACCAAAAGAGAAGGCTATGTGTGAATGTGGCGCCAAAACATGCTACTGGGCATATGAATATTATAAAGGCAAAATATGTTCTTGCCACATATATCGAGCGTGCAGGAAATCACTTGAAGCTTTTCCTCGCTCGATCGTAACAGATCAGTAAACCACTTCTTGTGATTACTGTTGATCTGGGAAAAAGAAAATCAAATGAAATGAATCTTTGAATTTTACGTCCCACGGTTATGCCGGCTAGGCTAAAGGAGACGGTGATGGTGATAAAGGAATGAAATGGTGGAATGAAGAAAGTGGGAGAAAACGGGAGAACCCCCAGGAAACCCACGCACACGGTTTTTGTCCTCACACAGTTCACTTGGTGGGAGTAGGGTTTGAACTCGGGATCCCATGCACCAGAGGTAAACGCTACTTCTCTACTAAACAAGTAGCGTTTTATTAAGAAACTTACGTATATATGTCGAGTTACGAAGTTTTTGGAGGGGTCTGAACGCGGTGGACTCCTCGTGAGAGCGCCCGTGGAGCGGGTATATGCCAAGGTATATTAAAAATTGCCTATATTACTGAAAAGAAAGCAAACTTTTATCAGTAAAACACAATAAAACCTCATATTTCTTGAACGACCTGAAATTGAACTGATGCTATATTCAGCATATAGTCCGAACCTCGCAACTATGGTTTCCCCATCAGGATCCTGCCGCCTATAGTCGGACAATTTATCCATACCGACCAGATGTCGCGGTTGAATTGCCGGCGCCGGACACCGGCGTCTTTCCGCGCGATTTTCGACCGCGACGAATAGTTGCATTGCCGAGCAGTAGGCAAACCGCCGGAAATGAGCATTAAATGCACCGGCGCCGCCGCCGAAAAGAGGCCGGCATAAGGAGTCGGCAGAGGGTCGGAAAGAGGCCTTTCCGATTGTTTTGCCGACTCTGACGGTCGGCAACAGTTGGCAAAGAGTCGGCAAAGGGCATTTTATTTTACGATTTTCGACCGCTTGCCGCCTCGGCAGAAGGTCGGCAACTTTGAACAAGTAGATCGTCGTGTCGCCGCGGACGAGTGCCGGCTGCCTCCGGCGGCAATCCCTCTTTCCGACCGCGACTTACTGATGGGGTTCTGGTCCACATGCTCTGATCCATAGCTTACTCTCTGCGCTTGCGATTCTAGGTCAACAAGAGACGGAAGTTGTAGTACTAGAGTTTTCCATAATGAAAAATAAAATCGTGAGGTGACCAGGAAAGAAGTACGTAATTCAATTAATTACGTATGGAGAAAACATAAAAAATGAAAATAAATAAGAAGGAAACTAAAGTGATAAAGTGCACAAGAGGTGGACAGGAAGGGGCAAACGTATGGCCAGAGGGAGAGAAAATCGAAGACATTAAGACGTTCCCGTATGTAGGACGGTACGTGACGTTTGGGCGCCGCCGTTTGGGCACTGGACGTTTGGGCGCGAAGCCATTTGGGCGCCAGACGTTTGGGCGCGAGTTAAAAAGTCGTTATGTTAGGCGCTGAGTACTAAGTTCGAATCAAGATATCACAAGGTGTCTACTGTAGTGGAAGTCCTTGAATTATACTGGATTTTGTTTTACATACTAGAAATACTGAAATTTCAAAATTATAAAAACTGAATTAACAATTAAAATTTGTAAATTTAAGTTTCAACGAAAGTTAAGTGTGCTTTTTATTTGATAACTTTTCAAGCCAAATGTAAGTCGATCACATTACATATGATTGACTGCATTACATACATAGTGAGCCTGTTCCATTAAAAAACTTAAAGCAGGCCTTCTACTGTACTGCAATAAGTGTGAATGTCAAACACATTTCTAGTGGCTAAATGACCAATATATGTACACTTAACTATTATTTTTCACTTTGAAATCGTTGTTTTTTTTTCTTTCGCCACTTTCTTTAATGTAGATTAAATGCTTACAGTGGGACGAAAAAAATGTGTGTTAAGTTTTGATTTTTATATTGGAATGTTAATAAAAAAAAGTGATACCAGAAATACGGCATACTACAGTTCCTAAACTCAATGTGTTAGACATCCTGTATGCAAAATATGTCTTAGACACCATGTATGCAAAGTATCTTTCCCTCAACTCGATTAGGATATAGGATTTTTAGATTTCTGGGCTCTCGGCATCTAAGGCCATTTAGCCCGTCACGTTTGAGGGAGCACACTATCCGGGGAAAGGGAAGGAAGAAAGGATTGGGGAAGGAAGGACCTGGACCTATAAATTAGGTACCACCCCGGCATTTGCCTGATGTGAATGAAGAAAACCCAGGAAAACCTCATTCAGGGTGGCTGGCCTGAAAGAGCGTGTTACAATTTTTCGACCGAGTGCCCCCACCGGGAATCGAACCCGGGACCGATCGCACTGAAGGCGAGAGTGTTAGCGACTACGCTGCAATCTTTTATTGGTAGTTCTTTATTGGACTTAAGGAAGAGAAGAGTTTGGCAAACGTAATACGAAAGAAAACAAATTTTAATATTCACAAATATGTAATTATTAACTTTCTTTAAAAAAATACAAAAATTAAATCAGTATGTTTTAATTAACATTAAGAAAATTAACAGTTCGTCTGATTCCTTTATTTCCTAGCTTTCTTATATAATACAAAAATTAGATCAGAAGTACAAGAACCGTGAACAAGCGAAAAATCAATCCATGACGAGGTTAGGCAACAAATACCACAAACGCATTAAACTATTTAATTTAAATGAATAAATAAGATAGAGATAGAAAATATACAGATAAATGAGGTGAGATAAAGATAGAAGTGTAGGAAATGTATATATCTTGATTGGCGCTTAGTTTTCAGTGCCTAGCTTACTTTATATGTCGTAAATTGTGATTTTTACTATGTACCTCGCGCCCAAACGTCCGGCGCCCAAACGGCAGCGCCAAAACGTCCGCGCCCAAATGACGGCGCCCAAACGTCCTGTCCCGATGTAGGAAGTCTAATATCCTCGGACGGAAGAAGTGAAAAAGGCCTAATTCCAGAATAGCGTAGGCTAAACAAGCATTCAATAGGAAAAGAGGACTGCTAACATCAAGAAATGTGCCATTGGACGTTCGAAAACGATTTATTAAAATTCTAGTATGGAGCTTGGCTCTTTACGGATCAGAGACGTGGACACTGAGAAACGCTGAAATATCCGAGCTGGAGGCATTTGAAATGTGGTGTTAGCGCAGAATACTGCACCTATCATGGACCGAAAGGAAAAGGAATGAAGATGTACTAAAAGAAGCTAATGAAGGACGACAGATCATGAAGATAATAGGAAAAAGAAGAAACAGCATGCTTGGTCATCTTATTTGGCACTCTGATTGGATCACCGTGTTGATAGAGGGAAAGTCAGAAGGAAAACCAGGAAGAGGAAGATTAAGGATAGAATATCTAGATGCAGTTACTAAGAAGAAACCTTATCAAAGTATAAAACAGCTCAACCAAGGGAGAGAAAGTTTTAAAATTTCCATGTTACCCATCAAACTATGGTTGAAGAGAGAAAGAAGAAGAGGTATATATATATATGCACGCTACCTAATCTTGTTAGATTAGGTATTTGTGGAACATGTATTAAGAATAGTACAAATTTGGATAAATTTATGCTTGTTTTTTTATACTTTTTAAAATCGTTTTCATAGTTATATCTTAGAGGAGATCTTTATATAAAAATATTTTTTCCAAAACATTTTTAATTAAAATAATTATGTAATTTAATCAAATGCATGCGTCAATATTGTGCCATTTTCTGACGAAAAGCTATTCTTGCAACCTTTTAAAATTATTTCCGATTTACACACGATATTTTGCTTATGGGGCATATCTTTTACTCAAGTGAGATTTTCAACTATGTGCCGGCGCAAAAAGTACGTCGTGTTGGTAATAAATCTCTTCCTTCATAACCTTTCAGCTGTATAAGAACATCAAGCACATATTAACTACAGGGAGACTCCCACCACGTTGCTGAGTTGCAGAAGCAAGGTCTAAAGTTAGGCAATGTATGCACATACACATACTGTGTATGTTTTTCCAATTCAGTGATTCGCTAACGCGCATGTTTAGACACTAAATTTAGACATTGTATCTACAACCTACATCGTGTTTAACGTTCATATTAATCTCATTATTTACGAGCTTCTTCTTCTTCTTCTTCTTTTTCTTTTTTCATTAGGTTCAACTTCGGTCTTCGTTAGAGTCACGATGTTTTTACCGCCATGGTCTGGCGTTTGTACGAGATACACGAAGCTAAATCAAATTAATTTAGAAGTTGGTCTCTCGTTGTTGCTATATATATATATATATATATATATATATATATATATATATATATATATATATATATATATATATATATATATAACAAACTTGACTTTAGCATGGGAGATCCGGGTTGGGTTCTTGGTCGGAGCTTATGTTATGTGGTTCGATCTCAGTTAAGCTGTAGGACCGTGTCTCATATAGCGTCAGTGATGAAAAGGACGCTAAACGCCAATACAACCAACTACCTTGTTAATTTGCAGTGATTCACAGCAGCTTAATGATAAAACATTAATCTTCTGTCAAGGAAAGACACAATCCGCGTCGGTATTACTATACTAAACCAATATGCTAATAATTTACTAGTACTTCCGATTTTATTGTTTGATCGCCATAGAATAAAAAGGAAACATATAGCGACAAGCGGTTATTCAAAATCGATTCAGCGTCCCAAGAAAAGATATTATCCCCACCCATAACATTCTTCTAAAACCGGAAGTGGTAGAAATTTCTTAATAGTTTTGGTTTCAATATTGATGTTCAGTTTTTTTTTTCCTAATCGATGCAGCGTCCCAAGGATAGGTTCCATCTCTCCGTTATCCCCTATTCAAACCGTAAGTGATAGGAATTAACTGGGGCTGCGGTGGCTCAGTGGTAGAGCGTTCACCTCTGGTGCTTGGGGTTCCGGGTTCAATCCCAGCCCCCGCCAAGTGAACTTTGTGGTGGACAAACACCGTGTTCGTGGGTTTTCTCGGGGTTCTCCCGTTTTCTCCCACTTTCTTCATTCCACCATTTCATTCATTACTCATCATCACCGTCTCCTTTAGCCTAACCGGCATAACCGTGGGACGTAAAACTCACAGATTTCATTTCATTTCAGGAATTAACTGTTTTCGGTTTCCATGTTTATCGCCGTAAAACAAAAACGGTGATAAATCAAGAAGCGATTTTCTGGAACCGATTCAGTGAGGCAACATAACGTACCATAATGACCCGCAAGACTCAAAACTGGATGTGGTTGAAATTTACTGGAACTTCCGATTTCGATATTGACTTAGAGAAAATATCGGTATGAAGTATCGAGAAGCGATTTTTCGGAATCGATTTAGCATCCAGAGAATGTTTCATTTCATTTGTTAGCTTTTTATTCAAACCGGAAGTGGTAAATATTGTTTATTTACGGTTTCACATTTTATCCCCATAGAACAAAAATCACAATAGATAGCGAGAAACTTTTTTTAAAAACGATTTGGTGTCTTAAGAAAATATTCCATATTCTCCTATATATCTCTACTAAGACCGGAAGTAGTAGGAATCTTCTACATAAGAGTCTTCATCCCGGCGAAATTAGAATACCGCTAATTTTACAGTAATTATGTGATATCTTCAAATAGATAAAAGATAATCGTAATGTGGAACAAGAGCGCCCTAGACAATATTATTTTACATGAGAAACCGTTATCACGACTCACTTATCTGCTTTCGATTTCGAGCCATTTTCAAAATCGGAATTTATTTTCGCGTTTCTAAACGGCTAAAAGCGGAAAGCCACTAGGTGACTTGTGATAACGGTACCTCATGCAAAATAATATTGTCTAGGGTGCTCTTGTTCCATATTTTAATTATCTTTTATCTATTTGAAGATATCACATAATTACTGTAAAGTTAGCGGTATTTTAATTTCGCCGGGATGAAGACTCTTAATAAGTTTCGTCTCTCACTATTACTCTATTGCAGCCGGGAGTTAGAGACTTGTGTCAAAATTGAATTCGCATAGTTTCCAAGTCTACCGTAGTTTCACAAGTGTGAAACAAAACTCGCTTGTTTGTTCAATATAACGTATAACTAATGTAAGTTAGATTTTCTTGTTTGAAAAAAAAAACTATATTTTTGAACAACAAATAAAATCTAATTAAATTTTTAAACCCACTTTTCTATTAAATTTTTGTTTCCCTTCGTTTATCTGCTGGCGTTATGTGTTTTTGTCGACGAGGATGGTGGTTTGGTGCATCTCTCATTCCCCTTCATTACGCCAGCCCCACGTTCATTCTACGCTGAGGATGAAGCTATGGGTTTGCAAGGGGAATCGAGAACGCTCCGCTATGGTGTTTCGGCCACCATTTAAAAATTTTAAAATTTAACATATTTTAAATAAATTCAATTTTCTAGGTAAATATCTTTAATCTCGGGTTCAGGCTCATCCTTTCGTAAAAAGTCCAAATCTTACGTGAGTGCTGAAACCGAAGGTAAATCTGCTGTAGAGAGAATATGAGAAAGACAAGAAATACCGTGATTCCTGCAGTCTGATATCTTGTAAAAAGTGTTCATAGTGGCACAATTTAACCGTCCGAGTGGTATTGAGGGCCTGTCCCCTTACGTAATAAGATCACACACACACACACACACACACACACACACACACTGCAGAGAGGTCATTTTTTCTTTGTTTCCTCCTTTTCCCACGTTTATATGAGGTCGGCATTCTCGTCTTTAATTCTTTTCTTACACTCTCTTTATCTTGAGTGTCCTCTATTTTCCATCCTCTCTCTCTCAAATTATTTCTTATCGTGAGTCTTTACCTTTTCTTCTTACTGTTGCTGCCATTTTTCCAATTGTCTTTCCCGCATAATCGTCGCTTCTTTGTTCTATATGTCCAAGCCAGCTTATCCTCCATTCTTGATAATTTTTACTCAGCGCCTCTTATATGATCATTCCTCATTCTATTCTTCCTCATCAAATCACACATCAATCTTAGCAGTCTCAATCCCTCATCTCCATCCTCTTTTCCTGGGCCCTTGTGATTGCCTATGTTCCACTACTGTACATCATTACCAGTCTTATTACCGTTTTATGTATGCAGCCTTTTAATTTGCAACTTACTTTCTTGCCACACTGCACCACGAACATCTTTCTCCAGTTTAGCCAGCCATATTGCATTCTATGTTGGATTTCGGCTGGGCAAGTTAATCGTAACAGGAAACTTAAAAATGCCACTCTGTTAGTGGAAACGCTTAACAAAAAATAAATAAGACGCTACTGATGTTAGAGAACACTGGAAGCTTTCATAGTAAAACCTATCGCCTACTGAATGTTAGTTCGGAAATTATTTCATGTTGGAATATCGTGAACGCGACCAAGGAAGAAGCTGATCAACATGTAGTAGCACTAGCTTGGATTAAAAGTGAAAAAGTCATATGAACTGCTTTGAGTTCAGTCACTGATTCTTACTTTCAGTTTGCATACTCTTCTGAATTTGAAAGCTGGTCATTGTCGTCTAAAAGTTTATCCCTATTTATGTAATTCCCTTCGCTACTGTAACTGTTACCATTTTGGACACGCCAGCACGTCGTGTAATGCGATGACAATTATTTGTGAGAATTGTGGCCAGCGAATCATTGTCTAAGGTCTCTCCAGCCTTTATAAGAAAGATATAAATCCGAGAACTCCTGATCGTTAAACAGATTTTCGCTTCTCATGCTATGTATTGTGTCAAAGAGGGCGTCTACATCAGTGATGACGTCACCTTTAATTCCTTGGGGGACGGGCAAGCAGAGGAGTAGATATATTTCTTTTGGGGGAGCAGCTTGTTTTGTATACGGAAATAGATATTTTTTATATTACTTAACCTACTTTAAGACATAACATGTCTGGGGAGGCAGCCGAGACAGGCTTAACCAGCAGGGGGACTCACCACCCAGGCTTCGTCTGGCGTCGTCACTGGTTTCGTTATACATCCGCTCTTGATTTTAGTTAAACATCCTTTTTTTGTTTGTTTGTTTGTTGTTGTGTTTACGTTTCTGGCTCATATGCACATTAAAAATATTTTTTCTCGTAAGAAATATTAGGAAATAGACCGTAGTCAGAACACAGAGACATGGGAGCCCGAGAGTTTTTTTGAGAAGTGGGACTAACCTAAGTTCACTTCACATTCTTGACTATTTATTTTTTGAATATATATTTATCTAAACAAATAAATGAAAATTTCAGGGGTCTGAAGGTGGTTCCATTGTGAGCTGAGCACCCTGACCACTACGGGCCTGTCAGGAAATCAAAGTGTATGGAATATTTTTGCTATCTTATTTGCGGTAGTTTTACAGCGTTTTTGTATACTGACAAAATAGATAAATATTTTTTTCTTCAAATGTATCCTAGTATCGAGCTGAGAAAGCTGTTGTTGAATAAGACGCATACTCAGTTAAAGTATTTGCTAATCCAGAAAAAAATTTCCAGTTGATAGTCGTGAGTACGATATTGGAAATTTGATATGCTTTGATGTGTAATTGACTGCAGGAAAATCATGAATACTTGTTTTCAGTAAAAACAATAATTCCTGATCTTTTACCACCAGCAAACTACGCACAAAAACTAATCAGCCTCCAATTTCATAGTGGAAGATACCCTAGACAAACGACCCAAGAGAAGATTTCTTAGAAGAAAAGTGTTATCATACAATTATTGACAACATTTCATATTAGCAGTACCAGCTGTCTCACAGGATTGTTCGTCTTTGAAAGTCTTGCGAATCTCGTAAGATTGTTGGCGTATGGAAATATGGAATGTTGTCAGTACTTTATGATACATTTTCTTAGAAGTCATCCTTGGTTTTCTCATCTAGGATTTCTTCTACTATGATGTTGAAGGTTGATGTCTTCTGGATAAACTGCAATCCGGAGCATGATCTTTCACGTTAAAATTGAAGTTGGGAAGTTCCGGATGTTGTTTCCTATTAGGAGATCATTGTTTAAAAAAACAAACTACAAAATGGTGGGATTTCCTAATATCCAACACCGAATAAAAACATTTTTATCAAGAAATTTATCAAAGACTGGAAAGGCTAGTTTTCAAGTTCTCATATTTGGCTGAACATTCAACTGATCACTGGGTAAATACGATTGGTTTCAATAGTTGTCAAATAACCTAATATTCCTTGAGCTATATGTTGGGATCATCACTGGATTGATTTGAAATTGAATTGACATCTTAGGTTATTAACTTGATAAACGTAATTTGTACTTCCTTCAACAAGTATGCTACCACCAATTTGATAAACATAGTTGGTACTTCCTTCAACAGGCATATTTTAGCTATTTCTTTCATGAGCATAGTTGGTACTTCTTTCAAAAAGTATGCTTGTATATTACTTGGATAAACACATATAATTGGAAATTCCTTCAACAAGTATGCTGCAAGCTATTAACTTAATAAACATAGTTGGTATGTTTCAACTACTTCTTTGATGAAATTGTTGATACTTTCTTCAATAAGTATGCTGCCAGCTATTACTTTGATAAACATAATTGGCACTTCCTTCAACAAATACGCTGTCAGCCATTAATTTAATACTTCCACAGTTAGTACTTCTTGCAACAAGTATGTTTCAGCTACTTCTTTGATGAACATAGTTAGTACTTCTTCAACAAGTATGCTGCCAGCTATTTCTTTGATAAACATAGTTGGCACTTCCTTCAACAAGTATGCTTGCCAGCTGTTAATTTAATAAACAATATTGGTACTTCTTTCAATAAGCATGTTTCAGCTACTTCTTTGATGAACATAGTTGGTACTTGCTTCAAAAAATATACTGCCAGCTATTACTTTGCTAAACTTAGTTAATACTTTCTTCAACAATTATGCTGACAGCCATCACTTTGATAAAAGTAGTTGGTACTTTCTTCAATAAATATATTGCCAGCTATTACTTTGATAAACATAGTTGTTATTCCCTTCAGCAAGTATGCTAACAGCTGTTTTGCTTGGTTGCAGTATTCTTATAATTGTATCATTAAATGATTTTGGCGACCGGTAATTTGACGTTCAAACTGTAAATAAAACAAAAATAAAGTCTTTAGATATTAGGGACGCTGGTCGATAATAGAAACTACACTCAAACATTAAATCTCCCCTAATGCTTTGTCATAGTCCTATGTTTTAATATTATCCCACAAAAAATCTCTTTTGTAAAGTATTTTATAAATGCATTGTTTTTAAAAGTTTCTTTACAGTTATTATTTATTTTTTTTACACCTTATTCAATGTCCTACAATTAATTCTTTATTCCTAATTTCCTTTATTGGAAAAGACTGCAGAGCTTCCTTGTAACTACATGGTTAGAGTACGCGTTTTTGGCGTGAGAGACGGGTTCGGATTGCTTGTTAAGCTGCACATCCACATCCCATATAGCCCTTTTACTGAAAGAAATGTTAAAATCTAATCAGTGGCGAATCCAGAAAGGGGATGGTAGGAGCAAGCTCTCTCCCTCCAAGGCTACCTATTTTTAAGCTTTCTATTTAGCATCACATTATAATTGTCACACTATATCATATAAAATGTACCAACAAACGTTGTATATCATTTGTCATATTATGAGTTGTAAATTTATATTTCAGCTACTTAAATAAAAATCGCATTACTTTATACTATTTTGATGTAAAACTGTACTTCTAGCCTACATTCATGGTGAAGGAGGCGATCCACTCCCTTCCAAATGACCCATCTGCATCCACTAGTAATTCAAACTCAATTTGAAAACACTACTATACATGATTCAAAAGTCAACAGCTCTTAAGTTAAATATACCACATAAAGGTCTCGAATCAGCTCCGAAACACTGTCATCTAGCGAAGAATTGCTTAATTAACTGACGTTGCCTACGCATGCACAACATACATTCTAATAACTTAAATTCTACAATAGCATTTACCGAATAATAATAATAATAATAATAATAATAATAATAATAATAATAATAATAATAATAATAATAATAATAATAATAATAATAATAATAATAAATCTATTGATGAGATATATCAATCGATAGATCGTACTGAGCTGATCAAAGTGATATGTAAGCTCATGCGTAATTTTCGAGAAAACAGAGAAAAGCAACTTAATTTGTAAACCTAAAACTTGATACTATACGAGAGCCATACCACTTGTTGAGGCAAAACTGATATGGATATATCCTCATTGTGCTCTTCATTATGATACTATCAAAACTACAGGACATATAGGTATAGTCTGAAATAATAATTCACTATAAAATGTTAATACCTGTTTAAAATTAATTTATTTGTTTATACACATTTCGGGGCATTACCGTTATCTATAGCCTTCAGAGGCATAATCTTCGAAATTAACATACCGCTAATTTTACAGTAATTAGGAGATATCTTCAAATAGATAAGAGATAATCGAAATGTGAAACAAGAGCGCGCTAGACAATATTATTTTGCAATGAAAATGAAATGAAATATTTGAGTTTTACGTCCCACGGTTGTGCCGGTTAGGCTAAAGGAGACGGTGATTATGAGTAATGAATGAAATGGTGGAATGAAGAAAGTGGGAGGAAACGGGAAAACCCTGAGAAAACCCACGCACACGGTGTTTGTCCACCACAAATTTCACTTGGCGGGGCCTGGGATCGAACCTGGGACCCCTAGCACCAGAGGTGAACAATATTATTTTACATAAAGTACCGTTATCGCGAGTCACCTAGTAGTCTTCTGTTTGCAGCCATTTAGAAACGCGAAAATAAATGCCGATTTTCTAAATGGTTGGAAAATCGAAAGTAGGTAAGTGAGTCGTGATAACGGTATCTCACGTAGAATAATATTGTCTAGGGAGGTCTTGTTCCACTTTTCGATTATCTTTTATCTATTTGAAGATATCACATAATTACTGTAAAATTAGCGGTATTTAATTTCGCCGTGATGGGACCTCTTAAGTCTGTCTCTGGGATACGTCCTTCGGTAAGCACATTATCCTGGGAAAGAGAGGAGGTAGTGACCGGGGACCTTCATGTTAGATACCTTCCCGACATTTGCCTAGTGTGAATCAGGAAAACCCAGGAAAAACCTCACTCAGGATGGTTGGTCTGAGAAAAAAGAAACCGTTATACCATTTCTACCGAGTGTGCCCACTAAGGAAATTATTCAGAAGAGACGGGACTTAATATAGTCTCGGTCTCGTCTCAATTGACAAATAGCAGTCTCAGTCTTGGTCTCGTGTCGAGTCGAAGATCATCGTATTGGTCTGTCTCGTCTCCATGAACATATACCTACTTGTCTCGGTCTCCAAACTCGGTCTATGTCTCGAGGGCCAAGTCTCAATCTCGTCTCCAGATTCACGAAATAAATTGTGAGAAAATAAAAAGGAATCGTAAATATCATATTACAGCATAACATATCCTCTATTTATTATTTTTAAATTCATTCTTGTCTATAAAACTATTGTAGGTCGAATACTCCTTCGTAGCTAATTTTCTAATGAAGGTGCTTTCTTTGCATTTCTTGACTAGCTCATTCCGAATCAGTCTATCAAACCTTGGATAAAATCCGAATAATAATTCATATTGCATTTTAAGCAATGGATTTTGTATAATTTATCTTCCACATCGAAAGAAACCATAAACTCTAGTCAATCAAATCCAGTACTTTACATTACTGGATAGCGCACGTATTTTTGATGCATGGAATCCTTGGTTCGATTCCCGGTGGGAGAGTATTGAAAAATTTGGAATCATTACGGTGATTCGGATTTTATCTTAAACAATAGGCCTACGTCTCTTATAGCCTTGGTGCTGAAAAGGGATACTGTATTCCAATCCAACCAACCAAGCAATTTACATTACATCTTAATACTTCTAACCAGTTCTCTCGGTTAATCTGACGCTTTTCATCTTTCCATGATCTTGTCCAGGGGCGGATCCAGAACCGACTTCTGGGAGGGGCGGTGGGTTGTCATACTGTTACTTTTAAGGGCTCCAAACTTTGGAATGGGTTTTATTTATATACACAAAATAAGAACGTTTCACTCTTCTGGGGAGGGGGGCAATCGCCCCGATCGCTCCCCTGGATCCGACCCTGATCTTGTCATATCCTATTCTGGGGTTTCTGTTCCCATTGTCTTCCAATCGTAAAATTTCATCTTTAGTTTTACAACAAAGTTAGTATGTACTATTATTTACTCGAGCAATTGCAGTAAAATAAATAAAATAAAATAAAAACAATAATAAAAAATAAAACGTCTTTCAGAGAATTCCAATGCTGTGTTAAAAAAAAAAAAGGCGTAGGAAAGTTGAAAACTAATGCGTTTGCTACAAAACCAAGTTTCCGAGCATTTTGGCAACATGGTCTTTGATTCTTTTAAATTGTGTTAAAGATAATAAAATATATTGAATCAAAACTCAAAATTATGTTCTGTTTAAAAACATTTTGATATACCTAGGTACCAAGCAGTGGCGGATCTGGATGGCGATCGGGGCGATTGCCCCCCAGCAGAGGATTTTTTTTTTTTTTTTTAGTTTTATATATAAATAAAACCCATCTCAGAGTTTGGAGCTCTTAAAAGTAACTCTAAGTAGCAGTATTATAACCCACCGCCCCCCAGAAGTCCGTCCTGAATCCGCCCCTGGTACCAAGTGATCACTGATGGCATTTACTCCTCTTTTTCCACGCCTATGACTGCAACCATTCAAGGGTTTCGTTCTAGTACCTTACATATAACATAACATGCAGCGAATTTTGAGTACAAGGTGTAATTTCTGTTAATTATTCGATACGAGACTGAGACTGGGGTTGCTCTCGTTTTGGTATCGTCTCGAAAAACAAGTGTCTGTCTCGGTATCTTCTCGGCTAAGTCTCGACATGTTGCACCTCAGTCTCATCTCGTCCCGTTTCGATCCCAGTCTCACTTAGCATCTCTACTTCCCACCGAAAATCGCCCCCGGGACTGTTTAACTAAAAATGATGTCAAAATATAGCACATTAGGTA
Organism: Thermobia domestica; assembly: GCF_964235325.1. Classification (NCBI taxonomy): domain Eukaryota; kingdom Metazoa; phylum Arthropoda; class Insecta; order Zygentoma; family Lepismatidae; genus Thermobia; species Thermobia domestica. The sequence goes on from NC_137461.1 coordinate 123,222,233, forward strand.
TACTTTATAGCGTTATAAAAGTTTGCTTTTATCTATTTTCTTGAAAACTACACATGAGAATTCACTCTTGAGCATATTTTGTTCAGCTCAATCTTGCCTACCTTAACGTGGGATTCGAACATGAACTTCCACCGTGAATAGAACCCAGGTCTCCCATGCCAAAGAGAGCGTACGCTAACCGCTTAGCCATATACGAGCTCCCTGTCTTTTTAAGTCGAATTTCACGAAGCTCACTCTTTATCTAGGGTAGCGATTATCAACCTATGGGCCACGACCTACTAATGGGTCATGAAGAAGTGTTTGGTGGGCCGCGAAGGGTTTGGCATCAGACGATTTTGTGACCACGAATATTCTGAAATTTCGGATGAGAGCAGTAACTGCGGTCACCTTTTACTATCTGTTTGGATGAAACAAAATTAGGCTGAAAAAAGAATTAAGTAGCGCTTCCAGATTTTGAATACAATATAAGGTATCGGTATTATAACAAAGTAATAAAGAATGAAATGGAGAAACTCAAGATTCAAGTCTGTTCCGTGAATATAAAAGTGTTTTGATTTTAATTAGGATTAGCATTAGGAATGATGTTTCTGAGTTGTCAGCATCTACGGCCATTTAGCCCGTCACGTATATAAGGGATGACATCATTCGGCGAGCACACTATCCGATGAAAGGGAAGGAAGAAAGGATTGGGGAAGGAAGGAAGAGGTCTGGGACCATTTTGGTAGGTACTATCCCGGCATTTGCCTGGTGGTGAATGAGGGAAACCCAGGGAAAATTCATCCAAGATGGCTGACCTGAAAAAGCTGTTACACTTTTTCGACCGAGTATCCCCACTGGGTATCGAACTCGGGACCCCTCGCACCGAGGGCGAAAGCGTTAGTGGCAACCTCCACACGAGGCCACTTTTGATTTTAATTTCAACATCGGAATGATTAGAGGAATTTGTTTCAGTCTTTCCTTAATTTTTTTTGCAATGCAATTAGGGAACATTACATTCTTTAATTGAAGTACTTTAAGGGTGCAAGATATGGCGCGTTCAATGCACAAGGGAAACAAGTCCACTTTTTTGATCATTTTAAACGTATTTTATCTTTAAGATCTCTATCCAAATTTTCTTTCAGAACTTAAAAAAAAAATCATGTCCAAAAATAAATCTCATAACGTAAAAAAAAAAAAGTATTCCATGTTTCCATACCGTACAAACTTTATGACTTTTCTCACAACGTTGGTGGTAATTGAACTTAATTTTTGTGCTCTGAATGCTCTATATCGGTAAACGCATCTGGAAGTTGATTTTACGTAATAACTAATCTATTGTTTTCTTCTTTCTAACAAATGTATTAACAACCATTATAATTAATAGTGATAACTAAAAAAAAAAATATTTACCAGAGAGTTGCAAAATACACAATACCTATACTCAGGTCCGTATCCAGGGAGTCTAGGGGGCCGCCCCCTAAATTTTTACTGCCCCCTCCTAAAATGTTCGCCGTAGGCTTGCAAATGAACTATAATATGGTTGGATCGGACCCTCAACTTCAACCGGGGCTCCCTAGATTTTTGAGCTAGCTACGGGCCTGTCTGTACTGATCAAGGCATCATACACAACCTGATTAGGTTAAAAACAGTGTTAGTTGGCAAGTAAAATTCATATTGTTTGGTATTGTTGTATACAGTAGCCCTATAACTGAATTAATATGAGTACTGAAAAAGAGACAACAAATAAAAACCTTGAAATGTTGCACATGTTGAAAAAGGTGTATTATACGCAGATACAGTAGACTTACGATTATCCGAAGTAAAGGGGACCGAGTCTACCTGGGATACGTAAAAACTCGGATAATATGGAGGTTAACTGTTATTAGGTACAGTAGTGCGTAATGTAAATGACAAAACATTTTTGTTATAAAGGAATTGTTTATTACAGTATATTAAAACTTATAAAAACAATGTTTTTACATACGTACAGTACTATTCATTAAGAAAAATCAGTGTTTTCTGGGACATCTTTTGGCCTCTGAATCATGCTGGGAAGTTATAGCAATACACAATGACAGACGACTTATCTAAAGTGACAAAATGTCCCGTTTTAGCCGGGGCGATCCCTCTTTTCAACCATTGTCCCGTTTTTTTCTGATTCTCAAACGGGACGCCTAAATGTCCCGTTTTTCAACAAATATGAACAAAATGTCCCGTACTTGTTATGCAAAATATAAATGATCAGAACAAATTCTACATTCTTTCGTTAATATTACTATGTATAGGCCTAGAGCTAATTTTGGTAACAAAGCTTATTGGGAACTTTTGGGTCGTGCCTGGCAGTGGGAATTGTTGGATAAGAAACGCTACGGTATTACCCTTATTTGTGCGTTATGTAATTTGAAAACCTACTGGTGTTCAAAATGCAATCTGGAAATTCTACACCTCATCCGACATTCATGTGCGTCCTGTTTTTGCAAGTGAAAAATTCTGGTCTGCTTAGGTTGATCGCGAAGATTTGACTCTTAACGGTTCGATAACAGCCAGTATGCGCGCCTTCTCTTACAAGAACTGTAATCTGTGATTTTTTTTTGTTATTTTTATTATTTTTTTTAGACTGCTTTGGTTAATCCAGAGGCTCAATTAACCGGAAGTCGGATACTCGGAGAAAAAGTCATTTTAACGTCCCGTGATTACGCTCTTTAGGCTAAGGGAGACGATGATTAAATCAAGTAAATGATGGTAGAAGAATTGGTGGAATTATAAAGTGGGAGGAAACCGGAGTACCTCGAGAAAACCTACAAGCACGATGTTGTGTACCATACACTTACTTGGTCGGGGATCGAACCAGGAACAGCACTCACCAGAAGTAAACGCTCTACCACTGATCCACCGTGGCAAATTCAATATGGAAATCAATAAGAGTGAAGCAAAAGTTATAATATGCGCAAGAAAAGTATCAAATATACACTGAGAAAAAAATGTAGGTGGCGTACTTAAAAAGGTAGGTTACATGCGTAATTCCTGTGATTTTTGGACTTAACGTACAGCAGACGTATAACTGGAAACGCATGTTTTATAATACTTTCTGTATAAGTGTTCCATCTATACGTACTTTCTGTATGAAACAATGTAGGCAGTCAGTTCTCACATACAAATGGACGTATATAACATATAGCTGACGAAGGTAACATAAGTATATGCATGTGATATACGGAAAACTGTTAGACGTCAGACATCCTTCAACCGCATGATGTAACATCTAAGGGCAGTGCCTATGTAGCATACGGATAACGTATGCTCCGTACTGATTTCTAGAGTAAGCAAGAGGATGCCGTATATTTGTATATACAATATACCGCTGTCCGGAGTACGGATTTTTCTCTGTGTAGTAGATCAAATGATAGGAGAGATGCAGGAATTCAGTTACGTACTTAAGTAGTAAAATAAATGACAATAAGTGCAAACAAGATGTAAAAGACAGAATAGCTATGAAGAAGAAGATATTTGACGAAATACAAAAGATTAATACTGCAAATATCGACATAGAACTGAAAAAAAAAGACTGATTAAAGGATATGTATAGAGTGTGGTGTTATGATGATGTCGGACATGGACTCTAGGATAATGATAACGGAGAATGAAGTCTTTGAATTAGAGTCGTACAGAAGAATGTTGAAAATTAGACGAATTAATATGTCAAATGAGAGAATGGTGTAAATTGAGGGGGGAAAAAATTACATTAAGATTTTTTTCGAATAGAAGATTGGATGATTTAACACTATTTAACACTTTATGAGATATGGAGGTGTCACGCATTTGGGTATGGAGGACACAGCAGAAGGAAAATTACGTACTGATGTAATTGAAGCATATGAACTAAATAATACAAGATGCAGGGACGAAAAACTGCAAGGAAATGAAACATCTGGTTTAGGATAGGGCACAAGGGAAAGCTACGTCAAACTAATCGAGAGATTGCTGATCCAATGATTATAATCTATAATTGTATTATTATGTTGTTACAAGCAATTATTGTAATTGCGCACATCTTTACTCATGATCAGAGCCGGTTCTACCGTATGTACAACAGGTGCATTTTCTAGGGGCGGCAAAATCTGTCATAACTATATTATCTAAAATAATTATTTCTTGTTGGAAATAGATTTCATGAGGATGGTAGTTAAATTTACTAAGCTGGCTTTCTTTTTTGAATACTACATTCATAAATCATGTTTAAGTCGCATTAATTTAAGGTCACATAGACAGTGCTAAAGCAAATGGTCAAACAAATCCCAGCATGAATTGCTTGATTGTTGTCAAATACAAGAACTCAATTCTCGAACAGTAGTGAATACCTGTTCCATTTAGTAAGTTATCACAGTTTTGATATGAGAACTAGTCTTGTATTGGTCACAAAGAAGTTCCTTGTCATTGAAGGTGGAAACAAGTTTCTTTTTTCAATTTTTTTAAACATATATAGAAGGAAAATCAAGAAATAAAGATAAAAGAGCTAGTTGCACTGGAATTGCAAACTGATAGGCCCATATTGAGATTGAAGCTCGATATTGAATTCTATAAAATGGATTACCATCTTTCCTCTGCAGATGTGTTTGCTTTATCTTTCACTAACACAATACAATATTACTGTATTTAAAAAAAAAAAAGACACAATTTGATTGTATTTGTGTTCTTTCTCTCCCCTTCGTTATTCATGATCGTGGCTTTTAAGCTGTGTTCTTTCTCGAGAAATGGGGGCGGCAAATTGCCTAGAGCCTGCCATGCTCATGATCATATAATAATTTTGTACTCTGTACAAATGGATGTTAAGTACATATTTATATTTTTATTATTATTTCTATACTACTACAACACAAGAAGATCATTCTCTAATTAACAACAGTAATGAACTCATTTATATAAATACATCTTATCTGGTAAATGTTTTTCTTTTATTTAAATCTTATAATAGTGTAGCCGATAACCTTATTGCACAAGACAACGAAATGTATAAATTATTTTCTGATGTAGAACAATCAGGCGTTATAAAGCATTTTTATTATTTTTTTGTTTGTTAAATAAAAATTATCTTATTGATAGTGTAGTACATCACTGATTTGATTTATTTTTCTTTCTTTCGTAGTTATGTCAACTTTCAACGAGCCGTCAACATCGGTGGGCCCGCCATACACCTTGGGTCCTTGCCGGAAAGCAAGCATGGAATCTGATTCGATATCTAATAGCGATAAGTTCACACCTATCCAATCACGATCGGAGTCAGGAACACTTAGCAGTAGCAGTCACCATGGAACAATCAGTGAAGCGAACACCATTCCGATCGGCGATCTCGAAGAAGGTAAGATAATAATAATAATAATAATAATAATAATAATAATAATAATAATAATAATAATAATAATAATAATAATAATAATAATAGTAATAATAATAGTTTATTCGTAACTAAATAACATTTTAAATATATTATTGATATAGAATCACGTTAGCTAACCGAGAATGGAACCTGAATCTCGCGTTTTCAAGTTAGTACGCCAGGCACACACCCAGATTTTTTTTGTTGAGAGGGGTTCAAAGTTCAGGGGGTCCAATATTTCAAAGCACCACATCTATGTAGTATTTAACCGCTGTTATTCTACACCCGAAAAGACGATAAGTAATCGTTAAATACTGCTACCTATTTTCTCAGGAAGAAGTATAGAATAGATTGTTTTCATAAGAAAAGAGTTTGAGTTTAGCGTCTCTTTCAGCAGCAAGGCTATATGAGACGTGTATCAACGGTTAATAAAGCTATACTTGTTTACTAGAGAAATGACTGATGTAGCATAAAGATTTGATCTTACTCTTCATTTATAAGTCACTCTTTCTTTCCTTATGAAGAGCTTCGTGGCTGAGTGGTTAGCGTACGCGCCTTGGCGTGGGAGACCTGGGTTCGATTCCCGGCGTGAGCTCATGTAGTTCGGATTCCACGTTAAGAAAGTGTACAAATGTATGTCGACTTACAAAATTTTTGGGGAGAAGTTCGGTTCCGGTAGACTCTCGCTTGGATGCGCCCCTATTGTACACTAACCATTTAGCCATGGAAAAGCATATTTTATTGTAATTAAAGTATTCTTTAGTATATACACCTACTAGTTCGAAAGGAGCTTATTTCTGAAGCTTAGCATTCTACGGTTTTGGTTTATAGCAGTGGACTTCTGTCGATACGAGCAATTACTCACATAGATCGCCAAACTACCAGCAGAGAGTGGTACAACGGAAACCGTTATGTTAATGTTTCTTAGCCTGATGTGCTGAGAATTTAACAAATGAGATTAATGTATGCCCATATTCTATCTTTGCTTTTACTATTACTGTGTAGCTTCCAATTATGGTCAAATAACTACTGTTTTTCTTTTTTAAATCTTCGTGATGATTTTGAAGTTTAACATTAGAGATATGATGTCAAATATTTGTGCCGTAGCCAGTTTGATTCAAGTTTCACAATTAGTAGGATTCTAGTCGATGATCGATTCGAGCCCTGGGAAGATCAGTATTTGCTGTATTTGGCAATAGGCGTGGAAATAAAAAGAATCTTTAAAAATATATATATTTTTTTACTACTAAATCCTAATTACATGTATCTTTTTCACCTCTTTCCCGACCCCCTCCAAGTTGAGAAACACTGATTTAGGAATTGGTGTTAGTGATATGAGACGCAGAAAGAGGCAATAGGGCGCCGCCAGGCATCAGGAACTCTCTTTGTGTACATAGATACAGGGTTGGTTCTACCATATATGTCCAACACGTGCATTCGCCAGGAGGGGACTTCGAAGGGCGGCAAAATCTGTTATAACTATGTTATTTAAAATAAATATTTCTTATTGGAAACAGACGTCATGATGATAGTAGTTAAATTTACTAAGCTGACCTTCTATTTGAATACTAAATTCATAAATCATGTTTAGGTCGCATTAGTTTAAGGTCACATGGTCAGTGCTAAAGTAAATGGTGAAACAAATCCCAACATAAATTGCTTGGTTGTTGTCAAATACAAGAACTCAATTTTCGAACAGTAGCAAACATCTGTTCCATTTAGTAAGTTATGACAGTTTTGATATGAAAACTAGTCTTGTCTTTGTCACAAACAAGTTCCTTATGATTGAAGGAGGAAACAAATTGTTTTTTTTTAATTATTAGATGGGAAGGAAAATAAAGAAATAAAGATAAAAGAGTTAGTTGCACTGAAACTGCAAACTAATATATTGAGGTTGAAACTAGATATTGAATTCTATGAAAATGATGACCATCTTTCCTCCAAGTGTATTCGCTTTATCTTTCACTAAAATAATAGTTTAATATTTAAAGGAAAAATAACAGATACAATGAGATTGTATTTGTAGTGTTTAGGGCTTTCTGAGTGTGAGTGCTTTTACCCTCCTTTTCGTTGTTCATGATGAGGTACCATACTTAAAATCGTGGATTTTACGATTTGTTCTTTCTGTAGAAAGGGAAGGACGGAAAATTATGCCATTCCACGGGGCGGTAAATCGCATAGGGCCGGCCCTGTGTAGATACTAATAAGAGTCGCCGAAGTGGGCGTTAACTCCGGAGCCAAGAACTTGCCTTTGGTTGTCGAAGAACGGGTCTTCAAATTAATTATGACATCAAAGATTTAAATGGCAAACTAAGGATGAACAAAGACCGCCTCAGAAGGATTGACCATTTTACTCAGTAGTAGAAAAATACTACGCAGAGAAATAATTATATTATCTTTGATTGATTGAAAAAAAGTGAAAAAAGAAAGTAATACAATTAAAGAAGTACCTTGAAAGCAACATTCAAATTGTTATCAAATATTAAGATAACTGAGATAGCTGTTATCAGAAAGAGAAAATGTTTACCAACAAATAATAGATTGTATATAGAATAAGCGTTTTAAGAAGTCCCATATCGTTTTAGAACAAGTGCAAAAAAATGTAGGTGAAGTGAGAAATTAACAGTTTAAAATAAAATGAAATATTCAGTTTTATCATTCTATTAGTGTCCTCTGTGGGAAACGAAAAGAATACAGGGAAACATATCTATAGAATGCAATTCATTGAATGATGTTATAATGTGGTAGAAAAAGAGTGATCTACAAAGGTTCTTGGATATGAGATTACAGAACATTTACTTCAGAAATGAAATGGAAGTTGCGATCCCATGAGGAAGGAACAGTGACTGAGCGATCCTGTCTTCTAAGGAAAGGTAATTTAAATAAATTATTATATTCAGTTTTTTTATTATTACTATTGCCACAAACTACTTAGAATATTAGTAGAGAGAAAGAAGAAAGAAAATTGAGTTAAACAAACAATATAATATTTAATAGGTCTTTTAACTTAAAGTTGATACTTCGTCAATATAAATATATAGTAACGAAATAAAGTAATTGATAGAATGTTATAACATAAAGGAACAAGATTACTCTGAGAAAATAGATAAATCCGATGTTTATTGGGAAGCAATTTTGTGTATTTCTTCAGTAACAAGGCATGTGACCTTTATTTTAGAGTGGGACTCATACCCACTGTGACCTACAGCTTAGAGTGGAACTCATTGTAATTTACAATTTAGAGTGACACTCATTATGGCGCACTATTTAGAATGAACTCTTGATGGTGTACAATTTAGAGTTGAACTCACGATTATCTACAATTTAGAGTAGGACCCATTGTGACCTACAATTTAGAATAAACTGATAATGACCTACAATTTAGAGTATAGTTCATGACCTACAATTTAGAATGGAACTCATTGTGGCCTACAATTTAGAGTGGAACTCATCATGATTTTGCAATTTAGAGTGGACTTAGAGTAGAGCTTAAAATGACCTACAATTTTATTTGGACTCATAATAACCTACTATTTAGAACGGGACTAAGATGATTTACAATTTAGAACGGAACTCATGATGAGGTATTATGTAGAGTATGACTCAATCTCTATTTATGCACGTAAGTATATCTAAATATGTACGTAACTATGATATTCTTATGATAAATTGAATTATTTATGAGTAACCACTAAATCGTATTGTTTAAATACTCTTAAAGCATTGTTTAAGTTTCAAAATATAAAAAAATACAAATGAGTTAAAAATAGGAAATCTTTGTAGGAGTAACAAGACGACAGACAACCTTACGAATTATGTTATTTACATAAGTGTGACAGATTATTGTTGTTACATTTCATTAGAAGAGTGAAAATATTTTTCGTCATCATATCATCTTAACCTAACGAAAACGAAAAGTTCAGAGTAACGTTAGACTTGGGTTGATTGGTATCTCTAAGTGAATGAAAGTGAATCACAGGAAATTGGCTGCTGATATTTCTTAAGTTTTCACTGTGGTCTCCATCATTTCTTTAAATTTTAGTGAATAGCTTAAAGGCAATAAAGAGTGTCAAAACTTCAGAAAGTAAGACGGATAGTATTTAGAAAATACTATCAAATATTGTAAAATTCTCTCTATGAAGAGGGTAGGTAGAACTTGATAGATTAAAAATATATGTCCGGAATCTATTCTCAATACTGGTTTATTATAAAAGCCACTATAAACAGTATTCTACAAGAATAGTACAATAATGTAGTTTCTCTAAATACAAGGTAGACAAGGGTTGCCCAAAGCCCGAGCAGCCAGGGGCAGGATATCCACAGAGCTCCGCAGCAAGCTAGGTGGAGTGGATTAGGAATCCCCAATGCTCTGAAGGAACCAGGGACGAAGAGTCACAGAGCTCCGGGCAAGTTGAGTGACTGAGGTTGGAAATCCCGACAGAGCTCCGACGCAAGCTAAGCTCGAGGAAAGGAATAGCCTAAAGTCCCGAAGCAAACTAGAGGCTTTGGGCTGGATATCTCCTAGAGCTCCAGGCAAGCTAAAGGAGGAGTGACCAATCACAGACTGGTGACTGTCCTTAGAATCATTTCAGTTATATAGGCGCTCCGGGAGGCAGTGGCGCTGCTGTTTTCTCGTGGTCATGTGATTGTAGGTGTCGCTGAAGTCTCCGTCGTCTGCAACTTGTAATACTCCAACGTAAGGCGCAGTACTCCATCGTAAAGTACACGTGGTTGTTGTTCATAAATGGGAGCACGTGTAGAATGTTTTGTAAACACAGTCACATGTTGGGTGTTTATAAACACAAGCACATGGTATATTACAATGTAATTAAGTAACTCTTTGGCTTCATTTTCTTATAACATCTAAGACTGTAAATCGTTACATTTTTGTCATAACTTCTGTAGTTCAATTTATTCCCAAATTTTTAACAGTATTTAAAAAAAGGAACAACTGCCTGACTTTTGCCTCCTTTCAGTATTTCTTGCATTGTATCCATTTAAGGATTCTTTTCCTTCTAATTTGCTGTTTAAATGCTGTTAATACTCAATGTTTTCGAAACTATCCAATGATCATAGAATGAGCTAAAATATCCTTTTTCTTTAACATATTATATCTCCTAAAGTATACAGAATAGTAGTGCGCAATTTTTCTTTGGTTTGTAGCTTATAGATTGTCATTAGCTCCCGTAAGGATATATGATCAACAAAAGAATTTCCATGCCTTTCTATATTCCTTTGTTAATGATTTTAGTGCGAAAAGTCCAATTTGAGTACCTTTCCTTTCATAAGGGGGGAAAAAGAAAGAAATTGTGTGCTGTACGTTCCTAAGATTGAATCCAAATTGGTTTTCGATACCAAAAGTTTATTTCATTGTACAGTATGTTATGATACACAAAGAAAACACATAGGCCTATAAGACATATAGCAGAACTCATCGATGTTCTGCTCTGCGTCACTGTTCTGTCTCTTATAATTTCAATGAAATTTTCTAATGTACATTAATAAGAACATTTTGAAAGGACGCGTCAGGACTATAAATAGGTGCCTCCCGACTAATAGTCCTTAAATCAATTTTCTTATGAGATACACAAAATACACAAAAGATACTTTTACAAATAAAGAAAAAAATGCTCTTAGATGGTAAACTTAAAATTTCCCTTCCAATTCTGTGCTGGAAATTTCTTGTATTATTCCGCTATCTCTGGAACTTCCTTCTATTCAGTTATTATTATTATTATTATTATTATTATTATTATTATTATTATTATTTGACAGGTCACTATGCTTTGGTGATCATATACAAAATGTATGTAATGAAGGAAGAAAAATAATTGGTTACCTGTTTAATCAATGACCTACTTTCTGTCAATCAAATACATATGTACTCTTATATAAATTACTAGTAAGGTCGAAACTAGAATATGTATCAGTGATGGGAACAGCCTAACAAAAACTCTCGTAAACAAACTTGAGATGGTGCAAAAGTGTTTTATTAGAATACTTTGTTTTAAGTTAGCACTTGACTATTATTCTAGCACGTATGAACATTGGATAACGTATTTTAATTTGGAACGACTGGCTGACAGGAGAAAATTGATTGAATCTGTATTTGTAGAAAAGTTACTTGACAACCAATGTACCTCAGACTATATTTAAAAAAATGTTGATTTTAAAGTTCCAACATATGGTACAAGGGTAAAAATTTTATTGTAACCGTATAATAGAAAACATATTTTAATCTGTAGGATTTTAAAAAGCTATAATGAATGCATATCTTAAAATATGACTTTATTTTAAAATTTTTAATATAACTTAGTAGTTTTTTATTTTTTTACTTTTAATTTTTGACACTTCTTTGTTTTAATAATTGACGTACACTACACTGTCAGTGTTTTTATTATTAATAATTTATCTTATAGATGTAATCATAATTTTATCACTTGTACTATATATTTATTACTAAAATAATGTAGAATAAGACAAAGTTCTGTATTTTTGCTATATTTTAGCTGTTCTCTGCACGTAAAAATAAAAATAAAGTTTATTATTATTATTATTATTATTATTATTATTATTATTATTATTATTATTATTATTATTATTATTATTATCAGAACTTCATCGCTTCAATGTTTGTTATACGATTCATTTTTCTTGTTTTATTTTGTATTGTTCTGTATTTTTGTATTTTGCAAAATAATTCCATAAATAAATTGAGAAAGGAAAAAAAATATAAAGGCCCTAAGATTGATTTGGAAGAATAGTTCGTGAACCATAGCTGGAAAAGTGATGAAAATAAAAGAGGGATAAGCACAGGATCGAGGATGAGAAAGACGGCAGAATCTTAAAATGTTTTGTAGATATGCAGATGATAATCTGGCAAAATGGAAAGGGATTAGAAAGCAATTGGAGAAATTTGTTAAAAGAATTTAGGATGAAGAACAAAAATCAAGTTAGAAATGGAAGCAGAAGAGGAGAATAAGATAAACTTTATGGATATGAACATAAAGAAAGTTAGTAGAAAATTCCGGAGAAGGTGGTATAAGAAAGAATGCTGTGCGGGAACATACTGCCATAAGAGTTGAGTTGATTTTAATTTAGCGTCCCTTTCAGCAGCAAAGCTATATGAGACGTGGACCTACTGATTAACGTGGAATCCGAATCACATGAGCTCCCACCGGGAATCGAACCCGGGTCTCCCACGCCAAAGGCGCGTACGCTAATCACTATATTGCCATAAGAGTAGTAACATACATATAGGTACCAGGAGAAACTTTATAAGGATCATGCAAAGAAAGATAGAAATGGTAGTGACGATAGAAGAAGGAAAGAGAACATGAAAATACTACACTAATTATTAAAAGGAATGGATACAGAAAAGAAGATTTGAGGAAAGAGGGAAGAGATAGGAAGGAAGAAAAGACAGAAGAAGGTAGTTTGAATTGATAGTTTAGGTGATAAGACAAAGAGTCATAAGACGTTACTGGGACAAGAAGAAATCAAAACATATAGAAAAGGAGGGAAAATAATTTTGGATTTAGTAAGAAAGAAAGGAAAGAGAAAAGAAAAAGAAATGAAAGCAGAAGAGAAAGGAGTAGTGTACCGAATCAATTGTAAAGAATGTAATTCAAAATATATTGGAGAAACAGGAAAGAGGTTAGAAGAAGGAATAAGGCAACATAAAGACGACTTACGATTACGAAGAGAGAAAAGTGCAATATATAAGTACGTTAAAGAAACAGGACATGAAATAGAACATGGACATGAGATAGAATTGAAGGACTGGAGAGAATAAAGAGAAGAAGTATGAACGAAAGTGGAAAGAAACTCAATGGGTCAAAAAACATGGGAAGGATGTAGTAATGAATTGGACGAGTGTGCTTACGATTCCACCTGCGTTGTGCAATGCAGTTGGACAAAATAGAAAGGAAAGAATTGGAAGAGTAAACAACACTACAGTAAGCAGGTGTTCAAATTCAGAACAGATATGAGAATTGTTGGGGAAAGTATGCGACAAGTACCTAATTAAAAAAAAAAAATCATGGTTTGTAAAGATGGATGTAAAAGTGAAGAGAAAACTTTATTCTGGGAGGTGTGGGCCTGTCCTCCTTTCACTTCCTGTATATGTTTAAGTTGTTATTTTTGGATTGGTCTTTCATAACGCGTCTGATGAAGGCGATGTTACTTGCCGAAATTATTAATATATATTTGATACTTTGATTAGTTTTCTTTTATTAACACTGAAGAACTGCAAAGTGTTTGTTTTCTATAGACCATAGTAACAAATGTGTCTTTTCTACAAATGTTTAAATCTAACTAACTAACTAACTCTATGGCCTATGGAACCCGGAGGTTCAGTGCCGCGTTCACAAAAGCTCTCCACTGACTTCTATCCTTAGCTAATTGGATCCAGTTTCTACTTTGTATTCCTATCTCTGCGAGATCCATCTTAATATTATCCTCCCATCTGCGCCTAGGTCTTCCTAATGGTCGTTTTCCTATGGGTCTACCAGTCAGGACTTTGAAAGCGTTTCTACTTTCTTTCATTCTAGCTACATGACCTGCCCACCTAAGCCTCCTAGACTTGACGACCCTAACAATGTTGGGTAAACCGTATAAACTATGTAGTTCCTCGTTATGAAGCTTCCGCCATTCCCCATTCTCGTTCCTCTTGGGTCCGAATATTCTTCTCAGGATCCTGTTCTCAAATACTTTCAGTCTATGTTCTTCAATGTTTAAATCTAAATATTTTAAAACCTTTATTTTCTTATTCAAAGTAAATTTTTATCTGGATATATCTTATGTGATTTTTACTAGAACAAACTGTAATTGTTCATCTGTTTCATAAGTCAGGACGCAGCGTCCACATGTCCATAGTGTTTTGTATATGTTAGTTCTCCATTTGAGATTCAACATGGTTGATTACCTGATTATCATATTAGTCAATAGTGAAGAAAAAGCCCATTGCTAAAGCTTTCTGGTTATTACAAATTCCATTGCCGCAAATAAAATATCTTGTTTCTAGATGTAATGCTAAAACTTTGGAATTATACTTTTGAAAAATTCCTTGCTATATGCTGATATGTTTGTGTGAAACGTAACATATCGCCAAATGTTCAGCAAGTAATAGAATTATAAATGTAAACTGCATCAATGAAGGCAATGTTGAGGTTGTAAGCGTTGATCAGTGTACATACTTCTGGTCTTACGTCAAAGCTACTTGACAAAAACGTCATCCTTAATGTCTTTTAGCGAGATCTATTAGTACATACGCAACAAAATTTAGTACATGATTGCCAATAGCTTTAAAGTTAAAAAAAATGTTCATTGGTGAGTGCCAATAATCTTAACATGGTCTTCATTAAGATTAGTTTGCTGTACCACATTTGATACATTGCACATATTTCTTGAGATTCGGATTTTTTTTTTGACTTAGTAGCATCGAATTGCCAAATCTTATTTTTTTTTAAGCAGGAGCCATTTGTGAGTAGATTTAGCATTATGAGTTGATACTGAATCTTGTTGGAAACTCCATTTTTACTATTTGAACAGAATGTAGGTTATTGGTCAACCACAGGCTAGAAAGTTGTTTTCTGGTTGACTTCAGCGTAAGGTACTTGATTCCCCTGATCTTGACCACTTGTTGTGCAGTATGAGAAGTTCGTAACAATATCTATGGCAACACTAATGTCATACATAACACTGATGCAATACAAAATTCATTCCAATATCTGGATATTTTACAACGTATTAAAAATGTTGAAGTAAAAAATAAGTTTTGTCGAACTTTAATCGAAACATTTGTGATCTTTATCTGTTAAGAGTCTTTTTTTTTTTTTTTTTTTTTTTTTATTTGTTGAATGTAGGGAGTCACATCTCGAAATTTGTACAACATTATTTTTGCTACCTTTAGATATAAGTCTGTGCTATTTGAAATTATCATTAACATTGACCTGTCAATATTAGGACTTTATTCTAGATTGTGAAATTTTATTCTTACGTCAATATAAGAATTTTTTTTTACAGCCAATGGTAGGATAATAGGTTCATCACAATTTGACAACAAGAACTACTCCACAGATTCCATAAACGAAAAGAAACAAATGGAAGAAAACGAAAAAAGGTACGTTTAAAATGTGATAAGTTGATTCCAACTTCTTAGTGAATAGTATTACAAATATTCGTAGCTGTTTCAAATATTAAAGTTTATTCATTTGAAAATAAGGTTTTTGTATGTACTTTTATCTACTATTGAATTATTGAAAGAACATAAAATTCATCTGACATGAATCTAGATATTTAATTATGGTTGTATCGAGGAAGCATTTTCAAGGAGACGTTATAGATACTTGAAATTAAACTAAAACACATACCATTTTATCTTATGTAAATTTGAACTCTTCGGGAGGGGAAGGACCTGGGACTGACTCCTAATGTTCTCCTTAACAAGGACTCTTTGTTAACACTTGAAAATATTAACTTCTTTCCATACTTAGAATCCAATGAATGTTATATTTTGATACAATCAGAAACAGTTTGAACATAATTAAGACATTTTATTTCTCACTTTAACTTTATTCGGTGTTTGTCAATGCGATATCTCTACATAACAAAATCAATCAAATGAAATTAAGAAGCAAAGAAACTATTCCCTGAAGTCGAAGTTACTTCTTTGAATAATCGAGTGTCAGGTAGTGCTCAGATATTAATTAACGTATTTAGTTCTCACAGTATTTTATTCACTTTGCATTTGATTAATTACTGTTGAGACTTTGATTTAAAAGTGTACAATTATTTATAGTAAATGAGCTGTATTTTTCGTTAGTATTTATTTAATGCAAGTTTACTAGTTACAATGATATAATTATAATTGAGTAAAACGTTTTTCCTTTCTGATGAGTAGATGGTTTTATTAATTTAATATTTCGCCTGCTTTTCTTCTCCTACATCTTCTCTTTAAATTGAACCTAAACACAATTTAACAACAAAAATAAACACAATTTTATATAGAATGTGTTTTACACAATTTTAGGTTCAATTTAAAGAACTGTAGAAGATGTACTTACTCGCATAAGTAATTTGTGCCTCAGATGAAGTCCGTAGAAGAAGGCTGAGTGAAATATAATCAACGAAACAATCCACGCAACAGAAATGTAAAACATAATTCAATTATGTGTACAGCTGCATAGAAAATGAAATATGTATGTAAATATAATCTATACTAATAAATAAACGAATACATTAATATAATATGATGCATTTATTCGTAATTTGACTTACTTAATGTATTAATAGATATTCATTTATCGCAAAAATGTTTGTTGGAAGATGCCTTTTCTTATAACGAACTTTACCTTTCATTTTCTTTCTGAAGTTCATTTATTTTCTCAATTTCAAGTATGCATTACAAGAAAGAAAAGGAAGAAAGAAAAGGAAGAAAGAAAATGAAGCAGATTTGTTAAGAGATTATGCAAATTTTAACAATAGAGTCTCATGTAGATATAGCTATTTTTACTGGTAGATGTAACTTTTCATTGGTACAATCCGTATTCTTATGGTGTCATAATGAAAATTGTGTAGTTTCGGAACGTTACTATAAAGCACCAGAATTAAGCCTGAAAATATGTTTGGTTTCTTTTACAGGTTATACATTTTTGTCCGGTGATTTCAAGAGAGTGTGTATTTAATTTCACAGGTGTTGGCCGAGATTTTGTTGCAGAAAGTGTCACAGAAGGCAGCAGCAACAACAGACGAGCTCAACAACCTCTCGAGTACCTTTGTGGCAAATCATCTTTTCTTCCTCGTTGTGTCCATCCTATGATCAGTTCACACGATTCTTTTCCATAGTTATTCTTGGGTTATTAATATGGGGAATTGCCTTCTGCCTTGTGGGTCAAGAGGCTGCACCAGGAGGTCAACTGTTCAATTTGGCTGTGTTGTGTATAGTGGCACAAATTGGAGGCTGGGTCATCCACCACTGTTACTTACCACCATTGCTTGGAATGTTACTGGTTGGGATTTTATTTCGGAACGTTGGGTTTATTCACGTTCAAGGGGTGTATGTTAATGTGGTAGCAAAATTAAGGTGAGTTTTAATTTCTCTTTTAACATCCTATGTTTAAATTACTTCATATCCTAATACGTTTTATTTACGGTATAAGAAAAAAGGACTTTTATTTATAACACAAATAAAAAAGATCTTATCTTGTATCAGGGAAATTAAAAATTCTATCAAACAGTTTCGATGTTCATTGTCATCTTTATCAGTGATTTCTATTTGCAATCTAAACTCGAAACCTAGAGTAGGTTCCCCTGTCGGTGGAACTCTTTTGAGGGAAAAAGTAAATGAAATCTTCATTTCTTAAAGTGTGGTGAACGTAGCTTCTTAAAGAATTATACGTATTATCAATCTATTGTAACCAATCAACTCTATGACTTTTGAAATCCGTAGGCAAATGCCGTATTTACAAAAAGTTTCCATTGACTTCTGTCCTTAGCTAATTGGATCCAGTTTCTACTTTACATTCCTATTTCTACGATATCCATCTTAATATTATCTTCTCATTTGCGCCTTGGTCTAGGTCCATTTAGTTCTAGTGCGACATATTCGAATTCTAACTAGCTTATAATTTTGTACCTTTTTGTACTAACAAGAAAACATTTTGTACCGATCAAATTAACAAAGATGGGCCAGAACAAAATTTGGGCCACTTCGATCACCTATCTTTATCTTCAAATTCGAATTTTAGTTAGCTTAGAATTTTATACTCTTTTTGTACCTTTTTATTCCACTAAGAAAAAGTAGGTATCACTCAGATAGAGTAGAGCCATTTCAAAATTTAGGGGGGAGGGAAGGGCATTTAATTGTGCTACGACAACTTCAAATTCAAGTTTTAACTAGCTTAGAATTTTGTACTATTTTTGTACCTTTTTGTATCAACAAGAAAAAAAGACCATTGAAATAAACGAACAAGGACTATTTGAAAATTTTGGGGACTCATTTAGTTAAAGTACGACATCTTCAAATTCGACTTTTAACTAGCTCAGATTTTTGTACTAACAAGAAGAAATTTTGTATCTTTTAAATAAACGAAGGAGAGCCATTTCAAAACTTGGGGGATCTTTAGTTATGGTGCGACATCTTCAAATTCGAATTTTAACCTGCTCAGAATTTTGTACTATTATTGTACCATTTGATATCACCAAGAGGAATACTTGCACCCTTCAAATAAATAAATGAATCAGTTAAAATTAGCACCAATTGTCTGTAGTAATATGACGCCTTCAAATTGATATTTTAACTACTTCTAGTTTGAGCTCTTTGACTAGAATAATGCAATAAATAAATTTCAGTATGCTATCTTTATTTCGTGTACCGCAACATAATGGTATTCCATGGAACCTCTAATTACACTCACAGGACGCATTTTTGCTAGTGATTGTGTGGACATTTTACTCTACACTTTGGCTCTCCTCTGTTAATAAGAATGATACATTCTTTCTTTGTAGTACAAAAGGCACAAAAATAGTACAAAATTCTAAGCTACTTATAATTCGAATATGAAGTTATCGCACTACAACTAAATGGTTCCCAGGAATTTTGAAAATGTCTTCCCCTGTTTATTGAAATGGTAGAAATGTTTATCTTGGTGGTACAAAAAGGTACAAAAATAGTGCAAAATTATGAGCTTTTTTAAAAATCGAATTCGAAAATGTCACACCAAAAATAAATGGACTCAAGGTCTTTCTAGTAGTATTTTTCTGATTGGGTTTCCAGTTAAAATTTTGAAAGTGTTCCTACTTTCTCCCATTCTGGTTACATGACCTGTCCACCTGACCCTCCTGGACTTAATGACCCTAAAAATGTTAGATAAACGGTATAAATTATGCAGTTTTTCGTTACGAAGTTTCCAATATTCCCCATTCCTGTCCCCTTGGGTCCGAATATTCACTTCAGGATTTTATTCTCAAATATCTTAACCCTGCGTTACTCCTTGAAAGTAAGCGACCATGTTTCGCATTCTACATCTCAAGAAACATAATTATCGTTTTATATATTTAAAGCTTCAAGTTCTTCGATAAAATTCGCGAAGACAAAAGAGTTTACACTTAATAATAATACGGATTTTCTGCTTTCAGTCAACATCTAATTTCTTTGTGGATATGGTTTTGATCTGTTAATGAAGATCCTAGATATCTGGAAGTATCAACTTTGTAGAAAATATTATTTGATATTTTAACGTATCTACAAATTGTAGTATTACGGTCACTGTGAATTTCCACATATTTGATTTTCTTTCTGTTTACTCCTAAATCCACGTCTCTGCAGAGGTTTAATAAAACCTCTGCATTTCTTTCTATTATCCTCATTTCATTCTCTATTTCTTTCTTTGTCCTCATATCACTGTCTACCAGATTTATATCATGAGCATAAGCCATAATCTGGTGAGTGCCATTTAATTCTAAGTCCTAGTTACTATCTTTGATTTCCCTTATAGCATAATCCAGAACAGGATCTAATAATAATGGCGATAATGCATCTCCTTGTTTCATACCATTCTCCTTGTGAAAGCTCGTGAACAAGTATTTTTCTACTCAGACTTTACTTCGGAATTCATTTGAACACATCTTAATTAATCTAACTAGCTTTTTCAGTATACCAAATTCCAAGAACATTATTTTTTGGTTGTCAAAGAAATTTTTCCACGCATTCAAAATAATATCCGTGTACTTAAAAATTGTCCCATCTGCTTTCTTTCATGTATACGAGTGAGGTTGATATCCCTTTTTAAGAAAAAGTTATAATCGATGCCTTTATACATATCCTGAAAATCACGCTTCTTTGTTTGAAACATTTTGGAAGTTTCCCGTCTGATATCAGTAAAATCTTGTGCAGTCCTATTGTTCGAATTTTGTAGCTGACGCACAAGTATCCTCAACACTAGTCCATCCCAAACCTTCTAAAACCGAGAATTTCTTCGATACTTCAACTTAATATTCTCCTCTCGCCTGACCCACTTCTAATTTCTTTAAATTAAACCTCTCCGTTTTCAAATACTGATTATTTCTTTCTTTTTTTTTCAACGATAATCTCTTTATCTTATAATCACTGCTATCGGGTATTGGTCACAGTCAGCTCTTTCAGACGACCGAATGGTAGACTGTCTTTTTCTATCTACTAAAACTTGGTCAATGATTATGTTTTCCATGTGGTGAAGTATATTTATAGATGTCGCAATGTAGGAATTTTGTACTCTTCACAGTAAGGTTTTTCGAAGTTACAAACTTCACGAGTCTAACCCAGACGTCATTACTTTCCTTATGCAGACTTTCGTTCCCTATAATCGGTTTCAAACTATCCTTGCCTCCTATCTCCACATTCAGGGGTGTAGCCATGGGGGGCCCATCGGGGCCCGGTCCCCCCAAATGACTTCCTGGCCCCCCCCAAATGACCAGATTTTAAAACATCATTGTAAGATTACCTCGCTTCAGTCACTTGAAAATAACAAAGTTTACATATAATTGATAATTTACGGTAAAACATTATGGAAAAATACTATTTTACTATACCAATCGAAATATAGTATGGTATTTCCTCCTTATACCAGTCGGAAAACAGTATGGTTTATTATTATTATTATTATTATTATTATTATTATTATTTTTTACAGAAGATCACACACTTTACTGCGATTTATATTTGACACTTTGAAAACAAACGTTTCAACAATTTACTGTAAATACTACCACAAAACAATGGTACTAAACTGATTTGTAAGTAGGCCTGCATTACATTTTTTATATGCTGTAACTAGTATTTAAAAAAAAAAACATATTTATACCAGATGAAAAATTTGGTGAAAAACAACGTTTTTCAGTATGGATTTCAATTAATCGGTAATTTTCAATTATTTTCACATGTCATCATCCCCCTTAGGAGTAATAATGGCCACGGAATTTGGATTTAAACGGCATCGGAAGTGGCACTGTTCGTATCAGCCACTCCGAAAACTATGATTCAGTATTAATATCGGTCATTTTCGATCATTTTTGTATATCTTCCGCTTCTCTTCAAAGTGCACATTCAAAGTAAAGCCTTAAAAAACATTCCAGGCCCGAAACTCATCTACGTTGAAAATTTAATCGAAATCAGTCGGGTGGCTCAAGAGTTGTTACAAATGTAGTAATTTCATTATATATATATATATATATATATATATATATATATATATATATATATATATTACAGAGTGAATGGTAACTAAGTGGACAAATTTGGGCGGGTGATAGTACATCTAATAAGAAGCAAAAAAAAAGTCGTAGTGAACATGGGAAATTCCATCCCGTTTACGACTGACAGTGTCGAAAGCAATACATCTTAGAGAATGCGGTTAAAAATGTAACTTAGAAAGTCATACCTACTCTGTTGAAAAATGCATGTTTGGAAACACAGCTATGCGTGCGCACGGAATTCCCCAAAGGAACGGAGGGATTCCCGGATATGCTGTAAAGGAAAGAAGTGTCACACGTTGTTAATTCCGTGCGCACACGTAGCTGCGTTTTCAAATATGGATTTTTCAATAGAGTAGGTATGAGTTTCTAAGTGACGTTTTTAACCACACTCTCCACGATGTTGGCCTCTGAAGCTGTTTTTAAGCTGTTGGCCTCTGAAGTACATGTTCCCATGCTTTCAACACTTTGTCATTGCTAAATGGGACGGAATTTCCCCCATGATCACTAGGACTTTTTTTTTTTTTTTTGCTTTTCTAAGATTTACTATCGCCCATCCAAGTTCGTCCACGTAGTTACCGTTCACCCTGTATATATAGATATATAAATAAATAATTATATTATTTCGGAAAGTTTCGAACTATAGCCTATGTAAATTGAATCATACAGAAGTTATTCGAAGACGCACTAGACACCAGCATGACTGGTGAAGAACTCTGTGTGTATCACAATACAATAAAACTCGGTTTTGCGGCTATCGCAGCATTGCATGTACGTCACATGATTTTCTGGAGTTAGTTGTTACTGATCGTAACTACCGCTTTAAAATTCCTTCGCGTTCCCACTTGCATCGCTATTTCTGAGAATATTATTTAAAACTTCTGATTCGAATCATTACCCATTCTTTTCTTCGAAGAAATTTCGCATGTGAAACAAAAGAAACTTTTTTTTCTTGAAACATTTTTTGACGGAACAATGCACGATTTGCAGACCTAAAGATATTAAAAACCTTATTCGTCGGATATTATTGTCGTACTACTTTATTATTATTATTTTTGGATTTGAATGTTTCTGAAGAAATCGAGTTTATTCGCATTCTCGCACCAATTTGTTTAAAAAAAAGAATTTATAAAGTGGTAAACTGAAGTCCGAAGTCCAAAGAAGATGCTCGAAAGCTTGTTTACAAACAAGATGTCCCTGCTCCTTCACGTGTGCAGCCACTTCGAATTTGTGGTCGACGAGGAACAGAACTCTGTATCGTTAAGACTGGCGAACTTCAAATGCACGAAGCACCCTGTATCTCGGAAGAAGAGGTCGATGTTATTTCTTTAAATCCTGTTTTGACTGCATCTTCCGCAGTAAATTCTCCTTGCCAATCACCAGTGACCTAAACTGATGAGTGCGATCTCCTTGGTTAATTAAACAACCTTATGGGGATAAAAGATTATTACGAGTCTACCATTTTCTAATACTTTGATTTGTTGGCGAAAAACGCTATAAACATATTCACAATAATATAAGCATTTTCTAATAAAAAAAAGTTCTACCCTAAAATAATCAAAATAATGAAAAAATAAAGATCAAAAAGTGTTACGTAACAAAGGGGTGGGGTTCGGCCTTGCGTTACAAAGTGTGACAAGCAGAAGGGTGGGGTAAAATTGGTCAAAAATAGCGTTACGTAATATATGGACGGCCCCTAGAACAGGAAATAAGACATAGATGTTAATTAAATAATTATGTTTTTTTTTTTAGTCACGAATAATAAATAATTATTTTTGTCAGGAAATCTTAAAGAAAATAAGTGAAATTTCAAAGAAAATTAGCCTTATGTAGATAGGTTCTGTGTACAAGGGCTTAAACTAGTTATGCAAAAGGTATATTCCGGGTCCGGTAAGGAATTTGGTCCGGGACAGTGATTATTGGTTAAACATAATAAAAACTACCTGGAATATAATTTATGCACAAAAAGCAAATAATAATAATAATAATAATAATAATAATAATAATAATAATAATAATAATAATAATAATAATAATAATAATAATAATAATAATGAAGAAGAAGAAGAAGCTGGAAACCAAACCAAAATTTGCCAGTTTTTTCATGCCTCAAAAACACTAGCTGCAACATAATTTCTTTTGGCTTTGTAGCTGGCCCCCCCTCAAAAACGACGGGCCCCCCCTACATAAACCTGCTGGCTACACCCCTGTCCACATTAAAATCAGCTAAATTAATAGAATTAGAATTTTCATATGGTATCGCGGAAATTGGTCAAATACACGTTCTACTTCTTCGTAAAACTAATCTTTATTTAGTCATCCTTACCTTTTGTTGAGTCATGTATTCAGAATAATAATATCACATTACCGACCCTTAAGAGAGATAAAAGAAAGTCTATCATTTACAAATTCAACAAGTCTAATTGCTATAGTCTTTTGTGAACGCAAAAGCCCATTATTTAGCTGGTGATTTTTATTTCCTTCTCTATATATAAAATATATATATTATATATATATATATATATATATATATATATATATATATATATATATATATATATGAAATTTTTAATCTACACAGCTCTCTTTCCTTCTCATCTAACTTCCTAAACTCCTACCAGCTCCATTATAGTTTTCTCTGAGTTGCTTGTTACGGATTTTAATGTGCCTAACCTATAAAAAAAAGACTTCGTGTATTCCGTGTTCCAAATCTCATGTCCATTTTACTTTGCTGAGGTCGTACCAAGTTATCAGTCCTGGTCAGCTTCTGTAAATATTCCTGCTCAAGTTCTTTTCTTTTTCTTCTTTCTTTCTTCAGGATGAGGTTCTTAGCCTTATGCTAAACCACTCCTTGTTGTCTATCCGCGACTTACATATTCAATATATTCACAGCTAACCTCTGTATCTAGAGGCCTTCTCCTCGATCTGCAACCTGAGGACGCGCCATGCGGGCTGACAGGAATCAATATATTATATACATATATATAATTATAACTATATATGTATTATAAATCTTCAAATAGTGAAAAGCCTATCAACTTTGTAACTTTGTAACTTTTTCTGATTTCCGCTTAATTACGATTTTTTTTAATCACCATTGAATAAATGTAAGGTAGAATTAAACAGCGAAAAAAGTCTGCTATGAATTTATACTAAGTGTCCAGGAAGTGGTCAAGTCTCCAAATAATGAAGAAGTGCAATAACCATATTGCTGCATAAAAAAAAAACAAAAGAAACATATGCGCAATTATAGACCTAGAAATCTTGTATCTGTTATTTACAAAGTACTTACTAGAGTACTGACGATCCGATTGGAAGAAACAATCGCCAGTCAAGAGAACAAATTGGATTTAGAAGTAGTTGTATTACAATAGACAATATTCAGGTAGGGAGGGTAGAAAGATCAAATTCATTTTTGGTTACCAACGTATATTGTCTTCAGTAACTATGAAAAAGCTTTAGATTCGGTGAAGACGCCAGTGATTATTAACGCTTTTAAATCAAATGGTGTAGAAGAAAATTGTATGCAAGTAATAAATGACATCTATAAGCAAGCCAATGCATATATCTAATCCTTTGACTGTACAAAATCTGTAAGAGTAGAGAAGAGGTAACACATGATGGTACTATATTTCTGCGAAGCTTTCTTTCGGTCTCTCAACTGGAAGAACAAAGTGATAAACACAAGTGGAAAATATTTTACCCATCTACATTTCGCTGATAACATTGATCTCTTCGTAAACAATAACACAGAACTATAACATCTTGCCTCTGGAAACTAGTATGGGAGAGGAAAGAGGGATTTGAGATTGTTTCTCGTATCTACAACTCTCTGAATAGGAAATGCAGTAGAATTCTAATTGCACGCTACTTCTGATCTATACATATACCATTTTGGATCAGTTCCAGTCTTATTTATTAGAAATATTTCTACGTATCTTTCCCGATATTCTCTTCTTATTGTAATCGTAATCCTTTAATTATATTAATCTTCGTGTTTGAACTAACATCTGATCTTACACCTCCATCTATATTGAAATCATGTTTTAATCTCTTGTTTACACAGTGTCCTCTTTCACTCCAAGGTCACTGCATACTATGATTATTCCTTGCTATTCCCAAAGCGATTTATAATCACAGTATTAAAAAGTTGAAAGTTCGGAATTAGCAATTAAAGGCTATGTCTGTCTGAGACAAAAGATATTCATGAATGGGAAAATTAAACAAGAAATTAACAGATGTATTAAACTAAGCTGAAGTTCATTTAGAAGGAACAGCTTCATATTGAAATATGTCTAATGTGTAAAATTTTCAAAGAATGAATTTTGGATAGAGATAGTATTGAATTTTCTTCAGAGTGAAAGGAGAGAAAAACCGACACGTAATGGTAGTCGCAAATGCATATACCCTAATGCATGCATGCACAAATACTTCATGTAAAATAATTAACAAACATTGCATAACTACTAACTATAGTAAATATACTATAGTACTTACTATAAACATCTTAAATTTTATTTTGTCAGTAACCAAATTTAATATGTTTTGATATGTATTTCAAAGTGCTGAATACTTTAAAAATCCAGAGCTTTGTAATTACTCCACCTTGTGCGCAGCCATGATTCTGCCTTTTTGACATATGGATACTAACACAATTAGTCACTCTCTGCATGCAGGCTACATATGAAGCATGAAGAAATGTTTGCTAGGAATCATCATCAGCAAAAACATCACATGGGTTAAGAACATAACAGGAACGACGTATATTATCGTGAAAATAATGGTACTAAAGTAGCAGTGGTCCAGAGATATTGCAAAAAGAAATGATGATCCCTCAAACTCTGACCGAATACAGACAGGCAGGAAGAACTAGGAAGCGTCCTTACACAAGGTGTTATGATGAAATCAAGAAGCATTGCAAAGTAACGTGAAAGAGAATTGCTCTGGACAGCTGGTTGTTGAGAAGAGTTGGAGAACCTTCATTCGATATTGGAGTTATAATGGTTGATTACTATATATATATAAGGAACATGTATATAATATGCAAGCAGGACCGGATTAACCCATCTGGAAGCCCGGGGCTAGGAAAAAAAATGGTCCCTACTGACTTCGCCTAATACTTTTCTATGAAAGTACAGTAGAAAAGTTAAGGGAATATGTTTCATATTTTTGGTCATATTTTATTTTATGATGATGATTGTATTTTTATGAATCTTTTTAAATAGCCAGTTGAGATTTTGATCAGAGTAGATTCCCCTGTCCACCTGGAGGCCCGGGGATACAGCCTCCTAAGCCCCCCACCCTTAATCCGGCCATGTATGCAATATTATTGTTTTGGTAGTTATGGTGTTAAATGTTCCTACTAAGTGCTTCAATATTTATTTGCGGAAGAATTTCGAAAGGTAATTTTACTATGCAGTACATAAGAGAAAGGATAAATGATACCAATGTCTTCTTTCTTCAAGCAATTGAAGCTGTTTTGACTTTAGTGTTTGCAATTATAGAACAACGTTAACGTATTTTCAGAATTAATCAATTTTGTCAATGTAATGTTTCGTCCATTTTTTTCCTTTCTTTAAAGATAAAAATGAAAGCTAAGTCCAAGACAAAATTTTGGGACGATAAGGAACCAACGCTAAGATTATCAGTTTAATTGTGCTTAAAAATAAACAAGGTACCGTATAACACATTTTACAAACTGTAATCAGAAAGCAAATAAATCGCTCGTGTAACACAATAAATGCAAAACACACCTAATATTATTCACTAATATTTCTGAATTATCCTTGGATAACAACAATTTAAAATAAGAATGCTCATGGTGGTATAGGGAGAATTTGTTTTTTTAGGAGCAGGGGCACTAACCTACTAGTTTCCCCTTTAACACATTGTGGATGGGCTACGTAGTGCCATGTAATCCCACGACAAGAATACTGGTAATCAGTTCAGTTGTGTGCTTTATTCATTAATTCTATTGCTGCATATTCAAAGTATCTATCAACACTTTCTATTTTGTCAGTTATTTTAAGAATTGAACTTCTTAAAATGTCCTTTTATTAATATAGAAACACATCGACATTTTAGAATATTTCTACAGCATTTAGTTACCAAATTACAGGAATCATTATTTATATGCAATAATAAACACATTGTTCATAATAAAAAAGTTATTCTGAAAACTATGTTATATTATATACGTATATTATGCTTATCAGAGCATTGTTGTGAGACACAGGCAATAATGATTCCTGCTTATAAACCTTGTTTTTAGAAAAGCAGACGGAGAAGATGACCTATTTCACTTTCTTCTATTTTTACAAACGAAGACCACAAGGAAGAAAGGCAAAATGTCACTTTTTGATCGAAATTGAGTTATGGAGTTATGAGTATGTACGCCTTGAGGGGTAGAATCTTCATATTATAGACAAATAACGCATACGTTATTTACGGTCAATAGTTTTTGCTCCTTCTATATGCTAAGTAAGTTGTAGTTTCTAAGTTTAAAATTCGATTTTCTCAGAATGAAGAAACGTTAACCTTTCGCCTTTCTTCCCTTTGACCTTCACATCTTATTGGAAACATATTTTGTAAATAACTGCTAAATTTCATTAAAGAACAAAACATAATCTCGAAATAATAATATGGCTTCACAGAAGACAAATCTACACTTACTACAATATATGAACGTATCAAGATAGTCATAACAAATATTGATCAGTCAACCTCATAGGCATATTTTGTAAACTTTCAAAAGTTTTTGATTGTGTAGATCATGATATACTCGTCAGCAAATTAGAAAAATACGATATTTGGAAAATTGCTTTGAAAAGATTCAAATCGCAATTACGCAGTTGTGAACAAATAGTAAAAGTTTTCACATGGAAGAAACTACTAAAATTCCGATTAAATTAAACATCAAAGGTAACTCACAAGTACATTTCCAGGACATATACTTTTCCTCCTATATCTTATTAGTTTACCTTAAAAGTAGAAAAGGGTAATATACTTGCTTTTACTAGTCATACAACAATAGCTGAAATTGATAGATGCAGTTTCCAAGGAAATATTGATATTGCTTGGAAACGATTATCATATCCGTTAACAATTTTGTGAATGGGCATTAGGCCAGAATGCATCTGATTTGTCTTGTTTCTTGTTTTCTAATGAAGCAACATTTGTTAACCATGGACAAGTAAACCTTCGAAACATGCCTTATTGGTCTGTCGGCAAATCTCGTTAATTGCGTCAAATGAAACGACTGCATCCGTGGACTTTAAATGTGTGGTGTGGAGTAGGGGCCAAAATACCATAGAGCCATTTTCCATTAAAGGCGTATTACATTCCTGAAAGTATGTCTACTTACTAAGGATCAATCTTCAACCGGGAGAGCCACTTGGTTCTACACGACGGCTGCCGAGCCTACAGTGCATGAATCACCATGTCTGTCTTAACGAAATCTTTCTTCATCGTTGGTTTGGGAAAGAAAACCTGCCAAATGCCAGCTTGTTCTCTCAAATTTATACGTTTTAGATTTTATTTCTGCCGGGAATGGTAAAGGACACCCTATACAAGGAAATACCAAGAGTCTCGATGATATGAAATGACGTATTGTTGCAGCTTGTTCTACCGTTGCGACTGAAATGCTACATCATGTACAGGAACCTTTATATGCTAGACTGGAAGCTTGTCATGCAGCTAAGGACATCATTATGAGCATAACTTTTGAATGTGTGTATGTGTGTATGTTGTGTTGGGAACATTAAAACATTGCTAGACCCATGGTGCTATCTCGTACTTGTGCAGTTATGGGATATTAGTACTTGTCCTTGGTTTCAAAGATATCTGTTGATATATTTGGACTAGATACGCGCAAAAACACCATTGACATATTGACTACTTGTACTTTACCTGACATAATTCGAAGTCATTGTTACGTTAAATAAAATTAAGTTTTTTGTTAACAAACAACTTTATTTTTTTTTTTTAAATGGAATACGAATATCAGCCTTTCTATACATTTGACGTCTGTGAAATCAGTGGATTGATTGTGTCTTCCATTTCCGATCTATTCACGATGCAACTTTTAGGTGAATCACCCTATATATATATATATATTCTAAAACGTATAAATGTTTCCATTATATAATCCAACTTATTGCTCGACAAGTTCATGAATTTTGTAATTATCAAAGTTTAACTACAATTAACGATCATAGATTTAAGATTATAACAGTATCTTCACAAAGTGCCTGTTCGATATAAGCGATATATGTGCAAACTAGCACAATATTATAAATTTTCATAAAAATCTTCTCTGTGAGATTTTCACAGAAATAAGATCTTCAAAAGAAGACGATTCTAGTACAAGGAAGTTACATTATCATATTGACGAGATTTTTTGACCTCATCGTTTTACCGTGAACAAGGAAAAGTACATGATAGAAGATGTGAGATAAATTCCATGCAGGTTGTCCAGATCTACTGAGGAAGGTGTTAGGGAACAATGAAACAGCAGTAAATAAAAGCATGCGTTTACAAATTATTATATAAACGCTTGTTAGTTCATATACTTGAATAGTATTCGTAATTCATTCATGTACATTCTCTTGCTTGATATCTTAATCTTACGCCGAGTTGACAAGTCGCTAAAGCAAACAAAAATTAGGACGACATCTATCGTGAGTAATACGTTCATGAACTGATTGGTTGTGTACAATAGATCCAGAAGGAGAAAAGGTAAAAAATCATTTCGAAATCTAGGAAAGAGAAGGTAGGGGCGAAGGATGCCACAGTTCATGGACGGTATCATAACAGAAAAAAATCTTATCGGAAGAACGAAGAGGTTATCTGAAGACCGTGGAGCATGAAAGCTTCTCAGTTGTGGCAAGTGACTTGCCAATAATGGCAGAATACTTAAGATGATGAGGGATAATATTGTCCAGCGATAAGACATGTCAATCGATGGATCACATCGGGCTGAACAAAATGAGATGCTTCGGTGGTAAATTTTTATGTATAAGTTTCGAGAAAATCGAGAAAAACGAATTTTAATGTTGCTAAAAGTGGTGGCAATAATAATTGATAATTTCTATTCTGTGAAACAGGTTGTTTATTTATTTATGTAGCGTGTAAATTATACGTTGTTAACTAGCAGAGTCTTTCTGTTTTGTCTGTTCTCTACTAACAGTGACACACACACTTCTAACAGTGACGCATATACTCATAACAGTGATATACATGCTCCTAACAGTGACTTACATGGTCCTAACAGTGACATACATGCTCCTAACAGTGACATACATGCTTCTAACAGTGATTTACATGGTCCTAAAAGTGATGCTAATACTCTTAACAGTGACACACACACACACACTCTTAACAGTGACGCATATACGTCTAACAGTGACTTAACATGCTAATTGTAAATTTCTTGCATTTGTCAATAATTTGATTTTGTTGCAGCATTATTTTAATATGAATTTAAGATGTAATCAGAGTTAAATATTGTTTTCTATAAATAATTACATATTTTGTTTTGTTTATTGTAGGAAAGTGACTTTAACAGTTATTTTAATAAGAGCGGGTCTAGGTCTTGATGCCAAGGCATTAAAAAAATTAAGTCTAATGGTACTTAGACTTGCCCTCATACCTTGTATGGTGGAAGCTACGGTTGTTGGCGTCCTATCTTACTTCCTTCTTGGATTTCCATGGATTTGGGGCTTTTTGTTAGGGTGAGTAGTCTTAGATACTATCAATTGGGAAAAATGATGAATGAAATGAAATCTTTGAGTTCCACGTTAAATCATGCTTTTGGTTTTAATTTCAACAATAGTATTAGTGTAGAACGAAAAAGAAAGAAAAAAGTGTCGGTAGATTTTCATTGAGCTGAACTTAATGATATATGGGCAGCGTAAATCCTAGTGTATACTTTTAGAGAAAATCGACAAAAAGAATTTTATCTGTGAACCTAAAGAAAGATTAATTCTGTACATTAACCACGCCATCTGTTAAGATGAAACTTATACTGAAGTATGTTCTCATCAAGCTTTGTATTATGACACCATTATTAGTAGTACAAAGTATAACTAATGAGATATAATCAAAATAAATAAATAAATAAAATAAAACCAGTTGAGAATGCTCCAAGAGCATTGCCAGAACGAACTTAAAAGTAATTAATTTTTCTTATTAACTTCTAAAGGCTTTATACTAATTGTTCTATGTACTTTCCATCACTTCTTTCAGATAGTTTTTGATGCTCTATCAAATGGAGGGCTCAAAATTGAAAAATTCACGAATAACAGATATATATATATATAATTATCAATTGCGTAATGTTTTTTAGTAACAGCTGATACTTTATTTAAGTAAAAGCACTAACGTGAGTCAATAAATAAAAATAAAAATAAAAATAAAATAGTCAATAAATATATTTCTTAATTAAAAAGAATACCATCGTCAAATCAAAAGTAAGCTCTGGAAATCTAGTTACTAGCCCTTTTGCTTTCTTTCTAAATATACAATAGTAACCTAATAATAATAGTAATAAAAGCGAAAGTGTACACATTTGAATAGAGTAGTTAAGTAGTTACCAATTACTTTCGTAGAAACATTAACATATTTTAATCGATGCTATTGGAAATTCGCTATCTGATAGTGTTAAAGAATTAAAATTAGCTTCCCAATACATGCTAAAAATTAATAAATTGTCAGCTGTGCTGTAGAGAAAGAATAAAGAGGTAGAAAGATATTAGCAAGCAATAATCGAGTGTTCTATCTACAGAAGTCTTAGGTACCTCTCCATTACAATAGGAGAATCATAACGTGTTCTTTTTTTTTTAAGAAAAACAACAAAGTAGTAATGTTTTGCTCTATTTTTGCTATTGCACGCATTGCCCTGAATCTGTGCTAAAATCTTAGCCAGGGAAGGTATTCTTTGCCGATCTTTACGTTAATTTCTCGCGTTATCTCAGGGCAAATTTGATTTTCTTTTATTTCAGAAACTTAACAGCGAGAGAATATAAAGACAATAGTACAGAGAAAGCATAAACGCTCCTTTGCTTGATTGGATATTTTTCCAACTGATGAAATTTCATCATGAACATTACCGAAAAATACATTGTATTCAGGAATATTGAACTGTAACAGTAATGAATATTATAGTAAAAGTTTTTTTTTTTTCAAACTAATTTCGGGGGAAGGAAAGGTTCGTTGCTCATTTGTGCTATACTTGAAGACTACTGTTGGTTTTCCATATATATATTTTCATGTTGAAAGCCAATGCCCTAACTCCACTGCAATAGCGCTTATTAGAATTTTCCGTTTCAAATATCAATTTGGTCCGACTATAGTTCGCTAATGGTACATTTCCTCAAGGCGGATGGAGGCTCATTTTAAAGGTCTTATTAAGTACTATTGGAATATATAATAAAAACTCAAACATTGTGGATTTAATAAAGTTACTTTTATTTAAAGTGCCTATTTTTGTACTTTTCCCATAGATGATAGTGTTAATTACAAATTCAATTTTCGCGTTTCCGTTTGCCCTTTGCTCAAACTAATATGGTTTATCATATTAACCCACGTTGTACATTAACATATATAACTTTCATTGGCTTATCTGTTGGGGACATTGAATATGGGAAATGAGCCTAATTCTTTATGAAATCTTGTGAACCCCAGAACTATAGGAAAATTAGAAGTGATATCATTATTCAAAAAATTTCGGAGCTTTTTTCTGGCTTTAATGTATTTTATATAGCCATGAATATTTATTCGTAGTTAAAAAATGTAGTAAAGTAGTTAATTCTTTTTATCCTGTCTATGAAATATCCTGTTCCAAAAACCGTACTAGTTATATCGTACATCAGACTCCCTTACCATTCGGGCTAAATGTTAACATCTGTGATGTATTGCTGGAATTTTTGTAGATATACGCTGGACCGTTTTTAGACATATAGTGTATACCTACCCTTATACCTGCAGTTACATCTCTGGTTAACATCATTAACGACATGAAAAAGGAAAAATTTGCAAGTACTGTAGGAGCATTTTTTGAAATATAATTGTAACCATACTTCCTTAACGACTGTTTCCATATACTTTTGCCATGTATATGATATTGTCATGTAAATATGAATTGTTGAGATTTTACTTTATAGTATCAGAAGTATTTCCTAGCAAAATAAATTATTTTCAGGAGTGTTGTTGCCGCTGTATCGCCTGCAGTTGTTGTTCCTTTACTGCTTAATTTAAGAGAGAGAGGATATGGTCTTGATAAAGGAGTACCAACATTGGTCCTTGCAGCAGCTAGCATTGATGATGTATTTTGTATAACAGCATTTGGAATTATTTTAAGTATAATATTTGCAACAGGTACGTATTAAAATCAATATATTTATATTTTAATCTATATGTGCCATAATACTGTGTAATCAACATTTTGATATACATATACCCAGTAAAGTTGTTGGATTGGATTGGATTTTAAGTTTAGCATCACTGTCAGCAGCGAAGCTATGTGACACGAGGACCTACAGTTTAGCGTGGGATCTGAACCACATGAGCTCCAACCGAGAATCGAACTCGGGTCTTCGACGCCAAAGGCGCATACACTAACCGCTTAGCTACGAGAGACATTATACAGTAAAGTTGCAACTTATTAAGTGCAATGTACTGAATTTAGAGATAAGGATATCAGGACAGGATTTTGACGTGTAGATTTGATAAAGCTGCTTCATTTCCAGGATATTTGCATTACCATTTAAATTGTACTAAAGTATTACTAATCTACATAAACAAACTAACGGATAACAGCAATAAAATGTATCTACTCTATGGGAATTGTTATTCTTGTAATCATACCACTCCACAATGAATGGACAATGTAACTATCTTACTTCAAGTATAGCAGTCAAACTGGTAGTAATGTGGTCGAAAAATCTTAGCTTTAAGTATTTTTTTAAATGTAGAGAAATTCTGATTAACTACTGTCATCGTCCTCAGTGCGGCGTTGGGTAGCTAATTGTATTATGAATTTGCTTCTGTCTTGTTGTGGAAATATCATGACCGTAAGAGTAGCATGACTGTGTACAAGGGAAAAGAGGTTGTCTTTAGAACACTATATAGTAGAAAAGTATTCGTTCTGGATTCCTTAAACCAGTCAAGGACTATATGATCATGTTAGTAACCCGCGCACATGGTACGTATAAAAGCAGAAAATGGCAGTTGGTATATAGTGTATCAAACATTGTATAGTGTATCAAACTTGCAGTAGCACAAAGAATACTTAACTTACTTAACCTGGAAACAACAGTTACATATGCCAATAACATATATATCATCACTGCATAGAATATGTGAGAATGACATAAAGGGAGAAAATACAAATTTAAGCTTGTTCTAAAGTGAAACAATGCAATTCGAAGTTGGTAAACATCTTCAACACTTTCTTTAAAAGCAAAGGAACATGAAATGCAGTTTAAATAAAGAGCAACCACACAATTAAAGTGGATTACTTCGAAACAATTGAATGGTCCTTAACGATGACTTTTCAACTACGATGCGTCCAATATTATCAATAAGCAATTGTTAGTAATGTAATTATATTACGCACAGGCTCACATTGTTATATTCACCTGTTTTAAATAATATGAAATGCTATTAATAAAGAGTCTTTATGGTTAACCACTTAATTTTGTTATTATTTATTATTTTTTTTCAGGTAATCTAACTATGCAGATTTTACAGGGTCCTCTCGGATTAATTATGGGTATAGGGTTTGGAATTTTATGGGGAATGACAATTCAATATCTTCCAGATAGATATGATGTGAGTACAAACATTATTTTATATTTCCTTTATAATATTTATTTTATTTTATTATTTATTTTGTTACATATTATTGTTTTTAATTTATTTCCATAGCATTTACTCAAATTCTCTAACGTTCTATAACTTTCAGTTAGTTGTATTTTCTATAAAGCTTAAACACTTAAAACTTTTACATCCTGCCGAAATACCAACTTCATGCAACTATGCATATTGTTATTTCTAAAATATAGGTACTGAATAATGTTGGAAGGTAACAGTCTGTCCAGTTTCCCTCCCAATTACACTTTTAATGGAAAATTTGAGTTAAGAGTCCCTTTCAGGAGCGAGGCTATATAAGACGTAGACCTTAACTTGGAATCTGGACCACATGAGTTTCCCGAACCCGGGTCTCCCGCTCTAAAGACATATATGCTAACCATATAGCTATGAGGGAGTTCTAACAACACTATCTTCATTACTTCTAGTCTAACTACCTATTGTTTCATATGTTAAGTTGGTTTGATCCTTTCATTCTATTCTATCTTATTTAGCATTACAATTAAATATCCCAATTCGTCAAAAGCTTTTACTAAATTAATAAACACTGCATACACATCGTGTATGTATTTATTTATTTGTTTACTGTTTACTACAAACTTTTCACTGCTTATCTTGGTAAACCAATACTGTAATTTGTACTCTTTTCATGTTCAATATTCAGAGTATAATTTTCACTGCATGAAATATTAAATTAATTAATCTGTACTCTTCACCTATTTTTATTTGTTTATTTGTTTTCTGCATATGTTTTTTTATATAAAAATCGTTGCGATCTGTAGAAAATTAGCTTGCTACATTTGCATAATTTTAAGTTTTCATTTTTAACACTTTCTGGATTACCGAATCGTGGAATGAATGTCTATAGCCCACTCTTTGCTTTATATTGTAATTGCGAATAAACTACGGGCTATATTCGCAAAGTGTCACATATGTACGTTTATTGGCAGTTTTTGTTCAAATTTGAGCCACTAGATAGTACGGATAAATTCTTTACTCATAAAGGAAGCTTACTTGAATACGTGTCATGTTCACCTTTATGCTGCTGAAAATTGAATCGAGCAATTTAGGTGCTAATCAGATTTAGGTGCTAGAACTTCTTCACGAAAATTGCAGCTGAGATAATTTTCTAATACAGTGAAAGATATATACTTATTTTTCAAAATATTTTGGAAGAATTAATTCTGTAGTTTTAATACATTTTTCTTTCCTCTCTCCCCCAAAAATAAGGTTAACTAGAAAGATTTTCAAACGTTAGAATATTTTTGTAAGGAAGTGTCTTTAAAATAATAACAAATTGAACGAATTGTTTTCTATTAATTTAAAAAAAAAAAACATTAACAAATCTCCATCTGCAGGTAGAAAATTGTATTTAAAAAAAATGTCCAATGTAGTTAATGACCAGTATGTCGTCTGTATGAGTAAAAGGCTACGTTTAAAATCCAGTATTCATTTGACTTGTTTGTTCAATTTTATGTATTTACTTATTATTAAGAAGACCTAACAATATTTCCTTATGCTGTTATGCTAGAAAAGAGAAGAAACCATATCTGTAGTTCAACAAATATTACAATATTTATTTTAAAAAGGTATAAGAAATATAATTCAATTTTTGTATTTAGAAATTTCCTTAAAAATGGAGTTTTCTGTTGGTAAAATGAAGGAGTTTTCTTCATAGTTACTATCTTTGAAGAACAAAGCGTTACATTCTTTAGTCTTTACAAATGGACAAAATTATTGCGTGTAACCTTTTAATTTCTTTAAAGAAAATTCCAACCTTGACCATGGAGACTTTTTTCTCTGTTTAAATTCACACACTTTCCAAATTTATTTGTTTTATCGTTGGAAAAATGCATAGATTGTTTCATAATTATCAATCCAATCAGTTTTTAGGTAGTTCATATATATTCATTACGCATGTATTTTTGTAAACTAAAAAGTTCAACCATATTTTATACCTTGTTGAACACTGACCCATCATGTTGTACAACTAAACGTTTAATGATCCTAGTACCCTAGTAAAAGTGTGCGTAGCTCATAGCTTAATAGCGGTAAGGACTTTTTAATTTATAAATGAACGTATATAGGTAGTGAACGACTATTTAAAACAATGAAGTTAATATAACAATGAGATTATAGAATACTTATTCATTTAAGTCAATTTCTAACATCTTTGTGAGTGACTGAGACATAGGAATAGTCTTCTATCATAACCATACCATACTGAACTCTGCCAATATGAAAATTGGGTGCCACTGACTCGGCTATAACTTGATAAGTAACTAATCGTACTGATGTATGTCAGTATGACTGTCTGCTGAATGATGAGCATATAACCAGTGTATGATAAGCGTACGAATGATACAGAGTATCCTTTATTCTGATCGCTAGAGAAAGATAGAATGCTGACGTGGCACAAGATAATTCCCTTCAGTATGAGGTAAAGATTTACAAACAATGAAAATTAAACTATTTCTGAATTCTGAAACTATTAAAGAATGTGGAAGATTTGTTTATGTAATCTCCAATTCAATACAAATGTTTTGGCTATTAAGAAGAAAGAACAGAGGAATATGATGTTAACAATACTAATACGTATGCACTTGTATCAAAGAGTTATTTGAGTGATAATACCAAAATACATCTCTGAGACATGCCGTGATTTAGGGAATACCTGGTAGTATATACATTGTACGATTGAGAGAGAGAGAGAATGAGAGAGAGAGAGAATGAGAGAGAGAGAGAATGGAGCTGCGGTGGCTCAGTGGTAGAGCGTTCACCTTTGGTGTATGGGGTCTTTGGTTCGATCCCAGCTTTGTGGTGGACAAATACCGTGTGCGTGGATTTTCTTGGGGTTCTTCCGTTTCCTCCCACTTTTTCATTCTACCATTGCATTAATTTCTCATCATCACGTCTCCTTTACCCTAATGGGACTAAAACTTAAAGATTTCATTTTTTACCATTGTGCATTATGATATTTTATAGTGCTATATATATGTAAGAGCACCAACTTGTGAAATTGTAGAATAAAAGAAGGAAAATAAATATAATAGAGTAGAAAGGTGTTACTTTGTCAAGTATTTTTCTTAAACTCGTGATGTTAATTATTTAGTTAGTTTGTTATACCCTATACTATAAGATAATTGAGACTTACTTATGCATTCATGCTTCATGCAGTGTATGAATAACAATATTTACACTGATTTTGTTATCTCACACAAAATAATGTATTCATATTCTTATTCTATTCCAGTCATACGTAATACCACTGAGAACGTTGTTGTTAGGACTAGGTGGCATATTGGCTGTTTTAGGCAGTGAAGTAGTTGGATTTGAAGGAGCTGGACCACTGGGTTGTATAGCTGCTGCATTTGTTGCCTGCCATGGTTGGAGATCTCAGGGATGGGATAACGATAATGTAAGTTTTGGTAAAATTAAGATACACACAGTAAAACTCTTCTGAACAACTATCCCTTTAAGCAGATCACCCCACATCACAAC
This sequence comes from Thermobia domestica, assembly GCF_964235325.1. NCBI lineage: Eukaryota > Metazoa > Arthropoda > Insecta > Zygentoma > Lepismatidae > Thermobia > Thermobia domestica. The sequence continues at coordinate 123,261,186 of NC_137461.1, forward strand.
CAATTTTTACTGAAACGGAATTATAGAACAAAAATATCGTGTTTGAACCTCCTTTTATCCCGATTGTTTTTCGTGGCGATCACTGTTTTGGCCAGAAAGTATTACTTTTATTCTATTATTTTTATCCTCTTTATTATAATCATGTGTGTTAACAAGTGAGAAACCAGTTAAAAACACTAGACAAATAATGTTAATAGGCTAAGTTGATATAATAGGTAGGTGAATTCTGGGTAGTCATAAAAAATAAATATTTCTTGTCGTTTTGAGTTTATATAAGTATAAATCTTCCGATGCAAGGCTCTTAAGACGACCATCAATCCGGCTTTTGACAAATTTCTTTTGTGGTAAAATGAAGTAGGAGAAGTTGCTCACCCCAGGGACAGTGCAGCCCTCCTGAATTTCCTAGGCACTTCTTTCTTTCTTCCAGTGAAGATATTTTCCCAAGAATGACTTGCATACCTTGAAATATTGCGTACGGCAACGAAACAAGGCGAGAAAGACATTTATGTTTCTCGTGTATAAAAGTAATTTTTGGTTTTGACATTTGAAACTATCTTGCTGTATATAAACGTAGATGATAAACAAATATGTAGTATATTTAAGACTTTCATCTACTGTTTCTACATTTAGGTAATTATAATTTAATAAAGTTAGATTTTGATTATGATTTGGGTAACGATCATACTAAAGAATATGCATCTTGATGTACCAAGGGACAATACTTTGGATGTAATGAACACTGTTTATTATAATGATCTTGTGATTATACCGAGTTTTGAAACCAAAATGATTCTATTCATATTTCATATTCATTGCACGTTATTTCAAGAAATGATCTTTTAAAATTGCAATATATTTATTTCTAAGCGTATATTGTGTCCCTTGTTATTAAAGTTACTTTATGGAGCAAAAATTTCAATTCTAATAAGAAAAAGGAAGCAGGTTATGCTTTCTGGATTGTACCTTTAGCGTTGTAACATATAAGTTGATCGTTTAAAACAATCGATTAGCATAGATTTAATTTTGTCCCTATATAAAACAATTGCTGTCTCTTGTTATATATTTGGTATGTACCACGGAACAAAATGACCTACCCGGCAAAAATTGCTGTAGTATTCTTGTTATTGGTGCATCCTCTTAAAATGTTTAAGTGCAAATATGAAGGTGAAATATCAAGTTGTCAGAAGCAATTTTTTCTTAGCCTTACACAAATATACCCACTTCTGTAAAACAAAATACAAAAAGTGCCCCTGGGGTAGAGGTCTGCACGGGCCGAAATTTTTAGCCCTGGTCCGTCCCGGCCAGTGAAGTTATATTATGAGGCCCAACCCGAGTCCGAAATATGTTTTAACTTGTAGACCCGAGCCCGACCCAAGCTCATGTGATAATAAACTGAGCCCGAAATAAGCCCGAATTACAGAAACTTAATAATTAACGCAAAATTGTATTTTTATTTACAACAATTAAAAGTTTAATTTTGCAGTTTACTTTCGCAGCGCATATTTTCTACTAATAATTCTACTTTTTGTGTGTTGCGATTCAATGTCGGCAACATTTGATTTCTGTTTTTACAAGTGAAAATGAGAATGCTACCGAAAAACTGGCCCACCATAGACAGGCAGAATGGGCATTATTGTCTATTGTTACGTCAATTTTTTTATCGTCTATTGTTACGACAACGTTTGTGTACTGTGGTGTCGGTTTTCAGTACGAAAGCTGTGAAGACTTTGTTAAGACGTATGAAGTAAATCTCAGCAACATGTATTCTCTAGAAGAAAGAATCGCAATAGTGGAGGTGTCTACCAGTTCATTTAAGGAAACGCAGAACATTGTTGCAAGGAAGTTTCCTGACGTTTCCGTCCCGGCAAAGAACAGTACTACAGGTGCAGTGTGGAACCAAAAAACGAATCTAGTTCGTACACCTGCTGTGATCGTGGATATTCAAGCACGAGTGAGTCCAAAGAAGTCGACACGGAAATTGTCGCAACAAGTGAACATTTCGCGTAAGTCTTATGAATGTGTCTTAAAAGATCTACGGATGAAGCCGTACAAAGTGACATGTGCCCAAGAACTGAAGGAGGGAGATAAACAAAAATGTGTGAATTACTGCACGTGGTTACTTGAAATGGGGAATGTTGGACCCAATGCTGTATTTCGTGAGTGATGAAGCCTGGTTCCATATGACAGGACATGTAAACATCAAAACAGCAGATACTGGTCTACAACCAATCCCCATAAGATTCATGAGGAACCTCTTAACGATCAGAAAATAGGTGTCTGGTGTGCTGTGTCAGCAAGTCAGATTGTGAGTCCCATATTTTTTTGAAAGAACAGTAAACAGTGATGTGTATATGATAATATTTGAAGAATTTTATGCGCAGTTGACGCCCCATGAATGTTCCTATGCCTTCTTTTAACAGGAAGGGGCGACCTATCGCATTTCACGCGAGTCACTACCACGAATTTATGAAGGATTCATAGAAGAAAGGACTGTCAGCAAAGGATTGTGGTCGCCGCGTTCGCCGGACCTGACCACTTGTGACTTTTATCTGTGGGATAATCTAAAGGGAAAAGTGTACGCAAATAATCCAAAAACATTAGAAGACTTGAAGGACAATATTCGTAATGAAATTTTGGCAATTGATGAGACAGAGTTGCGCAAAGTGTATAATAACATTTTAGTACGCACATATAAACGCATTGAAACACAAAGCGTTCATTTTCAGTATCTACTGTAAAAGACAAGGTAAGATCACAAAATCACAAGATCACTTCAGTAAATAAAGTAAGTAAGTAAGTAAAATAAGTGCATTTCACAAACCAAACCTTTGCACTTTGTATGAATTTTTTATATGCTCGTGGCGTGCCGGGCCGGCTTTTGGTGCGCCACCCCATATATTTGTTGTGCAGAATTTGTGAAAAAAAAGGCTTCTAATATCAGCAAAAGAAAGAAATAATAATAAAAAACTAAATATAAACTAACATTGTCTTGAAGAAGAAAAAATAAGACAATTTGTTCTGAATTCTTTTGTTCCTTTAATTCAGTTCACTCACAAATAAGCTAAGCATGTTTATTTCTGTTACTTTTAATTTTTTTCTCCACTACGCAGTTAGCTTTATTCTCAATTGCATAATGATGTTCAAAATTTTAGTATGGGCGTCTCAAGTTACAAATTTAAAAAAAAAAAAAAACCAGAAAGAACCGTCTGGAATCGTTGCACAATATCGTTGCACAGTATATTTACAAAGTTAGGCCCGAAAAGGCCCAAGAAATAGGTTATATATTTAAAAATTACGGCTCGTGCCCGGCTCAAGCCCGAAGTGATATATGCTTTGTAGGCCCGAGCCCGTGCAGACTTCTACACGGCCCGAGCCCTGGGGTGAGCAACTTATCCTACATCAGTGGGGAAAAGGCATTATAGAAATTTTCAAACACTGATTTGTACTGCCTTGGGAGTAAAACGAACTGCAATGATCATCTTTCTCTCAAGGAATGATTTTTCTTCATTTGATGCATTATTTTGGTTATAACAAGTGTTAGTGTATTTTGATAACTTGTCAAAAATTTAAAAGATTGTCTAGGAAACTTCGAGCATTTTGTCTTCTTTGTTTATGAATCATTATTCGTGGGATGGAGTTTCGACATCTAACATTAATAAATTGAATACTAATACTTGCAATTTTAAAAAAAAGATATATAGTATGGTTAATATACTGTGTACAGTAGCCATGTTTATGTAAGTGAAAGCACTGAAAACTACGAAAGATCTTATAATTCAACTGCAGCTCCATTATTTGAGTTTTATTCCCTGATTTGAAAATCCTTGGTAAATCACTGAACCTTCTTTAAAAAGAACACCTCTTTAGACTGCTGATATTATTTAAAAATTTTAGTTGTCGTATTAAGGAGATTTCACAACATTTCACGATAAAAGTACACAGTCTGTATATATGTATATGTATGACTGAAATATATGAAAGGTACAAAATGTTGTACTCAATCATACAGTACCACTTCATTTGAGACAATAAGAATGAGAGTAAACATACTGTGTAAGCATATCTTCATTATATATATATATATATATATATATATATATATATATATATATATATATATATATATATATATATGAAGTTACTAACGGATTGACATTTTACTTCCTTAAAAATAATTCATGTGTGCTTCTGTCGCTAAGTAAATTTGTAGATACTTTAGGCTGTCATAAGGGGTAAGAAAATAATAAAGATAAGAAGTAATAAATATATAAACGATTGAATACAGCCAATAAGATTTAGTATTCACCATTTCCTGATACAGAATATTAAGTCATAATTTATAACTTACCTAAGCTTTCGTATATTTCACTTTTTTCCTGTTAATTCTAATAGATGATTGACCAAACATCAGAATATAAAGTGCTAAATCCTTAAAGAATATTAAGGAAAGAAACTTTAATTTTTATTTTTCCATAGCATTCCATACATATTGTCAGACAAGAATATTCAGGATCTCTTATCTAAAATTGAACATTGTATCTAACATTCTGGCAACGCTGATTGGAAAAATAATGGTTCCACATTATATTGTTTGTTAAAAAAGGCAAATATTATATGAGGTTTTACTGAGTGCAGAATTCAATCCTTCTTATTCCAATATTTATTCCAAAAATATTTAAATGGCAGAATAATAACTGCCATCACAATAATTTATACTATGGCGAACTTTCACTTGTGAGTGCCTCTGGAAGAGTCCATTTTGGATGATGCACTTTTAAAAATATCGATGAACAACATACTAAAACATCAGCTAGGACTGTTCTTCGCTGCTCTGTCACCACAAACAGAGAGATATTTATCATCAAGCAGGAAATAGAAGATTGTTCTCTTTATCTACGTAGATCTTTAGCATCGGAGCTAATTTTTTGGAATTGTATTAAATTCAAGCGTTCATTAAAATGTACAAAAGTTTAGGTGATTTGGCAAAACAGTCACAAAAGTATTCATTAAAGTTGAATTTTGCACAATGTAAATAAGTGTTTTAAATCTTTCGAAACCATGAATAAACAACACAATAGATAATCTTGTACTCCTATTAGTTACTGCATATTCTGTATAGCTTTGAAGAGGAATATTATCATGGTTGACTATCTGAGGGAGGATGAGGAAGGAGGGAAATTACTAATTTATCAGATCACCTATTCAGTATAGCTGGAGCATTAGTTAATCTGAAGACCTGCTGACCCTTTCTTCTTCCAGTTTCAATTTTAGCGGTACAGTTTTAATGAGAATTGCAACCTGCGATTATGATCATTTCCTTCACTACCGCATTAAACACAATGACAAGTTCAACTCACAATTGCAAAAGAAAGTGGACTTGATCATTCTTACTTCAGATGATCTCTCATAGATATTTTTGATAACTTTGTATTATAACCAATCTGTTTTTGTTTCTTGGTGCCATAACATTAGTTTTTAATAAAAGTTTAATTCTTATTGATTTCTGTATATTTCAGAATCCTGTAGCCAGCGCATTTGCTGTAATATGGATGATATTTCAACCTATATTATTTGCATTGATCGGTTATGAAATCGATATTCTTTCCTTGGATGAACATACAGTGGCATTTGGTATTGTATGCGTTGCTGTAGCACTTTTTGTAAGTGAATGTTACATCTAAGTCATAACTTTAAAAAGTTAACAATATTCTTATCTTTAATATTTTATTTTTAAATCAAAGAACGTGGAAAGAAGCTATTCATTGTGTAATGAAGGAAGAAGAAGATAAATACAGTAAGAAATATAAAGTTATAGAACAGATGATATTGAATATGTCATATTCGAACACAAACAATATGATAATAATATCTAGAGCATTTGATGCTTGTTTTCCTTTGCTTAACAGAGGATTGGCGGGAATGTAAGAGGATACATGTGCTGCCTGCTCAGTAATAGTTATAGGTGCACGGTGGCTCAGTGCTAAAGCATTTATTTCTGGTGTTAGGGGTTCCTGATTACATCTCAGGCCATGTGAGTTTCTAGTGGATATTACATGCGTGAATTTTTTTTCTTTCCACCCTCCCACATTTTTATTCTATTAATTTCTTTCATAATCGTTTCCTTCTAATAATCATCCGTCTCCTTTAGTCTGCAGGGAGTAACTGGGGGACTTAAAACTGAAAGATTTCGTTCTTTCTTTTGGTAATAGTTGTTGCCATTTCTCGCGTTTTCTGTCGTGGCTAAAGCGTGTAGACTTTCTTTGTGTCTTTCAATATGTTTATATTGATTTTTTTTTTTTTTTTTTTTTTACCTTTCATACGGAATATCCACAGCATTAGGAAAGAATACGGAAGCATTCTTTCTATCTGTTGTTCGAAGTGTCAGTGTTTCTGATTCGTTCATCGACATAAAGCTTTTAATGAATATATCCTTACTGCAATAAATACTTTTTGGAAGTTAATAGTTCTTTCTTTCTGTAGAATAACTCTTCCGCTTGTGCTATCATAGTCGTCATATCCTTTTTCATCTCTTTTATCGAGGAATGTTACACTATCCAATGCTTTCACGTGTTACAGCAATCATGTCAGAGAAACGACAAGTACAGTGCGTTTCCGAGTGGTAACGGAAATCAGACTTAGGTGAAAGGGTATTACATTTGTATAATGGAAAGAATCAATTTCAACAGACATGGAATTTATTACAACGAACTAACTAACAAATAGCATGTGTATATATAACAAACGATAGTGAACTGATTCCTGCTTTATAGTGTTCCATTAAATCACTGTTCCAATGTCGGAATGTGATTGAACATTAATATGAAAGTTCACCATTGAATAATTAATTTAATCTAGTTTTAAAGTTCAAGTTTTGAAGCAAACTATTAGGCAAATTAGGTTACTTAACCAATTATCACAAATATTAACAATATTAAATATAACAGGAGTCAGGTTCATATCCCGTGTGAGTGGCCAATACTCACCACCATGTTAAATCTAATCAACACAAAAAAATAAAAAGGTTAGAATTTAGAAAAGAGTGAATATTAATCATACACCAAGATATGATCCGGTTCCATATGCAAACCCATTAATTATAACTATTTAACTAATTCGTCGTCACGACACTCAAATATGAAACATTATACTTTTACACAACCGCCCGAAATTTGATATTGTTGCAAACGATTACCTTAAAGAAATACAAGGTTGGATAGGTCACCTCAAGCAACGTAAGTTCATAGATGGCAGCACCATAACGAGCAAAAGTAATGTTCATTGTTTCCCTTTCTAGTTTGAATCGATTTTTTTTTCAATATGCTACAGTGTACAATTTTTTCCCCTTTAAGGAAGATTTATATTTCATTCATCTTTTTCATTTGTTTGGGGATTTTAATATTGCTGTTTATTTTCCCGTTATATCTCTTCTCCAATGTTTCATTAACATTCTGTAGAGCATCTTTCAAGTCCTCCTGCTTTCCCAAACCCGGTCATAGATTCTTTTAAATCAGCCGGTCATAGACTCTTTTAAATCAGTAAATGTAGAGGAAAGAGAACTAAATATTTATGTATATAATAATTGTGATTTTGTTTTTAGACATGATTTATTAGTCACTTATTCTCTTCTCAGGGAAGTGGAACTTAGACACATACAGTCTTTGGAAACTTAAATCATTTTAACGAAAAAAATGTCAAAGCACGAAAATTCAAATCTTCACATGGATGTGGTATTAGAGTTAAATATTTTAGGAGAACATAACATTATACAGCAACTTTACGGTGTGTTTAGGCGTAATATTGAGAAAAGCAATCTACAAATTCCGTAAAATAGATACGTGCTTTCTCAAATAGTCAAATATGTCAAATTTTATGGAGCCTTTGAGCATGCGCTTGGATGTCTCGGTGAAACGCCAATCCTTTCGAAATTCGAATTCTGACATTTTTAGGGGTCTCATACATTTTAGCGACAAACTATATTCGGTTTTGAGAAACCATCTTAAGGAGACTACTGTGTTTAGAATGGCATCTAAAGATATTAAAAATGATATATAGCACTGCATTCTAGACGTTTTCCATGATGCTATTACGGCTAAAATAAAAATTGGTAATTATGTTGCTTTAATAGCGGAACTGAAGATATCACTTCTGTTTTTCAAATGGTGACAGTGCTTCGATAAGTGCGGTAGAACCATCAAATTATTTTAAAACTCTACAAATCCAAACGGACAGATGCTTGGCCACTTACAAGGTGAGCAAGGGAAACAATTGCCTACTTCTGTATTTTGAAGGGGGAGATTTAATTCTTGAAAATACATATCAAAACAGATTTGCTTACTCATAGAATGTAGTACTTAATATATTTATATTAATTCTGTAGTACTATAGAATTTACTGTAGTTGAAGTTATGCAATGTGTATAAATAATTGTTGTTACCTATGAAGTATTAAACGCAAGGGTGCATCGTTATATATATATATATATAAAGTATGCATAGGCGTGCATCGTTATATATGAAGTATCGTGCATATGCGTGCATCAAAGCGTGTATATATTCGCGACTGAACTTGTGCGTTGGTCTTTTGAGATACTTTGAAAAAAATACTGTGGGCGTTCCTGGTAAGAATGTATGTATATACGTATGTGCGTATAAGAGAGGAGAAGAGGATGTGTCTAGATTAAGGAGTTGCATATCCGTCTAACTGAGGCACAAGTCGCCACTGATTCATATTAATCTTTTTCATACACTAACCACACACATTAATCTTCCGTAGTCCTGTATATACCAACAATAGTTTTAAAAGACTGAACAATTAATCTCTTTAGTTTTTGTGTTTATTACTTTCATTTTTTTCAGTTGCTTGAAAATGCCCAGATGATCAAAAATTAATTTTGTCAATTCTGATTTATGTATATTATCAATTTACGTTGAATCATGTAAGATTAATTAATTTGTTGCTTATTTCATGTTATGTAATCTTAGTTATAATGAAGAACTTACAGTTTTTGGCTTTTCTAAATATTTCTAGAACTATGTTTATATTCTTCTTCTTTTCTTTCTTTAAAAGTAAAAAAAGGCCACTTCTGGCAACAAGAATAATGAATAACATAATTTTGATTGTGTTCTTATATACTATTATGATGTAAGGTGATAAATTTAATAGAGATAAAATTTTCTAAACTTATAACATGTTTGTCTCTACTTACTTAGTTTACTTGGTCTTAGTCAATTCGTCATATATATCTCTTGTTTGCAGGTAAGAATAGTTGCATCCGTAATCGTAGCATTGGGTGGAAATCTTAATTTCAAGGAAAGGTTATTTGTATCCATAGCTTGGTTCCCGAAAGCAACAGTTCAGGTAAGAATTATGAGACTAATCATAAGAAAGAAATATTAAAGAATTAGAATATTATTATTGTCCTTGAGTTTGCGTAAGCCAATAGACAACTTCAGGTGTGTGTGTATGTAAGGCTGTAAGTGCATTTTGTATAGTTGATATAATCCTTTTAATAAACAATTACGTAAAACTTATACAATTGAATGATGTATGTTAGGTTGTGCATCACATTCCAACGCCATTATTTTTCAATATCTTGACTCGTAGTATGCAACTACTTACCTCAAATAGTTCTCAGCTATCTGATGATGCTAGGTGAACATGAAAAAAATCTATACTCCATTGAGAATCACACGCTCCGAAGAGATACGTGCAACTATTTTCCTAATTATTTACATCTTGTTAATTATATAATGTATTGTATTTGGAACTTGTTGATTTCTGTTAGTAAAAAAGAGCTAAATGCCTTGCACAGCTGATAGAAATACTAATAAAATGCTTGGGTAAAAAGTTCACTATTCATATACTGTCTTCCTTTTATTCAAAGCTAAAGAAAATATTTTGGTATGATTAAAAAAAAAAAAAAAAAAGTTACTTACCAATATATCCTCTCGTGGAAAAACTAAATATTCTCCAGACGTATCGGAACAACAAGCTAGTTCCGTCTTCAGTGGTAAGGCAACAAGGATAAAAATGGACGAGAGAAATGTGGTAGGAAAAAGGAATATATACCATCAAAATAAATATAACGTTTGAGATGGGTACTCAAAACGACGATTGGGGGTGCGGTGGCTCAGTGGTAGAGCGTTCACCTTCGGGTTTGGAGACCCTGATTCGATCCCAGCTCGCGCCGTGTGGACTTTGTGGTGGACAAACAACGTGCTCGTGGGTTTTCTCGGGGTTCTCCCGTTTCCTCCCACTTTCTTCATTCCACCATTTCATTCATTTCTCATAATCACCGTCTCCTTTAGCCTAACCGGCATAACTGTGGGACGTAAAACTTAAAGATTTCATTTCAAAACGACGATCAGAGCATAGTAGACGAAAGAAAGAAAGAGTTTAGGTGAAAGAAGCGCGGTGTCTATGCTATGTCACTGTTACCAGATCCAAGGTAGCCCTACTCATCAAACGTAAGTTACTAGACTTTATCAATATTACCAGAATCCAGATTTAAAGCCGGTTTATATTTATGGATAAAGAATGATTCTTTAATCTTCTGGTTTTTTTTTTTTTTTTTAATTTTTTTACCTGAATCCGTCACCTAACTTGTTTTGTATTATGTGTATGTTGTTTTAGGTGAAATGATAATCCTGATATATCTGCTTCTTGTGGTTTTTTCATTACTATTATTATTTTCTAATGTGTTCTTTAATTCGGGTGTTAACATTGCGTTTGGTTTGACCTATATATGAAGAGTCACATTTACATTGAGCACGATAAGTACCTGAATTATTTAGTGGACCAACAAAATAACTTTTAAATCTGGCGAGGTGCTTTTTTAAACTTCTCGGGAGGGATGGCGGGTTACTGGAAGCAGATATGTTATGCTTCGCAAGAATACGTTGAATTTTTGTCAATAATTGTGTAAAGTAAGGAATTCCTATCCAAGGTTTTATTTCTTTGGGAATAACATGTTTAAGAGCTTGCACCGATGTACATGTTTGATTAAACCATTTTTGTAAGGTACGCAACTTATAACCGTTGTTTTGTTCTTTTGGATATAAAAACTATATTTCATCATTGAGATCATTTGGACAATCATAAATTAATAAATACCTTATAAAAGAAATTCTTCCAAATATTGGCTTTGCACAGTGGTGGATGGGCTGACTGTTGATGTATGTAAGTAGTATCTACAGTGGGTTTTATAACGAAATACTTTAGTTTGTATAATATTTACCTGTACCGTGGGCAAAAAGTGCTCATAAATATGTAATATACTTAGTAGAATGTTCATTTTAAATTAACAGAAAAGAAGAATGTTTTTAATATATGTAAGAGGGCTTATTATGGGATAGTGGTGACTATGTACATGTTATGTGTTGACCTAGTCAAGTGAATTTATGTATTTTACGGTCTTAAAAAGTATATTTAAGACATATCAAGCAATAAAGGTGAGACTAATAATCTTTGAATATCTGAGTTGATTTTTGCATAAAGAAAAGTAATTATCGCTTCGTAACTTATATTTTACAAGACGAACCAGGTTGACGACGCTTTTCTATAGAGTCGTTATAAAAATTTGGTTTACCAAACCCGGGACTTTTGAAAATTCAGTTCCCGAAGAAGGAAAGTAGGGCTGAATTTACTTGGATATTACCATTTATGAATACGAACTTAACCGTATTACGAAGCGGTAAGGTCATCAAAAGAAAAATGGATAGTGAAATAGTGCAACAGGAATCTAATACCAGTAATTCAGGTGAAATTAGTGCAACACCAATTTTGTCATCTGAGGATCGACTTTTGTTAGCTGTGCAGCGACAAATTATGCAAATGACGACTGAGATAAAACAAACCATGGAACAGAAGCTCAATGAATCTAACACAAACATGGAACAAAAGTTCTATGAAGCTAACCAGACCATGGAACAGAAGATAGAACAGAAGTTTTATGAAGCTAACCAGACCATGGAAAAGAAGATAGAACTGAAATTTAACGAAGCTAGCCAGCAGTATGAAGAATTAAGTAAACGAATAGAACGGCTAGAACTGAAATCAGACGATACGAAACAAACAATCGTCCAGGTGATGAACGACATATCCTCGCAGTTTGAAGAGAAGTTAAAAAGGTTAGCCGATGAATGTCAAGAAAAGCACGATCATCAAAATCATGAAATCTGTGCTGTAAAAAAGGATTTAACGTTAATAGAATCTTCCGTTAAACATCAAAAGATCCAGTTGGCTACTATGCAGGAAGAAATTAAAATGTTACAGGCTAAAGATAACATTTATCGCAATAATCTGGGCAGTGATCGCTTCGAGTTTCCCCAATCACCGGATATAAATACGCCTTCGCCGGAATCTGAGGAGGATATTATATTAGAGGAAAATTGTCCGAAGATCACTGATGAACGAAATATAAATGGTATCATGACACAGCACGCTACGGACCGGAACAATCACACCACAAGAACAAGGAGTGAGAAAAGAAAGGTAAAGTTAAGTGTCAAGATGAGCGAAATCAAAGCCATGAGTAAATTTAGTGGTAAGTGCAATGAAAATGCTAGTTCTTTCTTAGAGAAGTTCCAAGACGAATGTAATATAATGTCTATCGACCGATCACAATACATGAAATTAATACCCCATGTATTACTCCCACCTTGTTCCTTATGGTTTAAGGCAATACGTGATCACATTAGTACATATGAGGAATTTAAAGCGGCATTGATCGCGAATTACGAAAATGACTTTTTGCTGGCAAACAGAGATGCCACTCTTAGAAATCAACATTTCAATCCTCGATTGCACAAATTTATTGTAGAGTTTGTTGTAAATGTCTATAATGAATTAAAGGTTGTTAATCCCTTGCAATCGGAATCAAGAATAATTGCATCGATTCGCAATTTGCTTCCATTTAAATTACAGCAGATCTTATTTTCCACACAGTGTATGAGTTTCAGTCATTTATTAATGCTTGTACAATGCTACGAAACTTAATACCATGCTATGAATCTAACACAATCAGGAATGGGTAAAAATAAGAATAATTCAGATCATTTGGTCCCTGTTCGGAATTTGAATATCCGAAGTGTGAATAATAATGAACCGAACCTAAGACGAGTATACTCTAGCAATCAAAATGAACAAAATAGACAAGGTTATGTAGGGAATCCGCCTAACCTAATTAATCGTAATAATTCCTATGTTAGACCATATAGTCAAAATAGGTTTAAAAATAGACGAAATGTATGGAGAAATTCCACAAACGCAGCGAACTACGTGGATAGAAGTAATGGAAGGATGAGAGATGGCACTTCACATCAAGATCCAGGTATTGAAGTAATTTCTGTACAAAACAACAATACAGGACATAATCATGATTGTGCTGTACAGTGTACCCTATTGGAACCCTACTCGAGTATGAATTTAAACTAATCGCGGCTGATATGGTAGGGGTTAAACCCATGTCAGCTGTAGGTTCTCATGAGCATTTATCTAAAAATTTAAGCGATAATTTCTATGAACATTTATCTTCCAATTTACCGGTTCATGCTAATTATGAAAATGATCTTTCCTATGACATTTCTGTGAATAACTATTCGGAAATAGCAATTAACAGGTGTCAATATCAATTTATACCTGTTGTAAATCGTTGTTGGTTTGAAGATGATACTGTCAATGATGGTTTTAATATCGAAGAAAATTTTGTATTTTTAAAATCATATAGTACTGCTAAAATACCTATTAAAGTCAATGGATTAAGTACCGAAGCTTTACTCGATACGGGAGCAAACGCCTCTCTATTATCGTATTCATGGTGGAAAGTAATTACGAGTAATTATTCGAATCCTAAGCTACAAAAGGCTGAGAACCTTATTATAGTTGATTTTACCGGTAAACATAAAAAGAGAGTAGCAGGAATTACCCGTGTGTCAATATCTATTCAAGATTTCGAAATATCAATCCCTATTCTGGTTATAAAAGATCTTAACGAGAACTTAATTATGGGCTTAGATTTACTATCCCAATTACGAGTCATGCTTGATTTTAAAAACCAAACATTGACGATACCGGGTATACCTCAGAAAATTGTTCAGAAGCTGCTTCCAAAATTAGATAATAGTGCTTGCCAATATAATGATCTGTCTCCTATAGTGAATAATGTCGCTATTAGTGAAAAAGGTGATAAATTAAATGATCAACGATTGGAAAAGACACAAAATTTGATGGATGTAAAGGATGATGTAGTATTTTCTGGACATGTTAAATCTCTCGAAAGCAGCCTTAATTTTGCTGATAATACCGTAATAGCAGACTTTAAGAACATTTTATATAAACATAGAAAGGTCTTTTCAGAACGTCCTGGATGCTGTAAGGATTTTGTTTATTCTTTTAAAGTTAAAACTGATAAACCTATAGTAACCAAGCCTTATATAATTCCATATAGATACAGAGAGAATGTACGTCAACAAATAGCAGATATGTTAAGAGATGGGATCATTAGGCCTTCGAGGAGCGTCCACCTTAATCCATTACATGTTGTTCCAAAGAAAAATGGTTCTCTACGTGTGGTATTAGATTTGAGGCGAACTAACGGTCACATTGATCTGGAACAAGTGAGGTATCCTCCAGTAGAAGAAATACTAGCTTCTTTACAAGGGAACACCGTATTCGGAAATTTAGACCTAGTAATGGCGTATAATCAGGTCGAGTTACACGAAGATTCAAAACCATTTACAGCATTTAGTTTTGAAGGTCACTTGTACGAATACAATCGTGTAGTCTTTGGGCTTATCAATGGTAGTGCAGCATTAGCATCCTGCTTGAACAAAGTTCTAGGTCAAGACTTGCGTAGCAACGTGATAACGTATGCTGATGATATCTTAATCATGGGGAAAAATCCACATGAATTCCTGAAGTATTTAGATATAGTTTTAGACAGATTGGAAAGTTCAGGCCTTACTATCAATTTACAGAAATCCAAGTTTTTGCAGAATTCTATAGAATTTCTTGGGTACCAAATTGATGCCTCTGGTTTGCAATTCAGTCAATCTAAAGTTCAAGCCATAGAAGATCTGCCTGCTCCAGTAAATGTGAAACAGACACGACAAATATTAGGACTCTTCAATTGGTTTCGCAAAGCCATCCCGCGATTTGCTGAGATAGCCCAGCCTTTATTTATGATCATAAAGAAGGGTATACCATGGCAATGGGGTCCGATCCAGGAACACAGTTTTAATAAATTGAAGGAGTGCGTAAAACGAAATATCCATTTGAATCACCCCAGATACGACGTTCCTTTTTACGTACAATGTGATGGTTCTCAACTTGGAATCTCTGCAGTACTCTGGCAGCCTAACCCAACTATGCTGGAACCAGCTGTTATACATTGTGCTAGCCGTACTTTAAAGAAAGCTGAAAAGGGATACACTACAACAGAAATTGAACTTTTGGCTGTACGTTTTGCTATACAAAAATTCGCTCCCTATCTGAGCGGATGTCATTTCATAGTACTTACAGACCATAATTCATTGCGATATCTTAATAGCGTACAGGGGTATAATAACAGATTACTTCGCTGGTCGTTAGATCTGCAAGCTTATGATTTCGAAGTGCAACACATTAAAGGAGTGGATAATGGACCCGTAGATACTTTATCACGCCTGTTTCCTGGAGAAGAGCAACGTATTTTGTCTATTAATGAATTTAAAATCTTACAAGATGAAATAGCTACCATTTCAATAGAAGATTTAAGAGAACATCAAATGAAGTATCATGAATACCAACAAATCATGGAACATTTATCTTCATGTGGCGATGGATGTAGTTGTCCCAAGCACTGGAATTCCAGATTTAAATTAAATAACGGAATTTTACTCATTAAGGATTTTAAGTTCAAATCTAGGAACAAAATTTGTATTCCACCTACGTTAACAGCACGCATCTTAAAGGCCTACCACGACGATTTTGGACATTTTGGGTATGTAAAGGTATATGCCTTGATTAATAAATCTTTTTATTGGAAAGGAATGCGAGCTCAGGTCAAAAATTATATCAATGACTGTATCGAGTGTATGCAAATTAAGCATAATTATCAGGCTATACAAAAACCAATGCTTTCAATAACACCGGAGAGACCACATTCATTCTTATCGATTGATTTATATGGACCGTTCCCCAGAGCAGCTACTGGAGAAGTTTATTTGTTAACAACAATGGATATCTTTTCACGATATGTGGTAGCCTACCCCTTGCGCAAAGCAACCTCCGCTGCTATAGTGAATAAAATTCTAAATGTATATATTCCACATTGTGGCCCTATCGAGCATATATTATGCGATAACGGCTCACAATTCAAAAGTGATGTGTTTCTCCAAGCCATGAATAAGGCCAACATTAAAATTCATTTTGTGACTCCGTACCACCCAAGTAGCTCCGTAGTAGAAAATGTACATCGCAATTTCGGTATGTTGTTTCGGCACTTTTGTAAGGATAAACATGCTGAATGGATTAAGCATGTCAACCAAATTACGTACCTTTTGAACCATTCTATATCCGACACTTTAGGTGTGTCTCCTGCTAAGGTGCATAATGGCTCTGATGTAATTTTCCCTGTGGAACAACATTTTGGTGTCAAATTAGAAGATTCGACAATTATAGACTCATCCAATTTAGTGAACATGGTTAAGATCCGAAGACACAACAAGTTTTTGAAACGTAATTCGCAAGTAGAGTCTTTACAAGAAGGAAAATATCGGATCAAGGTCAACGATTTAGTTTTCGTTAAACAACATCCGCAGAGTAATATGTTGTTAAAGAAAATCTACAAATTTTGTGACATTTTCTCAGGTCCTTATTTATGTTTTAAGGAGATAAATCCTAAAGTCTTTGAATTGTTAAACGCTAAAACGGGGATGTCAATTGGACTTCGCAACATAGATGAGTTAAAGGTTTGGAAGCCTACTCCGTATACAAAGGAAAAATGGATGCATCTAGTTAAAGAGTTAGTATCACCCAACATTCTTGATCAAATAAATAAGAATGAAAAATAACAATAATAATGAAAAATGTGTTTATTTAATAACAAAAGGGTGTCTTTTGTTTCTGTAAAATAAATTTATTTACTTCTATTTGATTATTCAAACGTAGGTTATGTTTAATTTTTATTCTTTCTTATTAATGTGAAGAATCATAATTCAATTTATAATTAGTTAAAGGCAAAAATTATTTATATTAGATTGATTTGTGTTTAATTATCAAAGATTATGTTAAGAATAAGATCCATTCTATAAAATCAATTATTCCATGACTACCTTGAGTGAAATTCTTTTTTTATTTTGGACATCTTAGTGCTACTATGTATACATTGCAATTGCAACATCTAACTTATTTGTTATACAATGCGCCCGAAAAGAACAAATATTATTTGTCACATCATCGTTTGTAATAATGATCGAAACTAATAATCTTGATAATTTGTGTTTCACCCTCGTTAATTATATTTCTAAGCGACGATGTTTTTAATGATAAAGAATAAATAATAATGTAATAAAAGAGAAATATTAATGAAATCAAAGATTTATTGTAAATGTATTTATGTGAATGATAATAACTAATATTTTATATATATATGAGGGTTAACCAAAAAGTAATGAAGATATATACGAGGTGTGATCAAAATATAAAGAACATATGTAATGTACGAACATTAATCTAATCAGACCAGTGGTTCTTGAATATAAAAGCCAAGCCTACTCATGACTTTTATATTCAGTCCCTTTATCGGGCGACATTTTCTATAACGAAATACTTTAGTTTGTATAATATTTACCTGTACCGTGGGCAAAAAGTGCTCATAAATATGTAATATACTTAGTAGAATGTTCATTTTAAATTAACAGAAAAGAAGAATGTTTTTAATATATGTAAGAGGGCTTATTATGGGATAGTGGTGACTATGTACACCTTGTCTCAAAAAGGTTGAGCGCATTCTTTATTGCTGTTTCGAGGCAAAAATTTTCTAAGTCCAACTTCGGGTATCTTCGGGAAAAAGTAAACCAGGTTCGAACCTCGAAGCCAACCTTTGCAATCGGGAAAAATCTTGCAGATCTGTTTTTCTTCTTTTAAATATAATAAGACTTGTTACCAATTATATATAACAAAACAAAATTGATTGAAATACTTAATGATACAATATTTCGAAACTTTGTATTAATGTCAGCTCATGCTTGTTTGTCATTTTGCTCTCCATACTTAATGGAATATTTAGATACGTAAACGAATCTTTCCATATGTAAAAGAATGGTGAAAGTTAAGACGTAGAATATTATTCTCTCCTGGGTACTAAAATAAAAGTTAAAGTAGAACAAAAACAGCGTTTGCAGTGGATATGAATGTAATTATTATCTTAAATACAGCTATATATCGCTAGAAGTATTCTTCGAAGAGCGCGTGTGTTAGCTCACTGGTACGCCGTTGGATTTCAAATCTTAAGGTTGAGGGTTCGATTCACATCTGAGTCAAAGTTTTTTTTTTATGAAATTCTATTTTCCGCAATGCATGAAAAATTATATAAAATAATTACATTAAAATACCTCAGTTGTATATATATAACATATAATCATTGCAGAACATAGTGATTATTATGTTTAAAATATAACAGGTGTTCACAGTACGTTGGTATTCTATGATATATGTGAATGTTAAATACAAATTAAGAAAATAATATCATCGCAATGAATAAATTATGTAGTGTATTTATTTGCAGCTATTTGTCATCGGAAGTTACTTCTGAATTTTCTCATTACAGCAAGTGATTTACGCTTTCTGAAAGGTAAAGAGACTATTCGGGTATAAACAGAAATTATTATACAAACTCCAATCTTCGTTACAGACACAAAACTCCCGATCCCCAAAAGCATGTAAACAGGAAATTTACGAACACGAAGGCTTGTCTAAGAGACTTATTTATACTCCAGAAAGAAGGCAGAATAGGATTTCTTTCCAAAGGATTTCAGTTCAATAATCTGCAAGGCTTTTTGTATATGCATGTGGTCCCTTTCTCTCCGCCTCTTATATATATATATATATATATATATATATATATATATATATATATATATATATATTGTGTGTATGTTCCATCATGTAAACAAACTTCCTACATATAGTGCTTATAGTCTAAAAAGTACTCTCGGGGTAAGCTATTGGGAGTTGGAGGGGGATATATATAAAGTAAAAGCGATTGATATTAGTGTCGAATCCATAGTTCTCGTTGTTCCAGGTATTAATAATTACAACTCCGAAAGCGTTAAATTACAAATTTAACTCTCATCGTAAAGCTCCTTTGTGGTTAAGCGTATAGCATACACGCTTTCGGCGTGGGAGACCCAGATTCGGCCCCCAGCGAGAGCTCATGTAGTTCGGATTCTACGTTAATTAGTAGGTCTACGTCTCATATAGCCTCACTGCTGACGGGACGTTAAACTCAAATTCAATTCAATCGATTCAAAACCCATTATTATGGCGGGCGATAAAGGATGAAAAATAAAATGTCTCAAGTGACTGAGATTAGTGTCAAATCCATAGTTTGAGTTCGTGGATCCAACGTACTGTGAACACTATTACAAACACAATGTCATTTAATGCCACGTTTTGTATGAGCGACTATGCCACCTGGATTTTGAATTTACAGGAGCAACATCGAAAGCATTGCTCACACAGCTCTAAATGTTTTGATGTATGTATACGTGTATATTCCAGCGAAACTCCGGAATGTCTGGAGCAACTTTTACCTAACTTGGGAGACATATTACTTTCAATCTAAGAAACAAAATATTGTGGAATTGAGATACCTCAAGGGATGGAAGTTGGGAGGAGTGACATGTAAAAATAGTGTAAAATGACTGATTGTAGAGTGTTATCCATTGTTTTCTGGGTCGTTGAGATGAGTAGTGAGGCACTCAATGGCGTTATATCCAAATTCATCCCCGTCTTCACAGGATGAGGGGTTTGGAGATATGATTAATAAAATGTAAAAACTTACTTAAATATTTGTCGAAGTAATAGTTTTCTGGGGTCCGAAAGCGTTTCTAAGAACTTTGGAATGTAGTTTGTAACCACTTCAAGATGGACTCTTTAATCGTATCAATTTCTCACCTTAAGAAGAAATTACCATCTCAACTAGTATATGTATCAAGCTAGCCTTCACAATCAAGAAAAATATGTGTAGATGTATGTTTCGTCTTTTAAATCATATTCTAAATGTAAAATCAGAGATTGAGTTGAGTTGATTTTAGTTTAGCGTCCCTTTCAGCAGCGAGGCTATATGAGACGTGGACCTACTAATTAACGTGGAATCCGAACCACATGAGCTCCCGCCGGGAATCGAAAAATCAGAGATTGAGTTGATCGGTGGGTCAAATGGGTCAAGATTTGTGAGTGGGTCAGTGGATCGTAGGTCAACAAGGCGTGACCCACTGCGAAACACCATCAATGTGACTCACACTGACCCATTGACCTACCAACCCATTCTGCTCAGTGCCTTCTAGATAGCATTTTCTGAACACTGGCAAGTTTGTCTACGTTTTACTTTCAAGACCTCCATTTTTCTTCTTTACTTCATTTGGTTTCATTTCATGAAAAAAGAATTTCAGGCTCTTTTGGATTTTGATATTTCCAGTTGTAACAATGGCAATAGGACTTACTACTTGGCTTTTGAGATGCAGGCTATGAGATTTTAGAGGAGCTAACTACTGGAAAAAATTGGTTTATTACAAATATAACCTCTTAAGTCAGTAGAGAGGATGGCGTGGATAATGGATCAAATTTAATGACGATGTATTTTAGTGGGTCGGAGTAGGTGACAATGGTTCAGAGTTGTTTATAGTTGGTGGTGGGTCAGAGTGGGTCATGGTGGGTGAATGGGTCACGTTGGGTCATTGTGGGTCACGATGTGTGGTGGGGCAGTATGTTGTGGATCCAGGTTTTATTGACCCACACCATCTTTAGTCAACATTGCACTAAAAAGGAGAGTCTCCGAAGGTGCGCGTCGGCGATTTTCTCAAATTTTGCACATAGATAGTACCCCACCAGAAAGCAATTAATCTCGAAACGGTTCACAGTACCATCTCACAGAACTCGAGATAGAGGGATTTGTTTGATTGGCTAAATTAAGACCTCAATAGTTTATCCTTCTACAAGCGAGATTTTCTTCATCGTTTCGTGGCGAAGTCAGAAGAATATGCGGCAAGTAAACTTAAGGTTGAAGGTTCGCGCCCACCTTGGGATACTTGCTTTTTTTCCCTAGTGTTTTTTACACTCACCTGAATATAAACAAATCAAGCATATGAGCGATTTAACATAATTTTGGGGAGGAATTTTGTGGTTCGTTGGAGTTTCGTTGAGTCTCTGCCGCTGGTGGTATAATTTTCAAAACCGAAGTGGGGCCACCACGGATCGTACCTGCGGAATCACCAACTTTTGGCGAAAAGTCGCCAGTTGCGCATCGGTGGTCCACTGACGCTTACGGCATGGGGACTTGTATCTGAAAACTAAGAGAATAAAGAAGCATGGTATCCATGAAGCCCGTTGACACTAATAAAAGTCTGAAACGATGAAACAGATGTCAACACCGGAAAACATGTATTTTATAATTTCAAAGGTACCCCGTGTCAGGGAAAAAGATTTGCCCCAAGGTTCACCGGAGGGTCTCAGGAGGGGTGCAACTAAAAATTTGAAAATGGCAAGGGGAATCAAGTAGTATGTCATTTAAAAGTATTACTAACATTTATAAAAAAAATGGTAAGAGTCTCGAGTCTTTATGCTAACTTGTGCAAAATAGCGAGCGTTCAAGATGGTAATAAATCCTTCATTGAAAACTCCGTGACCACCTCTACAAATGTGAAACTGTGAAACTACCCAGAAGAGGTAAAAACTTGTCTTACCATTGTAAAAGTATAATGCACCAAGGTAAAACAAGAAGCGACCCATTATGGGTTTATTACATCACTAATATTAAATTCTACGTTCCACGATTGTGTCTTTAAGCTAAAGGACAGGGTGATTGCTAATTATGAAATTAATGGTAGAATACAGAATGGACCCACCACCAACTATGAACCACTCTGAACCATTGTGACCAACTCCGACCCACCAACGTAATCAACTCTGACCCATGATCCACGTCCTTCTCTCCATTGACTAAAGAGGTTACACTTGAAAAAAACAAGACTGTGAAATTTTCACTTATCGGAGTTTGAATTCCTACCGTCAATCGCTCAAGCACCGCTCTGTTACAATACCGGTGAATCTGACCTTTACAATATACAATGGTAAAGTGTTTCTCATCTTCCAAATTAAGATGAATTTAAATTTATCATATATAATTATTTCTTTCTTGGCTTACATATACGTTTCATTAGAAAACAGGTTGAAATTTGAAAGTATCAAATGAAGATAAAGTAGACCAACGTAAGAAAAAGAGAAAGAAAAACTAGTTTTTCATATAATTAAGCATGCCGTACTAATTTAAAATGCTCATGAAATTAAGCTTGGAATACAAATGTTATGTCAATTTTTCTCACAACTTTATGGTTTGATTGCCTTATGCTCTAAACGATTCATATATTAAACACCAGCTTCAGCAATTATTATAATAGAAAGCAGTGGGTATAAAATGCAAATGACTGTACTTTTCATTCCTCAATGGGTTCTCAACTAATATCAATCGTTTTCGATAATTTTTACAAATCAACCCACTACCAATTTCCAATATATAGAAAATTCCTTCCCCCGCTCATAAAACACATTTAAAAAAATGCCAGGACACGTTCTGTTTATTTTTAATAAAGAGTTATATACTGAATTTCAGCTCTCTAAGTTGAACTACTTGTAAGATACTCAGTTTCTCGCAAAAATTCGGACACCTACTCCCCACTAAGGATATGTGTTATAATGAAAGTGATACGCGTATAATAACTTTCCAGTTGGGATTGGGGGGCCTGATAATATACCAAATGTCATTTCATTTGACTTTGCAATTTGACCGTGATAATCACGCAGACATAGTTACTTTCAGTTTTTTATACTATGTATAATAATTCATATATTACAGGTGATTCAATTTTTTTTACAGCAGTTAGATCCTCTAAAAGCTCACAAGCTGTATCTCAAAATTGAACTCCTATTGCTATTGCCACTCTTACAATTGCAAATATCAAAATCCAAAAATGCCTGAACTTTTTTTCATTAGAAACAAATGAAAAAATAAGAAAAATGGAGATCTTGAAAGTAAAACATAGACAAGCTCACAAGTGTTCAGAAGATGCTGTCTACAATGCACTGAACAGAATGGGACGGTGAGTGGTTGGGGGTCGTTTCGTCCAAAGATATTTCGTCCTAAGAATTTTCGTCCAGAGACATTTAGTTCAAACACATTTGGTCCAGGGACATTTGGTCCAAAGGGCAATTTGTCCAAAGAACATTTTGTCCAAAAGACAATTGGTCCAAAGGACATTTCGTCCAAAACACAATTGGTCCAAAGGACATTTCGTCCAAAACACAATTGGTCCAAAGGACATTTCGTCCAAAACACAATTAGTCCAAAGGACATTTCGTCCAAAACACAATTGGTCCAAAAGATATTTGGTCCAAAGGACATTTCGTCCAAAAGACAATTGGTCCAAGGGACATTTCGTCCAGGGATGTTTAGTTCAAAGCACATTTCGTCCAAAGAACATTTGGTCCGGTAACGCTTGAGGGTCGAGGGTTTTGCTTCTATTAGAAGAGTAAAAGTGATGCATATAACATTACAACTCACAAGTAATACGTCCCAAGTGTAACACTCTAATTTTAAAAAAAAATAGGCAGGTAGATACTACACATAAAACAAACGAATACGTGTTTTTTCTGCGGAAAAGTGGTTTTAGGGAGGGGCAACAGCCCCTACTCAAAATTTTGAAAGTTGACGCCCGAAAGGCAAGAAGAAGTGGACCGAAGGGAACGAAATTGTGCACAGATATTGCAGACTTAAAATGAGGGAATACGTGTTTCGTATTTTCCTGAAAAAAATGGTTACGTGGGGCACAGACCCCTTCCAAACCTTTGATCACGAAATATCAAAAGTACTTATAACAGTATTGTAATGCGCCCCTATTCTCTATCTGTTCGGGATGCATTACATATTACGTATTTCTTATATTATTTTTTATTTGTTCAATTTTATCTGTTTAATGTTTAATACTTTTAGTTTGAATTTAATGTAGGTAATAAGTCCGGTAATCTGTACCTGAAGATATTTTCAGTAAAAAGAAAACGAAGAAGAAAAATTGAATTGATAGATGTACTTCTATGAGATTCTATTTTGCGATTTTATCAAACGATTCTTTTTGTGTTTTAAATATTGGCGAATATAAGCGGTAAGATTACGAATCGATTAAATACTATTTTAAAATAATTAATTAAGTAACATTCGTGCTTTGGAGTGAAATTAGACATTCCAGCGTTTGCAGAATAAGAAGAAATTTTATATTACAAGGTAACCATAGGATTATAGAATAATTTCGAAACCAGGAGGTTAAGATGAAAACGATGCTGCTCTAAAAGTTTTAGGTTGGGAGAGTATAACGAGATACTTTGTATCGGCTCATAATTACATATATCTCGGGCAGAAAGTGCTTTTACACAAGCACTATACCTGTTATAATGTTAATCAAAATAATAAAAGAAGAATGTTTTAATATATAAAATATATACATTATTGTCAAGTCGGTTGCTATGTCGTTGTTGATAGATACTCAGTTAACATGTTGGATTGCAAGTCGGTTGGTGTGAATATACATTAAAAAGGAGTCAAAGAATAAATTATTTAACATTCATCATGGACTTGTAATTTCATTAGAAAAGGTGAGCATATTAGTGAATATAATTTCAGAAGATATTTTAAAGTGAAAACGATTATTGCCACTGAACCAATATAACTGAACCAGGGTTAACGACTACCTTTGGTGAGTCGTTGTAAAATTTTTGGTTTACCTCACCCGGGATTCTTGTAAATTCATATCCCGAAGTATAAGTAAGGGTGAATTTACCTTAGTAAGAAGGTTCATGAATACGAACTCAACTATTCTTAGAAGTGGTAGAGTAATTACAAGAAAAATCATGATTGATGAGACAGTAGGGAATGAAACTGTTGATGATGCTAACAACGGGCAGAATATAACTCCTATTGCACCCGGAATGTTGACATTAGAAGACCGAATTCTACTAGCATTACAGCGACAGGAACAACGACTAGAACAAAACTTAACTCAGATATCCAAAGAGTCCAAAGAATTAAAACAATTGGTACAGCAAAAATCCGAAGAGTTGAATGGACGATTAGAAACACAATATGAAGAATTGGGTAGGCAGTTAGAACAAATAGATAAAAAGTCCGAAGAAGCGAAACAATCTGTAATACAAGCTGTGACAGACATCACGTTACAATTCGACGAGAAGTTAAAAAGATTATCTGAAGATTGCAAGGATAATTACAATCATGTAATTCAAGAAGTTAATATTGTAAAAAAAGATTTTGAAGTAATAGAATCTTCTGTTCGTCAGCAAAAGATTCAGGTGACAGATAATTCTAACCAAATACGTGCAAATGCACAATTGATATCTACCTTACAGGAAGAAATTAGGACGTTACAGATTAAAGACAATGCATATGACAACAACATGGTTAATGATCGTTTGGGGTTCCCTCATTCACAAGAGATGACCTCGCATTCACCCGAAGCAGATCGACAAGGACCTTGCGCTATCTCTTCTTCAAGTAACTCATCCGATGAGGATATTATTTTGGAAAGAATTCAACCAAGAAATACAGATGGGCGGAAAAGAGATGATGGAACCACACATAACGCAGTAGGTAGAAATTTTCACTCAACACGAACACGAAACGGTGAAAGAAATGTAAAGTTAAGTGTAAAAATGAGCGAAATACGTGCTATGAGTAAGTTTAGTGGTAGATGTAATGAAAATGCTACTTCTTTTCTAGAAAAATTTCAGGACGAATGCAGTATAATGTGTATAGATAAATCTCAATATATGAAACTAATCCCTCATTTATTACTTCCACCGTGTTCTTTATGGTTTAAGGCAGTACGTGAACACGTCAACACATATGAGGAATTCAAGGCAGCGCTGATTGCAAATTATGAGAATGACTTTTTACTTGCAAACAGAGACGCTACGATTAGAAATCAACCTTTTAATCCTCGCTTGCACAAATCTGTTGTCGATTTTGTTGTGAATACGTATAATGAATTAAAAACCGTAAATCCACTACAATCTGAATCTAGAGTGATCGCATCTATTCGAAATTTACTACCGTTTAAATTACAACAAATCCTGTTTTCTACGCAATGCATGAGTTTTAATCATCTATTGATGCTTGTTCAATGTTATGAAACTCAATATCAGGCACAGAATCATCAAGCGGGAGTAGGCAAAATTAAAAATAATTCAGATAACTTTAGATCAGTACCAGTCCGGAATCTAAATATCCGTAATGTAGACGATACGGAACATAACCTAAATCGAGTAAATTTAAACAATCAGAACAATCAGAGTAGGCAAAGATATGATGGGAACACACCTAACCTAACTAATCGTGACCATAATTATGTCAGACCATTTAACCAAAGTAGACTCAAAAACAGACGAAGTACATGGCGAAATTCTAGAAATACTGTAAACTACATTGATAGACGTAACCGTAGTTCAAGAGATGGCACTTCGTATCAAAATCAAAATAATGACACAATTCCTGTACAGAATAATAATGCGGGATATAATCTTGATTGTGCGGTACAATGTACTTTATTAGAACCATATACAAGTACGAATCTAAACTGATTGCAGTTGATGTGGTAGGGGTTAAACCCATATCAGCTATTGATTCTTATGAATATTTATGTGTGAAAATAAATTTAATTTCTTCTTTTCGTTCACTTGAACATAGATTATTATATCTACCTTTGGTGAATCGTTATGTTGTTATTGATTAAAAACAAAGGTTATTTATATTATATTGATTTATGTTGAAACTTTATTGTCAAAGATTATATTCAGTAGAAGGTTCATTCTGTTAAGCTAATTATCCGACGACTGTACTCATGTGTAACCTTATATGATATTTGGATAAGATTCTTTTGTATCATGACGCCTTGTTGATATGATGTATACTTTAAAATACCATCTTACGTAATTGTTATATAATGCGCCCTGGAAGGAGCAAACATCTTTTCTTCCCATGACCGTTTTTAATGATGAATGAAATCGTTGATCATTGTAATTTGTGTTTTAAAATATAATTATCTCTTACACTTTTGATTTCGCATCCTTCGTTGATCGTTTTAGTAAGCGACGACATTTTTAATGATAAAAATAATAATAATGGAATAAAAGTTTTATTGTAAATGTATTTATATGAAGGAAACTTAATGAAGTGATATATGAGGGACGATCAAAATGTAAAGAATAGCACTATTCTTATGTCATTATTATAAATGGACCATATTATAAACGGACCAGTGGTTCTTAAATATAAAAGTTAAGCTCCATTGTAACTTTTATATGTAGTCCCTTTATCGGGCGACATTTTATATAACGAGATACTTTGTATCGGCTCATAATTACATATATCTCGGGCAGAAAGTGCTTTTACACAAGCACTATACCTGTTATAATGTTAATCAAAATAATAAAAGAAGAATGTTTTAATATATAAAATATATACATTATTGTCAAGTCGGTTGCTATGTCGTTGTTGATAGATACTCAGTTAACATGTTGGATTGCAAGTCGGTTGGTGTGAATATACATTAAAAAGGAGTCAAAGAATAAATCATTTAACATTCATCATGGACTTGTAATTTCATTAGAAAAGGTGAGCATATTAGTGAATATAATTTCAGAAGATATTTTAAAGTGAAAACGATTATTGCCACTGAACCAATATAACTGAACCAGGGTTAACGACTACCTTTGGTGAGTCGTTGTAAGAGATCTATCTCTCTCTCCCATATTATTTTGCCACCAGGAATAACCAACATTATGAATTTCTGAACATAATAAATATCTTGACAAACCTTATCCAAATTTCATGTATCCTCTTAAACAATCAATTTATAATATTCAGGCCGTTTTAGCTGTAGAATACGTACTTCAAAAATTTTCAAATACAAGACAAAATATGCATCTACTATATTTTAACATAATATACATCATAGATATGTGTTTTACATTTTATATTATGTTCAATCATCCATCTGAGAGATGTAGGATGTTATCTGTTATTTGATCAACCTGGTGTCTACATATTGAAGATGTCTTCTGTATAACCGGTACTGCTGCCATTGCTAATGATTAAAATGAAGGAAAAAATAAATATTAGACAATTATATGATGCACTAAAGCAAAATAATGTAAACATAGGAAATATAAGCATTGCTACGAAGAAACATGGAACGGAAATGAAGTGAATGTATAACTACGGAAGTTTAAATGATATAAAATAATTTAAATAGTAATAAAAAAATATAAAATAAGTTTGATAATAATAATAATAATATCTAATGTAAAAAAAAAATAAATAAATGTGGTACTTACCGACAACAGGGCATCATCATAATCATCTATAACGAAGATATCCAGAAACTCTAAAAATAACTATTTAGACTAGAACAACAATAAAATATAGAATATCAGCTAAAATATGTAAACACAAGTATATCTATGTATGAAGTTTTACTATTTATCTTACGCCTAACATTTCCAAAATAGTACTCTGAATTAAATACAATACTTACCTGTTAACAAATGGTCTTCAATATTACGATGTTATGACAAGTATTATGTTATGTATGATTTGTGGTATTCTCGGGTTTCGATACCAATCAGAATACAAAATGTAAATTGAAGAATTGTATACTCGAACTTTCATTTGTATATTCCTAGAAAGTCATGATTAAAGGTTTTCTGTATTTATTAATTATTTAGATCTGTATTTTTTTTTAAATTATGAAAATACGTGAGGATTACACATAAGTCTCACCTCGCGTTGTGATTTGTATTTTTGCTTCCATGTACTCACATCATTACCGCGAACCAAGAATTTTCCCCATTTTAGGAAAATGGGGTGGCGTATCCACTGGGCCACAGATGCTCACTTCTTCGCGGATGGAGACTAAGCCCGAAGAACGACACTGCATCTTCAATTTTGACATTTGCGCATACCTGCGATATCGGCAGCTGAAGGTTAAATACTTGTGATTGGGTTGCAAATATGATGGATCCAGAAAACACCATACGGATTGACGCGCGTCTGCACCACACAAGTAAGACATCGGATGCTTGCCAGAGCAGGAGTATTACAGTATGTCAGATGTGTGTAAAGAACATGAAGAATTGCAACGAAACTTTGAGTAGGGATAATACGCAAAAAATAAGTAAATACGTTTTTTATTTTCTGCGGAAGAACGGTTTTAGGGGCAAAAGCCCCCATCCAAAAGTTTGAAACTTGAGGCCCGAAAGGTCACAAGAAATGAACCAAAGTGAATGAAATTGTGCAGAGATATTGTAGACATAAAATGAGGGAATATTGGTTTCGTATTTTCCTGAAAAAAAAAAAAAGGTTTGGGTGGGACACAGACCACTACAAAACTTTGATCGTGAAATATTAAAAGTGCTAATAAAAGCATGTCAGAAGTGCTTAAAGAACATGAAAAATTGGAACGACACATTGTGTAGGAACAATACGCAAAAACTAAACGAATGCGAGTTTATTTTCTGAAGAAAAACGGTTTTAAGGGACAAAATCCCCCACCCAAATTTTAAAATTTGAGGCCTGAAAGGCAAGAAGAAATCTTTGAGATTTACGTCCCACGGTTATGCCGGTTAGGCTAAAGGAGACGGTGATGATTAGAGATGAGTGAAATGGTGGAATGAAGAAAGTGGGAGGAAGCGGGAGAACCCCGAGAAAACCCACGAGCACGGTGTTTGTCCACCACAAAGTTCACTTGGCGGGGGCTGGGATCGAACCCGGGACCCCAAGCACCAGAGGTGAACGCTCTACCACTGAGCCACCGCTCAATTATTTCTACATGTCACAAATTTCACACACTCCTTCATTGTGTTAATGAGGGCTTAACTTACATGGCATCGGAAGTGCCACTCTTTATCTAAGAGACCTCCAAAATTATAGATTCGACACTAATGTAGGTCTTTTTTTATAATTTTGATGTCAGCCCCTTTCATTCCTCCTAGGACAGCAAACGGATACTGCCACCGCTAGGACTAAATTTGGTCTTAAATGGCATTAAAATTTCTACCAATCAGGGCCGGCGCGAGGGGGGGTCGAGCCGTGCCACCGCCCAGGGCGGCACGTCTAGTGGGCGGCAAAATTTGAAAAAGAAAATAATACTATTAAAATATAAGGCTTCGTAATAGTCCCACATGGAAAAATAAAATTGTGTTCCCTGAGAATGTAATTAAACTTACTTCACTCACATCCAGGAAAATACTCACTCAGGAAATTCAGAGCATTCTCCCTCATTTCCAATTATCAAACTACTAGCCACAGGTATCTCGTTCAAGATTTCCCTTGCAGCGGCGTAGATAAGATTTTCAGCTAGGGTGGATAAGATTGTCAAGTGCCTTTTATATTTTTCTATTCAGCAATATTCTAACGCTCCACTCCAAGTACGCAAAATGTACACTCCCATTTGAGACAGGCCGTTCTAGCCTACAGCACCTAGAGACATTTAGGTTCTAGAAGCGAGTTTTTAACCAATTTACAAATTGTTCATTATCGTATCTTATCAACAATGTTATATATATAAAATGTTTTTTTATATCTAAGCAATACAGGTTTGACAGCGTCATGGCCGAACACATTAAAAGAACAATGGGAGGACAAAATAAATACCACCATTGGTAAGGAAAAGATATCCAAAAAAATTTTATTCCAATTCTTAGTAAGTAAATTGAAAGTAAAATACTGTTTATGTTAAGAGCTGCAACATATTATATTATAATGCTAGACAATACACCAGATATTTCTGGTACAGAGCAAAGGATTGTTCGTTTTGTACAAATTACATACAGTAATGGAGAATGGCTTGTAAAAATTTGTGAACACTTTCTTGGTTTCGTACCAGGAAAAGACATCACTGGTCTAGAACTAACAGAAGTAATAATTAAACAGCTAAAAGAAATGAACTTCTATCGAAGACATGAAGGGCCAAAGATGTGACAATAGTTCCAATATGAAAAGCAAAAATAAATTCCCAAGCCTTCTATGTTCCTTTACTAAGCTTTGTCGTTAACAATGCGGTCACAACATCTCAGTCCACCGTTTTATTTTTTTGTATAGTTTTAAAAAAGTTTATGACTTTTTCTTGCGTCAGTTCAACGTTGGGAACATGTTAAAGGAACATATTAGCAGCTTCACTTTAAAACCATTCAGCACCACAAGATGGGAGAGCCGAGTTGATGCTCTGACTCCACTTAGATATCAAATAGAGGTTTATGATACATTAGTTTAAATAAGTATCGACAATAGAATAAATAGAATGAGTTTAAATAAGTATCGACAATAGAATAAATAGAATGATCGCCCATGATGCTCTGTGTATAGCAAACCAACTGCGTGGCTTTACTTACTTTTGCTCACTCGTTATCTGGTATGACTTTTCACTCCACATAAACATAGTAAACAAAAGTATCCATGTGTTGGGTGCAGTCGCGTTTCTTCAAAATATATCTAAGTGCTTTGGGAGAAGCAGAAATTATGCAAAGTTCAACTTTACTTAGTTGATGCGATGGAGTTGGCATCAGCAGTAGATATGGATGACCCACGGATAGGTAATGCAGTGCAAGCTCGAAGTCGAAAGATGAAGAGACGATTTCAGTACGAGTCAGAGGATGAAGCTATTGAAGATCCGCATAACAAAATACAAGATCGATTTTTATTACAAACTTCTAGACGTGATTGTGAAAGCTTTAAGAGAAAGGTTTGAACAACTTAAACATCACTGCGAGTATTTCGATTTTCTTTACGATATAAGTAATCTGAACGATATGCCACCTGAACTTTTGTCTGAAAAGTGCCTGCACTTTAATACGCTAAGAATCAAAAGATATTAACCCCAGTGATTTGAAAGACGAACTGAAACTATTAATCGCTATAATGAAGCCTAAAAGTTCACCAAAAGATACTAAAATTAGGCCTAATTAAGGAATATGACTTTGCTCCCTATGTCAGTGTTGCAGTTATGATTTTGTTTACCTTACCAGTAATCGTGGCAAGTTGAGAAAGAAATTTTTCGAAACTTACTCTAAGCTTATTAAAAACTATCTACGTTCTTCCATATCTCAAACACGTTTAATCTAGTGATAGTTAATCACGTTTGGTCTAGTTAAACAATCACGTTTGGTCTAGTGATAATATCAATGGAACATTAATTGGCTGAAACATTGGACTACGTGAAAGAGATAAAGGAATTTGCTCATATCAAAGCAAGAAAAGTTTTTTTTTAATTAAAGTATGTTAAATTTGTGTACTTCTATTGTGTTTTAGTACATAATAAGTCTTAAACTAATTACTTACTTTTGCCGTAATATTTGATTCACTATATTATCTTTTTGCCCCATACTATATTGGAAACATCTTTTGATATAAAATAAACTTAAAAATTAAAATTCTTAGTCGGACTAAAGCATATATTTAAAAAAAAATCAGTATGCCCTGCTGTATATCACGTACAGCGAAATCAAGCATACTGAATATTGTGACATGTGTATGGAGTCGTTTAAATATTACGTAAGCACTCGAGAGAGGTAGTTCAATTTTTTGTTTAATTTTCCTTTTCATTTGTGTTTTTAAATATGGTATCTTACTTTTCTTAATACCTGAACGTTTTCTGTCAAAATAAGGTTTGCGGATTAAAGGGGCGGCATTTGAAAGTACCGCCCAGGGCGGCAAAACTGCTAGCGCCGGCCCTGCTACCAATTAATTTAGCGAACAGTGCTGCATTTAGAAGCTCGGCGTCCCTACGCACTTTTGCTCTCGGCGCCCCCAATAACTACATATTTCTCCGCCCCTTGATCCCTAACTTACAAATAAAACTTAATTCGAATATGCTTAATTAGTGAATTTAGTGCAGTTAAATACCACTCACTAGATGCTACAGCTACAACTACGTAACAAAAAATAAATGGGAAACATGTTCTGAATTATTTTAAGATTTCTTACGCTATCATTAAATATATTAGAATAGTAAAAGAGGATTGCTTATGAAATAGTATATTTGCTCTCGATTTTTTTAACTTTTTCATACGAAGAAAATTAAAATTTTAAACTTTGCGCTCTTCAAATATGTTGCCCTCTAGGCACGGGCCTAGTTGGACTAATGGGAAATGCGGCACTGAAAACTTACGCTTCGGCTCTAATATCGTTTTTTTTTTTTTTTTTTTTTTTTGTCGCTGCGTAACCACCCTGGGTGCTAATGGGAGCTTAATTGGACTTGAATTGAAAGTAGAACTGTTTACCTAAGCGACCACGAAACTATGGATTCGATACTAATATCGATCCTTTTCTAGCATTTTTGATATGTATCCCGACAGTACTCTTTCCCAGATTGTAAGAAATATGGTTAAAATTGCTCTAGACATATCAGAATTATGTCGAAACACACACATACATCCACTTTCATATATATAAATACAGAGTGAGCGAGCGAGAAAGTGAGAGAGAGCGACCAAAGGCATCACCACTTCCACATTGCAAAAGCATATATCAGGTATTGAATTGAAAATCTAGCTATGTAAAGACCTTCTGCTGTGGCATGCTTCATAAGGACAATTCCAGTCTGCTCACGTGACCTTTGGGGTTCATGAATTTCTTGCGAGCGTTCCGACTTTGGATTCTCTGTTTATACCCTCTTTTAATGCCTCGGATATTTTTTCAAGAATATCAATGACATGCTGTAATACGAATGTTGAGAAGTAACCTCTATATGACAAATAGCTGCAAATAAATACACTACATAATTTATTTATTGCGATGATATTATTTTCTTAATTTGAATTTAACATTCACATATATCATAGAATACCAACGTACTGTGAACACCTGTTATATTTTAAACATAATAATCACTATGTTCTGCAATGATTATGTTATATATATACAACTGACGTATTTTAATGTAATTATTTTATATAATTTTTCATGCATTGCGGAAAATAGAATTTCATAAAAAAAAACTTTGACTCAGATGTGAATCGAACCCTCAACCTTAAGATTTGAAATCCAACGGCGTACCAGTGAGCTAACACACGCGCTCTTCGAAGAATACTTCTAGCGATATATAGCTGTATTTAAGATAATAATTACATCCATATCCACTGCAAACGCTGTTTTTGTTCTACTTTAACTTTTATTTTAGTACCCAGGAGAGAATAATATTCTACGTCTTAACTTTCACCATTCTTTTACATATGGAAAGATTCGTTTACGTATCTAAATATTCCATTAAGTATGGAGAGCAAAATGACAAACAAGCATGAGCTGACATTAATACAAAGTTTCGAAATATTGTATCATTAAGTATTTCAATCAATGTTGCTTTTTTATATATAATTGGTAACAAGTCTTATTATATTTAAAAGAAGAAAAACAGATCTGCAAGATTTTTCCCGATTGCAAAGGTTGGCTTCGAGGTTCGAACCTGGTTTACTTTTTCCCGAAGATACCCGAAGTTGGACTTAGAAAATTTTTGCCTCGAAACAGCAATAAAGAATGCGCTCAACCTTTTTGAGACAAGGTGTACATGTTATGTGTTGACCTAGTCAAGTGAATTTATGTATTTTACGGTCTTAAAAAGTATATTTAAGACATATCAAGCAATAAAGGTGAGACTAATAATCTTTGAATATCTGAGTTGATTTTTGCATAAAGAAAAGTAATTATCGCTTCGTAACTTATATTTTACAAGACGAACCAGGTTGACGACGCTTTTCTATAGAGTCGTTATAGTTTTCGATACATTTTTGTTATAAATTTATTATTCGATCAAGTAATCAGTAAATCTTAAATATATATATATATAAATCATTCTCGAAAATGAACTTTAGCCTAGGGTGCTTAAACTGTTCAAATATTTATAAAAGAATATTTTTATCACGTACAAGTAGCAAAAGTGTCATCAACATCATGATAATATCTAATATACTTAAATGTATTCTGTTGTAAAATAGACATTTCTATCTGATTTAAAACAATATTGGTTAGGATCGAAAATGGTGTGTTCCCTATGGCTAGACCGTTATTTTAGGAAAAGTAATGGTTTTCAAATTGAAATGCATTGGTTGTTAAACAGACCTCAAGCAGTTGTAATGGAAAATGAGTTTCATAAGCAGATGCACCATTTTAAAATAACCAAGATCGTGTACTGTTGATAGTAAGTTTCAACGATATAGACGGATACATTTCAACAACGTCTATGGATGCAAGCAAAATAACATTAGCAATTACAAATGATGACAACTGTTGTTTAACGTCATTTTTTTTTTTTTTTTTACAACATATTTGAAACCACTGTTGCAGTCATTAAGTTTTTTGTATAATCATTTGGATTGTAAGTAAGATAGATGGTTGAAACCTGATATGATTGGACGAAGGGGATTGGCTTGTACACTTTCATAAGGCCGTAAACAATGAGGAGGCAAGATGCATGTATTTTTATTATGTTTTTCAGTCAGCCAACAGTGGAGAAGAGTCAATTATCAACAGTACCATTTTTATGACCTGTGGCAATGAATTGCGCGAATGTGAAACAAAATTGCATGTCTCAATTATTTTTAAAATGTCGGAAGGGTATCTTTGTTTCGACATAATTATATGAAAGAATATTCGAACTTATTCTTGTCAAGTATAACATATCTACTTCCAGTATTCCCCAAAAGTTTAAAAAAGCATCTTACCGGCTTTAAAAGTTATTTTGCTGACCTATCAAATAAGTCAGGTACTTATCGTGCTCAGTGTGAATGTAACTCTTCATATATAGGTCAAAACAAACGCAATGTTAGCACCCGCATTAAATAACACATTTGACGATCAAAAAAGTCACTTCACCTAAGGGTGAAGAGGGTATATCGGAATTGTCACTTCACCTAAAACAATATAAGCATAATATAAAACATGTTAATATGACAGATTTAGGAAAACAAACAAACAAACAAACAAAAGAAAATTAAAAAAACATTCTTTATTCATAAATGTAAAATGGCTTTAAGTCTAGATTCTGGTAACATTGATAAATTCTGGTTAACTACCTTTGGTACCTAACAGTGTTGGGCAAAATCAATTGAAATCAATTGCAATTGATCAATCAATTGAAAGTAATTGCTTTGAAAATCAATTGCAATTGATTTCAATTGCAATTGATTTCAATTTGTAATTGACAATTAATTCAATTGCAATTGAATTCAATCATAAAATTTGCAATTAAATTTTCGTCAATTGTTAATTGTTAATTGGTCACCAGGCAATTGAAACTTTTAATTGTTAATTGTCAATTGCAAAGGGTGCAATTGAAACATTTAATTGTTAATTGCAATTGACAATTGAAACTTGTAATTGTTAATTGTAATTGTTAATTGCAATTGAAATCAGCAATTAAAACTGAAGATAAGAAGATGTGTGTGTATTGTGTTGTCCACTTGTTACTGTTTTACATATTTCAAATAAGGTACTTATAAGAAATGCTGGATACCTACCATCCTTTCCTTCCCCCCCCCCCCATGGGAAGAAAGCCGGGAAACTAAGTATTTTTTAAAATATATTATGTTTATGGTTCTATCCCCCTCGAAAGAACTCTATATGCCCGTCATGCATACAATAGGAATGGGCACCAACGAGTTCGAGCGAGTTTTCTTTAAAACTCGACTCGACTCGAAGCAGACATCTTTGAGCTCGACTTGAGATATCGGCTTGAAAAATTTCCCCCAACTCGACTCGAATTCGGATCGAGTTCCCAGTCGAGTCGAGCCAATTCGAGTTAAATTCTTTGTGTTACTATCTTCAAGTATCATACATAGACAATATAATTATCAATGATACTACTACTACTACTACAATTAATTATCATTATAACACCGTGTACCTGTATAAACATGGAATATAGGCGGTTTGTATCGGAATACTAAAAATTAGTTGACTGTCGATCTCGGTCGTCAAGAAATCTTCAGGAGGTAAGGACATCGGTCACGAGGTTCTTGGTTTGAGTTCAGGAGGAGCAAGTATTCGGGCTCGAGCCAAAAATTATTAAGAGTTATGGGACTCCAGCCAAATATGTTCAAAACTGCTCAACCCGGGTTTAGGGTTGTCAACAGCTCAAGCGGCTTGCTCACAGCTTATTCACTTATCGAACCGAACCGAGAAGTGAGCCGAGCCAACAGCTCATCCAACCGAGCCAGCTCGAGCCGATGCTCACACGAGCCGAGCCGAACCGAGCTGATTGCTTACCCCAACCGAGCCGGTTCGAGCCATCGGCTCAGTTAAGCTGACTCGAACCCAGCCTATGGACTCGTTTCAACGGAGCCGGTTCAAGCCATTGGCTCAATTGAGCCCAGTCGATGGGCAATCCCAACCAAGCCAGTTCAAGCTGTACGCTCAGTTGAACCGATCCGAGTCGGTTGACATCACTATTCCGGTTGGGCGTCTACTTTGGCTAAAAAATTGGACCGTGCAGTTCTCAGCCTTGATGGTAAGAATTACAAAAAATGATATGAAATCTTTAGTTTTACGTCCCATGATTATGCCGGTTAGGCTAAAGGAGACGGAGATGATAGGAAATGAATGAAATGAAGAAAGTGGGAGGAAACGGGAGAACCCCGAGAAAATCCACGAGCACGTTGTTTGTCCACCACAAAGTACAAACTGCGCGAGCTGGGATCGAACCAGGGACCTCAAGCACCGGAGGTGAACGCTCTACCACTGACCCACCGCGCCAACTGGTAAGAACTACAGTATATACTTATATTGGTGCTCACGGCGTCATTAACTTGTTCCACCACCAACGAATTTCAAGGTACTTTGTTTTGCATCTTTTGTGCGTGTTTTGTGTCGCTTTATGCGCCTATACCCACATTTTGTGCATCACCGGAAGTGGGTCAAAATGGGCCTACAAATATGGCGGAACAAGTTATTGCTCTTCCGCCACCAATGAATTTCGAGATCGTTTCCTTCACATCGTTTTGTGCCGTTTTGTGCGTCTACTTCCGTTTTGTACGTCGTGGGATGTGGGTTAAAATGAGTCCCCAAGGTGGGACGAAAACGATCAAGAGTTCCGCCACTATTAAATCTCGAGGTCGTTAATTTCACATCGCGTACCCTTTTGTACGTCTATTTCAACGTTTTGTGCGTCACTGGAAGATGGTCAAAATGGGCCTCGAAGGTGGGACGAAAATGACTCACTGCTCCGCCACTACCGAATTTCGAGGTCCTTCCTTTCGTATCGACTACTGAATTTTCGTGTTGTTTCGTGCCCCCATTTCCACGTTTCGTGCGTCACCAGAAGTGGGTCAAAATGGGCTTCCAAGATAGGACGAAAATGACCCACTGTTCCGCCACTATCGAATTTCGAGTTCGTTAATTTCACATCGCGTACCCTTTTGTGCGCCTATTTCGACGTTTTGTGCGTCACTGGAAGACGGTCAAAATGGGTCTCGAAGGTGGGATGAAAATGACCAAGAGTTCCGCCACTACTGAATTTCGATATCCTTCCTTTTGCATCGACTAGTGGATTTTCGTGCCGTTTCGTGCCCTTATTTCCACGTTTTATGCGTCACCTGAAGTGGGTCAAAATGGGCTTCCAAGATGGGACGAAAATGACCAAGAGTTCCGCTACTATCGAATTTCGAGGTCGTTAATTTCACATCGCATACCCTTTTGTGCGCGTATTTCGACGTTTTGTGCGTCACTGGAAGACGGTCAAAATGGGCCTCGAAGGTGGGACGAAAATGACCCACTGCTCCGCCACTATACCTACCGAATTTCGTGGTCCTTCTTTTCGCGTCGACTAGTGAATGTTTCGTGCCCTTATTTTCACGTTTTGCGCGTTACCAGAAGTGTGTGAAAATGAACCTCCAAAGCGTGACCAAAATGACCCATTGTTCCGACACTGTCGAATTTCTAGGTCGTTTCCTTCGCATCGTTTAGTGATTATTTTTTAAAAAGTTTTCTGTGCCTACTTCCTCGTCTTGTGCATCACCAGAAGTGAGTGAAACGGGCCTTTAAAGTGGGAGTTAAATGGCTCACTATTCCGCCACTATCGAATTTCGGGGTTGGTTCTTTCGCATCATTTAGTGTGTATTTTGTACCGTTCTGTTCGCCTACTTCCACGTTTTGAACATCACCAGAAATGCGTCAAAATGGTCCATCAATGTGTGAGAAAATAGAGCCATTGTTCCGCCACTATCGAATTTGGGGGGTCGTTTCTTTCGCATCGTACAGTGCCTGCTTTGTACCGTTTTGTGCTCCTATTTCCACTTTAGTGCTTCTATTTCCACTTTAGTGCGACAACAAAAATGGGTCAAAATGGCCTACAAGTATAGCGGAATAACTTAATGCTGTTCCGTCACCATCAAATGAGGTCGTTTCCTTCACATTTTTTATACATGATTTGTGTCGCTTTGTGCATCAGTGGGAGAGGGTCAAAATGGACTTTGAAAGTGGAATGAATACGTCTTTCTCTGCCATATTTGTAGGTCGCCTTTGACCCACTTTCGTTGGCCTACAAAACGTGAAAGTATGCGTAGAAACGGTATAAATATGCACTAAACAATGCGAAAACAGCGACCTTGAAATTCGATACTGGTGGGAGAGTGGATCAGTTTTCTTCCCACATTGAATGCCCATTGTGACCCACTACCATTGAATCACAAAACGTGGAAATAGGCTTACAAAACGGTAGAAAACACGCACAAGACGATGTGAAGGAAACGACCTCGAAATCGTTCCTGACGGAACAGCATTAACTTGTTCCGCCATATTTGTGTTTTCATTGGCAAGGCCGATGGGGGCTGAATTTGAACGTAAACACTATCGGGGGTGTCACTATAGATCTGAGCAACCCCGATAAATATGGATTCGACACAAATTCTAGTACTTTTACATGTCCCGGTGAACGCCCCCTCAGACCCCCTTGGTTCGTATTGTGAAAAAATCTCCTCTGGCCCCCACCAACCCCCAACTAATACCGCGAAAACTATGAATGTGACACTAACATCTGCCATTTTCTACTACTTTTTACATATGCCGGTAAAAGTCCCTATAATCCTCTGGTTCCAATTTTGAAAAAAAAAAAAAATGCCTCTGGCCCGCAGCCGATGGGGGCTGTATTTGGAAGTCGGAAGTCAATGCCTGTGGAAGTATCACCATTCATCTCAGCGACAGCAAAAACTATGGATTTGACACTAATATCGGTCTCTTTCCATTATTTTTACATGTCTCGCAATTCCCCACCCCGGCCCGCATACAATGGTGGCTCAATTTGAAAATCATCGCTAATGAAAGTATCACCATTGATCTCAGCCACCGCGAAAACTACGGATTTGACATCGGTCATTATGGATTATTTTTACATGTCTCGTGATTCCCGTTATAATGCCCCCGTTTCTTATCTGATGGGGGTTAAATGTGAAAGTAAACGCGGTCTTGAGTTTCACTAATGAGCTCAGCTACCCCGAAAACTATGAATTTGACATTAATATCGGTAATTTTCGATTATTTTTTTTTACATGTCTCGGAATTTCCCCCCCCCCCCCGTTGACCCACGGCCCGTAGCTGGATACGGTGAATTTGGAAGTTAATGCGATCGGAGTTTCACCATTGATCTCAGCGACCGCGAAAACTATGAAATCGACACTGATATCCGTCATTTTCTACTACTTTTACATGTCCCGGTAAACGCCCCCCTGAGACCCCCTGGTTCGAATTTTTTCGAAAAAGCTTTGCCTTGGTGTGGGACCTGGAACAAGGTATCTTTGACCAAAATTTGGTAACTCTCGGTCGACTTGTCTGGTCCCCAGGCCGGTACCGGTAAACGTCCCCTGGAGACCCCCTAGTAAGGAATTTTAAAAAAAGCTCTTCGTCTTGGTCTGGGGCCTAGACCAAGCTACCCGTGACCAAATTTTGAA
Organism: Thermobia domestica; assembly: GCF_964235325.1. Lineage (NCBI taxonomy): Eukaryota > Metazoa > Arthropoda > Insecta > Zygentoma > Lepismatidae > Thermobia > Thermobia domestica. The sequence goes on from NC_137461.1 coordinate 123,302,436, forward strand.
AAGTTTCGGTCCACTCGTCTCGTCCATAGGTCGCATAAAGATAGACAGATAGACACACGAACAAACTCTATTTTATTTATATTAGAAAGGTGAGATCCGCCGTTATTGTATTAGTGCGGTGCTTGAGCTATTGATCGTAAAAATTCAAACTCCGATGAGTGATAATTTTATAGGCTTGTTTTATTACAAGCTTAAACTCTTTAGTCAGTAGAGAAAAGGGCGTGAATCATAGGTCAGAGTTGATGACAATGGGTTTTGGTGGTTCTGTGGGTCGCAGTGGGTAAGAGTGGTTTATTGTGGGTGGTGGGTCAGAGTGGGTCACGACGGGTGGTGGTCAATTGGTCGTGGCTAAAGTTTTCATTGCCCCACGCCCTCTCTGAACTACAGTGTTGAAAATTAATCAGTGAAAATCAATTGCAATTGATCAATCAATTGAAAGTAATTGCTGTGGAAATCAATTGCCAATTAATTTCAATTGCAATTGAATTCTGTAATTCAATTGCAATTACTTTCAATCAATTGATCAATTGCAATTGATTCTCCTTTTTTAATGGCCAACTGCAATTAACAATTAACCATTACTTATTTCAATTGTTAATTGCAATTAACAATTAAATTTACAGATTAATTGTTAATTGTTAATTCAATTGAAATTTGCCCAACACTGGTACCTAACTACTGACTTTGGATCTGGCAACAGTGACGTAGCATAGACACCCCGCTTCTTCCAATTCAACTTTTTTTCTTTCGACCACTATGCTTTGTTCCTTGTTTTTAATACCCATTTCTTACGTTATATTTATTTTCGTGGTATGTATTCCTTTTTCCATACCATACTTTTCTAATCCATTTTTGTCCTTGTTATCATACTATTTAAGACGGAACTAGTTTGTTGTTCCGTCGTTTGGAGAATATTCCACTGGAGGATATATTGAATATAAACTAATTACACAGGATGAGGATCCTGTGAGGATCCTGTATGACATAGTGTCTGATGAAGCCAAAGAGTTAGTTGGCGAAACTGTAACACGTGTTGAATTTTAATGAAAATATATAGTTTTGCTCAGCAAATAATTAGCTTATATTTAATTATAACAAAGCAAAGCTTCTATTTATGGGAAATATCACAGGATATATTGATAAGTAACCAATTTTTTGTTTATTTGAATCATCCTCTCATGCACTTACATCATTTTAGTTTTAATTTTGATATGATATTGTGGTAAGTAGACACTACAAAGTTCCTCGTCCTAGCATTACATTACTTAATATACAGAGTGGACCATTTATCTTGATACGTCTTTTAACTTAATAGACAAAATACGCTTAAATTTTGCACCATGCAAATATCGGCAGGGAATATTGTTTAACATACTCTGTGATACCGCAGGTTAACAGTGTTTTCAATTTAACATAAAGTTATGTTAATTACGTTTTTCAAATGGCAAATTTCGATGAAGGTGAGTTTTGTGATGATGGTTTTAGTGAAAAGTGTTCTGATTCTTTCTTTCTTATTTTATAAATAAATACTTTTTATATCATACAAATTAATACTTATATCTAAAATTTATTTATCTCTCTCAAAATAATAATAATAATAATAATAATAATAATAATAATAATAATAATAATAATAATAATAATAATAATAATAATAATAATAATAATAATAAATGTTTATTCTATAAATATCGATTTCTATTAGATGACTACGATCAACTATCGTACGCTGGTCAGAAATAAACTTCTTTGACCTAGACTTTCTACGGCAGCGAATGTGTTAAACTCTCAAACTGATTCAAGTACGGAACACCCACTTGATCTAAATTATAGGCAGGATGATTCTGGCTGGACTTAATTTGACGTATGAGTATAATATAGTGTGACCAGATATCTCATTTTTGACGGGGTTATCATTTTTTTGTTCTTTGTTTTAAAAAAAAGTCGTCTGATGTCCTGAGAAAATTACGAACGGGGCGCAATGTCCCGGTTTCTTATATATAAAAAAAGCATCTCGTTTTTGGCTTGTAGTTACGCTGTATAATTTTTACGTATTCTTGAATCTTATAGTTCAGTCTTCATAGTCTTTGTCAATTACTTTGGTATTTTTTGAACAGATGACTCCGTAGTAAACTCTATATTTCAATGTTCGATAATCTTCCGTTGGTCGACAATCGAAGATTACTCGTTGATTTCCTAAATGGATTGCCAAATTATGTCAGGTTGCTGAATATCTCGTTTTCATATTTTCTAAATCTGATTAACTTACTTTAAAGATTTGGCGTATTGTGGGTAGATAGGAAGAAAGAATCTGAAATGTTTTCTTTTGAATATCATCCAATAGAAATTAGTTAACGATAACTCCAATAACTGGCCTCAAATCTGGATAGGGGAGATTTAGATAGAAAGGATTGTCGAAAACTTAGTATCCTTTAGAAAGAAGGCTTTACATATGCATAAAATTAGCAAGAATTTATAAGATTCTGGAGATTACATACTGAACTGATAGGATGCATACAGTATTTAAGTATAATCGGTACGTGTTTATTAAGGAATTTTTTACGTTGATTCCTAGACTTATATTTGATTGGTTCTTCATCCCTAAGTTTGTAACCAAAGACGTAAACAAGAGGTCATACACTGATATGAAGTACAGCAATCCTTCAGGTGGTTTTTCGAGTGAAATTCAGAGCGTTGTTCACTGTCAACGAAGTATAATAATGGTTACTCTAGAGACAGAAAGTTACCGTTAATGTGAGTCCACGAATAAACGTGAAATATTTCTTAGTAGATACATACCGAGGACGATGACCAGCACTCGTTGAAACCTATACGAATAATTAATAATGCGGGTGCTTGAGTGAGTTTAAGGTTATCCTTTAATCATTAAGACTTTGGAGATTTAACAGTATCCAGAAGGTAATAGAGCAGAGCAGTAGATAGAAGATGTGGATAAAAACTTATAAATATAGCTTGCCTAAACAACTTTTCTTGTTTTTTCTTTCCCACTTTTTCTTAACCTATTTATTACTTTTACCCTAGCATCTCAATTGAAGATTAAAACACCATAGAACAGAAAAGATAATATCGTAGCTTATTGGTATATCTTATACTGACTCAAAAATAATTGGAAATTAGCTTAATTTATCGTAATTTACCAGTATATAATTATAGCATTGTTATAACATAGTATTACTTAAGTATTTTGTAAACTATGCATAATACAATACAGTTTTATTTATTTAATTTACAGGCTGCTCTGGGTCCTGTTGCATTGGACATTGCAAGAGAGCAAAGTGCTTCTAGCGAAACATTAACAATTGCTTCACACTTGTTAACAGTGGCTGTGTTATCCATCCTCATAACTGCCCCTATTGGCTCCATAGCAATCAGTTTAGTAGGTCCACGGCTGTTGAAATCTTCAGCATCAATCGCTAATGGATGGCAGGAAAGTGCAAGACCTTCACAAAGAGAACCTTCAAGTGAAGATGCAGTGTGACGTTGGCATTCTCGGATTGTTGCCACTCTCGGACATGGCTAGCAAAAAGTCACCAACGACAAATCCCTCCTTATTTGAAGTTCATATTAACAAACTAATAAAAATGCGTTAAAATATATATATAGAGACATCAGTACTTATACGTACATCTTGCTATGCACAGGTAACACTCGTTAGCTGATATTGCCAAAATTACTAACTGGTTATTTAGTTAAATACTTAGTGGTAAAAAATGGTTTTTCGTTTTTAAATATACATATATGTGCGTGACTTCATTTTAATTTTTATCTGGCTGAATTGACCCACAAATTTAGTTTCATTCCTTAGTAACTTCGACATAGTACTCACAGAAATTTCCAATAATAATAATAATAATAATAATAATAATAATAATAATAATAATAATAATAATAATAACAATAATAATAATAATAATAATAATAATATTAAAAAACTATCCAATGACCCAGAAATTATCCATTTGAATCACGTAAAATTTTCCGTATTTTGAATTAAAAAAAATAGAGGTCAAAAACCTCTCTTAGATCTCATTTTGGGTTACACACGTATATATACTAGACTTGAATGTAAACAAAAGTCAGAAGCAACGGGTTTTAAAGAAAAACAGTTTAGAAAATTAATTATTCTAGTCAAATGTATACGAGCGTACAAAAGACATTTTAAATATAACACTTTTCTTATTCCTTTGAATGAGCGTCGCAGTTCCCAGGAATTCATTTTGTGGAAGCTTCGAGTTAAAGGCAGTTCTGAGCTAAGGTGAGAACATCTTTGTGCCATTATATATATATATCAAATTATTGATTTCATTTTATCTATTATTATTGTTATTACAATTAATAATGATAGTAATGTGTGCAGTTTCACAAATAAATACTTCCGTCTCTGAAAAAATAATAAGGATAATAAAACTAATGTCATATTTATCTTCTGTGAGGACAAAATGTTTGAAAGCTACTAATCCATCTTACGATTTCTAATTAAGAAATTTTGAGTCAAGAAATATAATAGTAACATTATTTACTTTTCAAAAATATAATAGTTTTGGCATTACAACATATTACTTATATTACTCACTGCCTACGAAGATCTATGCCAGACTGGTTTTTAGTTGGATGATATATTGTTTATCATCGCTATATTTGGCTTTTTAGATTGGAGTTTGCTATCTATTAAGTCAAATAGCTTGACAATCCCCACAAGATGCTGCAGGAAGCAGATAGAAGCACTATAATATGCTTATAAATAAAATTAAACCATAATCACTTGAACAGGAATCGAGGAACGTTAGGTATGTGTCATATTAGCTTCCAAAGACAAATAATATGACCTCTATATACAAACATGACAAATTTATATGCTTCTATTTGATTCCTGGTAAGGAATTTATTTTCTATGGTCTATGGTCACTTCTGGATTCCTCTGTTCTTTTTATATGACTAGGACTTTCAACATGATCTGGCCACACAATTACGTTGCAAAAATAACTTGTCTAATTTATACATGGTGGTTGCAAGTACCATTGTAAGGAATGGAATATATTTCAACGAAGATATTAGTTGGAAAATTGATGAGAAAGGATTTGTCAGTACATATTATTCAAATAAGTGTATCAAATTAAGTTAAATGTTTACGTGGCTGGATTCTTACGCTGAAACTGGTCTTCAACAAGATGCCAGTCTCGAAATATTATTTACACTAGAGGATATTTAAGTAATCGTAAAAATGAAATCTTTGAGTTTAAGGAGACGGTGATGATGAGAAATGAATGAAATGATGGAATGAAGAAAGTGGGAGGAAACGGGAGAACCCCGAGGAAACCCACGCACACGGTGTTTGTCCACCACAAAGTTCACTTGGCGGGGGCTGGAATCGAACCCGGGACCGCAAGCACCAGAGATGAACGCTCTACCACCGAGCCACAGCGACCCATTTACGTAATCGATTCCTTTTTTAAAAAAAAGAAAACAGTAAATTTTACAAAATAAAATATATTCTCTAATTTTTAATGTCTCTAACGAAAACACGTGCAACGATAGAATGTATCTAGGTATGAATCAAATAACTGTGGCGACTCTCGAGGGAAGTCACACCGGTAAAAATAACATTTTATCACTACAAATTAAGGGAAGAAACTTACCTAATCCTCATTATTGTATGCAAGAAATAGTACATTTGATATGTTTTCTTTTCATAGTGATAGAATGCTATTCTTTTTTGTTTTCTGCTTTTTACTGGTATGACTTTCTCAAGAGCAGCAACTGTTGACGAAAGAGATATGAACGAACGATATTTGTTTTCTTTATATCTAGATTAAATTTAAAAGCAATAAATGTGAAAGTTAAGCTACGTAAAGAAATATACACGGATTGTCGATCTCGAATCATTAAAATTAATATTAGTTACAATAACGAATTAATTTCTAAACTTCCAGCTATTCGAAGTGGTCCAACCATTAGCAAAGAATATTAAAATGTCAAATGCTACAATTTTGTAAAAATAATAAAACTGAGGAAGGCTATGGATTTGATACTTTGTTCTATATATTTTATCATTGTATCATTAAGATGCTATTAAAATTATTTTGTTTCCTGAGTTTCTCTATACGTCTATGCTCACAATAAAAATCTGATGCGTGTGCGTGTTTGTGAAAATATTTTGATTTAAAATTGAGAAACTAATTCAATGCATATTGAAATAGCACAAATATAAAACCTATTTTCCTGTGTAGTATTCTATGCAAAATTCAATTTGAGATAGTAGTTTGTAAATATGAAAATTATGAAGTAAGAATGAAATATAGAAATTTAAGTTCTCGTATTAAAGAAAAAAATTGAGATTAATTAATTAATTCTTAATGGCAGGCTTTTCAGAATTATTAAAGAAGAAAAATCAACCTAGTGAAAACAAAAAGCATCAATACAATGTATATACTACAGGAAAATAGCTTTTGGAGATCGTTGCGTATCCTTCTTCCTTTGTTCTTTGTAATATTTCATAAGAAACCTTTTGAGAATGAATTAAATAAATATAGTACTAAAATAAGTAGAAAAGTGAAAAATATCCTGCCAAATGTAATAGATTTTGTGTTTGTAGCGTACGGCTCTAGGAACTTCGAAACTTCAGATGTTTTAACAAGAAGAGGGACAAAGAAAAGTGTAAAATGTTTGTTAAACTCGTAATTTTGAAATATGTCCATTAAGCTAAAAATGTCTCATTGTTTTCATAAGTATAAAAGGAAGTCTAATAATATTTTTAAGAGCGCATAAATTGTACAATTCTTTAGAAATTAGATTAGATTAATATGTTTTTCTAAGCTTTTAGTTTCTGATAGCTTTGACTTAGTTTTATTTTAGTACAAAAGTTGTAGCCATATTAATGTTACATTGTTTGATACTTTTTAAGCTTTAGTACAGACATTAAAAACATGTTAAGTTTGAAAAAAAATTATATATTGTGTTATTTTATTTTGAAACTCTCAAGAAAATTAATTATGAATTATATTTTGGTCCTTTTGTCACAAGAGGCGAGTTTCTTTCAAATTACAAACTATCCTTGCAGAGAATTAGTTACTGTCAATAAATAATATAATTATTGGATTAGATACTAAATTAAAATTTTCCCTCATATAAAAGGTTACTAATGTTCCATTAATTATATATAATGTTTCATAATTATTGGCCAGAAGATTGTAAATTGTTAAATAAGTTTTAATTTATGTGATTGAGAATATAACTTTTTCTTCTTTGCAACAAGTTATCAAAAAATTAAGAAAAATTAGCTTTCTTTTCTCAAACGAATTCAATTAAAACTATAGCTTTGAACCATTATCTTGAGTAAGCAGATTGCAGGCATAGTGATTCAATGGTAGAGCCCTTACCTATGATGGGAGGGGATCTTGGTTTGATCCTCTGCTACATGTGTTCGTGGTAGATAATCCTAATTACGTGGGCTTTCTCAGAATTCTCTCGTTTCTTTATACATTCTCATTTATTGGAGTTGTTTTATAAAGCATCTCTTTATGTCTAACGGGCATAAAGATGGAAAGTTAAGGTAAAGAATTCATTTATTATTATTATTATTATTATTATTATTATTATTATTATTATTATTATTATTATTATTATTTGAGCAAGTGTAACTCATTTACATTTCTAATTTTGTACTTATTAACAAGAGTAACTACTGATCTATTTGACATGTTATAATAATTGTTTAAAAGCTACTTAAGACTCTGAAATCATGTAATATATTTATTTCTATGTTTTAATTAGGCATTTATATTACTAATGCAATAGCATGATTAAAGATATAACTTTTTCATACTTTCAAGGCATGGCTAACGAGTATTAGCAATTCGGTGATAGGTATTATGGGGTGTGAAGTAGTGATGGCAATCGTAAGAATGCCACTAACTGGGAATTCATAAAAGACCTATTTCATGTCTAAAGCAAGTGATTACATAAGATGTCAGTGCCTTTATCAGTATAATTAAAAGAATAGTCATAAGTTTTCTTATTATTTATTGTAAAAATCATGGTTTCAAACCATTGTTCTTACGATTCTTTTTGCTAATAATTCCACAATTTCCTGTATCAATTGAAAAATTAGCTTTTGAGACGAGGCTGACTATGGCAGATACTTTATAGTTTACTATATCATTTTGCCCATAAGTTATTCTAAATTTTCCTCATTCTGTTTTACTTTATCATTTGAAATTAATTTATCATTATTTTGCATAGGGTTTTCACTGGCTAGAGAGAACCCTATGACTTTGGACGTGTTTATGACTTTCGGGTTTAGACGACTTGCAAATTTCGAAATCTATCTATTTTTCGAGTCTTTTACGGCCGTTGATGTGATGTAAAAAGATATACATTTTGCTACCTTGAGAAAGAACGAGACGCCCAAACTCGAAATATTCAACAAGTACAAAGAAAAGAAATGTAAATAAAGCAAGGAAGATTTCATACTTAAATCTATGAAATGGATGGCATAGAAACTATTCCTTGTAATGTTTGATATGTAATAAATTTTTAAATATAGGTCCATCCAAATATTAGTCGAGCACAAGCCAAAAACCGGAAACATGTGTTAAACGCAGAATTGGCCTCACACTGAGCCTAATCGGAAATAAATAAACAAGTATAGGAAGTCTATGCAGATTAAAAGAAGCTAAAGATTTTGCTTACTTTTATTTTGTGGAAAATTTCTATAAGAATAAGGTATATTTTAAAATTGTAATATTGCTTAAAATTCATTTTGAACTTTTCATTACCCCTTAGCTAATTGATTATACAATCTTGTTTCCTGTTCAAACTTGACTTTTAACTTTTAGTCATTAACTTGTTAAGTCACATTTGATTTAAAATTTTCACACATGCAATATTGGTTTTTAAGATCAACGTCTTGACAATCCTTGTTTTAGTCTGGAAATGGGTCACTGAAAAGTTTTAAGAATGTGGTCACTCAATTCAATAAGAATGGTAATTCTTAGTACAAGAAAGAGAGAGAGCATTTATTTCAATTTTTTTTTTTCGTATATGATGTATCTTGAAATTTGTACTTTACTTCTATATAATAAAAGATAACAGGTATAAAAGGCATAAAAAGTTAATAATTGGCTTGTATAATGATTTTTGGAGTGCCTATTATGAAGGAGTTGAAATTCGTCGTATTATAGAAAGAATTTAAGTAGTAAAGGAATAAATAGTATATAAGGTAGAAAGGTTCAATTGTTAAATTGAATATTGCATGATAGTCAGAAAGGAATTCTCTAAATCTTACTGAAATCTAGGTAAAAATTGTGATAGTGATGGATTCTATGAATTACTAGAGATTAAAGGAATATTTAAAACCAGTTTTTGTAATATATGTACTTAACAACAGAGTTGTATATGTACTTATTTGCCTTAGAATTATGAGGTTATTTTGCATAATGTTATAATGCACTATCATTACTTATATATAGTTAGTAACTTAATGGTTAGTATAGATCTCATAAGAGAGTTACTGCCTTTACAATAAAATATATGAATTCATTTGTTCTTGAATCAAGTTTAAATAGTTTTTGTACTTATTCTTAAGTATTTTCTAGAACATTTAAGCAGTAGCTGTTCTTGTGTAAAAGTTATGAAACTGATATAGTTATTTTAAGAGATACTTTTATTTGTATTTCAATACTTCAAATTCAGTTTATTACATTGTAATAGAAACTTCTTCAGCCATATGTACTTGACTTATTGCTAAACTAAACTGTAATTAAATCAAAGTTCTATTCAGGAACACACAGTAATAACAATATAGCTACTCATACATTAAATGGACATAAAACAATTACATCAGCTAGAAATTTAGTGAACAATAAGTGTATAGTCAAAACTTGACAAAGTTCTCTGAAATTATATTAATTTTCTTTAAATATAAACACAAAAGTTTGTACAAGGAAATACTTTTTCTGTACATATCAGTATCTGCCGTGGAATGAACAAATCAGATGACAATCTTTAAAATTTAATAAAAAATAAAAATAAGAACATAGGTTAGCATTGAAGTGAAAATTATATTTGCGTTCAATCGTGGTGCTAAACGTGTTTTTAAGATCTATTTTTGAATGATATACATTGACTAAGTATATGGAATGTTAATGAATTCGTAAGCTAATTTGAAATTTTCTCATTATGTTAAGATAACGTACAAAGCTAGTAACATTAGCAAATCTTTTCGAAGAAAAACATTTTTATTCTTCGTGTAATTAGCTAGTAATAAAGCTGCTTAATAACATGGGTCGAAAACGACAGTTTCGAACCTTTTTTTTTTCGAAATTGAAAACAGCTCAATGTGTAAAAGTTATGTACAAACGTATATAGTAACCGTGCAAAATATGGATCAAATCGGAAATCATGAGGTGCAATTGGCACCATCTTTCGGCATTTATACAAAACTAGCTATTTTTACGCTTTTCAAGAAAGTTTCTTTAGTATTGTCGTTAAACGAAGAGTTATTATCATAAGCAATACACTAAAGTTTTCCTCTTCTAATTCAAAAGATTTTAAGTAACATTTTCAAAACCATTGGCATATTAATCCGGATTTTCGCCAAAAGTAATTTCTTAATGCAAAATTTCTTTTAAACATTGGCTTATTTTACAACTAGTTCTACATAAAATCTACTTTTTGCCTTAATATGCTTTTTAATTTCCTCTTTCATTCTTTCATTTTCTTTTTTGTTTTTTCAATAATTGCAACATTCAGGAGGAGTATAAACAATATTATTCCTTAAGTACTTACTCTTCCATTATAGCGGTAATCTTAAAGCAATATTTTGTGTTGACATTTGAGAAAAATTTATGTATGCTTGTCACTTTTAATTTGGTTGGTTTATTTGGAGTTTAGCGTCCCGTTCAGCACTGAGGCTATATAAAACGTGAATCTACAAATTAACCTGGAATTCAAGCCGCATTAAGTCTCACTGGGAATTGAACTCGGGTCTTCCGCACCATAGGCGCGTACATTACTATAGCCATGAGACAGTTCTCGCTTGTACTGAATTTTGCTTAGTGAGGCCACAGTAGCTCAGTGGTAGAGCGCTTACCTCTGATGCGTGGGGCACCTGTTTTGATCCCCGACCAAGTAAGTTTGTGGTGGACAACATCGTACTCGTGGATTTTTCAGGGTACTCCCCTTTTTTTCTCTCATTCTACCGAATCTTCTATCATCATTTACTTGGTTTGATTATCGTCTTCCTTAGCCTAAAGGGCAAAATCTTGGGACGTTAAACTGAAAGATTTCATTTTTGAATCTTTCTTAGACTTCTGTTCCCACATTGACGCGAGGAAACAATTCTGTATTCGTTCTCAATTATTTAATCAGATTGTGTACTTGCGTGCAACCATCCACGACTAGAAATTACGTAAGTAGAATCTATCTTACGGATTTTATAAGAATCGTAGAATTTTCAGTGTTTATCTGTAGTTTTATCTATTTGCTGAAGAAGGAACCACCAGAAGAAGAAAATAGCGTGCCCAATTTAGTAGAAAAAAAAAAACTCCAACATATGAACCTACGATATGTTATTTTCAGTTTCTCAAGTGTAGTGTTTCACATGTAAAGTAGCCAAATGTTACAGGAATTCCTGGGGATGTAGTACCAAGAAGCGAAAAAGTCGAGGAACGCATTACCAATAATATCTCATTAAAGAATCGAGCAAATGATTCCTTCTTACTACATAAATAGAGAAAGAAATACATCGAAAATCGAAGAATAAGGCTTTTCAAAGGTCATCAATTGCCTTCAAATATCAAGTGAAGACCCTTTTTGATATTTGTATGCAACAAAAATCTGTTCAAGTGCACTAGTGAAATGAATAGGAAGATCCTAGCAATTGAGCATGATTGTCTTATTGATCAGACAGAAAGATGCTTATAGTAGGCTTAGATAAGGAAATACTAGAAACGGTTTTTTAAAGAAATACTAGAAACGGTTTTATAAGAAAATGCTAGAAACGAATGGAAAGGAAGACAAGAAAGTGACTTAGCTGGAAATTGGGCCAGATGTAGAATCAGCCTATTCTATGGCTTTATCTTCACAATCTCAAATGGAATTGGAAGACTGACTTTGTGCTCAAATTTAATGCATAGATACCACCAGAAATTTAAGAGGAAATATATAGATCAGAGATACTCAATGTTACATCTTAAATGCCCATTAGATGTTGCCTACATTTGCAAGTGGATGAGACTCAATAGGAGTGTCTCACAGGGATACGTCTAAAATTGAAGACCTGAGTTGCAGAACATTCCAAGTCCACCGGAGTACTTTTGTGATTTTAGAAGAAAGACAAGAAAATTATACTTGGCATGCTATTCTGTTTAGCTGAAATTATTTTGTATCTTTTTTAAAAAATGGTTTCGATTTGGATTTACGTATTATGCAAGTGAATAGCCCTTAAAACATAGATGCTAACATATATATATATATATATATATATATATATATATATATATATATATATATATATAAACCGAAGAAAAAGAGTGGACTTGGGATGTTATGAGATTCAGGTTCTTCTAACAGTTGCAAGTTCCCTGTTAGAAGAATGATGTTTAAAGGGTTCATCCACCCAAAGAGTTGTACGAAAGTGATTGGCAGAATTAAAGTGCCAAGAAAAATTAGAAAAAAACATAAACTTAGTGTAAAATTGCTTGATGAAATTATCAACATAAAAGCTGTCTATTTGGATGGAAGGGGGAATAGAATTATTAAACAAGTAAAAATTAAAGAAAAAAATCACATGCAGATTGCAATTGAGGAACATGTTCCGCTTGCAGAGCCACAATCGAAATGCATTGATCACATTAAATCACTTTCTGGTGTATTCATCAATATTAAATCAAATATTACGGGTTATTGAAAGTATATTAATATGAAAATTGAAAAGATAATTGTTGTTGGCTGCGATAAGGCTGTGGTTAAAACAAGATCAAAGAGAGATGCTATTCGGTTAATAGAAGAGGAGATGGAAAACTAACATAGTGGTGTGTTTGGAAACTGCATAGTAACAACCTTCTTCTTTGTCACCTGACATTTAAAAGGAACTTGCTCATTTTCAGTCTTCATCGGTATATCTTGAGTTATCCGAGAAGGTGCTGGCAGTCAAATTCGAAACAGTTCAGTCCGACTCCATTCTCTATCTAACTTGACAAGTTGTCTGATGTGAGTTTCGAGTTGTTCATTAACTTTTGCCTCTTTTGTGAGATGGTACTTGACAATAGTAACAAAATATACCTTAGCATGGATAAACCATAATTGTTAAACATTTCCCCACTGTTCAAAATGGATACTCAAGCTAAAGTCTAGCGAAAGGAAGAAATTGGAGACGTTTGTAACAAAGGAAGGATTTCATTGCGATATCGGACTGCGAAAATTAAAACTGTACCAAACGCATGGGTGGATGGAACCAAACACACAACCGCTTTCACTGTGATGAGTTATGGGTTATATCTATTTAGGACAAGCGAAGAGCTGTATAATCAAAGAATCATACAGAATAAAAAGCCAACTTTCTAAACTCAATATTTCGTTTTAAAACCAGAACAGGAAACATTTATTTATTGCTTACGGTTATAACTCTTAATTTAACGATAATTTGGAAGAAATGCCTTTGAAAAGCGTTAAAAACACTTTGTTTTCTTACGGGCGCCGAAATATAGCTTCAATGACGTATCAAAATATTGTTCAATTTGAACCATATTTTGTTCGTTTACTATATACATCTACTCACAACTTTTCTGCTTTCAATTTCGAAAAAGAATTTGAAAGTGTCATTTTCAACTCACTCTGCTGCTTAAGGTTAAACATGAATACTCTTCATATTTCGTGGTAAACTTAAGAGATACTTTTAATATAGGAAACTTTGGAGATATTTTTAACAGGAAATAAAACAGTAGATTTTTTCATATTTTCTACTACCTTAGAACCTAATTTGTGTAGATACAGTTTAACTATGAGCTATTAAACTCGATATGCTCGCTGCATAAAACTCAGTTCGCTCTAGTAATAATAATTTCAAGGAAGACATATTAAGTGTAATAAATATAACAATTGTGCTAATATTTTTTTGTCTAAATCGCAATATTTCTTATTTAATCCTAAACTTTTCAGTTTCAAGTATCTTCATGAAAATAATGCTTAAATATTATAATCCAATATTTATATATATATATAAGACATATGTATATACCTTTGCATGTATACCTCTAAAATTATAATTTATTTTCTCAGCTTTTTATTTAATGGTTTTCTTGAAGTTATGGTTATTTGATTGTAATATCTGTAGGAAAATTTTGTTATTTAGAAATTATATTTACTAAGGTATAGTATCTCACAATGAATTTGTATGTCTTCTTTTTTCTCTTGGTTTCCCTTTGTAGATCTCTTAACTGTTTTTCTCTTTTTGAAGGTATAACGATAATATAATACACATCTATATTATTAAATAATATTTGCAGCAAAGACTATTATATGGCTATTAACAGCTACACTTCTTTTATTCTGAAAGATGACTACACATCACAAAATATTTGTCGAACAAATATATCTTCATTCCATCAACTATTTGTCTTCATAACAACCATTTCATATTGACAACCACATCAACAACTAATCAACAAACCTTTTCTTTTTCAATATACATAGTTCTGTTCAATTATTGCGCCTCTGATCATATGCCTAAAACAGGTACAGATTGATAATGTCGTTTACATCGTTATAAAGGAGATAGAAAAACAAAAAACAATGATACTGAAATATTAATAAACTATTATTTGCTGTTGTCTATTGGACGTAAGTGTTCATAGTGCCAACACTACACATATAATACAATACATGAAACTATACTGCATATTCTATGGAGAGAAGAGATTTTCATGAAACCAATGGAACGATAGCAACTCAAAAAAAATCTCAAGAAATACGGGAAATATTTAGATTTCGTTTAATGTAATTAATTATTTTTATTAAAAAGTTTTATTTCAAAATTATAAATATTCTTCTATCAAATTGGTACATAATTATCAATTAACCAAAAAGAAAAACAAAGTGTTTAAAATTTTTTGAAGTTATTCTATATAACTAGCACTTGTCTAATTATTCTTAATGAAATTATGCATTTTATGTGTACTTACTATGTGTTATTGGAAATATTTTCATGTTAAAACATATGAAATTCCTCGTATATAGGTTATTTTGACATAAAAGTTTTTAGTATCACTGTAAAAGCCATGTTACTATGTGAATTCTTTAAGAGGAAAGTCAAGAAACTACACATAATTATTTAATTGTTCAATTCATTTTGAGCTTTTCATTTACTTATATATATATATATATATATAAAGACAAATATGTTCGTTTGGAACTAACTGATAGAAGATGCGTGCTTACGTAAAATTTTCTATTTGTATCAACATATTTAAAGTACATCTACATAAATTGTTCCGAAAGTGAAAAACAAGCTTGTACATCATTTGATAATACGCCAATTTCCTGTCCAGTTTAACCAGAAGCTTTAACTTACTCAGTAAGTGTTCTACTGTTTTACTCTCAGTTCACAAGTTCCATATATATATTCTAATTCACTGATATATCTTGGTTTGATGTGTTTGTCATTATATTTTCTTATTGACAACATTAGTTTTAAAATTTAGCGTTATATTTAACCAATTACTTATGTATTTTGTGGATTAAGAAAAAAAATAAGATTTAACGTAATAGTATTGTTATTGTATTATATATAAGTAGTCTGATAATCAAATATAGAATTATCTTTGTACTTGCTGCTCGTATGACGTAAACATGACGTACTCATATGACGCTTTTGCAAACAACAGTGCCGTTTTGAACTAACAGAGGGATTGTATTCAGATTTTTGAAGGAATCAGGAAGAAAGTAAATGGGACGGAACGGAACCGTGCAGGTTTTCTTTTCTAATTTAAATTTCAACTTTTGCTTTTTTCTTTTTTTATTCTTTCAAAAATCCATAGACTAGTTTCATGTATATTCGAAACATTGTTAATTGTAGAAATGTACGAGAGGTAAGAGAAAGGATGATCATATATTTGAATACGTCATACTATTTTGATACATTATGTCACGTAACACAGACAAATCAAATGCGAAAAGTAAAAAAATGATTTTCGTAATATTACCTTGAATGAACATTAATGTTCAAAAGGTATGCTATAATGTTAGAATACATGAACACCCATCACTGAACTTCTTAAAAGACTCTTTTTGTAGCATAATTATATGCTTTTAATGGTCAAACAAACATGAATAAGATGCTCTGTATTTAAGTTCCTGTTTCCAAGATTATATCATCATTGTAGCAAAGTATAGCCACAATGTTTAAAACACATTTATATGCTCCAAATATTATTAACACTGGTTATTAGAGCAATATGTTAAGAAGGTTAAAACTGAGAACACAGGGGTTTGGAAACGAGATGAGTGGAGCGTTCAATGTTTTTGAAAACCATGGATCACACAATTTGGAAGTATTTTGAAGCTTGAAGTAGGTTTATTTTGTATTTTGAAATTACTCTTACGAAAGAAACAGGGAAAACGATCTCTATAGTAAATGTATAAAATATAATTAAGTTTTTCAAATAATAGAAGCTGTTTAAAATAAAGATTTTTTTTCTAATTTAATGACATTGAAAATAATCTTAAATTAGTTTCAAATTTGCACCAAGACCTGCTGCCAAACAGTTAGTTCCTTGAACAAATTTTCAACCAGAAATATTTCTTATGGAGTCACGTTTTATTAATAATAGTCGCTAAAAGATTTTTTAAGAAAAGGGGGGAGGGGAACTATGCATATTAAAACTGCCGTAAATTATTAACACGAAAATATTTCATTTAGTGTATTTATAGTTAGTTCCCTTTCTTTCATACTTCAATTAACAGAGAATTTACACAAGAAAATATTCACTTAGAAACTATTTCACTGAGAATTGCTATTAAAAGAAAAGAAAGAAAACAAAAAAAAAAGCACTATATTGAAGTATAACCAGTCTATACTCAAAGCAAGCACAAGATATTTCCATATGGCATTTTGTACATTCCAAAATATTTTTTGAAAACAAATTTGAAAATGTAGTAACTCCAAGTTCTCATTTTTTCTAAAACTAGAGCAGCTTAGAGTGTAAATAATTATTATATAGTAAAACATGCATTTTAAAACTGTAAAATTAAGACTCGCTTGTTAGTAGAGTAGATTTATATACGCTTTTTCTTGTTAAAGAAAGATATATATATATATTAATGTTATTGTCACCTAGTGTGCGCTTTTGAATAATATATCATTTTTGTATTGTAAATTATTTGTTTGTATTGTTATTATGCAATTACATTGTTTTAGTACGATTTTATTATTATTATTATTATTATTATTATTATTATTATTATTATTATTATAATCATTAAAGAGCTGGTTCACAAATAATCATAACGAACTTACTATGGTCTAACGAAATTTATTTCCATGTTTTTGCATGTAAAAAATTAGTACTTTACTATGTGTTAATCAAGATTTTAAATCCACCTAGTTGATTTTGTAGGATTAGTTATTTGCATTTATTTGAACTTCAAAATATTTTATTTCAGTCACCTCACAACCAATTCTACGTCTTACGATGAAGGAGATTAAAACAGCAAAAGCAAATACTAGCTAGTAAATTCTATTCTATACCAATCCGATGTGATTAGATTCCTTATCCTTCTTGGAAGATTTAAATGTAACATAACATTTTCATCTCCATCTCAATGTTCTGAGACTTTTCTTCTTCTCAGATGCTTCTATGTTGAGAATTTACACGTACCACTTAATGCTGTATCATATTTTCTCGAAAATTGAGTTTTTTGCACTCCCAAGTATCTGTTCGTTTTGCTAAAAAACTCAACTTTATCACACATAGAATCCTACAGGGAGAGTTGCTTTAGTATAATATTTTCACTTCTAATTTCTTGCGATAGTGCCTTGTTTGAGAGTTCTACTTGAAAGGAGATTCTAATCCATTCACCTAGCGTAGCTCTGCGGGACCATTAACTACAAACTAGTAGAAACAAGGCTAGCAGACTATCTCTTTTCGTCTATGGTTCAAAATGTATAAGGGGTATTAGAAATTAGGAAGTTGGAATGAAATCATAGATTGAGAATTAGAATTAAAAGGAAGTTGGATTAAGCACAGCTAATGTGGATCAAAACATTTGATTTGACATGAGCCATCGGATCATGATTTTTTATTTTTATTTTTAAAGGAAAGATCTTAATGGACTTTTTCGATTACTATTATAATAAATTACAAATTTAATATGCTCCTCAAGTTTGCATTGTTAGATACACTTGCATTAACGTATTTGTCGTTCACATTCAATTTTTTTCAAGATCTTCATAGATCTAAGGATTCTTTAATTCATGTTAAATAAGAAGCTTTTAATTCATACTTGCTGTATATACTCCTTCTCTTCTTAAAGATACCACGTAAACAAGAATCGTATATTATGGCTCCATTACACAAATATTCACTTGTACACGTAAATTAAGCGTAATATTTCTCCTATACAAGGCACTTTTTCATTCTCTATAGTGACAGAAAGCCAAGTCTTTTGAAAGAGATTTGATATTGATTGCATACATAAAAGTTTGAAGTAGCACTACTCACATATAAATTGTAGGCATCTACTAGATAGAACACCAAACAGGGTATATACATTCATATTGAATGATTTAAACGCGGGAATTAGCAAGAAAACTGTCACCAGGTAAAGTGACAGCATCATGATTTTTATCTCCAGAAGTAGTTTGTTTACATTTTTTATCGACAAATTCATCTACTTCCACCATGTTAAGAATTGTCGAGTGGTCTCAGATAAGCGATAGAATACTTCTGCCAGTAATTTACATTTTAATTCTTTGTTAACCTTATTTCTATTTTCAATTCCGAGAACTGGGTAAACCATTACTCTCACTTGAAGTCATAATGCTGTTGCTTTATGCGAGCAGAATGCAAATTAAGGAGTAAATTCTAGAGGATGAGATGATGAAGATTATTTTTGCCGCAGGATAAAAATCTCTTTTCTATGCATGTTTTGTGGCGGTGACAGTCTATTATTGGTTAGTGCCAAATTCTCTTTGTACTACAGGGTATTTTGGGAATAGAGTCCTTACATTAAAATAAGAAGAAAGGTTCATATGAACTTGTGATCGGAAGTGCATAGTTTCGTAGTTACAGGGTGCTGAAAACGTGAAAAAATGAACTTTAAAGGTTCATAGTTCCACTACCATAGAACCGATCGAAGATGGATCAAGATATCACTGAGAAACTAGTATGTGAATTATCCAAATATCCGTCTTTCAGAACCTTTGGTACTTCCACAATCATTTTTAGAGAGGCTGTGTGTTGAGTACTTGATCACTTTCCACCTATCTCTCAAAATTAGTGTGCAAGTACTGAAGCATTCTTAAACATGGATATTTGGATAGTTTACCTATCAGTTTTTGTCAGTGATGTCTTGACCCGACTACAAGAGACCCCATAGAAGTGGATCTATGAACTTTTAATTTTAAGGTTCACGTGTTTCACGCTATCGGTACCCTATAACTCCGAAACTATCCACTTTTGAGCACAGGTCTCTATGAAGTTTTTTTTCTTATTTTGATGTGAGGAGTCTTCCCAAAATATTGTGACACATTTTTATAACATCCTGTATAAAACCTTTGAGATGTGTTCATTTTCCGCAGAAGTTATAAGCAGACCTGGCCACTCTGAATTACTCTGAATTCTACCTTTAGTCAAAAGTAGCTCAATTTACTTATAATCCTAACTCTATACACGAAGAAGCATATATTTAGCCAGAGATTGTAATTGTATTACATTGAGCACGTAGCTTCGATTTCAGACAGTTTTTACATTTTTTTTTCAGACATTAAAGTTCGTTGGTGTAAATTGTGAATCCAGCTTGAATTGTATCTTTATATAAATAAATAAATATATATATGTATATATGAACCTGTATGAGTATGTATGTGTGTATGCAAGTGTTACTATTGAGGAAAATGAATGCTAATGTTGTCCATTGCAGAAGTATTAGTATTTTTTCATTACTATGTATGTATTTATTTCGTTACAAACGGCCAGTGTAAAATTATTTTCTAATAAGTGATTTTGACAGCCA